>NC_133972.1:29890876-30490876 GCF_047716275.1 Strix uralensis
AGATGATCAAACTCTATGTAATTAACTGAATTGGAAAAATCTCGAGATACAAGGGTGGGATGACCTCTATATTTGATAAGTAAACAGCCTATTGCTGACACTGGTGGGAAGTGAATAATAAAATAGTTGGTGTAGGTATCTTTACCTGATACTAAACTTCACATTTCACCACTGGTTAAATGTAGTCTTACTGGTTTTGACTATGTCACTTACAGCAAATTGTTCTGTTTATACATGAAAAGCCACTGAACTTCCCGGGAATTTAAGGTAGGGAAAATGACACCAGAACTTGGCTGACCATGAAGTGTGCAGTAAAATTCTGGCTGTCACATGGAACACATTTGAAAGATTTTTGCGGACATGTTTTGAGTTAGGAAACTGTGTCCTCTCCTAAAAAAGAAAAAAAAAATTCTTGAGCCTTTGCTTTTGGAGCCCAAGAATGGGAACAAATTCCAAGTTACACTGAAAGATTTAGAACAGCAAATTCATGTCAGGTCAGAAAAAAATAGAAAATTATAATTACAAGAAAACATTGTGACTATTTTTTCTCGTGTAATTCAGTTGGGAGTCATCGCTCAGGAAAGGCATATGATCAATAAAATCTTGTTCTGTTTAACTATTATAGGACAACTTGACTAACATGTGAGCCAGTTTCCCCACACTGCCTCAGACTTGGAGTAGACAGAAAAGGAGTCAAGTCTCTAGATTGATTTAATGCATATCTAAGGATGAGTAGCCAGAAGGAGAAATGTGGACCAGTTTGGTCAAAACCCTTGATCAAGGAAAACAGGTAAGTATTAGACTACTTTGAAATGGTGAGACTATTTTTAATGGTGGGACTAGGTTTGCTTAAAGGTGCATTGAAAACAGTAAGAGATAAGTGCCTTACCTCCTTCAGCATTTTTGTGAGTTGCACTGGATTTCTGGCTAAAATGCAGGTGCTTTGCTCTCTTTGTAAATCTGTAGAAGGCTGTATTTGTGTCAGGGCCCTGAGGGCACTAATAGACTGATATGCTGCAGGAGTGCTGGTTTCTAGCACAGCCACAGTGATGCCCTGCCTGGCCATGGATCCCCTTGATTAACACTTCAACCTGTGGACTGGCTTCTTGGCTCAAACCTGGACCTGCCTTACTACTATGGTTTTGCCTTATGTCTTAGACTCTTGATTGGACCTGGCCACCATTTCTGCGCTGCTCCCCAACTTGGGGTGGTGGATGGGCCCTGGCTGGTGACACCCTGCCCTGCTGGTCCCCAGGGGGACTCCCTGCCGCTCCTGGCTCAACTCCCCTTATGGAGCAGACTTGCTCTTGTTGCTCTCTGACAGCTTCTTGTGGATCTTTTTGTTTGTTTCTAGTTTTTTTTGTTTGGTTGGTTTAGTTGCTTTTCTTATAATAAATTGTATTCTGCAGACTTCTCTTTTAATCTATTGGTTTCACAGAGATGCTTGAATTAGATCTGATATCTAACCTGCGAGCAGGAGCACATCTGTAGTGAAACCAGAATTTCCCCTTCATCTCTAGGATTTGACATTATTTGAGTTTTTTGACCTAATTTTCTTTCCTGAGCTTGGCTGTATCAAAGATTTTCTTGCAGGTTTCCTCTATTATAGATATCTATTACCCATTCCCTAAAGACCAGATATAATCCTTTCATCTATCTTGTGTGGGTATTACTGCCTGCTGCAACAAATCAGCACAGCTTTAGCAGCTTTAGATGGATATCTATGTAATCTCTTCATGGGCTGGCCAGCAGAATCCCACTACTCACTGGTACAGTGTTCTTTCATATTCATCATGTGAGTATTCAAGTGCTCAGATTTTACTAATGGGAGTACCCTGGAGAGAAGATAATAAGCTTCAAGGAAGGCAAATATTAGTCCTTGGTTTTGAGGTATTTGCTGAATTGCATATCTATCTGATTTTAAAATTTGCAAGTTGAACCATGTTTGGTTACTTATATTAGTTGGAGAGCACAGTCAATAAAGTAGGACTTGTGTGAGGGAAGTTTCAGTGGAAGTTAATTACATGTAATCTGGGAATAGACAAAGTATACAATAATGAACCTTAATGCCACAAAGTTAATGAGAATTTTGTCATTGATTTCACAGTGGACTAGGCTTCATGAAAGACCTCTCTGACCTACAGAGAGGAAGTTTACCTAATGCATGTCAGGTTCATGTTAATAACTATTTACTGAAATAATTTCAGTAATTAAGAGTGTGTGAGAAGTTAGACTTATTTCCAGATAATTCACAAACACAAAGCAAAAGTTGACAGAATGAATAATTTGCTTTGTTCAATTCTATTTCTTTGTTTGTAACTGTTGCAATAGCAGTTAGTATCGCTAGCTCTCTGTGGCTCAAAGTTAACCTGACTGAAGTGATACAGTTCAGTCCAGAGCAAAATCTGCAGTGAAAAGCTGATCACAAAGTTATATGGTGAGCCAGGGGACTGAAGAATAGCAACTACGAAGTTGCTATTTGTGAGTGGAAGAAGGATGTCTAAGAGAGTGCCTTCTACTTGTGGGAAGCAGCTGTAGATTTCATAATGATGCTTTTCATGGTAAAATGATGGTTCCAAACACATATACTACAAATATCAAAAAGTCTATAAAATTTTAAGGTTTAATTGTTGCAAAATCAATAGGGTTGTAAAAAGAAGCACAGTCCACTAACATTCCCTGTTATTATTGCACAACAGAAGTTTTTCAGGGTTTTCATGGATTTTAGTAAATTTAAAATCTTCAGATGTGCCAGAGTGTGAATCTGAGAGAACTTCATAAAGAGGAGAGCTGTTACATGACCTAGGCTGCAAATGTACTTTCCTCTCCCTCCCATCAAGTAGAGAAATCTTTGCCCTGCCTATGCCTTTGCTGAAAGGAAGAAACTAGCTCAGTTTTCATGCCTAATTTTGTTGCTTGACACTGTAATAAATTTAACAAAGCCTCTAGGTTTTTAAATGTGATTCTTAACGGAGCTCAGGGTTCAGAGCATGGAGTTGGTTGTTGGTGGCTGTATTTAATATGGAGGTACCAAAGGATAAATCAAGGGCTGGGCTTTGTGAGATAAATTTCTGCAGTTCTGAGGAATAAGTCACTGCAGGTGAATGTAAGGCTGAAGAGGAAACAAAACCCACAAGAAGAGGAAGAACAGTAGTGGCTTCAAGCAGTGAGAGAGTTCCCTGGTTCTTATCACACCAGTGGAGTTGAGAGGGATGGGCTCTGGAAAGGCTGAGCTAAACCAAAAACCTGAGGAAAGAAAGAGAATAAGGCCAAGTAGAAAAGGATGTGAAGGAAAAGGAAGGAGACAGGCAAGATGGGAAAAAGAGTCAATTGCTCAGGAAAATCAAATTGCTAGGGATATTTACATATATAAAACTTAGTTTCATGGGGCATTATTCTCATATTTCTAACACATGAGAATAACCACTTCTCCAACTGAGGACATTGCACATATCCTGTGGTGGAAGAATCATCTCCAGGCATCAGCTCTAGCAGAATTTGCTTGTGCTAGATAAATAAAACCCACATTAGCTGCCAAATAAAAATCATTAACACATGAGTTTCTATTATGCTTGCTCAGTCTCTGGTGTATGGAGTAGATATTACTAGCTCATCTCCCATAAGCTGCCCAGCAGGTGGTTGATATGGCTTTAGGCTGATACAAGGCAGGACCATGATGCAGGGCAGAGTCACATCTCTAGTCTGTGTATTGAGCCACTCTTGAAACCACAGCTCAAAACTACAGCTGTCATTCAGCATCCTCCCTGCAAGACATTCTTGGTACTCTGAATTCACTTAGACCAGTCTTTTTACCCTTTGGGTCTTCCTTGGGCAATTTAATTCGTAAAACAGACAAAACATGCTGTGAATACTGCAAGTTTTTATCATTTCTGATTTTTTAGTAAGTCGTATCTTTTTTATGCTGTATATTAGAGTCCATATAATACAGAACAGTACAATCATGAGACCAGAGGGTAGTCAAAAGACATTTTTTCCCTTGTGTGTGTGTGTTTTTGGTTGTGGTTTTTTTTTTTAACTTTTGCAGTTCAGATCTGCAAAAGAAAAGGTGTGTTATTCATATTTATCTCATATGTAATGCTAAAGTTAGTCTGCACTGCTGAGATGGGTGCTGCTCTTTGGGGAACCCCTTCCAATTTATGTCATAACTACTAAAAGATTATGTAAAATGATGTACTAACTACTGGGAAATGATGTAAAAAAAAAAAAAAAATTCATTCCAGAATGTGAAAAGATGTTCCTAGTATCCCTTTCATTCATTTAAAATGGCTTTATTATTCATCTTTTCCAACAATCCAAGAAAAAGTTCAGAGCAAAGAGGGGTATATTTTGGGCCCTAGCAGTCTGTGTGTGTCCCGTTTCAGAGGCTGAGCAATGCTGGAGGGACCCATTTTCTGTCTGCTGTAGCTCTCTTGATTATTATTTTAGCCAGATGTCAAACAGAAAACTGACAAATTTTAGATACTCTTAATAATCACAGTAAGCGAAGATGATAAACATAACTGGATTATACTCCTGCAGCTGAATTGCTATTGATTTTAGAGAAGATAAAATTTTATTGTGAGACGGTCACCTCTCTAGCTCTCAGCTATGCTCTGCCACCTTGCCTACATGGGGCAGGGTAGTGCCTTGCAAATGGCTTTGCTCTTCCCAAGGAGATGACTGTAATGTGCAGTTCTGCTTTGTACAAGCCTGGTTGCTATAATTTGTGTCTCTGATTAGTCCTTCTCCTATTGCAACCATTAGTAGACATTATGTTGACTTCAGTTGTATAGAGCTGTGTTGTATTAGAACAAACTGGTGATTATTTTTTATTAAATGTTGCACTGTGGCACCTGTTTTCATGGGTGTAGAAGGATCTGTTGTTAAAAAATAATATATATAGTCTCAACCTAATGAAGTGGGAACTGATTTGAGCCCAAAGTGTATTTCACAAGTAGTAGGAATAAAATTAAAAAATTTGTATTTTTCATATGATTTTTTCTTACATTTTACCTACAGATTTTTTTCCAAGGAAGTTATATTTTGCCTACCTTATTTCATTTTGCATATAAGGAAAGAATGTAAGAGAAAATATTTTTGCCAATGTTTTGCTTGTGTTCCCTTATATACAAAGAATTTTACCAAAAAAACCCCAAAAAAGACTTAGCAAAAAAATTCATTCTTTATTAACAAGGCACAGCATACAATCATTCATTATTATACAGATTAATCTAATTATTATACAGTTAATCTTTAGTGTTCAATCACATCAAATAATAGTGGCAAAATCGGATTTTGTATGGCTTTATTACTATAAAGGGTATAGGAGAAAGAAATTATATTATTCCTGGTTTAACTTATATATGACCATGTAAAAGAAATGTATGCAGTTGTAAATTGTTTATTTATAGGGGTCCCTCTTATCAGTAGATCCTTCTGTTAAAAGATGTTGTTTTGCTGGACAGCCCATAGATGTTCCACAAGCATATTCATGTTCTTTATTCTTGAGAAAATATTTGTTTCCAGGCTGTATTAACACAAATTGTTTCCCTGTGCAGTGTATATATCTGCATAATTATGTAAATATGTCACAAATAATTCTACAGGGCGTAGCTTTCATTTTCTTCTGTAGTGATATCAAACAGCAGTATAATTATGGGGAGCAATATGTAGTGATATTGTTAACTTGCAAAGACAAGGTGTCACATCTAATACAGTACAAATCTAATAGGGGAATACAGCATGACAACAGTGAGTTCAGACTCTGCATGCTCAGGTATACATTGTCATACATGTTGAAACAAAGCAGGAGACAGAATTCAGGAGGGAGAAGGCTTGTGACATTTAAAAAGCTAGAAGTAGAAAAATTATGTTCTCCTGTTCTTTTGTTGTATTTTAGCAAAGTTTGGATAGCCCAGAATCTGAATTTTATCTCCCAGACATCTTGTTACTATATTATCAAAACCCATGATATTAAAAAGCAACTGGCATGCAGTTGATACTTGACTTAGTGCAAAGCAAACTCCTCAAGCATCCAGTTGCTTAGGATCTTTTTATCCTCCCAAATACCTGATAAATTCCCTCATTCATATCTGTTAGTAACAATACAAATTATTGTTTCAGCTGTGCATCATTAAGGTTATCCCAGGAGCAGAAACCTTTTGAACCTATGACGTAGTTCATGAAGTCTGCCAGAGTCAGCAGTTCAAGCTGATCACATGCACTCCCTTACTAACAGTGGTCCAAGCCATATCTTGAACTCAGATCACCCATACTTCCTATATTTTTATTGCGATACTACTTGCAATCATAAAGGAAAAAGAAACCTGGAATGCTTTCAGTGTTTATTGTACTTCACATCATAAAAATGAACACAACTGGAGGTAAGGTGAAGCACTGCCTGTACAGTCAACACAATCTAATATCTGGCTACATAAATAAGAGATGAAATAAAAAAAACCCAACCCACCACCACCAAACACACACCAAAACAAAAATAAAAATAATTTAAAATATCTATGTTTAAGTCAAGTATCAACTGCATGCCAGTTGCTTTTTAATATTATGGGTTTTGATAATAAAGTAGCAAGATGTCTGGGAGATAAAATCCAGATTCTGGGCTATCCAAACTTTGCTAAAATACAAAACAAAAGGACAGGGGAACATAATTTTTCTACCTCTATCTTTTTAAATGTCACAAGCATTGTAGTGGGTGGCTCCATTTTGAGGGAGGTTGAAGGCCCAATATGCAGTCCGGACCTGCTTCATAAGGAAGTCTGCTGCCTCCCTGGGGCCCAGGTGAAGGACCTCATGGCAAAACTCCCCACTTCAGTGATACCCAAGGACTACTACCCTCTCTTGGTTTTTCAGGCAGGTAGCGATGATGTTACCAGGAGAAGTCCTAAATCAATGAAGAGATATTTCAGGGCCTTGGGGAAACTGGTTAAGGGGTCGGGGGCACAAATTGTGTTCTCCTCCATCCCTTCAGTTGCAGGAATGGATGAAGAATACAGGAGAACTCAACAGGAGAACTCAACAGATGAACTTGTGGCTCAGAGACTGGTGTTACTGGTAGGGCTTTGGATTTTTCAATCATGGGTTAGTGTACAGGATGACAGGCCTTTTGGCATTAGATGGAATGTACCTGTCCCAGAGCGGGGAAAGGATCTTGGGGCAGGAGTTAGCTGGGCTCATTGACAGAGCTTTAAACTAGATTTGAAGGGGAAAGGGGACAAAACTGGAACTTCCAGACAGAAGCCCCAGGATAGATTACCAGAGTTTTTTGGGCTGTTGTGCCAGTGATGACCCTCACCCTGATATCCCAGTGGAGGCAAGGGATGGAGACATGCAGCACAACAAAGATGCAAGGGATATTGATGGATCGGTAACTGTGGTAACACCTGTGAAAGGTCAGGCCGGACTTAGGACCTCTAAATGTGAAAAGGTGCTGGGGACATCAGCCCATCTGAAGTGGATGTAGACCAAGGCACACAGCATGGGTAACAAACAGGAGGAGCTTGAAGTCATGATGCAATAGGAAAATTATGATGTTGTGGCTATTATAGAACCATGGTGGGATGTCTCCCATGACTGGAATGTGCCAATTGATGACTACAAACTCTTTAGGAGGGATAGACAAGGAAGGAGAGGTGGTGGGGTGGCACTGTATGTCAGGGACTGTTATGATTGCTTCAAGCACAAATATAGTGAAGACAGGGTGGAGTGTCTTTGGGTTAGAATCAGGGGGAAGGCCAACAGGGCAGATGTTGTAGTGGGAGTCTACTATAGGTCACCCACCCAGGACAGAGGGGTGGATGAAATATTCTATAGGCACTTAGAAGAAATCTCACGGTCGCTTGCCCTTGTTCCTGTGGGAGACTTTAACTTCCCAGACATCTGCTGGAAATACCACACAGCAGAGTGGGACCAGTCCCGGAGATTCCTGGAATGTGTGGCAGATAACTTCCTGATGCAGATGGTGAGTGAACTGACCAGAGAAGGTGTCCTGCTGGATCTCCTCTTTGTGAACAGAGAAGGACTGGTGGATGACGTGGCGGTTGGAGGCCGACTAGGCCTCCCTATTCTTAGGGAGGCCAGGAGAGGGGGAAGCAGAACTGCCATCCTGGACTTCCAAAGAGCTGACTTTGACTTGTTCGGGCACCTGCTTGACAGAATCCCTTGGGAGACAGTCCTGAAGGGTATAGGGATCCCGAAAGTCTGGACACTCTTTAAGAAGAAAGTCTTAATGGCTCAGGAGCAGGCAGTCCCCAGGTGCTGTAAGAGAACCTGGCACCAGAGAAGACCACCCTGGCTAAACAGGGAGCTTTGGCTGCCACTCAGGGAGAAAAGGAGAGTTTACGGCCTTTGAAGAAGGGGCTAGTCACTCACAGTGATTACAAAGAGGCTGTGAGGCTATGCAGGGCAGAAATCAGGAGGTCTAAAGACCAGCTGGAAATCACCCTGGCTTCAGCAATCAACGACAACAAGAAATGTTCCTATAAGAATGTGAGCAGCAAAAGAAAGACCAGGGAGAGCCTCCATCCCCTGCTAGATGTAGGAGGAAACATGGTAACAAGTGATGAGGAAAAGGCTGAGGTGCTTAATGCCTTCTTTGCCTCAGTCTTTAATAGCAAGACTAGTTGTATTGAGGGAATCCAGCCTCCTCAGCCAGAAGACAGACTGGGAGAACGACCCCCTCGCAATCCAGGAGGAGATAGTCAGTGACCTACTGCATCACATAGACATACACAAGTCTGTGGGACCTGATGGGATACACCTGAGGGTGCTGAAGGAGCTGGTGCTTGCCAAGGTGCTTTCCATCATTTACCAGCAATCCTGGCTGACCAGGGAGGTCCCAACAGGTTGGAAAGTGGCCAACGTGACGCCCATATATAAGAAGGGTTGGAAGGATGATCTGGGAAATTACAGGTTTGTCAGCTTGACTTCAGTGCCCGGGAAGCTGATGGAGCAGCTCATCCTGAGTACCATCATACAACACATGCGGGACAAGCAGATGATCAGGCCCAGTCAGCATGGGTTTATGAAAGGCAGGTCCTGCTTGGCAAACCTGATCTCCTTCTACGACAGGGCGACCTGTTTATTGGATGAGGGAAAGGCTGTGGATGTTGTTTACCTTGACTTCAGTAAGGCCTTTGACACTGTTACCCACAGCATTCTCCTGGCAAAACTGGCTGCTTGGGGCTTGGATGGGCACATGCTTTGTTGGGTAAAAAACTGGCTGGATGACCGGGCCCAAAGAGTTGTGGTGAATAGAGTTAAATCCGGTTAGTGGCTGGTCACGAGCGGTGTCCCCTAGGGCTCGGTTTTGGGGCCGCTCCTGTTTAACATCTTTATTGATGACCTAGATGAGGAGATCGAGTGCACCCTCAGTAAGTTTGCAGATGACACCAAGTTGGGTGGGAGTGTTGATCTGCTCGAGGGTAGGGAGGCTCTGCAGAGAGATCTGGACAGGCTGGAGCGATGGGCTAAGGCCAACTGGAGGAGTTTCAATAAGGCCAAATGCCGGGTGCTGCACTTGGGCCACAACAACCCCCAGCAGCTCTACAGGCTTGGGGAGGAGTGGCTGGAGAGCTGCCAGTCAGAGAGGGACCTGGGGGTGTTGATTGACAGCTGGCTGAACATGAGTCAGCAGTGTGCCCAGGTGGCCAAGAAGGCCAATGGCATCCTGGCTTGTATCAGAAATAGAGTGGCCAGCAGGGACAGGGAAGTGATCTTACCCCTGTACTCGGCACTGGTGAGGCCGCACCTTGATTACTGTGTTCAGTTTTGGGCCCCTCACTACAAAAAGGACATTGAATTACTCGAGCGTGTCCAGAGAAGGGCAACGAAGCTGCTGAAGGGTCTGGAGCACATGTCGTACGAGGAGCGGCTGAGGGAACTGGGGTTGTTTAGTCTGGAGAAGAGGAGGCTGAGGGGAGACCTCATTGCCCTCTACAACTACCTGAAAGGAGGTTGCAGAGAGCTGGGGATGAGTCTCTTTAACCAAGTAACAAGTGATAGGACAAGAGGTAATGGCCTCAAGTTGCACCAGGGAAGGTTTAGACTGGATATTAGGAAGCATTTCTTTACAGAATGGGTTGTTAGGCGTTGGAATGGGCTGCCCAGGCAGGTGGTGGAGTCCCCATCCCTGGAGGTGTTTAAGAGTAGGGTCAACATAGCACTGAGGGATATGGTGTAGTTGGGAACTGTCAGTGTTAGGTTAATGGTTGGACTAGGTGATCTTCAAGGTCTTTTCCAACCTAGGCGATTCTGTTAAGTGCAGTGATAGTTGGTGTACCTGTGTTCAAGGGCCAATTTTACACAATTAAATTTGATAGATAAATTTGGAATAAGCTATTTTTATACAATATATACAGCTTGTTAAGGATGAAAGTATTTCTGATTTTTTTCAGACAGTTATATCTGAGAGATCTTGTCTTTCAACACAATTTTCCTCTGCAGATGATTTTTGTAGCATGTTTCTAGTCAAAACATTCAAGGCAGGGAAGGTATCCCAAACAAGGCTAGTAACAATATTTTTGCAGACCTAGCGAATGAAAGGCTGTGCATGGAGGCATGTTGGTATAAAATATTGGCACAAAGGGAGCAAGAAGGCAATGTTAACACATTAAAAGGCATAGTGCCAGGGCTTGATAGTGGAGTTCAACTCCACTGTAGGTAATTTATTCTTTTTTTACCAGAAAAGAAACATGATCTCCACTGAGAGGTTTTTAGGTCCTACACACCATCTAAGGCAGGAGTTCTAAAGTTTTATCAGGCAGCAGCAAGTCATAAAAGTTCATTTAGGGAAGAAGTGGAATTCCTCAATCCACTTCCATGTCCACGTATCAGGTGAGGACTGCTTTTCTTTTTCTGCCCTTGCAGAAGTGGAAACTTCCTCTTTTCTTGATGACAAAATTACTGCTGGAACTGTTTGATGCAACAGTTTCTCTTTGCCAAGCAGAGTATTAGGTGCAAATGGGGGATTATGCGGGATCTGGTTGTATGGCAGGGACATGGTCCAGATTTTTGGGAGATGACTCTTCCATGGGTGACTTTGACTGCAGGCATTACCTCCTGGGGCACCTAGATGTAATTCTTGGTTTCTAGCATACTGGACACAGACCCTTTAGTTGATATACCTCTCTGTCAGCAGCAGCTATGTGAAGAAATTCCAGCATGGACTATACAGCAATACATTATGGTTTGCAAACAGACCCATGGGCTGCATTTCTGGAACCCCTGCTCCGAAAAGGCTGTT
Organism: Strix uralensis; assembly: GCF_047716275.1. Classification (NCBI taxonomy): domain Eukaryota; kingdom Metazoa; phylum Chordata; class Aves; order Strigiformes; family Strigidae; genus Strix; species Strix uralensis. The sequence continues at coordinate 29,902,137 of NC_133972.1, forward strand.
TCTGCCAGAAGATGCTGCATTCCAGAAAACTCATATGTAAGTAATCCTAGTATCTGAGTCCACTTATAAACAACAGACTGTTTCTGGAAGTCCTTTTTGGTATATGCTTTCTCATTCTGTTACCTTGGCCTCTTTCCCTCCTCCTTGATTTGTCACTTGAGAATCCACATAAAATGAAGAATGCAGCATATTCAAAGGAAAGTTTCTGGGGCTGAAATGTTGCAGCTGTTCAGTCTCTGTGGTCTCTTAAATCAGAGCTGCAGTTTGTATTACTTGTGCTGAGGAGAGTTAAAAGCCTTAGAAGGAGTTGCTGTTGGCATCTGTGGCAGAGGGTACCACCACTTTGCAATACTAGAGGGGATATGAGCTCTCGAGAGCTGAAAGCACTGTAGATTTTATCAGCATGAGCAAATACAGTCTGCGCAGACCTATGAAAAGGTAGCTTGAAGTCTTCAATCTAATGACTGCTCTTAGGGCAATTAAACGTTAATTTTGACTTAATGAAGGCTTCTGGGCTCTGCAAGACATCAATAATCCTGTCTGATTTCACTGCTGAAAGATATCCTAACTGGTAAACTCATTTCACTGATGTGTGGTTCAGAATGGCTCCTTCCTGAAACAACATTTCACATACTACAAAATATAAATCATTAAGCATTCCTCTTGGAAATGGATGCTTTTTCCTAACTTTTACATACTGTACTTGTTATAAGAATTTTGAGAATGTTGCCCCCATATCCACTAATTGCACGCTGTAGCTGTATACAGCGTGGAGAAATGAAAAGTGAAACAAATCTGTTTTAGTAGAGCTACTCTTTGTCATGAGCTCTGATGAAGATGGTTGGGTTTTGAATGCGTTTAAAAATGAAATGTTGATTCACTTTTCGTTCATTTGTATGTTGCTGGTATGTAAGATGAAATGCATCCCCTGCCGCCCAGCCTCCTTTTCCCTGACATCAAATCGGTTTACAGACAGGCAGCAGTCCCAGATGTACCATCTACATCTGAGAATGGTGGTTTTTTTTTTTTTTTTGCTTTATTTTATTATTTTGTGCCTCATCTTTGCCCAGATGGAAGATAAAAACTGGCATATCCTGGGAGGTGGGCAGTCAAATATCTTTATACATTTTTGGAAGAATGTGTCTGTTTGTGGGACCGCACCTTGAAGATGGTGTCCAGCTGGTGACAGGTTGGGTTGGAAAGAGCTCATTAGTTGGCATTGGTTGAATTTAAAGGCCAAACCAGAAGCAAAAATCAAGTGCAGTTTATGGTTAAGCACCCATTCAGTATGTCAGTGCCTTTCCTTTTTTTTTCCTTGCACTTGTTTTTTAACAAATTACAGTTATCTTATTTGGTTAATTGAACACAACTAGCTTATTTAGAACTGGGAATTTGATATCTCTACTGCATCAGATTTGACATCCACTTCAGGCACATCTATCAGGGAATGGGTTTTTAGAGTCAACCTCAGGATTACATTACAGCTCCTGTCTGTGCTAGAACTGCTGTGTGTCAGGAGGTCAGTGTAAATAGTGAAAATCTGTAGCCTGGAGTAATCCAACTTGACACGGACAACGTAAATGTATGTTATAATTAGCATGCTGGGACTTAATTGCTTGCTAAAGCACACTGCTTCTCTCACTTGGGAATGTAAAAGTGCTTATAAATCTAATTAAAATTCTTATTTGAAAAAAAAAGATGATCTAGACTTGGATTCACTTGGGCGTTTTACCCCTCAAATATAGAAGAATCTGTTCTTATAGGTAGGAAAATATTGATAATAGCAGATGATATGATAACATAATCAGAAAATCAATTTGTGAAATTATTTTACAGGACTATTTTTGTTTATCTTGGCCAGCCTTAATCTTCTGACTTGAGAAATCAGCGTTCTTTCAGCACTCTTTTCTGAAAGACTGTTGCTGACCCTGCTGGTTTCTATTGAACTAGCTCCCAGGCACATGGTTAGCAAAGTTACGTTTACCTTTTACTCAGCAGAAATTTCAAAGTTTCAGCCTGTCTCTAATTCCCAACACTTGCAAAAAAAGCCAACCAAGTGACAACACACAGGAAAAAAATAACCATCCCAGCCTGAATAATGGTCTTGGATGCAAATACTAACAGGGCAGAAAATGATAGTCTTCTACAGCTCAGCTTTCTTCTTCCCTTTGCACATTTTCCCTTCCTTTTTAAGGTGTTTCTTTTTTTTTTTTTCCTCAGCTCACTGGCATCTGACTAGAAAGGACACCTCAGAAAGGTTAGTTGATCATAGACTGAAGACAGCCTTAGTTGAAGGGGAGGATTTATAATTAGGAACAGATACAAAGATATATAAAATGATGTGAAACTTTTTCTGAAGTGGCTGTAATTTATACTTAAAAGGGTCATAATGACATTGCTTTTCTGCACTTACACTGAGTGCTTCATCTTAAGATCTCAAAGGGCTTTAAGGAATGAATAATCTCCTCCTTCACCTTTAACAGTTTTCAATGTCAGAATAGGAGAAAAGTTAGGGATGAGCATGCAGTGACAAGTGGCGTTCAGGGGTCAGTATTGGGACTGTTTAACATCTTTGTTGGTGACATGGACTGTGGGATTGAGGACACCCTCAGTGAGTTTGCTGATGACACCAAGCTGTGTGGTGCGGTCGACATGCTGGAGGGAAAGGATGTGCCATGCAGAGGGACCTGGACAGGCTGGAGACGTGGGACCGTGCAAACCTCATGAAGTTCAACAAGGCCAAATGCAAGGTCCTGGACATGGGTTGGGGCAATCCCAAGCACAAATACAGGCTGGGAGGTGAGTGGATTGAGAGCAACCCTGCAGAGAAGGACTTGGTGGTATGGGTGGGTGAAAAGCTGACTATGAGCCAGCAATGTGCACTCACAGCCCAGAAAACCAACCATATCCTGGGCTGCATCAAGAGAAGCATGGTCAACAGGTTGAGGGAGGTGATTCTTCTCCTCTGCTCTGCTCTTGTGAGACCCCCCTAGAGTACTGTGTCCAGTTCTGGGGCCCCCAGTGTAGGAAGGATATGGACCTGCTCGAGCAGGTTCAGAGGAGGCCACGAAGATGATCGGGGGGCTGGAGCACCTCCCTTATGAGGACAGGCTGAGAGAGTTGGGGTTGTTGAGGCTGGAGAAGAGAAGGCTCCAGGGAGACCTTATAGCGGCCTTCCGGTACTTAAAGCGGGCTACAGGAAAGATGGGGAGGGACTCTTTATCAGGGAGTGTTGTGGTAGGACAAGGGGTAATGGTTTTATACTGAAAGAGGGTAGATTTAGATTAGATATAAGGAAGAAATTCTTTCCTGTGAGGATGGTGAGACACTAGAACAGGTTGCCCAGAAATGTTGTGGATGCACCCTCTCTGGAAGTGTTCAAGGCCAAGTTGAATGGGGCTCTGAGCAACCTGGTCTAGTGGAAGGTGTTCCTGCCCATGGCAGGGGGGTTGGAACTAGATGATCTTTAATGTCCCTTCCGACCCAAACCATTCTATGATTAGCAGAATCCACAATCTCCTCTCCAATTTAGGCTGGCATGCTCTCTCCAATAAATGACATACTGTCACCTGGACCTCACCAGACTAGCTATAGTGCATAGAAGATCATAGTTGCTGTCAAAACCTGATTTGGTAGAAAACATTATGTAGGAGAATGTGTAAAAGCTTCTGTCACAACCAGAGCCAGAGCTGCTGATGAAGCAGGGGGGGGTATTAAGCCTGAATTCAGATAGCTAAACCAGAAATGGCTACCTGGGATCATAATGCTGATTAGTTGTTTAGACCCCCCCTGTATGTTCAAGGAATGGAACAGGCACTTCTGCAACACAGTTTCTGACCTGTTTTAGATGTTCCTCTTAGCACCATTAACTAGGAAGGTCAGGTAGACTTTTAAAGTTAGATGAAATTACCTCCCCACCCCCTGCCAAAAGCAAGCACTTTGTGGTGTTAAGGCTGAGCTGAGAAGGGAACTTTTGATTCAGATCTTTTGATTCCTGGGTGAAGATTCCAGTAGAAAGAGAGTACTAAAGTAATTATGATTTTAATGAAAGTTTCCTGAACTGCTGTGTTTAGTGCTGGACTGCAGGTGGTCTTTATGCAGTGGGCATGCTGCGAGTTGTCTTAAACAATTAAATCCTACGGAGACCAAAGTGGAGAAATAATGTCTTTATGGCTAATGTTTGGACCACAGCAGATAAATATTCAGGTCCCTGAAGACTCATGATGCTGAATGTGTAAGCACATTTTATCAAAGCATCTCCAAGACACTGCAGTTATATGGCCACTGGGATGGTGCATTTTTGGTTGCTTGGTGGACACAGAATTGCCAACAGTGCTGTTTTGTGTGTCATACAGGAAGTTGGAGGTTTTAGGTAACTTGTTCTATATGACACCAAAAGATTTTCCAGTAAATGGGGATGACAGCCTTAGTATACAAGTGATGGAAAGACCTGTGTTGAGTATACTTCATAGGTGTTTCTTGTGATCAGAGCAAGCATGGACCTGATCTAGTTGTCTCAATACTTGGTGTTGACCAAACATTAAGAGAAAATAGATGGGAAATAACCTGGTCTGGCTTCCTTCAGTTAGTGAGACCTAATGAAGGCCTAATGTTGCTCCTGCTGGGATTCTTCAGCAGCTTTGAGGCAGCTGAAAAATTACCTTATATAGAGCAGGCATTCCCTGGGAATGCTTCCTGCTTTTTCTATAGACCAGAGCTTTATGATCTTTATAGATGGGAAGGAGTCTGCAGAAAAAATCCAACTCAAGTTTACACGGTAGTATTCAAGTAGGCTAAAGGTGTGTTGCTTGCAACTTACTATGTTAAAAGCTGCTGTCCTTTCAATAACTCTTTCTGAATTGTATTATGTGTTTTTTGTTGAGACTTCAGCTTGCACAGCTTCTTAAACAGGCTCCTAAAACTTGAAATCTTGCACACATTTACAGAAGCAGCGGGTGCCAAGGAAGTGGCAGTTACAGTGCTGCCACCAATTTCAGTGGCACAGCAGGAATGGTCTTTAAGAGTAAAGCTAGACTTACAAGCACTCCATGTTCTTGGGGAATATTCCTTATTACAAAACAAAACTTCTTTCTTAGAAGACTTTAAGGCAAAGAAATAACTTCTTGCCAAGATAATGTCTGTTCCTCTTGGTTACTGGCCTCACTAGACCTTTCAGAAAAACCCGGTTTAGGCACAGGTAGAGTTGTGCTGTTTCAAAAGAGTATTTTATAGGGAATGGCTAAGCTGTGCCATGATCTTGGCAACATGTGTTCTGATCTTGGCAACTTAAAACCTTTTGCTTAAGTGAGGGATTCAATAGCCCTCTAGGCTTCCCCTCCCTTCTGTCTACTTGTCTAAGGTCTTTTGACACATTTTGTCATCTTAACGTCTGCAGAGAGAACTAACATAATGTCTAACCACTGTCTGCTGGGTGAATAAAAATCTATTTCACAGCATGGCAAGACATTCCTTCCACCAGTAAAGACCTATAGAGATTTGCCCAAAATTCAGGCACTGTTCAGAAGATTGAAATACTTCTGTTTAGTTTGTGCTCTCCACTCTCATTTTTCACATACTTCTCCACAGCTTAGCCTTCTTTTCTGAAAGAAGTTTTTAAAATATCCTAGCAGAGGCTTTTTGTGTGAGCTATCTCAGATTAGGAGGCAGCCAGAAGAGGTTTATTGTGGAATTCAGGCAGCATTTACAGCCTCATTAATGCACAAGTGTCTTACTGCTTCTCAGACTTTCTGTATTTGTATTACAGTTACATCAGAGCTCCATCAGGTGGGTATTATAGAAACATGGCCCCTTTCCTAATGAGAAGATGCCTAGGTGCTCAAATTAGAGAGCACTGAAATTTTATCTCTTTTTCCATTCAGTGTTTTTGTATCCCTCACTGCCTTATTATTTTGAGAGTGGGAGCAGGCTGTCTCAGTCTAGACTTGTTGTCCCTGGCTTAATGATCTTTTCCCCTTTTTCTGTAGAGTGGAAATCAAAGATTTTTCTTATTAATAACATAATCACATGAATACTTTGTGGGTTTTTCCATAGCTTCAATAACTTCCTGTGTTAAAAAGAAAGCAATGAGGAGGGGTAAATGTCAGCACTGAGCTGGTGACCTGGGAGGTTGGTGAAACCTGGTGATTGGGGTAGAGCTTTGAGGAAGCTCACATGGTTCTGACCTGGGCTATCCTGATAGTGATCAGTCCACTGAATAACAGACTCAGTAATAAAAGGAAGCAAGTGAATATATATTGGAAAGTACATCAACTGCATAATATTTTTCTGGGTCATTATGAATGACATACGTTGTGAAATTCTTCTTTGATTTTTTTTTCATAAATATTTGCTACAACCCTCTGGTTTCTTCCAGTGACTTATTGTTAGTGATTTCATCTTATGCTGTATGACTATTTAGTAACATACTGGGAATTTTTTTCTTTCATTATTATGTTCTGCAGTTCAGACTGAACAACTCAGAGCTTCAGCCATATTATTGTCTTGTTTTTGTTGTTCCATCTCAGCTGTAAATTGCATTTTCTGTCTTTTTCCAGCAGTGGGATGAGTTGTTCTTGTTCCTCTTCCCACCAGAAGTCTGGTTTCTGTTGGTTAATTTAATACCTTTTCCACTGGAGATAGTTTATCAGTTTCTTAAGTATTCTGTTATGTTTTACTGGCCTTATTGACTGTCTCACTATTTAATAAGCCTGGTGCAGTGCCTTCCCAATGGATTTCCTATGCCTCCTTTGTACAAAGTTTTCAGCAGTTAGAGTGTTATCTTGTTGGTTTTAGTTTGGTCTGATGGATTTTTCCCTGCTTTTTGACTGGCACATTTCATTGTCGGCTCCATCACTTTTCTCCAGCCTGATTATCTACTTGGTTGTCACACCCTTCCAGACCTCCAAATATTTTCTAAATGCTAGTATTGAAGTTTTTCCAGTCTCCTCATTAGCTTTCTCACAGGGATGCAAAGTGATTTTTCCGAAGGCCATTCTGAATTTTAAGCTCTCTGGCCTGTGGTGTCAAAGACTATTCAATTGGTTGTGACAGGGTGACTTCAGGAGTCTCACTGCTCTGCTGCTGTGATTGACCAAGAAATGGGCATGGAGGCAGACTGATAACTACCTTGTGTGTGCCTCAAATAGGCTTAAATACTGGGTTTTTTGAACTGACACACAGAGTGTGAGCCTTTCTAACACCCTTGTGACAGCTGACCCTAAATGATTGTAACAGTGCATGGAAACACAGTGTTACAGACCCACCTGGAGATTGACTAGTTATGTCCCTCACCTGAAGAAAGAGGAACCAAGTTCTATGTAACAAGCCAGAAATGATAAGCAAGAAAACAAACTTCCCCAGCACTGAAACATGAAGTCATTTTCTTAAAGCATTTGTTTGCCTGCATTTCCCACCAGTGTGCTGTAGGGAGCAAGGTTTGGGAAGCTGAAGGACAGGTGTAGATGCTTGTTTGTTCTCCTCTGAAATGTGCAGCAGAATAATATCTCTTGAAATGCATAGTATGTGGGGTATGATTTGTATGGACCTGTAACTCAGATTTTCTGGACTGAATCTTTTGTCATTCTCATTCAGGTTCTGCCACACACCATCACGTTCAAATCCTTACATTGTGAACATCTCTATGGAAGACAACAGAATAAGTCACAGGGAGAAGTGATGCTGCATTTCTGAACTGCAGCCTGCATCAGCCTGGACAAGTCACTAACTTTCTGCCAAGTTCATACAAGTCACCTCTTGTGAGATGGATGTGCTGTTTGTGCAGGGAATTAATCTATTACAAGCTCAGCTTTGTATGTTAGGGTGAGAGCAGAGTGCTGCATGTGGAGGATCAGTTTGCAGGACAGGAAGCATCTGTAAAGGCTTCCTTTTTTGGGCTTTTGTATTGACAAGTGAATGAATGCAGCTCTTTTAATTAGTCTATTTCTTGGGCTGATATTTCTTCTTGTTCTTGTAAGCCTTCGCATTTCTTGCTCCTCATTGCAGTGTCTGAACATCTCACTTTAATTTGTCCTCATAAAACTCCTGGGAGGTAAAGTTGTAGCTGAAAATTGGAGAGTTGAAATTACTTTAATCAGCTTCTATAAGCAGTTTGTGAGAGGACAGGGACAGAATTTGGGATTTTAGAGGCTTGGCACCAACACCATTTCCACTAGTGGTCCAGTTGTTTAGGAGGGCTTTCCTTCTGGAGTTTTGTCTTACCTGTCTTTCAAGAACTTGCAGTTGAGCTTGATTTAGTGCAGTCCCACAGTCTTCCTTTTAAAGATGTCTTTCAAATCAGTGTTTTATATGAACTTGAGTTTAATTCTCTTCTATGATATAGAAACACTATGGCTGCAGAATCACAGAATGGTTGAGGTTGGAAGGCACCTATGGAGGTCATCTTGCCCAATCCCCCTGCTCAAGCAGGGCCACCTAGAACCAATTCTGGTCCATGTACAGATGGCCTTTTAATATATCTCAGGATAGAGACTCCACAACATCCCTGGGCCAGTGCTTGGTCATCTTCACAGTGAAAAAGTGTTTCCTGATGTTCAGAGCCTCCTGTGTTTCAGTTTGTGCCCATTGCTACTGGCCCTGTTACTGGGCACCACTGAAGAGAGCCTGGCTCTGTCTTCTTTGCAACCTTCCTTCAGGTATTTATACTATTGATAAGATTCTCCTGAGCCCTTTCTTCTCTAGGTTGAACAGTCGTAGCTTCTCAGCCTTTCATCATAGTACAGATGCTCCTCAGTCATCTTCATGGCCCTTCATTGGACAACTTCCAGAAGCTCTCACTTGTACTGGGGAACCTAGAACAGGACCCAGTACTGCAGTTGTCTCGTCAATGCTGAGTAGAAGGGAAGGATCACCTCCCTCAATCTGCTGGCAACACTCCTCCTAATGCAGCCCAGGATACCATTAGCCTTCATTGTGGCAAGGGCAATTACATTCTACTGTTTTTAAGGAAGGTTTTAGGGTTGCATCTTCCCTCCTGAAATGTAAATGTTTGTAGGTCTGTGATCTTAACTAAAAGGAGAGCAGCTTTAGAGAGAATATTTTTCTCAAAAATTTTAGTCAGTGCATTTAATTAATAAAAATAATAAACTCTTTAGGGAAGTCTGTCAAAAAAAAAAAAACCACCCTTCTGCTCTGTTTCTTAATTTTTTACTTCTCTGGATTTAGTGGTGCCTTAATTTCAACAGTTTTGGAGACTCCACAGTGTTTCAGTTTTCAGTAGAAAAAGGGATTGGAAAAATGCTTTCTAGGCATCTGTTTAAAAATAAAATAAACTAAACACTTTTTTCCCTGGGCAACCAGGAACATTACATAGTTGCAGACTGCCAATGCCACACCCTCTAGAGAGCCTATGTAATAGGTTTTGACTTCTGCCTTGCCCTAGCCTATTTCGATTTCACTTTTTCCCTTGCATAGTGATTTTACAAGAATAACATGTAGTTTATTAGTGGAATTGTCTTTATCTTTTGTGTGACTGCAAAGGAGACAACAGAACAAGGATTTTCACCGCCAGGAACTCCATCAACAAAAGCTGGAGGCAGTATCATTCTCTAGGTTGTATGGAGTGGTATACAGAGGTCTTCAAGAAGACATTTAGATTGTATTGCTGTAGGGTGTGATAAATATATTAAAATGTGCAGTAAATGGAAGAGAGGAGATTCCTGCTAGATCACTTATCTCTAAGATTGGACCCTGCCAGCCTGGGAAATGGCATGGCTCATTATTTCAGTGTTTGATCTTTGTTTGTATTGGCAGGGGAAAATACATCTATATATCTATATCAATGCAGTTAAACCTCAGTGATGTACTTCGGAGAACTGGGTCATGCTGAAGGTTGCCTATTAACCAAACTTCAAGGTGAATGGCAGACATGAATCTCCTGCGCCTGAACTGTAAATTAAACATGTCAATGAAAATGACCAAATTGAAGGTGAAAGGAATCTGCAACACGCTGCCCTTCTGCTTTCTGATAGTGATGCAAATGAGGATCAGAGTTGAATGTGAGAGCAGAAAAAAAGAACATTTGGAGATGAAATTTGGAATGAAACACAGTTCCTTAGAGACAAGGGAAAATCTCTGTTAAAGGAAGTAATTGACAATCAGAAAGGGAGGGCAAAGAAGTGGGATGTGACAAGTAGTAAACGATGGTTTCCAGGTGCTATGGGGAGATGACACAGGTAGTGCTGTACAAAGTGGTCCTGGGCAAAATCCCAGTTTGGTGTGGAAATACTCCTTGAAGACCACCTTCATCTGAATAGGGAGCAGAAAACCTCTTTTTCTGTATAGACACTTGAGCGCTTGGTATCTCAGGCCACCCTGACTCCAGAAAGTCTGATAAAAGGCTGAAGTCATCAGGGAGTTGCTGAACTCCTCACAGCTAAAACAGGTTTCAGTTGTGTTTTGAACAGAAATTTTGAGATGACTTTTTAGGTAGAGGCTACTCATCTGTGCATCCCTGGAGGAGCATAGGCTGTCATGGAGTTACCTCTGCTGAGCACCACAAGCCAAAGCATTAGAAGCAGAAGACCTGTATCCTGTTCTCACCTCTGCCTCTAATTTGTTTCTTAATTTTGGGTAACTTACACAATTACATCACCAGATCTTGGCTTGCTTGTCTGTATGATATACAGTAGCCCCTTTATAAAGCTTACTTCCCAAAAACTTGTACTTGCAAAGGGATGTTATTGCATGGTGTGTGGTGGATAAAAATTAGGTGGCTTTAAGTAATTGACTGATTTGTATCCAAAAGATTCATATGGGAGCTATTTTTTGCTACTAATGTTGAATAGGAGCTTCACATTATATGGAGGTCTAGACTGATCTTTTTTTATAATTCTTTCCTTTGATTTTATTCTGTCATCAAAATGTTGACAGGCATCAGTACACAGTCCAGATTGCTATAACAAATAACTGTCATATACAAGCATGGAAAGCTTACTGTAAAAAAACCAACCAAACAAAAAAAAGCAACAAACTCTAAATCTTTTATGGTGCATTATTCACTACATTTTATACAAAAGCACTTTATATACAGCCTGTTCCTATTGCATTGGGATTTCCACCCTTGTTTTAAAATTTCACTTTGTGCTAACAATTGCACCTAGCTGTAATACATTTTTAATAATAATAAAAAAATTCTTATAAAGGTACAAGGAATAAAATAGCAGAGGGTTATAGGGTTGTATTACACAGTATGCTTTTCATATTGTTCATAGCAATTGCCACTTTTAATCATAACAATACATCTCCAAAGCCCTACTTGGTTTGAAATAATTTAGTGTTGCAAAATCAGTCATGAAAGTTCCTTGACCTGAAAGTCTGCCAGTTTAGAGAATGGAAAAACAGGCCTAGCAAACATAAGCGTATTGAAATGTTTTGGAATATAATAAATAAATTCTGTTAAACTCACTAGGGCAGATTCAAGAATATGTAAAGTCTATTTGTATAGCTTTGACTGAATGATTTGCACAGGACAGGTTTGAAACATAGTCTTCTGAGACTGAATTTCAGTGATTTATTAAATTGGTTCTCATTCAGTGAGAGTGGTGAAAATTTTAATGTATCCAAATCTGGGCATTGTAAGGAGATCTTTCATGCTCTGACATTTGCAGTAGTCACAGTGTATGCCTGCAATATTAAAAAAAAGAGCTTACCTTGTACAACAAGGTCTTTACAATCTCATCTGCATAGATTTTAAAGATTCATTTTGGATTAAACATTTACTCTGCTTTAATAAAAATCATAGCTAGTAGTCAGATATCTTCACTGCATGCTCTTTTTTTAAAAAAGTATCCCCACATGGTACATAACATGGAATGAAACTTGAGCTGTGTAAAAGCTGACTCAGTTCAAGGCTCACAGTCTCACTGCTGTTGGGCATGAGGATTTGTATTTCTTCACAGGTGGAAGATTCTCATTTCTCAAACTTAATTTCTTATTAAGTTTCAAATGCCAAGCAGGATCAGGGAGAGGAGATGCAGTTGTCTGGACACTTCTCAGAGGAAAAAGAATGAACTGCTCTCAGGAGCTGAAGTGTCTCCTCAGTTTCTATAATTTCCTGTTGAGGAACTGTCATAGAAGGTAAATTTATACCTTTAAGGCATATGGGTCGATGTCAGGCTCAAGAAGGACAGAAGTTTGAAGGCTGATAATTATTGACCAGTACTAGTCATATCTGACCTCACCATAAGGACTAACTTTGTTCTTCCCATAAATGCTCTTGGGTCTGATCTTCCCCACTGGCAGCCCAGCCTATGCAATAATTTTAGATGTGGATCTGTTTGTCCATTGGCGTCACAGGAAAAATTCCCTTATTGACAATCAGACTTGGGAAAAGTTCAAAATGAGGATGTTCTAATGTAATGAACACTTCCAGCTTCGGTTTCTAATCAAGACTGGGATTGAAGTGGTGTTTGCAAGTTGCTTGCATTCACACTTGCGTGTATGTTGCTAGAGATAGCCTGACTCATAACACAGCTTCCAATTTCTCTCTCATGTTTTTGTCCCTTCCCTGTTTTTGGGAAACTCATTAATTTACCCTCCTTTGAGTTCTTAACCATATAAGAAGCTTTATGAAGGTTTTGTACTCCAATATGAGAGCTCTGGAACACTTAGATTTTAGAATTTGTGCCATCTCTATTTTTGACTGATCTTTTTAATACTCTTGCCTTCATTTCAGCATCTGCTCTCAAGGCTTGGAAGGAGACAGTGTTTGGCACTGCGTTTGAAATACAGAGTAAAACATGTATAAATGATCTGTCATAGCTTGAATACTCTTGTTCAATATTGAGGGGTAAAAAATGTTCTATTGCATTTGTCCATAACAAAATTTGACGATGTATGCAGCAAAAGGACAGTTTAAAACCTGCATCCTTTAGTTACCTTTCTCTAGCCTCCTCGTTTATCATTCCACTTTAATTTTTAAATATTTCATTGCATCTTGATAATACACTCAAATTTTAACTTGTCATGAAATGCATAAACTGTATTATTAATATCCCATTATTTTATGGTTGTACAAGAGCAGATTTGAATTGTCACTTTAAATCAGACCATAAGTCAAAGTAAAGATCTTAATAGGCTGCTTAGATCTGTATCTTCACTGAATTAAACAGTAAATTGGCAGTCTCTTCTGCTAAATGTAGTGAGATAGCTAGTTAGTGTGATATGCCCAGGCAAACATATTGTGTTGCAATGATGGAGACAATTCCCTATGGCAATTGCACTGGCAGTTGAGTTGATTCTTCTTGATATACTGATTCAGCATGCTCTTAGTGTTGAGGAAGGAAAATGTGTTTTAGAGGCTCCTGATGTGAATTCTAGGAATTGGGATGAATATTACTTGTGTCACCCGAGATAGTCTTCCCATATTCTTATGATATTCATTCCTCATAGTCCATTAAAATGCCTTTATTGTGGAATGTATCTAGTTGGAAATTATATCTAAACTGTATGTTACTAGTAAAAATGCTTAGTATTCATAAAGAACTCCATAGACTTGATGGGGCATAGACCCTGTACTGTATAAGGACACCTCAGATCCATTATCTAACACTGGTGTCTTTGACAACCAAATATTTTTCCTCATGTCTCACCATCAACACTTCTGTACATCCAGAAAACAGCTACGATACATGTGCTGAGAAACCGAGCATACTCACTGCAATGCATGGAGTACCTTGAGTGCTCATGTGAACCACATCCAAGTGGGACTCACCTGTCTCAATACAGAATCACTCCTGTCTCTGCATCTCCAGGATTTTGGAGACTAAGGGACTGTAATATCTTGTAGATGTCCTTTTTATTTCAAGTATTTGATTTAGATCTCTATTTTGATAGTGTCTTCCAAGGAGAAAATGGGATGTGTTTAAAAATCCATGTTATAATTGAAGTGATAGTATTGTTATTAATGCCTTAATGTAGACATAAACATTTAGCCTAACCCATCTTTGTACTTTGCTGAGGAGAAATGTCATTTTTAGATGTTCAGATATGCTTGGACTGGAAATGGCTAAGAACTCTTTTGTCATAAGTGAGCATTCATTAGGGAATGTAAACATTTTTTGCAGATGAGGTAGATGTGCTTACAATAATATTTCTTCAGACACTAGTAAATAAAGCAGAAAAAATGGAAAGTACCACTGCTAGTCTTCTATGTTCTGCTCAGAAGAGGCTATCTTTAGTTAACATTAACTCTTTTCCACCTCCTTTAGGTGCTGTTAATGTACGTCAAAAAAAAACCCTCTAGGTAGTGAACAGTGAAGATGGAAGGTGAAAAGGAAATGCTCTCTGTAGATATAAGCCACATTTTTCTGACTTTTCATGTGCTTTTTTTCATTGACTTAAAGAAATATTTGTGTATTTTGTATGTTCTTGTACTTCAGTTGTTGTTTAAAATGTGTTCAATACACATTTTTAAATTCTATTTTAGGACAGAAGTATAGTTCTTCCAATAATACTGGAAAGAGGCAAGGTGACGGTAAAAAAGCAAATCCTTTAAGAGAGTAGGCATTATAGAAGACTTGTGTCTCTCATGGGAATAAAGCAGCAGTTTTACTTCAAATTAGAACATGAATTTTACTGAAACCAAATACTGCATTTCAAGAATTACTAATATTGAAGAGAGGATGATGAATCAATACTTAAAGTAATCATATGTGACAAAGAAAGATCTTACCGATAAATACATAAAAAGAATGATTTAATGTTGTGTTTCTCTTATTTCTTTTACTACTGTGCTTTCACTGAACACTACCTCAGATCTCCCACACATGAATACTATTTCAGTCTTGCTGTCAAATTAGGAGAACAGCAAGGCAGGAAACAAGTATCATTAAACTGCTGCCTGTTAAAAGGAGGTACAGAAGCAGCCAGATGCTTGTACTTTAGTCTCAACTTAAGTTGTTGGCTTTGGACTTAGATACTTTTTACTTTCTTGTAGTATAAGTGCATACTTTCAAACTCTTCAGACATCCTTGACTTCATTTATGGTGAAAATATTGAGCTATATTGATATTCTGTGAAACACAGTCAGCAATTGCATTTTAAATTTTTTCTTTAAGGATAGTAATGTCACCATTTTAACTATCTTTGAAAGTGTGCTTAGGAGTCTCTTGAGCAAAAGGCACTTTTTATCAGTCTTTCTGTGGGACAACACCATTTCATAATTTCAGTTTTCTACAAAAGGGGTGTCTCTGTGCCTTGCTTCATCGTAGCAGTTATCCATAAAGCCACCACTTGAGTTGTTTTCAGTAAAAAATACACTCTTTTACCCATGGTGAAGTTGAGATGCATACTCTCATTTCACTCTTGAGGACTTTCCTGTCTGGTGCTGGTGAGCTTCTCCAGAAAGCCACATTTAAAAAAAAAAAAAAGGGATGGAAGGAAAAAGAACAAAGCCCTGCTCGTGCATTCATTGCATTCATTTACCTTCAGTTTAAACATCGAACCTTGTCTATCTCCTTAGAGGTTAAGTCTCTGTTTCCTTTCACAGGCTAGGCAGGATTATAGAAGAATTTATGTGCAGCTGCTTCACTGTCCCAAATCACTCCTAATTTTTTTTTTTTTTTGTGAAACTTTTGTTTTCATTTCAGGTGGCAAAGCAAGTGTTTTTAAATTTGGGGATTTCCTAAGATTTTGCCCAGACTATGCACACACCTACAAAATGCCACTGGTTTTGCAATTTTGGGGCCCTGAGGGACAGAGAGAGGTTCAGCTACAGAGGTTAGCAGGAGCATCAGCACACAGGCCTCAAGAGTACAGGGAGGTGCTTTCAGGCAGCTGGTAGAGACCCCTGCCAAGAAAACCAGAGTGTGTTTTCTTTAGCTTGATAGGATTATTTTGCACTGCTGAAAAGACACAAAATGAATTTTAATTTGGCTAGAGATTTCTGGTGGATGATCTGCCCTGCTCCCTCTGAAATACTGGTGCATCTTGATGCTAAATGTCATCATGATTTTCTAAAGGAAAGTACTGGGAATATACTACAGATGAGTCAGGGCTATATGGAGCCACATGATACTTAAGTTACATTTCTCTAAGAGACTGTACTGAGACTGTGTCTTTAACATATGGGTGGACCTGGGAAATGACACTTTTCTATAGATACCTTTTTCATCATGCAGGTATTTAATTAACAGTGTTTCCATAACGGTAAAAATGAATGAAATCTGATTTCCTATGGGTTTGATTTTTTTCTGATTGATTTTGTTGTCTAAAAAAGTGTAAACTCTCCCTGGAACTTTCCCTGAGTGGGAGCAAGTATGAAGAGGTGCCTTCTCATATGGGCATTTCCAGGGTTCCTCTATTTTTCATAAAGTTGCTAGGACCCAACCTATCTTTCTGATCTCAGTCTCTCAAATTCAGTTCAAACCAGTCAGCTGACTCAACGTTTATTGAAGGTGACAAATACGCAGGTAGGCACAAACAAGAAGCACTATCATAGTGGAAAACCAGACAAAAATTGGACAAGAAAGCTTGTGCAAACAGAATATTTAAGTTTCATAATGCTTGAAGGTTTGGATGGGTAGAGGAGGAAAGCTGCTAGCCCACTGACAAGTTGAAAATGGCATGTAGTACAATATGCCAGAGTCAGTATACTTAGGTGGATTCAGTGTCTTGTAGAGAATCTGTCTGACATGTACCTTTCCTGTGAAATAGCACTTTAAAAAGTCATTGTTTTGCTTCTGGTGTTACCCTGGCTATTAAGCAAGTTCATTTAATTTCTTTATACCTTATTTATAGTGTGTTGGAAGATAAGCAAATGACCTATTGACTGCTCCGCATTTTAGCTGACCACATAAATCTTGTCTAATATTGAGATATTTTAAACATTTGAACATTTTTTGTAAGACCTGCATGTAAACTACAACTTCGTTTTTTCAGAGTTACTTTTTAAGCATTAGAGTATATATTTTAAGTGTCTAGATATTTTTTCTAATGCAATGGAAATCAAGTGCTCATATATGTTTTTGGAATGTTGTTTTTGTTATCTTACAAATGTAATAGTAATTAGTAATAATCCAACAATTCTGATGACCCTCAGCTTTTTTCAGCTGCAGGTATAAGAAATATGAACAAATGTGCATTAACAGCAAAGGAGGTTTTCTTAAACTTGTCTGTATATAATTTGTCAATGTAGTAGAAAATCAAATTTAATCTATGTATAATAAATTGAGCTGACATTCCCCAAACAAAGCTTATTACTCAAGAGTGGCAAAGTGCTGGCTGTAGTAGTGACTTCAGCACTGACTCATTAGAAGAGTGGCTCTGTGCCAATTGCCAATTTTAATTTTCAAAGAGCCCTCAGAACCTGTTCCCTTCCTTGTGTTTTGGCCTGACTCTATAAAGTACGTTTCAGTTTTGTTTCCTTCTCTCTTCTTGACATAGTTAAAGTTTCTTCTGCCTTCATGTGCTAGGGGAATGGCTTGTATGCAAATTTAGTTTAGTTATGGTTTTTGTTTTGTGTTTCTCTTTTTTTCTGTTCCCCCTCAAAACATTCTTTAAGATACAGAGCCAAATGACTAATGCCATGCTACGTTGCAGCCTTGCCTTCGGATCTACAGTGTTATCTACTCAGTGCTATTTCAGCTACTGTCGTATAGGGGCAAATGTGAATTAAAGTGCAAAGCGATCCCCATTATATTACACATACAAACTGTAAAGAGCTGTATATAAATCTGTTTTTGCCATATGTATATTAGCTAAAAGGTTGCCTTGGGGCACAGCTACAAGACCAGAAATGGCTTTTCCTCACTGTATTTTTATGACATGCTGTATTTTCTGCAGGAATGTTCTTTAAGACCAGTGTTTTCAAAAACTGATTTATTTGTCTATTATTCATTTGTCCATCATAGGCCAGCAGTGATCTCTAGCTCTGAAAAATCAGTCCCAATTAAATGCAAATTACAATACCAAAAGTATTAACCATAGTTGAAATACAGGCTTTTAATTTTCTGGGGCCCAGAGTTCAGACTCCTAACTGTTTAACACGAATAAGAATGCTTCTGTATGTGAACTGGGTATGAGACTTCACTGATTAATTTTGTAGTAGGTTTGGAAATGTCCATGATATTGCCAGCTTGTGGGAATACATCAGATTCTTTTAGGAAGACACCTCAGTTTTCACCAAGTTTATGTCCTTCAGCCATTGCGTTTTTCAGTCATGAGAGTCCCAGCTAATCTTAACTGACTTAGTAAAAAGCCTGTCAGAGGATAGAAATTTAAAAACAGCTTTTAAACCAGGAAGCAATCATAACTGTACAAAAGTAGCCCACTCATGCTACTTTTTTGATCCAGTTGGGATTTGAGGAAGACCTTCCGTGTGATATTTCCAGTGGGCAATACTAACCTGGCATGACATGGCACTGCATAATGGAACTTTAAATAGCTATGGTGAATAACATGGTCAATTTAAATTCCTCTTTATAATTCTAGAACTTCTCAGGATGGCATATAATTTTCTTGAACATAGTTGTTGTTCATAGGTAATAAACAAATTAAAAGTAGCATTTGGAATTCTAGCCATACTCCTCAGACATCAGCAGAGTATGTGTTATTTTCACTCTCTGAATTGAATGAGCGTAGCTTTTTATTACTTTTTCTCTTCCAATTCCAGAGTCCTCACAGATGAAACCCACACTCACATCCTCCCTCTAATGTGCTACTTTGCTGGCCTTGAGGGCTCTGGTAAGGAATTTTGGGAATAACATCATCCTGTGATGAATTTTCCCCTACACCATGTGAAATAATACCAGGCAGGTGAGATTTATCGGTTATAAAGCTTTCATTAGCAAAGTAAACTTCTTTTCTGCAAGGTGCTTCAGTGCCTTTTGTGGGTGGCTCATTGTTTTCTCCTGCATGAGATTTTGGAAATGTTATCCACTTGCAATGTGAGGCACTGTCATGTACCAAGCCCACTGTGCTATATAATCTACTGTTATATGATTAATTGCATTTTCTTGCAAAAATACTTTACCAGTTGTACTAACATGCATAAAAAGAAAAATATGTTCTTATATATGTCTCTACAGGATTGAGGCTCTTTACTGACAAATGCTTCTTGTCTTTGTTAACATTTTGGAAATCTATTGAGCAAGGTTTTAAATTTTATAGTGCTTATATGTACACTTTAAACGAAATCAAAGCAACCTCCAAATGAAATATCAGAAAAAATCAATTTCTCACTCTTTCTTTTTCTTTTTTTTCCCCTTCTACTCTTCATAATACAATGGGTTTGTCTCTAGATGGCTGCATCTTCAGGAGCACTCCTGAAATTATTTTTTGAAATACCATTCTCTGCAAATACTGCACTTGTTATCACAAGTCCTTGCTTCTGAGAAAACTCATGCAAAAATCAGAGACTCGTTGAAATCCTAAGGGGAAAAAATTCAAAAGAGGTTGGGTATAATCATTGACTCCATTGTGCAATCACTGCTAATATGAATTCAAGTTAAAATTCAAATGAACACTTGCAGAAATGTTCACCCATCTCACACATTTTATATAAATATGAGATACATGTTATTTATATACATGATGTAAATAGCATCAGTTTCTTGGCTCTTTTAAAATGGCTTGAAGAAATGGAGTAATCGCTTCAGATGATGAGGCTTTGCAACATGTAATTTACTATGGGTCCCATCACTTTTGAATGTGTTGAGATTATCTTTGATGTATTATTGAAAATGTAACTCCTTCATTTGAAATTCTTCTCAACTCTCAAACAATGAGAGCAGTCACAACAAAGAAAAGAGTGGGAAAAAGAAAGGGAATGAATGTCTGACAAAATAGCCAGAATAGCCGTTTAATAAACACTCTGGTAAAGGAATATTTGGATAGGCTGAAGTTGTCCTTTCCTTATAGTTTTGCCTCTCTATATTTTGACTATTTTGCCTTTTGTCTTCTGCTGTATGTTTCTAGAAGTTTATAGGTATTTTTATATGTATATTACTGTTGAACTAATGAAGGAGTTCATCTGTATGGAGAGTTATAACAGCCTTTTTTTCTTTTCACCCAGCAGTGGAGTACTCGCAGTGCAGATATCCTCTAGATAATCTCTATCATGTCAATGAATGCTGGAGAAAAGGGGAGACTTGCACAAGGGGAGGTGAGCCTCTGCTGCTTTTTTTCCCCAGGTGATTCAGGAGGGAAGACTAGCTTGGGTCCCTTCAAGTGATCTCCACTGGTGTCAGTTTTGTTTCACTGAGAGGGTATGTTAACCTAACAATGATGAATACTGTCGGGGGAGGCAGCGGGTCTGCCTCTAGTCTAACTGAAGAAGAATTTAACCTTGACAAGATTCCAGTGTATCCATGAGAGGCCAGAAAGTCCCGAGAAGTGCCACGGAAACAAGATTAGAGAACTAAGATAAGAAGAACTGTCTTGACGATTCAGGCGAGAAACTATCACCCAATCGTGAACTGTTAGTTACTAAAGTAAACCAATCCTGTATGAACACCAGCTTTGAAGAAGGTTATAAAAAGGCTTGTTAGAACAATAAAGGTGCTTTTGCAGCCATTTTGGTCATTTCACACAATCTGATGTTTGTCGTGTCCGTCTCTACTGCGACAGAATACTTCCTTTTATCACCTCTTATCGCCTTGCTGAAGTGGGTCAGCAGTATTGTTTACTCCTTTGATAACAACATTAGGGCAGTTGTAAGAGCTTAACTGGGGTTTATATCACTAAGCAAGATATGGTTTGTCTCACAAACTCTGAGTTAGGATTGACTGTGGAATTTGGCTGGGGAATTCTTTGGAGGATGTAAAGACAGGCATTTCTTAACCCACTGCAGTTGGTGGAAAAGCTGGCAAAAACATCCCTGATCTTGGGAGCAACATGAGCTCACCCAGCTGAGTGCAAGTTACTTGCAGCTATTTTAAATTTATTTGTTTCTACTTGCCTGATTTGTCCCTGTTGCCCCTAACAGGTATGAAGCTCCACCTTTTTCTCTGCACTATAATGTAATAAATAATTGTGAAAAGCTAGCAGATTTTATGCTACTGTGTTAATTTATTGCATGCTGCTGTCATGAGCAACAACAACAGCAAAACCTTTAAAGTAATATCTGAAAAAGAACATAAATGAAGGCTCAGGGACAACTTCTTAAAAGAGTACTTGAGAGCCTGAATTCCCTACCAACATCTCCTCACTGACAGATCATTAATGGCCTAGCAATTTGTGGCAGGAGTACATCCCTGTGAATGATTGTGTAGCTCTTTTATTTTTTCTTTTTAGTTTGAATTTGTCTGAGGAACCAAACCAAGAACATTAAGGGACAACCTCAGAGGAAAATTGATTTTTATTTTTCCTTTCCACAAAACTAAACAAAGCACCAAAGCATATGTTGATTTCAGACTGAGTGGGATATCTTGCTTTAATATACAATTAAATACTACATTTATTTTTAAGTTGTATTTAACTTTTTATATAGGTAAAATATCAAGGCAAAACATGTTGAGAAAGTAGCGCAGCATTAAAATGCTTATCAAATCTGTTTGTTGCTAGCCACAAAGATGATAAATTCCATTCAAAGTCTCAAATACTGCTTCTTGAAGTTGTATTTTCCAGAAAATATGATCTAGTCTTAAAGGACAGAGACAAAATTCTTGTCTTCTGCATTCTGCACATACTCAGATAAAACCTTTGCCCTGCAAAGTGTATTCCCATTAGTTACTTTATTATCTTTCCCTTCTTGATCTCTGTTTTGTTTCAGTCTTCTACAGCATCTTGTCTGGAAAACTGCAGTTTATATTTTTATTGCATAGAATCTAGTGAAATTGAGCCATAATAAAGTAAATGGCTGTAATAATAAATTCCAGGTCTCCACCATGTTGGTTTTTTTCCCTGTATAAAATGTTGCTATTATTTTACACTGTACAATGTACTGGCATCCACCCCAAGTTATAATTAGCTTTAAACAAAGAGACTTTTATTTTTGGGGGAAAGAAAAAAAAAAAAAAGAAACCAAAAATCAGTGCACTAACTCATATTCAGATATTCCAGTTGCTCTTACCTATTTCTTACCTTTTCTTCTCTAGTATAAATTTAGCATACAACCACACTGTACTTCGTATGTTCAAGAAGGACTTTGAGATCTTCATGTTCAGACAATCTTGTCTGAGATCTTGCATTTAGTCCACTTGCCTTATACTGAGTGTGGTCATTTGGGTGTGACTGAAGTGTAACTCCATCATCCCAACAGCAAGTTTCATTTATGTGTGTGTTTACAGGAAGTATCCCACCAGAAGTTTCATTTTGTCTCATCATTCATTTGATTTGGAAATGCTGATGGCTAGAAATAGAGACAGGGAGGCCACAGCTATATTAAATTAATATACTGATCATCTTGGGCATTTCTGAATAGTCTTCTACCATTAAACTCTAATCATATTCTATCTATAATTCAGTGCTTGTATTATTTCTTTTCCACTTTCTTTCTCTCTCTGGGATATGGTAATAAATGAAAAGGGCACATGGTTCTGAAAAATCCTTAGACCTCCCTTTCTTGAAGGGCTGCAAAGGATGCTTATAAAATTCCAATTTTTCTTTGTTCCTGGGAGCAAACCCTTTAGCTTTGTGTTCATGTTGATCACAGTCAGTAACAAACTAAGCCTCTCTATGGAATACTTAATTTGATCTAAATATTTCCTATATTAAGAAATATAACTGTATTTACATGGTTCTTGCAGGAACAGAAGATGGAATACTTGTAGAAGTCACTGGATATAATAAGCAAGCAAGACAAAAGAGAAAACACAACCAAACAGGCTCCTCTGTACCATCACTCTGAACTCAATGCCTACTAGGCAGCTGGATGCCCATTTTTAGAAAATCTTTTCTTCAGGCCTAAACAAACACATGCTTTCACGTTGACACTGGTAATCAATACAAAATCCAACAAAATATGAATTTACATCAGCATATGGAAGCTCTTTCTTTAGGCTAAGCCTATCTTGAGAAACTCACAAGAACAGACAAGTTAGTTCAGAAGGTCTTTTCTGGTTTTTCTACTCTTTAATTATTAAAATAAATATTCATGTGGGATGGAGTAGTGAGCAGCAGGAATAACTAGTAAAAAGTGAGATGGTTGGACTACATAAGGAATCCCTTCCGTATCCTACTTTATTCTGCTAATCCTGCAGGTGCAATAGAGTAGATTTTTACAGGGAGAAAAGATAGTTAGGGGGAATGGGTTTTCTAAAGAGGATTTGGCATCACTTTGGTACTTAGATGAAGGTCAAATGTTCAGAAGAGGCAAACATCAAACAGCTCCAACCATGACACTTGTGCACAGATTTTTTCAAAGAAGTCAGCATCTTGTATGCAGAGCTTGTTCTCATAATCTTATTTGTTTTGGTGGCAAAGCTGAAGCTAAGCTCTTCTGAAAATCTGACTGCTGTAGCCAATTATGTTGACAGAAGCCCAGTTGACGCAAATCAAATTATGATTCAGAATGGTCAGAGAAATGGAAAATTTGTGTTTCATAGTTTCTTGAAATGTTTAGTTTAAGAGAAAACTGAGCAGAACTAAGAGCTCATTGCAAGCCTCCCTTGTGTAGCCTTCTAGAAATCAGCCCCATAATGTTTAGTCAGTGCATTCTTTTCTTCAAATGGTAGGGAGGCATACTGAATGACATTTCAGTGTTCGGTATAATTTTATTCTTTTGAAGAATCGTATATAATTTAATATATAAATAGTGAATATTTTAAATGATGAATGAAATCCAACCATACTAATGTGTTGAATATTTTACCATTAATCTCAGTAGAACCAGTTTTGACACTAATTTTACAGGCACTGGCAAAATAATTGATCTAAAACAATGGAACGAAAGTTATCTGCTTCACCCAAACATACTGAAGATTGCTCCCCTCATTTCCAAATAAACGATGATATCTGAAAAAAGTTAAGGATATCACTGTTTTAAAAGATACACTTGTGGTTTCCCCAATCTCACTTTCATCTATATATCTTTGTGAAGAAGGCAGATATGTACTGTGACCGTGGCTACTTTTTCAATTGTGTTGTTTAAACCAAAATGTTACAGTATGTTATGGTGTACATGTATGTACTTGGCTGCAGTAATATAAAGAGCTTGAGATAAAATTCATTTTTTCTCTGAGTTCATTGAAGAACACGTGAGAGACATTCAGTGACTCTCAATCTTAGGCATCTAACAAGTTTTTAAACATGACTGTCAGGTATTACTGAGATTTATTTTCACAATTATAAGACAGTTAATAGGTTTTTCTAATGTCAGTGTTTACAAAACCAAAGTTTCACCACAAAAATATATTTTCAGCAACTTTAAACAAATGTTAAAATAAAAATACATATGTGGAAATATAAACACCTGTGCACACACACACATTCCAGAAATGTTCTTTAAAAGACCTGCTGCTCATATTACTCTTTCCATCTATTTTCTTTTCTTTGCAGCCAAGCAGAATATTAACTGGAATGTTCAAGACTGGAATAAAGACATTAGTGGGAAACTCAGCAACTCCATATAGGTAATATCATTGTCCACAACAATGACATTAAGGAGAGAAATTAATATACTTGTTATTTGTTTCATCCCTTACCCCTTATTTTTACCTCCATAATCTTTCTGCACAAGCCATAAATTCCAGGGTATACTACCTAATCTCATCTCAATATACATATGCTCATTTGTTGGAGGCAGGTTGGAGGGGATATAACAGCATAAAAAGGTCCAACCTTTTTCTGTTAACCAGAAATAAAGCCAAAACCGTCTAGGCTTTAGCTGAAGGTTTGGGGTTTTTTTCCTCTTTGTTTTTTCTTCATATATCCCTGTTTTATTTCATAGTATAAGATAAGTTTCTAATTATAGACTCAAGCAAAGCCCCGCATATAGCGTATAATTGGTGTGTTGGTTTCTAGATAGTATATGCTTCCACTGTGACCTATTTTCATGTAGCGAAGTCACTGGTTTGATGTTTATTTCTAGGTGCAATGTTAAAACCAGCAGCAATTTTAAACCCTGAGAAGTGTCTGTTCAGATGAATGGATAAAGAGTAGTTTGCTCCCATTTTAGTTAATTTATCATCTGGTATGTAACAGCAACTGGTGATGCTAAATACACTGATGTCACTTGAAGAATCCTATTAAACACAGACTGAAGTGTAAGTGGTTCATTGCCCTAAAAACAAACATGGGAAATTTTGCAGGCTATGGATCTTTTTCTAACTGACACCAAACAGACAGGCAAGAGGAATTTGGTTCTTTGTGTCTGTCTTGTATCTTTCTCAATTGTTTATTTTTCTTCTTGCAAATTTTGGCTCATAGTTATTCTGCAAATATGAATTTCAACATGTAGAGGCTGAATATGGCTTGTATGTCCTTATGGACACTGTCTTCAGCATACAGCAGAAGCTAGAAGGTGTGCTGGAAAGAGAAATTCTTAGTAAACAAAACTATTTTTTCCTTTCCTCTGCATTCACAGATTTTCCCTCCTAATTTTCTCATTTTACTGTGCAAAGTAACCAGAAATGCTAATATCGGATGATTTGCTTGAACCTCAGCCAGTTATCTTAAGCTAATTATTATGAATTTTAGGCCTGTTTGCATCTTCACAGGCAATTAAACAATATTAGAGGGTAGTCATTAGAAAAGGGATCAGACTGAGTCTGAATTGAGACTCTTGTATTTTTCTTCATGACTAGAGCTATAGTGAAAAAGATCCCACCTATACACACAACACAAATATTTTGAGAAATGAGATTTTTTTTTCACAATGCTTTCTCAATAACAACAAAAGGAGAGCAGTTATAAACAGATAAATATATTTAGATTGTATCTGTCCAGTTGATCGTGTTCAGTGGGTTAAAAAAAAGAAATTAATCCCCTCTCCAACCACACCCTTCAAAAAGCAACAACCAGGGAGCAGTCTGAAAGAACAATCATTGAGTGTGAGATGCATTTTTATTTTCAGCAAGGACCAGAATAGATATTAAATAAGCCAATTAATATGATGATAATCCTTGCTTCCCATTTACAGAAATATATTTTTCAATTGTTTATTTTATAAAGGAACCCTTCTGGAATTGAAAGATATGCGTTTGTTTTTTTTTTTTTTTAATTGTCTCTTTTTTTCCTTATACTGACATCATATTTTTCAGGTTGTCTTTATTTCCCATCTTTTTTAAAGTAATTAAACCCTGAAACTTGAGCAATATTCTGTAAACTTTAATTCTACTGCTTTCCAATAATATGCAAACTCTGGCTGTACATACCTCATTGTAATGCAGAAATCACTTAGCAAAGAACAAAGAGACTTTTAGTATGAGTTTAATATGAGAAGAAGGCAGATTTAAAAGATCTTTTAGCATTTTTGTGTAAAAGATTTAAAAAAGGAGCTCTCATTCAAACTCATGAAAACTGTATAAAATATTTAGAGCATTTTACAAAGCCAGAGAATGAAGAAGCATGAGATGATTTTTAGATCCAGTAAGCACGTTGTAAACATTCCTTGACCATTGTATATGCTGGTAGGAGGAAGAATAAACTGAAAATACTGTTTAAAATGTGAAAAGCATATATATATTTGAAAACCTTTTAGAAGAACTAGCAGATGTACTATGAAGAATGATGTCTGGATCACACTTCTTGCTTCTAAACATAACCCAGTCAAATACAGCTGGCTCTAACAAATTCTGATAAATGTTTTAATCTCAGTAAGAAAATGAATGCAGTGATGTGCAAAATGAGCATATGAGTATCAATAAGATTTTTATGTGCTAATTTTTTTTCCAAGGAGTATGGCAGACACAACAGGAAAGAGCCTGCCAGAGGTGTGTGAACGTGAGGCACAAAAGGACTGGTGACAAAATCTGGTACTAGCATAGATTGTGGGGAGGAAGATGGGATAAATGTTGACATAAAAACCCAAAACATTTTTACTTTTGGAAATGGTAGTTTGATCAGAACTAGGGACTGAGGCAGTGCTGCTAACAGACCTGTGGAAGGACTTGAGTGGGGAGAATTGCAGCTGGACTGAAGCAGTTACATGAAATACAAGCCTGGAGACCTTGCTGGTGTGGCCTGGGCTATTTTGGAAGAAAATGCAAGATTTAGGTCTGACATCGATGAATGAGTCCAGAGGTTATTCATAGATCCTGTTTAAAATAGGATGAAATGTGCACGCTATTTTTTTTTTTTTTTTTTCTGTAACAAACTGTGAAGGCAATCTGCATTTTCAGAGCAAACAAACCACAATCCTACTGGATTTCCCTCTTGGTTATTCAGATTATGTTGAATACTGAAGTGTTTTTGCATTTAATGTTATTTCACTTTGTTCACAGTGATTACATAAACAGGATTTTGTTTAAAAATATTTATAATGCTATAATACTTGTAGTTTCCTTTCAATTATTTCAATTCTTTTGGTTTACTTACATATAAAGAATTAGATATTTCTGTAGGTACTTCTTTTTTATGGCTTCAGGTTTTTATTTTTGAAAACGGTTTATTCAACACATTTTGACATATGTGTGAACAATTCTTTGTAATGTCATGTATGAATATACATATTCTAAATTACCTGAAGCCTCTCACCTTGCACATAAAATAGAAAGAAGGGATTAAGTTAGAGGGCAGTCATGTAGATAAAGCAAGCTCGAATCTGAATATAACTGAAAATCTCCAAACCCTTTCTGAAAGCTCCAGCTATAACTGAACAAACTTTTAATTAAACTTTAAGTATTTTTAGACAATTTTTCTATTCATTTTCACAATATTTACTCAATTAAATACACACATATATATGACTGTTTAATAAATGAAATAGTGTGTAAAATGTGTAAATGAGACACTTTTATTTTTTACCATGATCTTTACTTAAACCTTGCTCTCCAAACATAACTACTAAAATAGGTCAAAGTATAAAAATAGTATAGTAAGCAACCTAAGGAGTAGATTCTGTTTGCAGACTGACTGGTGTAAATCCATCCTAACTCCATTGATTTCAGTGGTTTAACTTAGATTAAACTGTGTTGTTATTAATGAATGTGCATCTACTGCAGATGTGATACTAATTCCTCCAAAGTCCTAACACCAAGGAGCAGGATTTAGCCAGCAAAAAATAAGAAAGTGGAAGGAAATACCTACCTTGTTTCATTCCATCTGCAAATTTCTACTTGAATCCTGTACTGCAGGAGTGTTTGACCTTTCAAGCTGACGGATGCCAGCTCTCATAAGGAGGTACACGGGAGACATACGTCTTTAGCTTTCCTCTGCCAGATAACAAAAACTGTGCCCATCATGGAGCTGCAGCCATCCCCTATCCCGTGACTGGCATGCAGCCTCTATATTCTGTTTCAACATACATACTCTTTTAGTTATGTGGTTGGATGAGCACTTATTGCATGTTGGGGATGTCCAGATTTCTGCAGCTGTATTACACAGAACTCTGGACGTGTTGCAGGGAGAAGGATTGATGAGCCCTTGGGAAAGTCAGTGAGTACTAGAGCAGTTTAAATTACTTATGCCTTGCTTTTTGATTACGTCTCAGGTGTCCCTGAGGACTAAGTCATGCAGTATATGAAATGATTGTACTGAAGGGATCAAATAAAAAGGCTGGTGTAGAAGGTAACATCCTTGGACTGCAGCAGTCCAAAGGATGATGTGCCATGGGTACTCCTTGTCTATACTAGGCAGTGGCACCCTGAGCAGCTGCCTGCCTGAGCAGCCTGCGCCTGGAGCTCTGATTTGCTAATCAAAATCTAGGTCTTCCCTAGTAGGCCAATAATGTAATAAAAAAATGTTTTTTAATGTTTTTTTTTATTAACAACTAATGCATTCTTCCAACTTCAGTGCAAGTTTGATTACTTCTTAAGCCATTTATTAAATATAAGGAACAAAAAAGTAAGTCAAAGCTTTCAGTTTTAGTGATATTTGACAGCTGGAGAAATGCCAAGGCTAGCAACTGCCAAGCAGAGGTATTTCTGAATAGAAGTTTGAAACAAAAAAATTATTTTTAAAAAAAAATCTTTCATAAATGATTTGGTTTGGGGAAGCTGAAGCAAAATATTTTTCTCCCATCAACTTTGCCAAAATATAGTCTCTTATTTAGAAATGCTTTGTCCTCAGAAAATTCAGATTCTTAAGACTTTTACATTCTGTTGACCTTGAAATCAGGAAAAGAGGTCCAATAGGTAATTAAACTAATTTCTTCAAAAACCTGCCTGCCTACAGAGCTTTATGAGTGACCTCAGATTGAGCATAGATTATTTTTTTTTTTTTTTTTCCCCCCCCTCAGCAAGGCTGCATAGTGCTGCAGGGTGCAGGTATTAAGCGTCATGTTCATTTCATAGGTATTCATAATAATACAATTTTCAATCATAGTTTTATGCAACACCACAGAACTTGATGCAGCTGTATTAATACATAGCAGTTAAGGATCAAGCCTGTTGCATACCTCTTATATCCTTTAAGTATTCCTGAAGAATCCCTCATACACTTTGTCATCAGCTGTAGCATTAATGCAAGTGGGCAAGTTTGAATGAATAATCAAACCTTCCTCATACTAATTCCAAAGTTCATGAGGAAGCAGTCAAAGCAGTAACAGGATGCATGGCAGACTAAGCAAAGCATTTAGGATATGTCTAAGCAGAAGAGAAAAATTATCATTGCACAAAAAATGCCCAAATGTCTGAAAGACTTTTATGACAAGAAGGAGTACTGAAGAGCGTGATAATTCAGATAAGCTGCTTTTTTTTTCTGATAAAAAGAATCTCCCTGGTGTCTGCCTTCGTTTATCCTTGTCTTTTCCAAGTGTTTTTTTTACAATCTCTTTGTTGCTGTAATGCTAGTTGATTGAAATTCTCAATTTGCAGATCTCCTGGAACATGTTTATTCAGGGGATGGGACTTGCACAAAACAATACACTTGTATGAGGCAATCCCATCACATCAGCCTTCATTATCATTTTTTGATTGTCTAACTGGGATACTTGTCAGTGATTGCTGCAGTTCCTGTGCTCCCACAAAAAATGGCCTTGATTGTTGTGTGCCGATTGTTGATACTACATTGACTTTAGCTTTACCATGATATCTGAATTATGTGAGCATCTGATGTGCCACAACTGCAACTTTTCTCCACTAATACAATGGGATGTTTTGAGCACAGGAGCCGAGGTCTTTATATGAGTATGTGATACAGCTGTTGTTTTTTTTACCCTCAGTGTATCTTTCTTTTTTTAAATTAAAATACCATCATTACTATCTATTTCAGGCTCATAAGTTTATGCACATGACACAGCTTATTGTACTGGTTGTCTTCAAAGGAGGATGCAGAGTGTCTGAGTTAGTTTCATATTTTCCACAGCTGGATGATGAGTCTATCCATTCCTCTCTCTGCCACATCGCGTGTCTTTAAATCTATCATGAGTCATTTTTCTTATGTGGAAACTAATTAACATCTTGGGAACAGATTGCTTGCATTGTCTTGATATTTTCTGAAGTAACCAGATGCTGTAATTACTGTGTATACAGTTCTTTTTGCCTGTAGGTTGTCAGATAGCACCCCCCATCATTTTAATTAACACCATAAAGTTCATTTAAATAGTAAAAGATGAGACAAATTTGTTTAGGAGTCTTTGAATGCAATAGGAATAAAGATCTGTCCTGAAGGTAAAACCAAAACAAATCTAATTCAAATCATTCATGCTAAAATACTTAATTCCTTTCTTATATTGCTACTATTCTTTATTTGAAATTCTCCTACCTTTAGTTATATTCCTTTTGTTTAATTTTTGTCATGTACATACTGGTAATCTGTGTTGGTTTACTGCAAAAAAGATCTAGATCTTCAATAATTACATTCCTGGTGAAACCTCTATCTGTAGGTCCTTGTTCTCTATATCACTGTCTACTTTGATTAGATCATTTTTAGTGCCTTATTTCTTCTGATTTTTCTCAAGAAACTGCACAAACTGGATTGCAATAAAAAAGATAGCTCATTGTTAATTACTTTTTAGGTGACAAGAGGCAATAAACATTCTCTGAGATCTGGTTTAAAAAGAAGCAAAGGGAAGAACGGACAAGGCATCAAAGCATGAAGACATTTATAAGGAATCAGTTAAATCAACTGGCTCACCTCCTAGCCATTATTTGTCATCTTTTTCATAGGTAGATTTACTTACGAACAGTGTCAGCTTGACTGTATTTAAATTGGTCCCATATACAATGTCCGCTATAGTGCAACACAGCATCTTTTGGATGAGAGGGACTTGTTATATCATACTTTCATCAGAGGCTTTCTGAGATCTAAACGTGTTGTGTCATGTTTTAATCATCAGTCTTGGCT
Organism: Strix uralensis; assembly: GCF_047716275.1. Classification (NCBI taxonomy): domain Eukaryota; kingdom Metazoa; phylum Chordata; class Aves; order Strigiformes; family Strigidae; genus Strix; species Strix uralensis. The sequence goes on from NC_133972.1 coordinate 29,933,478, forward strand.
ATAGCATTGTTCCAAACAGGTAAAACAGATTTTCTCATGAGAGTTATTAAAGAAAGATAAGGAAGAGAGAATTCAATGGAATGTGTTGTCAGTTAAAATGCCAGACACATGCACAATGAAAGTGCTTGGTTTGAGGATGGTACCTGCATCAAATCCAAAAATAAGATTGCAGTTTTGTTTCATGTAAATGCAATATTTAATTCATGATAATTGGTTACACCTTTTTTCCTTGTCATAGTCTATGACTATTCAAAATATTTTTTCCTATAACTGTGTAAGTTCTTTTCAATTACATGATAATGAATACCATAATCTTCTGTCCTAACTTTCAGCTCAGTATGTTGTATGTTACACAGCTGTGACTGAAATTATAAAGTGATAGAAAACTATTATGTCTGCAAAATATATCTTGCTTGTTTGTTCTTTTTTTTTCCTACACTTTTACTAGTCATGGTGGATCACTAATAAATAGCAGTATCAGTGTCTTTTGAAGTCTATGTGAACTCTCTATTAGTGTCAGGGGAACATAATACAATGGATATTTCTAATAGAAAACCTTGTTTTACACCTTCTCTCTGAAATCAGGAGAAAGTGTAACATTAATGCCACAGAGAAAATAAAGAGAAAAATGGATTAGCAAGTGGAACCAACCTTGGGAGCCATTAGAAGTCCAGGTGTCATTAACAACACTAGGTAACTGCCAAACAAACAAAAGAGAGACCCGTGTCTTATTTTGTGTATTGGGTTTGTTGTTTTTCTGTATTTCAGGAACCTTTTAAATTGAGAATCTGAAAACATATTTGTTCCCCTGTTATATTGTCCTTTTATGGACAGACCTGTTTTTTTGATGAGTTAACATCAGTCCCTATGATGTACTGGCACTGTTAATGGAATGGTGAGTTGTGGGAAAGTGTGCAGTTCCAAAAGCAGTCTCCACCTTGGGGATCAGTCAGCTAAAGATGGTTAAAGGAAGGTTTTCGGGTTTTTTTGTATGATTGCTGATGAACTTGGTTAAGTGTCAGCACCAAAGTTCCCAGACTGTGGTTGCCAGACCATGTTAGTGGTCTGTGAATTAAACCATTAGACAATGCTTAGCATGTCAGTTGTTAAGTTAGATAAGATGGTAGCATGAGGTTTAGGATACATTAATTGCTGACAGTGGGTAAATCAACCTTCTTATTGTTGTGCCTGAGGAAAAGAAGTGAGGCAGAGCAATCATGCAGTAGGAAATCATAGTCGAGTACAGAGCAGCCTGAGGAAGCAACTAGAACTAAGAACCAACAGGGATATGTGAGAGAGGACCAGAAACCAGGGCTCAAGGCTGGGGAGTTGGGAAACAAGTCCAGGACAGATGAAGGTTTTTCAGGCAAAGGAAGAAATACAGTTAAGACAGGAATGACAAACATACATGGAGGCAAAGATCATAAACAGTTTGAGTGGGCTGTGTTGCCAAGCTGCTTGTTGTCAGGTCTCAGTACTGTTGTACAAAGTGGGAATTACAGAGAAAAGGACCTTTATCCCAGCTTCAGTCTCATCTCTTGCTTACTCATGCTGAGTCATCATCTAACTTGTTTTATCTTCTGAACTTACATAGGTTTAACAGTAATTGAAAGGCTGAATGATTTTAATTTTACAGTATCTTGTGATATTAGTAAGCAGAAACTGAACTCTCTCCACAGAGCATTTTTATGAGGTTCAGTTTTGTAACACTTTTGATTTTTTCCATGAAAGAGGCAGGAGCTTTAGCTGCAGCATATGCCATCTGGAAAGCAGCCAGCTGGAGACCCTGAGTTTTGTCAAATCCAAGACACTCTGTTGTGCTGCAGAGGAGCTGAGCAGGGATGATGAGGGGCAAACAGGAGGTGTTTGAAATCTATCTTGGCTCTAGACAAGTTTCACAGGAATCTCTCTGTCTTTTTAAAGCAATTTTGACAAATTAACAATCTTCAAACAAGAATAAGCAGCCCCCCCCCCCCCCCCCCCCCGCCCCTGAAACCACACATCAAATTTAAAAGCAATTCTCCATCCATGCAGTTTCTACTAGGCTGAAGTTGGTATGAGTGAAAATGCTGATGGACTTAAATTCATTAGTGCCACTGCTGGCAGCCAGTACTGACTGAAGTGAAAACCCAAACTACTTTAGTGCATTGCTGGAGTGTGTTCTAAAGATGATGAGGTAGTTTATCTTCTGCTAAACTCTAACAATTTAGCTGAGTACAATTTGATCAGTTTGGATGGTACCTCCCTCACAATCAAGCACCAATGCTTTTTATAAAACACGGTGTTCTGGGTGATGACTGCCCCATGTCTTATTCACAGTATTGTATGTAGTCTAGAGGTTGAGATGACTGTTTTGGACAAACAGAATAAAGATGTTGTTATCTAATATTTGTATTCTGAAGGGCAGATGGATGAATGAATGTCAGTCTGGGAGCACATCTTATTTCTAGGCTGGTAAGTCAGACTAAAATGAAATCTCTTGTATTGCATTGCTTTTTCCCATATTTCTTTCTTGAGTTGTAGCCTCCTCTTTTACTATCAGATAATTTTCTTCAATACTGACTTCAGCTCAGTGATTGTATATATATTTATATAAGTGTGAGTTACAAACAAATGTTTTATGAAGTAATTAGTATTTCCAGTGGTTTAGAGATTGTAAAATAAGAAGCGACTGGGAAAAGTAGAAAGAACATAGTTCTTTGTTAGTCCATTATTCTTCTAAGAAAGTAGTAGCTAGAAATACTATTTTGCTGGGCTTGACACATTTTAAATAGAAGTAAAAGACACGTCTTTGATTTTTTTAATTTCATGAATTGGTGAAGAAAACTGCTGTGAGTGGTAGTCAGTCACAAGAACTAATTGATCTGAATGGCAACAGGAGAAACAAGGTTAGCCATCATGCTTTTTCACAAAACTATTCTGCTCTGTCCTATGAATGTGACACAGCTAATAGTTGCATTCACACAGATTTTTAAATATGTTTTCAACAGTTTTTAGAAAACAAAATGTAGGAATTGGAACATCCACTTTGAGTTTCCTGACCCCCTTCCATCCATTCAGTATTATCGAATGTGTCAGCATACAAATTGCCCCACTGCATCTCAATTGAATGTAAGATACGTTCCTCCTTTTTCCAGTCTGAAGCTATCGCTGTTGCTGCACAGTCATAAACAACAGTTGTGGTCCACCTGAGAGGCAGCTGCTTTGTATGGTGGGTAAAGAGTTTGCTATACCAAATTTGATTGCGCAGTGTCTAGTGGGTTTGGGACAGAAGTGTCAAAAATGACAAGAAATGCTGTGCTGTATTGAAATAGCGCAGACCTCCCTGTGCTTAACTGTACCCTGCCACTGACCCAGTGGGCTCCGATGGACTGTAGGACAGGAGTGCAGGTTACCAGATGTCGTAGATGTTAAAATGGTGACTTTTCAGACTATGGACCTCTGCCACCTGCCTCTGCATTGTGCTGTGACTTTCCTGGGTTTTAAAATGGTCTGCAGATAAGTTAATGTACCTGTCATCTTGCCCCCAGCGAGATTTGTGCCTAGTCTTTCAGCGGTCCCTCCAGTAATACTGCTTACATTTTACGGTTTTGATTTCCTCATATTGTAGATTTAGTTTTATTTTTCTGTAGATGTTCCCTGGAGCCAAAACAGAAGGAAGGGGAAATCTTTGCTGTAAAAGTCTTATATTTATGAGGCTTATGCTGACAGGGAGGGGGAAGATCCTTAAAAAATAACTCCAGTTGTTTTTAAACCTTTGTTCACATTTCAAAATGATCTGTGGAACACAGTTTTGCATCTATAAAACAAACCAAAAAAATCTTGTGATGTTGTTATTAATAAAGCAGGTAGCTCATCTTTCAAAATCCCATTTTAGCCAGGCAGTGATTTTCAATGAAACCTGACATGTTCATTTTTACCAGGCTTAGCAGACCCCAAGGCCTATTGAAAGTCATCTGAAAAAACCTTATTAACAGATCAGTTTTCTTTGCTGAAGCTGTACTATCTCCTGTATTTATAGAGATTTGGTTCTTTTACAACTGTCTTAGTTGAGCAGCAAGCTAACTCTGGTGACATAGATTAACAAAGTAGGCTAGTTATACAACATTGAAGAACGGTATCTCCTGGAAACCATTTAGTGAGCACCTTTACATACTGGCAACTATATTTTCATTTTTCCATTTATTGTAGAGAATTAATCCTTGGGAATCTATTGACATAATTGATGTCAGCTGGGGAATTGGAGCCAGCTTTGCAAATATGTTAATTATTGCTGCAAATGATAGAGAGCATTGGGACAAATCCAGACCTAGTTTGAATCCATTGACTTCTCTGAGCTCATAGAGGATTTTGCATGTTAATCACATGAATTTTGTTCAAAAATGCCTTCCAGTCTCCTGGTTCACATTTTATTAAAAAAAGACAGTCTGCTAGCTGCTCATTAAGATACTTTGCTTAACAGAGTGGATAAGCAGTCATACTTTTTGAACAAGTGTGGCTATTTACTTATAACTATGTGAGCAGAATAATAATGAGTTAAGACATTTTGATGAAAGGCAGTGCTAGTTTGGCTTGCTTCTAGCACTGAATGAGAAAAGAATGTTTTTGGTTGAGCTCAGCTATGGTTATCATCTAAAAAAAATAAGCATGGATCTTTCTTCGCTCTTACCTCTCCACAGTCTTGTTTTAGTGAGTTTAACTTTTCAAGAACTACACCAGATTGTGGCATACTCATCTCCCTTTGGACTTCAAAACTTGCAGTGGCATCAAGTCTTACCCATCAAACAAGTTTCAATCATTTAGCAGCAGTCCTGGCTAACTAGGGAGGTCCCGGTTGACTGGAGATTAGCAAATGTGATGCCCATCTACATGAAGGGTTGGAAGGAGCATCTAGGGAACTACAGACCTGTCATGGTGCCAGGGAAGGTTATAGATCACGTACAGGACAACAAAGTTATCAGGCCCAGTCAGCATAGGTTTGTGAAAGGCAGGTCCTGCTTGACTGACCTGATCTCCTTCTGTGACAAGGTGACCCACTTAGTGGATGAGCGAAAAGCTGCGGATGTTTACCTGGACTTTAGCAAAGCCTTTAACAACATTTCCCGTAGCATTCTCCTGGAGAAACTGGCTGCTCATGGCTTGGATGGGTGCACTCTTCGCTGGGTAAAAAAACTGGCTGAATGGCTGGGTCCAAAGAATGGTGGTGAATGGAGTTAAATCCAGTTGGCAGCTGTTCACAAGTGATGCTCCCCAGGGCTCAGTATTGAGGTCAGTTCTGTTTCGTATCTGTATTAATGATCTGGATGAGGTGGATCGAGTGCACCCTCAGCAAGTTTGCAGATGACACCAAGCTGGGTGGAAGTGTTGATCTGCTTGAGGGTAGGGAGGCTCTACAGAGGGATCTGGACAGGCTGGATCAATGGGCCAAGGCCATTTGTATGAGGTTCAAAAATGCTCAGTGTCAGGTCTGCCATGCACCTTGGTGACAAAAATCCTGTGCAACACTACAGGCTTGGGGAAGAATGGTTGGAAAGCTGCCCGATGGAAAAGGACCTGTGGGTGTCTGTCGACAGCCAGCTGACTATGAGCCAGCAGTGTGCCCAGGTGGCCAAGAAGGCCAATAGCATCCTGGCTTGTTTCAGAAATAGTGTGGCCAGCCGGGCTAGGGAAGTGATCATCCCCCTGTACTCAGCACTGGTGAGGCCACACCTCGAATACTGTCTTCAGTTTTGGACCCTTCACTAGAAAGACATTGAGATGCCGGAGTGCGTCCAAAAAAGAACAAAACTCGTGAAGGACCTAGATCACAAGTCTTATGAGGAGTGGCTGAAGGAATTTGGGTTGTTTAGCCTGAAGAAAAGGGGGCTGAGGAGAGACCTTATCGCTCTCTACAACTGCCTGAAAAAACGTTGTAGTGTTGGTCTCCTTTTCCCAAGTAAGTAAGAGATAGGATGAGAGGAAACGGCCTCAAGTTGTGCCAGGGGAGGTTTAGATTGGATATTAGGTAAAATTTCTTCACTGAAAGTGTTGTAAAGCATTGGAATAGGCTGTCCAGGGAAGTGGTTGAGTAACCATCCCTGGAGGTATTTAAAAGATGTGTAGATGTGGTGCTTAGGAACATGGTTTAGTGGTGGACTTGGCAATCTTAGGTTAATGGTTGCACTCAATGATCTTGAAGGTCTTTTCCAACCTAGATGATTCTATGATTCTAAGTTGGAACTTGCATCTTTCTCCTACATGCTGCTCAAGCAGAAGCTATGTGGGATGAATACAGTGCTGGTGTCAGCAGGAAGACCTGAACTCTTCCCCTGCATCATTTTAGGTTTGGGGGATATGGGCATGGATTGAAGGGCTAAGAAGAGAGGTATCACACGTCCTTAGCTCTGTAGAGCACGACAGCTCTGGCTCTCATGTTAGATGTGGCATCTGGGGTTCTCCTCAAACCTTTGGTACTGCCAAAGTGAGCCTTTTTATGTATCCTAGGCAGTGAGTGGGAGCTGGAAACTTGCTGAAGCTCTCCCAGTCAACCTGTTACTTGTAAAAGATGCTTACTAAGCCGTAGGGTGAATATTGATTTAACTTGTGAAAAGCTTCCTCAGTAGGAATCGGTCTCAATAAAAGCTGGTCACGTGTTTGAAATGTCATGTATTTTCCATAGAGGGCAAATAATGCTCCTTTTTCAGCTGTCAAATCAATGTCTCTGAGCTTTGCATGGTAGGAGAGGTCTGAGAGAAACTCCTGAGGGATCATGTCTAGGACTTTCCACTTACATGAGTCATATGCCGCTTCATCAAGAATAGATCTAGAAAATTGCAAAGGTACCTATTATCTGAATTAAATATCCTAAATGGATCAAATAGCACTGAAGGAGATGGTATCTTCACGCATATGAGATAAGGAGGGAATGCAATATGAGGAACTGGAAAGTAGAAGTCTGGAAAGCTATATTCTGAAGGCAAAATGAGATGGTGTCTCTTACCGCCTGCTTGAATTCACAAGTCACTTCTGTATCCAATATACAGAAAAAAAAATCTTCAAAGTGGCACCGTTTCTGCATCTGGCTTCTGAAATTCCTCATTTTGTGTCAAAACTTGGGTTCTCAGTGCAGTGTGCTTTGAGAATTTTCTTGCATATTTGTTAGAATAATCATCATAAGGAGTTCAGTTACTCTCTCTTAATGTGGTTATCATTCCTCCCTGGCTTCAACAGGAAATTATAAGTTAATTTGAGCTGATTTTTTTTTTTTTTAAGATGTTAACATTGTATGAGAGGGTCCATCTAAGGCACAGTACTTCATGCTTTTGGGAGTTTTGCCATGATCCAATAATAAATGACAGAACTAGAGTGTCCGTGTTGAGGAAGGAACCACTTCATTATGACAATATAGTGACAAAATAATTTGCTTCTGCATGAATTAAGATGAACTGGTTTTTATAACTTTGTTTAGCTTGTGCTATGTCTGTTGGTTTTTCTACAGGTAAGTGTTGACATACCTCTCCAACATACACGGTTTTTTTAGTTTGATAGTTCAGCTCTGTGTAAGAAACGACCTATAGAAAATATGCATTTGAGCTAGTGGAGATCAACACCGGACAACTTTCTTTTTTCATATTGTTTTGTTTGTCTGTCTTGTTTCTGGGCTTTTTTAAATTTATTATATGCCAGCAATTTTATAACGTGACAGACTCTCCTCTTTTCTGTTAGTTTACATACAGTACTGAAAATTTTCCCATCTACAGAGCTGTAAATTGTGGAAAAAAAGCCCCTTTTTACTAAGTGTATGTTTTAGGGTATCTTTAAGTATAGTAGAGGTACCCTCTTCTCAGCACTAGTAAAACCACATCTGCAGTGCTGGCTCCAGTTCTGGGCTTCCCAGTGCAAGGGAGAGAGATGGAGCTGCTGGAGAAAAACCAGCAAAGCATCACTAAGATGATGAAGGGACTGGAGCTTCTCTACAATAACAAAAGGCTGAGATAACTGTGACGGTCCAGCCTGAAGAAGAGGAGTCTTAGGGGGATCTAATTAATGTATATAAATACCTGAAGGGAGGGTGCAAAGAAGACAGAGCCAGGCTTTTTCAGTGGTGCCCAGTGACAGGACCAGAGGCAATGGGCACAAACTGAAACACAGGATGTTCCCTTTGAACATCAGGAAACACTTTTTTGCTGTGAGGGTGACCGAGCACTAGCACAGGTTGCTCAAGGAGGTTGTGGAGTCTCCATCCTTGAAGATACTCAAAAGCCGTCTGGACAGGGTCCTGAGCAGCCTGTTCTAGGTGGCCCTGCTTGAGCAGGGTGTTTGAGCAAGATGAGCTTCAGAGGCCCCTTCCAACTTCAGCCATTCTGTGGTGCTGTGATTCTGTGAAATGCCAGACTTCCTGATTTTGGGTTAAAATCCATGTGGAATTAAAGTGCTTTGCATTTCCATCCAAAGTCCTGAGCAGATGCTGGTTTGCATTTGCTGAAGTGTACTGGAAGATACTCAACCCAAGACAACAGCTTTTACATGTGTCTTTTGAAAAAAGAATTAGCATTACAACCTGTGTACCAAGCTGTCAATACACTTACTCTCAGGCATAGGAAACGACCTGGTCTTGTCCATTTCATTTGAGTCTGCCTCTTCTGTAGCCAGTGCCTAGCTGTTTATTTCTAAACAAGGCTGTGAATGGGTAGCTTCATGCTTGACCTTCCCGATTCACAGGGCTTGATCAGTGATACCTGTCCTTGATAGAGGGGTTTAGTATGTCAGGCAGCTGCTAAGGAATAACTTCAGGTTATAGATGTCTTGATTCTGTCTCCTAAATACAGACATCTGGTGCCATTTGATATGCTTTGCAGTGTTTCCTGTCCTCCAGCTGCTTGTCCCAGGAGTGTGGACTCCCACTGGCCTTGACTTATCTTTGCCATCACTGTGCAGATGTCTTTGATAACAGAGGTTTCAAATGGTGCTAGATGCTTGTGTAGACAACTGCATCGATGCAAAAATCTCTTGTGTCTCAGAAATACAGCCATGCTGGCCATGTAATAAATTTAACATCACTGGAATGTTACAGACTTTTGTTGTTTCTGTTACCCTGTTTTTTAAATAGCCTTCTTTATATTCTCGATGATCAATCCAGGAGGATATTTTCTTCTTCTTCTACTTTTCATCCAAATTAGTTTTGAGCATGATAAAGACATAGGACCTTGGAGGTAGATGTGGATTTACTGGAAGGTGAACAGTCTACAGTCTTCCCTCTCTTGGGGTGTCACTTGATACAGCACACCTTAGCCTTTATGTGAGGGCCTTCTTTGCAGCTCCCAAATCCATCTGCAGTTGAACGCACAACTTATGTTTTACTACCTGAGACTTTCTGATCCTCAAAATGTTGTCAGACACCTATGATTTGGTATTTATTTATTTATTTAGGTTTACAGTAATTGCACAAGCAAATGTAGTTCTCATGTAAGAGCCTTTCCTGATTACAAGTCCTGCTTACTCAGAGAAAGGTAATTTACTGCCTGCAGGGCAGGACTTGGGTATACCCAGGCTTCCTGGGTAGCTAAATGGATCATTCCATTCCAGTGCTCATTCACTTGCTGGCCTCTCTCAGACTGCTTGCAAAAGCACTTATCCTGTAAATGCTTACTCATGTAAGTAATAATACTCTAATTAGAAAGTATGTGGGGTTTGGAGACATTAGGATTTTTTTTTTTAGTGAGTAAGCACTTGCAGAGTAAAACCCAAGGGCACCAGAAATGATGGTAATTTTCTGTATAGTACATTGTCTATTTTTATCTTGAAGTCTGGATCTTTACATAACTTTCTATTAAACTGTTTGAGATCTTCCCTTCCTAGACCGGTCAGGAAGCCCAATGGGCAGACATTCTTATGCTTCAAAGCATTTTCTAATGACTCCCTTTTAAAATGAAATGAAACATTAGCCTGAATTATAGCTGTAATATGCGTCTAAGTTCCTTTTTAAGCACTAAATTATATCCTTCCAGTGACTGTGTCCTTTCTTCCGTCCCTCTGAATCTCACTTCAAGCTTATCAAATAACTGCTTTAACAGAAGTTGGCATTCAGGTTCATTACTTGTCCTTTAAAAATGAGATTGTTTACAAATGTCTTCCCAACACCTAACAACTTAAATGGAAGTGTGCTTTTTCGTCTGCAGGAATGAAGAAGACAATGAAGATGTGTCCATGTAGGGGCAGTTTTGCCACAAAGACTGAAAGATAGTAATCAAAGCAAAAAAATCACTAATTTGGTGAGTGGAGGACTGTGAGCTACCCAGGCAGACATTAACTGGTATGTATATGCTTGACTTGCTGCTGGTTCTATTACCACTCCTTTTAATAGTGCTCTGACTGCCTTTAAAAACAAGTCCCTTGTAAGAATGCTTTCATATCTCAAACTGGTTTTGTGATTTTACTCTTCAGCTATTTTCTTCCTTCAACAGTTTATAAAGACTGTTTAACTCAAACTCCAGAAACATTAAAGCAAAGGGTGATGTTTTGCCAAGCCATATGTTCTTAAATGGTGTATTTTATGCAGTTGATAATAAATACTTTAAGGCATAGTAGCTAAAAAATAATTTCAACCTAATGTAAGCAGGCATGCTTCCAGTGGTTTCAGCACTTACATTAAGGATGAATTTAAGTGTCTGTTTTCACTCAGGACTGGGCACAGTGTTCAAACTGTGTAGGTTTCATTGACATTAGGTGTTGGGCTGGGATCTAGAATAAAATTGCTTTTTTCTAGTCTACTCAAGAATTACTTCACTCTATATCCAGCTTTATTGCTTTGCAGAAGTATTAAAACACTGATATAAAATGTTCACTAAGTATAAATAGCTTGCCTGGTATTTCATCATTTTTTTACCTCAACAGCTTTTTAAAGACATTGTTCACCTGCAAACATTTTAATCCTCTTTTACATGAATAAAAAACTTAAACCTCTAATATGTGTGCTATTCTACATAAAAATACCAACTGTAGGCTGTAAAATGTCTGTTCAATTGAATCATAAATTGCAATGCAAGAGTTAATCTCCAAGTAAACAAAGCTTTTAGTCCTGCCTACTTGGTATGCCAGGGAAACATAGATTACCTCAGTTAAAGTAGCAGTGTTTCCTTTATACCTGTAAAAATACACTGCATAGGAGTTGCTTATCTGGAGGTTTGGTGAGAAGAGAACAGAGTGCCAGGCTGGCAGTTGGGCTTAGTGTGCTGACGCTCACTTTTTCTCTATCTTGAAAGGTTTTTCTGGGGGCTCCTTCTGTTTTTTCTTTTCTTAGACGTGAAACAAGAAGGTTTTTAATATTGGCGGATCCTATGTTGTTCAAAATATTCTTTTGTTCTTATTCCTTCATTGCACTTCTCTCCCTACCCAGGTTGAATTCAGTTCTGTGCTTTGTTGCTTTAAATAGATACCCGAGGTGTGAGGTGATGACATAGGGGTAAAGCACACCCTTACAGCTTAAATGCTGTTTTCACGTTGTTTGAAAATTGTTAAATTGGAATTACAATGAAAATCTACTTATGTCATAAAACTATAATCTCATCAGAGCAGTCAGAATTGATAAGGTATGGTGGCATATTTCTGACTTTGTTTTTGGTCTTCAGATAACCAGAAATTTCTATGTGAATTGTAACCTTTAAGAAAAGGTTTTAAAATCCTTGTAAAATTTAAGATTTTTAATTTCTGTTCTTCCTAAAGAATGTCAATATGAAACAAAGACCTAAGGAAATAGCTATTACTGATATTTTTCTCTTTAAAAGAATGCTGTATTAGATGGAGTAATGTGTTAAAATGCCATGAGCAGACAAACCTAACTCATTGTTCAAAGGAAACGTATTAATGAGTGGAGAAGAATTTACAGCATACCTGTCATTTTAACAGCATAAAAGAAGCTTCAGGAACATGAAATCCTTAAGTGATTTCTTTTTTTTTAAAAAAAAAAAAAAAAAAATCTATTTCCCCCCACCTCCCCCCCCCCAATTCTTAAAAAAGAGACAGATTGCACAATTACTAATGAATTATCAAATGTTAAGCTTTGATTACCCTCTCATGACTATACAATGTTTTGGTTTATTGTCTGATTACTGAATGACTTCCATGTGTTAGTCTATGCCAAGTCATTTCATGATACCATGGATTTTAATAGTGGAAGTATGATAGACTTTTAGGAAACAGAGCTTGGCCTCAATGTTACAACTGTATCTTTATTCTTCTCTAACTCCTGTTGAGGGATCTTTAGAAAATAGTTTTGGCCTAATTTTATCACTGGTGTAGAAATGAACAAGATAACTGATATCTATGGACAGAGAGTACCTACAGAAGAGTTAAGAATTATAATTATTCCTTGTAACAGTAGCTAACTACTACTTCCTTAACTAATCAAATCCATTAATGAAGTCTCACAGTATTTTGACATATTTACATAATGTCCTAATTTGGTTTTATCCCCTGAACGATGAAATACAGAGAGTTTTTCCCAAAGTCATTCAGTTTCTTAAATCCTCTGAACTATAAACCTACCTGTGCTCGCTGTGTGATTCCAAAATCACACTGCTTGGAGTGAGAGAGGTTGAGAAAAGAAGTTGTGTTATAAAAGAGACAAAAAAAAGTTTAGAGAGAAAAACAAATACAGAAAAATTAAGTACAAATAAGTTGTGGTAGCACTTGCAGATAGCAAAATTCTTAAGAGTAAGAAAAGAATTCTGAAAAATGTCAGTTGCAATCAGTGTCAGCAATATCCATCCAGGAAGAGAGACAGTAATTACTTGGTTTTAGTTTTGCTGATATAAGAAATGCAATCTTGGTCCTCATTTGGTGAGTGGCAAAAATCTTATTGACACTGATAGGGCTGACATTTTGCTCAATGTCTTTCTGATGCAAGCCTGATACAAAACCCAACCAACTAACATTGCATCCAGCAGGAGCTTTGCCACTGAGTTCACTGGCAACAGTGCTGGACCTTTTTGCCTTTGGGCCATGAGGCTGAAATCAATGAGATTTCTGCTTTAAATTAGGTCATGTATTCCAAACCTAGTCCTGCAGCAGATTTTCTTTTCCATAGCCTTTTGTTTGTTTGTTTTTTTGTTATAACTACATCAAGGTCAGATCCACAATCTGGCACAGAAGTGGATCAGTTTTCAGTGTACATATTAAGGTGTGCATAGATGTTATGTTGTGTTACAGATTCGATCAATCTGAGCTCAGTTCAGTTGTGATGTAATTTCCATTGGTCTCAGTAAAACAAAAGTAGAAATAAATTTGGCCAATTTATTTCTATATTAGAGCAAAAATAGGATTTTGCAAATTAAAAAATAAAAAAGAGTATTTGCTTGATGCTGCTTTTTGAATCTGATTTGAAATAGTTTAAATAATGCAGATTAGTGATCTGTAGTCAAAATTGGTGTTGACAAAGTTGAACACCTTGTCTGATGTCTTAAATATTGAAATAAAAATGCCAGATAGTGACCATCTTGTAATAATGTGTAATTTATATGAGCATATCAGTCTTGTTTAGAAGTGAAAAATTCAACGTGATAGAACTTCTTTTCAAAGGAAAATGTAGCCTAAAGGGTATGCATCACACTTCATTTCAAAAGCCCTAGGAGAACTTCTCACTGCGGTTCTTAGAAATTATGCTTTTTTATTTTTTTATATTTTTTAGAATGCATTGATGGAAAAGTACTAAAATGTTGGAATGTAAGAAAAATGTCAGCATTTCTAATCATTATTCTTCTCTGTGTGTGTGTGTACGTGTACACAAAGACTCTGTGACGTCCAACAGGATATTTTTGCATAATGGAAATTCTATATATATTCATTTGTGTAGTTGCAAGTTGAGCATTCTTCATAGAAATAGGTAGCATTTTAGTATTTCTACTTTACTTTCAGTGCAATAATTGTCTTTGCAATGTTATTTGAAGATACATAGTATGCATTATCAACTACTTAAGTGGTGTACTTTGGCATTGTACATTAAGAGGATAATATTTACTGCAACATGATAATTATGGGGAAAAAAACCCCCAGGGAACAGTAAACATCTAACTTGCAAATGAAGAGCCACTGGGAAAAGGTAGACTAGATTTAGATTTTCACACAAAACTTTAAAAAAATTGCTTATTACATTTATTTAGTTTGATTAGTTTTTATTTTGATTAAACAGTCAGGGCTTGTAGGTTGTTCTCCATTAGCAGGTGTAATTTTAATTTTTCTCTCTCTACTCAACCCATTTTGCTCTGGTCCTATGTTTTGTACTGCATGTATAAGACTGCTTTCACTTTTATTTTACAAGCAGTGGGAGAACAGATTAAATTATCTCTGTGTTCTGTAAGGATATGTCAACTCTGAGCACTGGAGTCTGGTGCAGATCTCCTTTAGTCGATGTGAATTTGAATAAATAAAGATGTACAGTGCAGCATTTTACCAGCATACTTACTGGCACAAAAGCTGTTTGCACAGCACTGCTGTACCACTTCCAGCCTTGATCCAGCCTCATGTGCTGCTAGGCTGGGTCTCACATTCCTTACTGCTGCTGGCTAGTGTATGTGAAGCCTGCTCAGCTCAGCTGTAGCTCATCTACCTACACAGAATATATGTAAAAAGTAGGAAGTGACTGAAACCATATAAAATCTCATTTTTTGTTGAACAAAGCCATCTCCGTTATATATCTTCCATATTCTACAGCAAAATTATCTTTGCAGAACACCTGAACTAACTTCACTGTGCAGAATAATATATTTAAAAACACATTCATGACATATAGGCCTTACATAAACCTATAAACACTTTAAATCAGAGACATTCCTCTAAATCTATTCATAAAAAAGATTCTCTGTCTCTACCAGTGTATCAGGAAGGAGGTTTGTCTTTGAAAAACATGCTTTGGCTTGAAGAGAATGGCAAAGATAAAGTTAGCTGAGTCAAGGCTCACTGGAGCTGCCTTGTCAACAAAAAGATTAATATAGCCTTATTTAAGCCAAGGCTGGTTACCATTTTAGGAATATTCTAAAAGAGTTGAGTGAGTTGTTCGGATGGATGTGTCTGTACTTGATGCTCAGCTACACAAATGTTTTCGACATGGTACCCACCGAGGATTTTGGATGGAAATCTCACAACTTACAGGTGAGGGTTTCTTGAATGCCTGATACTTTGCTTGGGATCTTGGACAAAACACACTCCTAGGTGACTCAGTATTAAGCCAGTGTAAAAATGACTGGTATTTGTGAGTGAAGGGAAGTGACCCAGACTGTGGAGAGTGAATAGTACTCTTATGCAAAAGTGAATCCCAATTACTAGGCAAAAGGCATGCAGAGCTCCACTTTGGATCACAGAACAGTGCATTAAGCTATATACACTGTGGAAAACCGTACGAGGTAAGATAAAGACTAGCATAAGGAAAAGGATAGAGGTATTACAACAGATAACATTGCTGTGCAGGAATTTTAAAGATTTGCTTGACACACATCATGAACCAAGAGGATGGCAAAATCCCTAGCTCTGGGGCACAACGCCTGGGAAGAATGGCTAATATTGAAATCTATGTTTGGAGTAACCACCTGAAGGTAAAATGTGCACAAGTCAGCTTTGCAGCCAAAAAGTTATGTGAGAAGCATTGTGTGAAAGTAGCCTCAGTTCAACTTTGAAATGAATGTATGTGTTTCAGTGGAATAAAAGGGCACGTGATTTTTGAAAATGTGGAACTGTATAGGCGAATTTATAAATTACTAATTTTATCTAGATTCTTTCACCAGCTCTCTGAGGATGCTACCGCAGGAATCCCAGGTGACATGGCATACAAAGT
This sequence comes from Strix uralensis, assembly GCF_047716275.1. Classification (NCBI taxonomy): domain Eukaryota; kingdom Metazoa; phylum Chordata; class Aves; order Strigiformes; family Strigidae; genus Strix; species Strix uralensis. Next base: position 29,949,280 of record NC_133972.1, read on the forward strand.
AGAGAAAGATTTTGGAAATTGGAAGGGCTAGTAAAAGCCTGCCGTTGTGAGGTACTGTGCCAATGCAGAAAATGTGCACTCCTGGATGTCTTTTGCATGTTCCACATAAATGTATATACTGCAAGGACACTACTTTATCTAGGTCTTGTCTGTGCATGGACGTGGCAGAATGCAGAAGCAGAGTATATTTGTACCACACGACCGAAAAGATGAAGCATACATTTTTTGGGCTAAGGAGGGAGTTTGTTCCTTCCATAGGGATGTCCTTCCATATAGATGTCATTGCTTTTGCAACGACATTAGGACATCCTATCAATGGACATGTGAGGAGGAGGGAAAACTTTCTTTTTCTTAGAGAAAGATGTAGGAATTGCTATTTCCCTGGCTGGAAAGTGTACAGTTAATGATAGGTTGGGTCTAAGACAAGTGCAGTAAAAAAGCCTTGTGTGCTCAAGGGAAATTTATGGGGAAATGTGTTAATGTAGTAATGAGATTCATCTGTAGTTGACATATCAAAGATAAATGTCAACTTATCTATTTGTTAATGGATCTATTAAAAGCTTTGTTTATACTTTCTGTCTATTTTTTTTTCCTCAAGCACTTACACACAGATGGATTGTGCAAACAAATACTTCATTAAACGTAGGACTTAGAGCCAAGTGAACACTTTTGAGTCCAGAATCATGTCAATTAACCCAATTTAATTGCTTTCTTGATCCACCCTCCCTTTTTTAACATTTCTTTTTAGGTTTTTGGATAAGACAAGAGAGGCACTGACTAATTCTATATGACTGAATGACTCTCTACATCCTATTTTATTAATAAAAATACAATCTCTTCTCTCAAAATGGCACAGTACCATGGAACATAAAAACAACATAAACACCAAAATCCAAAAAGCTTAGTTAGAATGAGTCACTGAGGCAAAATTGGCAGGAACAGCCTAAGATTCCCAAGCTCAAGTGAGCTGGTGAGGGGAGGAGAGTCCTATTTAAATAAGACAACCATTTTGTTTAAAATGAGTTCTGAGACATATTTTTCCTACTGCTAAACAGCTAATTTGTCAGTATCAATAGTTCAAAGAAATTTGACTTTAAGTTGCACTAATGATTCATTATATGTCTAGTTGCAACATATACACCTAGGTTTGTCAGTTGGACACAAAAAATGCTTTGATTGGAGAGAGTTCTAGAGTACATAATAAAAAATGGAGTTTTATCTGCAGCCAGTTGTATAACACAGAAAGGACTATCTTTGTCATTAAGTATAACATGTGCAGTGCAAATTATCAGCTTGAATTTTTTGGAAAACAAAATTTTACTTACTTTGACCACAAACCAAATCTTCTGAAAACTGACAGCAACTGGATCTTTTGTCACTTCTTAATGACTAACAGTATGAATTTTTGATTTGTTCTTTTATGGTCTTTTCAATAAATGAAAGACCAAGTGGTTTAAAAAGATGCATTTAATCCTAGATTTTTGAAAGCTGCATCATTAGCATATGGTCAAATGTAGAACTTCTGAATGAAATTTTGTACAATAATTTAAAAAATTACAAGCTGGTACAATGTTATATGTCAAAACCTAAATTTGTAATATTTCCTTTTCTATCACTGCTATACATCTCATTATCTTTGGCAGGCATATGTAATATTTCTAAGTAATTAGATGAAGGACTTTTGCTACACATGGGTTTTTGGGATGGGGTAGAGGAATGATCATGTGATGCCATATTCCTTTGCAAAGGGATAGCTGCCTTTTTTTTTTCCTAGGGTGAAGAAAAAAGCCAAACTTAAAATAATAGTTACTGACTATCAATTACTTAGGACCACAAACATTTTTCAGTCCTCTCAGTTGTTCAAATGCTCCCAAATAACAAAGAGGATTTTTAATAGTAAAAAAAGTAAAAAATGAAATTTGAAGTTGTTCATATGTCAACACACAGCTTTTTCAAATTTCAGCTTTCTCAGACCCTTCACACCTTTCTATAAATCCATGTCATTTGAGCAATTCCGATATCTGTGAAAATCCAGAATTTGCAATTAAGTACACAGAATCTTCCTCTGCTGAAAAAACAATGTGATTGAGCACAATATCTTCAATGTATCTCTCTGAAGAAACATTTAATTGTTCAGTCCTTCTGAACAATGTTATAATAATAACTTAAACATAAACTCTCATTTGGTTTTCTCATTATGCTTGCTGAAGTTAATGGGACTATATGCATGCTTAAGCATATACTCTAGAGCTTTCTTTATAGGTTGTAGGTCAGAATGGCAGGGGAATAATATTTAATCAAGGAAGCAAGTTTTAGTTCAAACTTCCACCACACTGTTATGTCTAATAGTGAAGGAAATTATTTAAAAACTGCTGGCACTAAGTCTGCATTCAGCATGATTTCAAAACCACAGAATGGTCTATTAAATTTTTCTGGCATGTGAAACTTGGAACATGAAAAGTTAAGGGACTGTTCCTGCAAATCCCTTGCTTGCAAGAATAAGTACTTACAGGACTGAGCTGAAAATCCTGAAGTTCTTTCTGAATTTTCACTGGAAGCCAGGCAAAATTAGGGACTTAGAGTGCAGGCACCCAGCTTGGCACCTGGATCATATCTAAGCTCAGTCAGGATCCAGATCCAGTCAGTATGTCTGCTTAAAAACCCCTGAGAAAAACAATTTAGCAGGAACTCTTAAGAGTGTGCCTAATGAGTAACAGAGGTGGCTGCCTCACAAATGTAGCTTGGGCCACTCTTTTAAATTTAATTTCGTATTAAAATATGGCTGAAAAAGGAAATCTCCCTTTTAGTTCATAGCTTAGTGGTTGAAATACTTACCTAGAAAGTGACAAATTCTGGTTCAAATCCCTATTCTGTCATTTCAGAGTTAAATCTGTATCTCTTTTAGGAGTGGACATTAGCCATTGGCCCTAAAGAGTCTTCCAAGGAAGGAGCATATTTTCAGTGTTTCATCTGATTGTGGGTCATAATTATTATAAGATATATAAATCCTTATATGATAAATAATTGACATATTTATGTCATACAAGAAACAAGAGTCAGCATAGCTTCGTTAGGAAGACCTGTGGGAATTTTTACTTGTGGTCCTTGGAGTATTTTTGTATTTTAGCAGTCTCTAAATAGCTTTGTGAACTGCCAGTTTTCTGATTCTCAATAGAGTTCCCTTTGAATCCAGACCTTCCCATAGACATAGCACAACATTACTTATTCCCTTTTGGGAGTGAAATATTTATAATTCAGTCATTGTATTCCCTAATTTTAGGCGATTGTGCTATGTGTTAGATATGTGCTATATATTAGATTTCATCCTTTGTCTTCACCAAGGCAAGTTTCCTATTGGCACACCTAGGAATAGAAATTAAATAAGGTAAGCTGAGCTTTGATTGAAACTGAGTTTCTCTTCCTTTGATATTTGGATATAGAAAGTATTAACCTGCTCCAAAGCATGGGAATACTACCTAATATTTCATGTGTCTTGAGTTTATCATATTCTTACTAATCTCTTTTCATTTATTGTACCTAAAATTTCAACCACATGTGATTTAGAGAATATAATTATAGTATACATGGTAGGAAAGTTCTGTTCTCTGAAACATCATTAAATTTAATTCCAGTGTTTGTAGATCAATTTGATGAACTTCCATCTTATCAGAATAAATAATACTTCTAGCTATGCATTATTCAACATCCACATATGTTCAATCATGCAGTTCACACAGGAAGATTTACTAAGATCAGTATCATCATTTAAGATTAAAATTTTACAGAATCAGACCAGCTGTTTTCAGACTTTCATCTAATGTTGCACTAACCTCAGTATTACATCGTCAAAAATATTTTTCAAAATTCTGGTTACAGTCCCAAGCCCTCTGAAATCAATTGACTTTCTCAAGTGCAGAGTTTCACATATCTTTTTTTCTATTGCAAATTAGGTACTTCTAGAGCAAAATATGATACCTTTTGGAAAAATGTTTCCTTCTGTGTGAATGAATACTTGATATTGCTGGTTAAGAATGAGTGGAAGGTCTGACTGTACTGCCAGATGTCTAAGAGGGTGTTGCATTGTTCTGTTAAACTGCTGCGGCTTTTAATATTCAGCCTTTTTGTCTCTGGTCTCTTAGAGCAGTGCTGTGCAGAGTGCTTCTAGAAGTGAAGAGGAACTCTAGGTACGTAGATGTGAATTATCAATATTTCTTTCCTTTGTTTTGTGTACAGCTGTGTTGAAATATGTTTGAGTTCTGAAAACAAATTTATAGCCTTGTATTCAGAAATAAAATCTAGTACATGTGCTGTACGTCTTTGGTTTTGGCAAACCTAGACTTTTATTCCTGTGCTTTGAAGACTGGAGTGACCTAGAATCATCTTTTCTGCCATTAAACCAAACTCATGCCACAGGTGTTCCATGGGATAAAAATACCCTGTTAAGAACAACTGTCTTATGAATTTTAACTCTCTGATTACTGATAGGAATTGTTGCTTGGTTTATATTAGCATGAGACAAAGAATGACTGAAATGGAGATGAACTACAAACTATTTAAGAAACAAGTAAGTTACATGTGATGTATATAACTCTGTATCTATATAGAGAAAGCCTCTGAGAGTTATAGGGTTATGAAATCCTGAAAGATCCCATGTATTCATGTTGAAAAATATAGAGATGGAAATAGAAATAGCAGAGGCAGATTTTAAGCAGTTATATGTGTGTAGTGCTTTTTAGTTTTACTGTAGCTAGACAGAAAAAATAGAAAGACACGCATCATTATTAACAACTCTATTTGTGGTTTGTCACTTTTTAAAAGTCAGGTGGTTCCATGGTGTGTATCCGATACATGTCATGTATTTCCATATCCCTTAGTCCTGTGGCTATTAAAGCTCAACTTGAAAAAATGTGTTGGGAACTCAAGAGATGTCAAACATTAAATTGTATTTTTATCTCTAGTCTATAGGAAAGGTAGCGTCTGGTTGTGACAGGCTGAAGTAACCCTGAAGAGGAATGCTGCTTTCCTGTGGTCAGCAACACAGCACTGGCTTCTGGGAGCACTGTGTTATACAGCTCAGATGTGCACTGGCTAAAATAGAAGCTGCTTTTGTCTCCTGTTCCCATTTCCTACATAGGTCACAAATGCTGTTTTCTTTTTCTCTAGTCAGGCAGTACTGTGGAAATGTTTAATTTGACCAATACTGAAAGATCACACAGGTAAGGCCAAAATGCATCCATCAGAACTGTGCCTGGTGGTAAAGCCCCTGCTGTTGCAGATGTAGTGGTGAAGAAGTACTGACAACTCCCACCTTGCATTTCACACAGTTCTGGTCTCTGCCAGCTGTGAGATGCACCAATCAACTAGACAGCACATGACCTGACATGTATCATAACTGTCAACATTACCAGCATCTACTTCTCACTCCAGGACAAGATTATTTTCTGGTGTGTGTATAGAAGGGAAAGGGGATGCATTGGTTAGCCTCCTGCTGATGGTCTAAATGTCACCCTTCCACCTCTGAACTCTTTCCTCTGCAGGCCAGAAGAGCAAAATTGCAAAAATTCTATTATTTAGGGCAAATAGGTTTTCAAGAGGTTAAGTAGTGCGTGCCATTGTATTGTGATAGTTCTCTTTGTAGCACATCAAAGAAGGAGGAAGCAGTGAGACAAAGGTGTCGTGCAGTAATATTGCAATAACCTAGGAACCCATCAGCATGTTCTGCTAGTTGGTCAGGTCACCTATGTCAATGTCCTGGAATTCAGCTACTGGAAGTGACAGCTGTGGCCATCCCCTCAACTCTGAATGATCCCTGAACGCTGCATGAGTCCAAAACTAAAAGGAATAGAGAATAAACCCTGAACAGACATGGTTCTGTTAGGGGCCAGTGAAAGCACCAAAGAAACTTGAGGAAGGATGAAGGCAATTGGAAATTTAAACAAATGTTGTTATATGGTGAATAGCGGGGAACCAGCCAAAGGAAAAAGAAGTAATGCTAGTGATCAGGGATCTCCTGTACACCTAATTCCAAAGGAATTTCCTTATTTTGGTTCCATATTCTTCACTGATGTTACAGAGATGCACACAATGTTTTCTTAAAGTTATATTAGAGTGGTTGTTAGATACCTATTTATACTTACTTTAAACATTCATGTAGCAGTTCCTTCAATAATTAGGTGGTTATTGAAGTAAGGGGAAACACAGACCAAATTATATGCAATTTTGAGACACGTGTTTAAAAATTGCAGATGTGTTACTTCACGCTAGCACATTCTCATTGACAAAACCACCTAAAGCAACAGTTTTTGACTAAAAACCAGGGAAAAGCCATATAATGTAGTTGTAGTGGATTTAATGAGTAATTGGTCCTCCATAACTGTATGAGTTTAGTTACATCAACATGCTACTCAGTAAAGATGTAGCATAGCTTGTGTTTGATGTGCTTTTAGCCACTGCAGTTAGGGCCCAATCCCAGATGCCATATTCAAGCATGACTCCGGTAGAATAGAGAGTGAAACCCTGAATTATGGTCACAGAAACAAAGAACAAACAAATCATTCACAGTTGTTAGTACCATAAAACCTGCATGAGGTTTTCTCCAGGCTCCTGCAACCTACTGTATGCTGGAGGGATGCTACACATGTTGTGGCTTTGGCAGGGAGATGCACAGCCAGGAGAGGTAATGTTTCATTCAGTATGTTCCTCTTTCAGCCCCTGGCAATAGGTTTTCTGCAGTTTCCTACAGAGCTGCAAATAGAAACTAAGGCTGTGTCTGATTCACTGAACCTTTAAGGAGGTGACAGGTGAAAAAGTTAGCCCCTTCTCTTTTTATTTTTTTTTTCAGAGTGAGTTCCATGGTTTTATTCTAGTTAGGATATGAAACGTATGTTTCTGCTTATGTCTGTAAGAACTAAATTCTTAGTCCAGATTCTATCATCAGTTATATTATGTTAAACTGACTTCAATTTATATTACTACTATTTTTTTAAAGTAAAGTACAGCAAATATTTTTCTGACATAGTGGCAGGGAAGCATATTTATAACAGGGACCAAGTTGAACACCGAGAAAGACTGATAACCAACCCAGGGAATAACGCAGGAATTGCAGATCACACAAAATGTGTGTCAAAAAAGGAAGAAATGGGAATTTTCTCTCAAACTGCTAAATTTGTTTGCTAAGGAATTCAGAAAATTCAGGGACAATTTTATTTTGTTTTGGAAAGTAGAAAGGAAGATCTCTTTAATTCTTAAATTCTGTGACTGGGGTAATTATAAACTGCATTTAGCCTTTTATGGCTGACCTTCTAATTCTTCTCTCAAAGATCCCTGGGTGTACTTTTGCTCTACATTTATCTAAAATCCCATTCCTCAGGGTATCCAGAGCAGGAGGACTAGTAAATACCTGAGAGCAGCGTGCCCTCTTGGGATCCCATCTCTTGCACATCCTGAAGATTATCTGTCTTCTGATCCAGCTCTTCAGTATAATTTCCATTTCATTAGCTAATATGAGGGACCAAGAGGCACCCCTGCAATAAGTCCATAGCTTTGAAAACAGAAATTTCTTTTACATAATTTCTGTTTTTCAGTCACCAAAACTCGACTGACCTGAAACAGCAGTAAGTATTCAGTATTTCTTGATACTTGCTTTTACAACTATTATTTCATTCAGAAACCTCTCAGTTTATTTGTGAGCTACCAAATGGTGGTGCCTGGAATTATGTTCTTATATCTAAATGTTTGCTCATTGGGTTAGTGATGTGCTTGGTTTCCTCAGCCTGCTCTAAGTTATGTAGTGAAATACTGAAATATCTTAAACTTCAATACTAGGATAAACGAACCTGAGATTACAAATCTTGGAGTTCTTCCGTATATTGGATGAAAAGACAAAAATGTACAGACAACTCTGTGCCACAACAGTATCTCAGAGACAGGATTGTGATTCAAGAATCTCCCTCTGATGAGATTTGAGTAAAAGTTTGAGTAAAATGGACTTTTGACATGTAATAGGATCATTTAAATAGGATCATTAAAAATTTGAGCTTCTAGAACAGTAACTGAAATGCTCTAAGGTCAAAGCTGTGTCCTGTGGGCTTTGTAAATTTCCATGTTTATCATCTCCAGTGCATCCACCCAGCACCTCCAATTCTTTGGGCAAATCCTCAATTGCTTTTTACAGTCAACTGGATCAAACTCTGTGTGGCATGAAAAGGGTAGGCACAGTTTATGAATTGTATCTTCTGTCCTACCCATTGGAAAGGCATCCCTTCACTTCCACTTGATGGAAAACAAGTTTTCTGCTGTTAGGCATAATAACTGAGGGAACAGAGATGCATTGAAAGAAACACAGACAAGGGCATAGAGAATAGAAATGTTGCTTTCCAGAGTAACCTTGTTTCACAGTTACCTACTCTTTTCCCTAGTTCTTTACACTTAAAAGAAAGATTCTGGGAAGTCAAGTATATATTGAATTTTGGGAATATGTAACCTGAAAACTAAACTTTGTAGATACAAAGATAAGTTGCTATTTCTGCTTTATGGAATGTAAAATTATAGTGGCTGTCCTTTTTGTCAGACTTTCAGTATTAAGTTCTGACTCCATTGCACGTTTCTTTTTATGATGAATATGTAGTCCTCTAAACCCATCCCCAGCTCTTAGAAACAATTATGAGCACAGGAAGCAAAGAATATTACTTGTTTAAGGTTGACCTTGAAGTTTTCCTTGGCCAGGAGTGCTCTCATGGGTTTGAGCTGGTGGGGATCCCTGCTGCCTGTCATGCAGGTGCAGTATCTTCACTGAACTTGGTGCCAGGGTGTGCATAGCTGCCCCAAAGAACATGAGAGAAAGAAGACTCAGAAAGATTATACTGAGGATTATAAAGTTGTGATGGGGGTGGACGCTGCTATTGCCAAGGCAAGAGCCAGCACAACCCAACTCCTGTCCTGTGCCTTGTCTTGTAGCTGGTACCAAGCTGCCCTCTTGTTTTTTCAATTCCTCCAGAAGTGTAAGAGGACCACACACAGGCTGCTCCAAAGCAATGCATGAATATAGCTGAGGTTGCTGTGAAAGGGCGAGCTGGGGTACAGGTGCCAGTTTAGCTGCTTTATCACAGCTTTGCAGCTGCACAGAGCAGAGGAGGGCAGCTGCAGGCAGGTAAGCTAGCTCAAAAAAAAGATACTTGTGGTTATTTGGCTTTTGTCTGGTTTGTACAAAATCACTTGCATATTTACATAATTCATTATAACCTGGAGGCATCTTCTGGAGGGGTACAGATTCCCATGTGGAATGTGAAGTAGTGCTCTGCAAGGAATCAAAGTCATTTTGTGAACTGCTTTTCTACCTCATCTAGCTTTCCTCTCTTTGGTCAGGTTAGGAGAAGGTAGGTATCTTCAGTACCAAAAGACACCAAGAAAAAATTCTTGTCAATGCTAAATTATGAGGGTGTTGTCAGCAAGTTTTGGACCAGAAGATGAGATGGGCAGAACTGCCTCGGGGCTTCTAGATTAGAGCTGGATTGCTACCATGGACTGAGTTGAAGCCTTACAAATTTGAGGTCCTGTCCTCAGATGGACTGACAAGGCAGAAGGTACTGTGTATTCCCCTTTCCAAGTGAAGCAAGTGTAATAATTTCAGCACTGAGAAATGGTACTATTGGAAATTCTTCTGTATTATTCTCAGGTAAAACAACAGATGCCTAAGCAAAAAAGCAAGTATGGCAACACTCCTATTTGTGAAGGTCTGAATAAGTCGGTTCAGTACAAGCAAAATTTAGAACACATATTCAAATCACCAGTCTGTTTAGTGCTGCGTCTATGCAAAGAACATGTTAAACAGGGAGATGTGACATCCAAATACTCCTTCGTCAGTGGAAAAACAGCCTCAAGTTAATACATGAAAACAGTTGTACATCTTCAACATTAAATGAGCAGGAAACATAAACAAGAACAAACAAAAATTAGCTTGCAACTTATGATGCTACACTAAGGGAATGACAGTATGATACATAGAGGTATTGTATAACATTCCAGTATTGTCATTTTATGATATCTGTACCTCTTATTTTCCACAGAGGCTGCTCATGTTCTCCATTACACCCTTTGTTGGAGTATAAGTGTGATGGTCCTTTAAATCACAGGTACTACACTGTACAACAGTGTTTAAGAGTGTTATGTCTTTCACTCCTTAAAAAAAAAAAAAAAGAAAAAGGGAAGTTATTAAATGTTGATCATGAAAAAATTAATCTTTCAAGAAGGGGTTTTTTTCAGCTATTAAAGTTTCTGCAAAAATACCTCTTTGCACAAAGACACAAGTATGTAAGGTTGGTATAAGTATTTTTTGCTTTTTTCCTATTTATTAAACCTGTTCTGGAATATTAATTCTACATACAACTATTGTAGACTTTTCCTTCTTCTCACTAATTCCTTGTTTTAGATGCTATATATTTTTATATAATTTAAAAATATTGCTCTCTACAAAACTTTTTATACCCTGTTCTTCATTTGTATTCCAACTAATTGCTGTAGGAGTTTCACATTCTTTGCAAAAGCAGATATAACTCCAGATGTATTTTCTTTCATTTTTCTTTCTTCCTCCTCCCCTGTGTAAATACTATTATAAAAGTACATTTATCAAAAGACAAAGACTATTCACTATAAAGAATATCCTCATGTAGAACAGCAGTGACATGATACACCACACACCCACTTGTGTAGTCTACCAATAACAACGGAAACAGGATCAAGTGATAGAAATATATGTGATTTAAATCAGTCATTTTGGGAGTGTATTTATTTAAGATCCTTCAAGCGGAGATGAATAGCAGGTTTTTAAATGTGATATTATGAGGGTAAGCAAATGAGTCATTATTTGTACTATAGTGCAATAGAGTTGGGCAAGAACAACACTACAAGAGGGAATAAGCAGTCATATCTAACTGTTTATTCTATTACATTCATCACCGCAGGGTGTATCTGTACATGTCGGGTCAAGGTCAGTGATCCTTGTTCACATGAATCATTCTCAGCGCTGATGAAAACCACCCCTGACGCAGCGTGTTCAAACACCAACAGCTTCAGGAGACGACAACATTGGACTGACTCACTTCTTCGAGCCAGAATTCACAGGTGAGGCAGAACAGCTGGGGGGAATTCAGGGCTTAGGATGGATAATGGATTAGCAGAGGCTGTTGGAGGAGATCAGAACTGGAAAAAAAGGTGGATAACTTTTAACTGGGGGACAAAACAGTGCTGTTGCATCATAGGCTATGGCTCCTTGACAGCTTGGCTGTTTGAGTTTCAAAGCCAAAGAGAGTCTCTCAGAAACAAAACTGAATTTTTAATTTTTTTAAGTGCTACCTGGTTCTGAGTCAGTTTCCAAGAAACAAGTTTTAAAGTTATGATAACAGTGAATCCTAATTATCGTTCTCCACAAACTTCTGAAGTCAAGGGAACAGAGATAGAATATAATGGCACAGGAAGGAGGTTTTATTTTCCTTTTTCTCCTTTTTTTTTTCTTTCGATCAGTGCAAGTTCTGCATACATTTTGTCTGTATTTTAAAGTGTCCAGATAGAAAGAAGGATATGCCTTGTGGGAAGTGCTGATGCCATACAGATATTCATGTGTATGAAAAATGAAAAATCAACTGTGGAATACCTTTTCAGGGCTGTTGCAGTGACTGCTATAATTTGACATACAGGTGGATTTATTATCAAGATTACGAACAAAAGTTATGTGCATTATTTGTACTTAGGAAGCATCCTGCTCCGCCACATCCTCGGGACTACAACTGCATTTCGAACTATGGGTTTTTTTGCCTGAAAACTGCTAATATTCCATCTCTCTGCGCCTGTAACTTTTTAATCACTAAATCTGATTTTAAGAGGACAACAAATTGCAGTGAATGTTGAGTTTCTGACGTTGCAACGACCCTTTTACAGCAATTTTGGAGGCCTCATGCTAAAGCAAGGGGGGAGAACACGACGTCGGGGGGGGGGGGGTCCCCGGCACTCTAGCGAGGAAGAGGGTGCTCCGGGGGGTGCGGGAGGGAGGGAGGCTGCTGTCTCACCACACATGGGCTTGTGGGAAGTGGGAATCTCAGGTTGAGTTACTCATCGTTATAGAGTCAGGAGTGTGCAGAACCAACGATGTTGATGGCAGGAGGTAACGTACACATGTTTGTCAGTGAAGGTGCTGTAGGAGGACTTGCCGGCGGGCAGGAGGAGGTTTATGCCGGTGACTGTCATTCCCCAAGTGTGGAAGGAAGCCTTCTGGTCCCGGGAGCCCATCACCGCCTCCTCTGATGTTCTCCCTCCCCACGGTACGACCGGGGGGCTGCCGCCGATCTGCCCCCCCCGTCGCTCCCCACCCCCGGCCGGGCAGGAGCCCAAGCACCGTTCCCCGGCTGAACGGGGCGGGGGGGCGCGGGGCGGCGCTGCCCGGGGCTCCGTGCTGCTCCCCCCCCGCCCGCCCGCTCGCGCTGATTGACACCGGGCCGGGCGGAGGCGGGACCGCCGGCACCGCGCAGCTCCCGCCCGCCGCCGCCACCGGGCAGCGGGTCCCGCGCCCCGTCGCCGCCGCCGCGCTCTCCCCGCCCGGCTCGGCGCTGCTGCGCGGGGCCGGCCGGCGGCATGGCCGGCTCGCTGGGCAGGGGGGCGGCGTGCTGGCGGATGCGGAGCGCGGCGGGAGGCAGGAAGGAGAAGCCGGCGGGCGGCAAGCCCCAGCCGCGGCACGGTAAGGGGCGGGGGGGGTCAGCCGCAGCCGCCGCCGCCGAGGTGGGACGGGGAGCTCCGAGGTCCGCGCGGAGCACCCCCGGGGCCAACTTGCCTGTGACTTGGTGCAGCCGCTCGGCTGCTGTGGGGCGGGGGGATCCTCTTTGCCTTGCCCCTCCGGCGGGTGCCGAGGGCGGGGAGCTCCCCCCGCCCAAACTCCGCCGAGCTGCGCCCCTCATGCCTGTTATTTACCGCGCACCGGGGTTAGGGCAGAGGAATCGTGCTCGCGTGCATTTTGGCATCTTGCTCTGATAGCGGATTCTTTGATTGTTGCAGAAAGCATTTGCAACCTGGCAAACGCCAGCGACTCTGGGAAGAGCCCTCGAAATCTTTTTTGGCTTGCATCTGTCTGGTCTCAGTGCCCTTAGAGCACTGTTAAATATAGTTGCCCTGGGTGCTCTTGTCCCCCCGTTACTTCTTTCGGGGAGACAGATGCTCTCTTCCGAGCCGAAGCAGCACACAAAGAGTTCTTCCAAAATCGGGTCCTGACTTTGAAAACACAGAAGGGAAGGGTGTTGCACGAACTACTGAAAACAAGTGTCAGGTTCGTGCCCCGTTGTGTGCTGCACGGTGAACGTGGTGACCCCAGAGCCACATCTGTCATGTACGGGTTCCTTACTGTACCACTTGGCTGTCGCCGTTGTCTGCTTTGATGAACAAACCCAACTGCCTGTGGATACAGTTGCAGTGTCTGGAAATCTCACTAGAATTTGTTTTAGCTGTGTGTTTCCCGTGAGTTTTAAACCCGCTATTTGGGTAAGTGGGTTTGCAGAAGTCTCTAATCTAACCTCTCAAGGATATAGTAACAGTTTAAATTGCGTTTGAGTTCTGCTTTAATTTGTGCTTGCTTATTGCTGGATACGTTAGTCCCCAAAGTAACTCTGTGCCTTTTCCAGAGAAAATAATTTGGCTGAAAGAGTAATTTGTACTCTTCACAAGTATACAGAGCACTGTAGCGCACGCAGTAATCTTGACGACAAAGATATTGGGATGGTGGGGAGCCTGGCGTCTTAGGTGACAGCATTCTGAAGAAGGTGCTTGCTATGAAAGTAATACCCCCAAGTGCAGGTCTGAAATGAAAGAAATCTAGAAGTTGCTTCTCCCACCGACACCTGGATATTTCTGAGCTAAAGTGCTTTCGCAGCCACACCTCCTTTTATGCTTGTTTATGTCCCTTTCACAGGGCAAAGAGGAAACAGACTAAAAGTCTGAGTGAAGGTTTTGTCAGTGGTTATCAAAAAACCTCTAAAATAAACGACTGTGCAGAAGAGGAAGTGTTACCCAGTTAGAGAACAAAAGTGGTTGTTTAAAAATAGTTGCAAATATTTATCCTCTTAATTCTGAGTGTAATGCTGGTAGTGGGCAATAACTCAAAGAGAGTTGGTGGCATCCCTTTAAGTTATATACCTGTTATACGGTAACATGTATAACATACATGTGTGTTATACAGGAGCTACGCATATAGACCAAAATCCTGGATGTAGTGAAGTCAGTGGGCATTTTGCCACTGACCTGAGAAGAGCCAGAATTGAACCCACAGACTGTGTGGTGTAAGGTGTCGGGCCAAACTGAAAACCTTTGAGTGATACAGCTGTGCAATTGTGGCAAAGTTTATAATACTGCAGTATGCTGCTGTGTTTAAAAGGTTGTCAAAGTAGCTCTACCGTAAATTAGTTAATTTAGGGAGATATTTTATAACTTGGTTCTAATTTAGCTTAACAAAAAAGGTGTGCTGTGCTTCAGTCTATCGGAGTTGCTTCTTATGAATGTTTTGTAAAGTATCATATGGCACTAAATTCTCGTTTAAGTAATTGCTGTAACAACACGGGACACTAAATTACACTGCAGCACATACCATTTGCATCCTAATTAATTTTCAATTGTACTTTAAGGATAATCACTCTTCTCGCTGTACTGTCTTTGCAGGGTGCACTGGACTTATTTACCAGGTCATTTACTATCCTTTAACAGCTCCACATGTAAGGTAAAAACAAAATTAGACCTAATTTGTATGTCCCTAATACTGGTTGTGTGCAACAGGGAGATTTTTGAGGAGGAAAAAAAAAAGTGTAGTATTACTTTAGTATGCTCCTTAAATTTTCAAAGTTATAGAAATCCTCTGTTCTCCAAGAATGGAAGTAAATTTTAGCTTTTGTAGACAGCATTGACCACTTCGTGCAGGAATGGAAATTTTACTTAAAATGTTCAAACTAAAGCATTAGAGGGGTTATAAGTAAGATATACCACAATTTTACTTCTAAGTATGTGAGCTGTCAGCAGTTTTTAACTGGGAAACGCACTTACACGTTTGATTCATTCATACGTGTATGCGTGCAATTATCAAAGTGAAGTGAGAACTACTCCCAAGAGAACTGGGAAGTGATGTTGTTGTTTCCGATTCTCTTTTTGCTGCAAAACCATTTCTGTGGGCCACCAGCCTGTGTTTGTAAAAAGTGGCATAGCTCTATGCATCTCAATGGTGCTGTTATTATTGACACCAGCTGAAGACTAAGCACAATATTTTGGTGTATGTTGGATTAAGATACTTTTATTTGCGCATCAGTTAAGGGTCAAAACTGTCAGGGTGCATATTGAGTTGTGAACACCTGAGCAAACCTGCTGCTTAACTGAGTCAAGTTACAAGTATTTGCCAGTTTTGACATTCCTCTCACCTTTTATATGAGCAGTTATGGAGACTTCTCTATACTTCTCAAATATTTTAAAACATGAATATGAAATTTTCTCTATCTCATGTGCAGAAGCTCTTGTTTTTACACTTTTTGTAGTTTTATACCATGTAAATCAATGTAAAGTAGAATTAGAGTTTCCACCTATTGTGGTCTAGACAGTAAATGAAGTCTTTGTCCAGACTGCAGCAAAAAGTTCAAGATCCCGTTAAGATGATGAATGTTAATCATCTTGTAAAAAGACCATTTTTAAATGATTTAATGTTGGGTTAGCATTGGGACCTTACCTGTAAAATCTCCCAAGAGCCTGAAAACCTGGATCGGTGGTTACTGCCAGAATTCTGTTACAGATAGTCTCTAAGCAGAAGATGTTAAGGAGTAGCATAATGAAAACCACAGTGTAAATCAGGTAGTATTTTACTGTACTGCTGAAGAAAACTGAAATATTTGTATGAAAAAATCTCTTCCCTTGAGGAGTAGATATGGAAGTTTGTGACTAGTTGTGAAACAGAAAGATGTTTTAAGTTACTAGACACCAGCAGAAATACCTTCTGGAGAGAAAGCAATATTTTATATCCCTTTTTAAAGCTGTGTGAAAGTTTTGTAGTGAAAAAGTAGTTCTCCATCCTTAGTGTTAAAACAATTACTGGGGGAAAAAAGCTCAAGTAAATAGTCCTGGATGTATGTGTAGGAGTGTGTGTGTACACATTGGTGATATTTTAGACAGAAAATTATTACTACTTCAATTTTTAATTTTTTTTTAACTGCTTACAAAATGTGCCAAATTTAGGCAGGGGAGTGGAAGTCCTCTGTGCTTCAGCCAGCCCAATGAAATCAGTTGGTATTGCGCCAATATGTTGGATCGTGCCCAGGTAGGCTAGATAAATAAATGTGAGCTGTAGCAACACAGACCTCTTTTTCACCTGGACCCGCTGACTAATTTTAGTCTTCACCTGTCTAGAGCTGTCACAGGACAAGACAAAAACTATTGTCTGCATTTCTGTTTAATTCTATCTGAGTGTAACAGAAATGTTATAGTGCGGTAAGGATAGAAGTCAGCATATTATCACTCCAGAGAAGTGGACTCCTCTAAATGTGTTGAACTGGTGGAAGAATGGGGAGGAAAAAAACCTGTCCATTGTTTTCCTCTGCTATAAGCTTAGATGTTTGCACGTACTGATTGCGACTGGACTAATTCCACAGTTGACGGTAGGGAAATTAAGTTGTGCTTGAGCTTTCCAGTTTCAGATGTTCTCATCTTTGCACATTTCTTCTTGAAATATTCAAGAACATGCTTTACTATTTTCTGTCATCTTGTTCCTTTTTTCCTTCTCTGTCTCCTGGGAAATAATGTTCTTGGTCATACTGAGGCAGTCATAACAAAATCTTTTGTTTTGCTGGAGGCGTAGTTCTCTATGCCTCACTTTTTACGTGTGGCTTATTGCAGTGTTTGTAAAAGTAAATGTCTGAAATTCATGTAGGCGTCGTTTTTTTATATATATATATATTTATATATATAAATATGCTTAATATAAAAGAAGTTCTCTTCTTGAAGCAAGTAAACCTCTTTTCTGTTATCAGCTGGAATAACCTGCAGGTAGACTAAATCTTAAAACATTTTTCTAGCCTGTATGTTCCTATATGTAGATCTACTAGTGCTTTGATGCCTTGACCACTTTTGGTGTCCCACTAGTCAGTGAGTGTCTGTTTGCCATGTAATGCAGACCTTGCTGTGAAGGCATGGCTTTCACAACAAATGGATGGGTAAAGGGTTTGACCTGGAGAACAAGAAAGGTTGGTTTACCAAACACATTTTAACTTGCTTAGCCTTTTCCTTTATGTAAGTGCCAGCTGATACCTCTTTACTTATCCTAATCAGACATAATAGGGTACAAATTCTATAAGAACTTGTGTGATTTAGGAGTTAAGTTCCATTTTGTGTATGTTTTGGGTTTTGTTTGTGTGTATGGTGTTTTGTTTTTTTTTTTTTCCAAATTAGTTCACAATAGTGTTACTGTATAAAAGGTAATACCTGCATGGCCAGATATGTGCCTTTTTTCCCCTAGTGCACGGAAGAGGTTATTTATGATACTGATAAAACCTAGCATTACAACTTGCACAATTAGAAGAAGTAATCCAAGCTACAAATCCATGGATTATTCTAAATTTGAATTTACAACAGAATTACAAATGCACCATCTAGATTGTAGAAGCAGACTCCAAATAGTTTTATGATATTCATTTAAATCTAATTTTGGCACAGAAATGTAGTTAAGAAACCAAAGACTTCCCCTTCATTCCATAACCAGATTCATTTTTCTGACCTTTGTTTTTACAGATTTGGAGAGTTTTAATCAGACAGAGGTAACAAATCACTTTGGGAAATGCAAGGTCTGCTTTAAAAGGAGAAAAAAAGAATCACTTTCCTAATCATTTGGCTCTTGCTGTTTAAAATTGTGAAGCTAGGTGAAATGATTACTCTGACAGAACTATAGAAACTACCTCATTTTAGTACATTCTGAAGTATTTTATATTTTGAGTAACCCTGGCTCAGGGGCATTTTATACTCACATCTGGAAGTTTCCAGTCTTAGTATTCAGCCTAGTGTCTCTGCCTTTGTATTTCCATTTCGCCTTGCCATGTTATAACAATGAATCATCTTGTCCATTAACTAAAGTTGGAATGTCTGTTTATGCACTGAATTTGTTTCATCACGTCGCCATAATAATTGATTGGAACCGTGGCAACTCTGACTGCTTTCCCATATGTATTTGGACTGGACTTTACCCAGTGCTGTTCTGAGCAGCAGAAGGATAAGCCATCCCAAAACCTGGAATATCTTTATCCTCTTGGGATTCAACCTGTCTTTCTCATGAAACTGTAGGGTAGCATTTTCATATTCTGTCTCCATGTATATGAAATTGGGTAGAAGCTGTAGTATTTCCAATCATATGAAAACATAGCGGAGTTGCAATACACATACATATATAACAGTTAAACCAGGAATGTTGTTATTGTAGGTTCGCTTTGATATGTTCTGTTTTGTTGATGGATTTTAAATTAGTGCGGTTTAAAATATTGAAACATTAAATAAGAAATGAAACAAAACTATAGTGTTATTTGGTTAGTTTAATAATGTTAATAGAGCAGACAAGTGACAGGGTGCAAATGAAACGGCCACGTGGCAGGGAGGCTGTGCCAGCAGATGCAAATTCACACCTCTTGCCATGTGAGTGGGCTTGCAGATTGCACTCTGGTTGCTATTTAAGCAGAGTGTTTTGCAAATAAATGTCCTTTTGTTAAAAAGGTATTACACTGGCCGTACCTTGACTCATATAATAGCATTTAGCCTTAACTTACTTTGTGGTAGTATCACTGAAATGATTTTCTTTATTTCCATGAAAAAAACCCACCTTTGTTGCATTTTGAAGGTGAATACTGAAGGATCTGCTTAATAAATACAATTAAAATGTTGTGTAAAAGGTGGGGTTTTTTTAAGATGGCTTTGTGATCTTGTCCTGTGCACTGTCATGTCTAAGCATATTTTTCTTGGCTATGACCAATTTTTATTAAGAGTTGTTGATGCCATGTTTCTGTGGAAAGTATCAAAAAGAAGAAATGAGGAGTAGGAATTAGTGGGTAGAACCTTCTCCTGAAGGCAGATTAAAGTAGAACTGTTAGTTTGTGATAACGAACCCAAGAGCCTGTGGAAAGAAGTGAGAAAAAAGACTTGTTATTGTCAATGACTGCATTGAGCTTTGCTGTACAAACCATTCCAGTTTTTTGTTCAGTACTTCTCACTCAGAAGCTCTGAAACTACAGAGCTGTCTAAACTGCTGGCATTTGTAGTGAGGGGGAGGAATGGGAGGTTGAGAAGAGATACTCTTTCTCCAGAAGTTGGATGGGGTAGATTTGCGTAGTATGACCAGGAGTCCTCACCAGTTTCATCTTTTTGGCTGATAGTCACTGTGGTTTCATGTGGGAGGTCATGGTTCCTGCTAGACAAGAAGTGGGCGTAAGTAAAAATTTTTAGGAGGTAAGTGAGAGGAGGTTCTGTAATGAGAAGCTGTATGCAGAAAGATCAAGGGACCCTTGTGATGCATTCACATCAGCCAGCATCACAAAACAAATGAGATGCTGTGCTCTGTGCTGGGCAGAATGTCTTTAGGCTTTTTCATGGTTTTTAAATATAAGGCATCCTGATAATCAAGTCTTGACATCATTAATATATGGCTTATAATGTTCAAGCCTGAATTAGAGGGAAAGGGAACACAATCTTCGATTTTTATATAAGCTAGAGGTGTGAATTTTTGGCTGTCTAGCTATTTGGAATTCCAAGAGATATTCAGGTCTGCAAATCCATTTTAAAACTAGAGGAAAGTGGTCTTTAGAACACAAGAAATGCTTTAGGGAAACACGGTCTTTTCCAGTCTGGATGACATTGGACTGCTGTGGATTCTCTATGGCAGGCTGCTCCCAGTCCAGGTATTGATTTCAGTTAACATTGAAGTAGCCTGAGGGATGGTCAGTTGTTCGTGCTAATGGTACAGCTGGGTGCAGCCTAAATTGGTTCAAGCTTTTAGCCTACAAAGGCAAATTCTAATGAAGCAAAAAAGAAGTTATTGCTGGTTTTATTCATTGTGCAATGGGAGGATATCTTGTTATTTTTTACTGAGAAGTGGTAACAGTCTGATCAGAATAGGAGCATGTTTTGGGTTTTTTTTGTGTGTGTAGTCTTTGTTTTCTTGATGTCCAGGCTGAGAAGATAGTCCCAGCTCAGTTACTTTACTTTTTGGTAGAGGGCTATATTACAAATCTAAAGGTGTGGGAAAAGGATTGCCTTGCAGAAACTGGAGTGAGATTCTGATCTTGGAATGACTTGATCTTGTGGGAGGTGGCTGCTTGCTGGATGTACCATATCACTCAGTGAGCTTATTTTCTAGGCTTTTTGAATTCCGTTTTGCCACTTGTTCCAGGGACTGAAGCAGACAAATGATCTCACAGAAGTGATTATTAGGTGCCACCTGAGAGTTTTTCAGGGTTCTTAAGAACTTTGAGAAGTTATTCCATTGCGGGGAGGGTAAATCTGAAGATGCATCCTAGATCATGGCTAGCTTTTCTTCCCTATCTTACTCCAGTAACACCATGATGCCGATTTGATGGTAGATGGACATTTTTAGCCAATGGCTTTTATATTCTGCAAACTGAAACTCTACTACTTTCTCAGTATAAAAAGAGGAAAGTTGCAAAACCTTTTAGTGGTATGGTATGACAATAGTGAGGAACTTTTTTTTTTTTTCTTTTAAATCAAGTTAAAATATTTAGATCCATTAAGTCCTGATTATATTCAGCATATCTAGTGGAAACCTGAGGAATGCATAGGATAATTCAGGTTGGAAGGGTCCTAAGGAAGGTATCTAGTCCAGTCTCCTGCTCTGTGTCAGCTGTGAGATCAGATCAGGTTGCTCAGGGCTTTCTTCAGTCCAGTCTTTGCAGTCTTGAAAACATCCAAGGAAGGAGAATGCACAAAATCTGGCAACTGGTTACTTTTTCACAAGTTGAAATTCAAAATCGAGTCTGAAAACTTTGGAAAAGTGGGAGTTCTAGATAATGGCCCCATCTTTCTAGAAATCAGGCCAAGAGTAAGCGGTGCTAAAATGATTCCACTGATTATCTGAAGTATCACTTGCAAAACATAATCCAAACTGCCTCGTTTTAGGATATTCCAGAAAAGATCTACGGAAAGCTAATAATTTGCTTATTTGCATGGTGCTTTGAATAAAAAGTGCTAACTATTCCTAGGCTGGCAGTCCCTTGTCAGAGTATACCCAGAAATGTAGTAACTTTTTGAGAAACACAAAAGAGTATGCCAGGTTTCTGGCCCTACAACTATCCATTGCATAAATCAGAAGTGCAGGTAAGATTTTGTGACAAGAAGGGTCTTGGCAACTTGAATAATTGAAATGTTCCAGTGTAGTTGTAGCACAGAGGTCTCTGGTCATTATGGAAAGAATCTGAAAGATAATGCTTTGCTGTGTGTTTTGGTGGGTTTTTTTTTAGTTTGTTGCTTGGTTGATTGGTTCATTTGTTTTTAACAGGGCTGAGGGCTTCAGTCTTCAGACCACTCCGATCTGCTTTCTGTCTTCCTTAAATGTGCTGAGCTTGTATCCTGTATACGTTGAAGTTGATTTAGATGTCCAGACTCAATATGCATGTCTACCTTTTACTCTCTTCTGGAGTGAGACCACCAATCTCTGCTTTACCTCTCTTCAACAGTGTTGAAGGAAGAGAACTAATGTTGGATCTATTTAAGCGTTTTCTGTCTGGATTCCTGTGCTGTGCTCTGTAGCAAGAGGCCATTTCACTAGGTTCTGTTAGTAGAAAGCTTGTGTGCCTCTTTGTCCTGGTCTTGCTGGGTAGTTGCCCACAAATCTGTAGAAGTAAATACAAGCTCAGCGTATTCCTATGAATCATCCACTCCTCTAGTCCAAATCAGATAAAAAAAAAAAAAAAGAAAGATTGTCCATGAACCAAAGATTCTGCATTTCGGTGAACTCTAACTGCACTTCTTGAACTCTGCAGCCAAGAGCAAGGAAGCTGTAACCAAATTGCAGTCCTGTAGCTGCAGGCCCAATGTTCACTGAACACATTTGTGAACATCAGGAACCTTTCACAAACTTTCTAGGGTCTGTCTCTGGCTTCTTTAGCGAGGGGCCTGGAACCCTGATGGTCCGACTGGGTCTGGGCTCCCAGCGCTCTCTGGGTCCCAGCTTTGGGGTAGTAGCATGGCTGCCTGCTCTGAGGCTCCACATGCCACCCTGCCAGCAGGGTGGGTGGGTTTCTCTTGAGTGTCCCCCGTGTCTGGCTTCAGGAATCTGCTGAAGAAGCTGCAGCTCCATTTCATCTTTAAGTCATGGTATCTTCTTGTGTACAAGCCTACCAGTCAATTTCACTGCTTTCCAGTTATGTTCCTGTGTAAGAAATTGTCATACAACACAGTCTGTGTAGTAGTACAACCTTGCTGGTAATATATGTCCCTGGTACAGAAGAGTACTGTTTTTCTTTCCAAGGAAGCACTTTATAATTTTTGATATTAACACCCATTGTCTTGCATAGCCTAATAAATTCAGCTATTAGGTATGATTAATTTGTTAATGCTTCTGTGATCATCTAATAGGTTACATTGAGCCATGGACACTTTCAGGGCACTCACGTTAAAAGATTATTTAGGGAATCACTTGATTTGCTTAATAATATTTTAATAAGATCTTTCATTGAGTTCTGTGGCCATTAAAGTCTCAGTTTTGAAATTTTTCTCTTGCTTGTGTTGTCTGCAACTGTTGCTTGGGGTTTTTTTTTTAACATTTGATATCTGATTTTATCTCTGTCCCACTGCTCTTTTCAGTTGTTGCTTTTAAGAAGTAGATGGGCAAGCATTTCTGTCAGTACAGGTCTGATTCAGAAATTTTTGTTCAACGGTCTTCCTTGGACCTTACACTCCTAGTAATATTTCAGGTGTCAAAGTTAGAGGCAACACATGGTTTAAAAACTAATTCAGTTAATTTAAGTCATATATGATTTTCCTAATGTAAGGAGAAATTAAGGACTGTATCTGCTATCAAAGTTGTGAAAATTTGGCAGTGGCTGACTTTGTGATGCAAATGGCAAGACAGATTTCTCCTGTTTGTAATCTTCAACATGTTTCTTAAGAATTAGCACCCATACTTCAACAGTTGTATTTTTAAATGTGTCTATGTGTGAGAAGGTACGTATGAAACCAATCCGTGTAGCAGAAGGAATTATGATGAACTAATAGCTTTTTCAGGAATCTGTGTTCTCTGGTAAGAACTTGCTGAGTCTTGAATCTGGTGTAGACAAATATGCTGTATGAAGGGTGACATGAAGTACTTTCATTGTCAGAGCAGCACTGTGTAGTGCATGTCTGTGTTGCCACGTTTTGTTGTTTGTTTTTGCTACAGAAAAAGATAGCAATCACAGGAGGCACTACTAAGGAGCATGGCTAGGAACTCTGCTGCCATCTGTGTTAGCACTGTCTGTTCATATGTGCTTGTTTCCATATGTATAGGTTAGCACTTAGTCTCTACAACCATTGGAGTAACATATCTGAAAACAGTTGTGATAATGAAAAGTGATGGCAATCAGTCATTTAAGAAGTTAATTTATTTGTTTTCAATATACTTATTCTGTTTTTTTTTCTTCTTTTTTTCTTTTCCTCATTTTTTTAAAATGGCCTACTACTTTAGACAGATTTCATGAGATACTACTGCTCATTCCAAATTTGAACTCATCACTTTTGGCTTTGTACATTGTAATCACCTTCACAGCAACCACTGTGATGCCATAAACAGAGGGTTTGACTTCAGGTGAAGAATGTAGGCAGTAAAAGCAGAAAAACCCATAAAGGAAAATGTGGGAGGATGGGAAGGAAGGGAGAGTGAGTATTCTTTCTGTGTAGGGATTTTTTTTTTCTCTCAAAACTTTTTTTTTTTTATCTTTGCTGATAGCTGAAAGAAAATAAATTCTTTTAAAATGTCAGAGTGGAACTTCCATTTTAGACAGTATAATTGAAAAAATGTATAAGCAGGGTAGTTTTATTCTGCATAGGATTTCTTTTTCTCTCTTTCCATTCATTTTTAAAAAATCACTTTAGTAAATCCACTGTGGGAGGATAGTTTTGCTGATGTACTTTTCCCAGGATGCAGCAAGAGAAATTGCATTTGCAGTTCACAGAGAATGAAATTAAACTTGCTCTGTCCTGATGATCTGCTACTCCTACACCCATCACATTTCTGGGAGAGACTCTTACATGCTATAGGAGGCAGTGCCCTGAATGTGCTTGCACCTGCTCTACTGCATGAAGGAACAGGCATGGATTTGGGCCCACGTAGCTCTCAAATTAGAATTAGGTACTGTGTGGAGTGCCGGTGTGTGTGTGTGTCTGCCTCCTCTCTGATGTGTCGCTCTTGGAAGGGGAGACTTCAAATGTATCACTTTGTTTGCTTATAGAGGTTGAGACTACTTGCCATTCTGTAAACTATTTATAGATGCTTAGAAAAATCATGGTTTTAGAAAGCATCAGACAATTGAAGGATACCCCTTTTCAACTTGCATCATCTTATGTTCAAAACATAGTTGGGTGCTAAAGTGTTAAATCCGTAAAAAGTAATTGGCAAGTAGAAATCACACTGTGGCAGCTGAAAGAGCGGACTGTCATTTATTTGTGTAGTTGGGTGGCAGTGGGAAAGGCAACTCCCTCCCGCCCCCCACAAAGGTACAAAAGTACTTCCTTTCCTTACAGAATAGAGATTGAATGCATATAATGCCTATGGAGAAAAAAATTCTCCAATAAGAACAGAGAAAGCCCAAAGATCAGCAAGGATCTCCATTTAATATAATGCTGATCCTGTGCTCCACAAAGCTTGTTAATGTGAGGAGACTCCCACAATATATATATAAAAAAGTTAGCACTTTCTGTTCTACAATTCCAGCAGTTTTCATTTACATTTCAAAGTCAGAGAGACTGAGAACACTCATACCTGTTCCCTCTGTCTGGATGACTGTTTCTGTAAAACTGACACAGTATGTGCAGTTTTCATCAATTTCATTTGTTCCATCTTCTCAGATGAGCCTTCAATCTTCTGCTTGCTGATCCCTGGTTTATAATCAGATTTGACAGAGATAGGAAGGCGGTAAATATCTCGATGTGAAAGTCTATAACAAGATAGAACTGTCATTTCTCTCCTCACTCCTCTGGTGAGGTAGAATTTTATTTGTGAAGTGTGAATAACTTTGAAGCTTAAAGCTGCCTGGTTTCAGGCCATTTTCAGGTGCATCTGTTTACAAGTAAGCCTTTTTTGTTTTGTTTTGTTTTTTTTTTTTTTCCTTTGTAAAAGGTAAGAAAAAAGCTCTTTATTGACTTGCCTCTGAATGTTTTGGAAAGCAATTTTATGTCAAATTGATTAACTATTCTGTTTCCCAGAGTTTGATAACATGCTGATTTCAAGTAAGACCTGAAATAACAGATATTTGATGTGTGCATAATCATTTTGATTTCTGAATAACACCATTCCTGAATTAAAGCCATTGCTTTCACACTGTCAATAAAACCCTTACAGTTAAGTGAATGAAAATATGTTTAATAGCTGTACATAGCAAAACCCTGTTCATGGGGTTTTTGTTTTGTTTTGGTTTGGTTTGTTTCCCCACAGTTTTGTATACATGTTAGGTGCATAATTTTTGCATCTATTTTGCTTCCCATCAAAATGGAAAAATACTTCCTCTTTGCTTTTTAAGCCATCCTCTGCATAATCTTAAAGCTCAGGTTTTGCCACAAATTAATACAGTAAGAATATTCAAAGTATGGAAGGTTAGGGCACATAGTTAAGCATATAGCCAGGTTACATTAAGTGTAACCTGTGCCTATGGAATAACACAGTTTTGTCCAAACTATAAGATGTTAACAGTCCTTTTCCAGTTTAATAAAGTGGTTCTTTTCTTGAACATTTTTACCTGGTTGTGTCTCCCCTTTACTTTTTATATTCTTATTTATACTTCTGGCATTATCCCATTGTAGACTGTCTGCCACAAACCTTTCTGTTACCAAGTCTTGGGAGGGAAAAGACTCTAAATACACTACCATATTTTCTCTCTTTCTCTCACATTTCATGATACACTAATTTCCATGTCTTTTCTGTTCCAAAAATTCTTCACTCCTTTACTTAATCCCCATAACCTCAGTTAAATCCAAGCTTTGTTATCAAAGGCAAAAATTTAAATGTGGTTTCCCCTCCCACTTAACCTCTTGCCTTTCATTTTTAGAATTTGGTGTTCCTGCCACCTGCCTATTCAAATTTCCATCTGGTGCACTACAGACTCTTCTGGTAGATAAATGTAGTAAATTATCTGCTGCTAATATATAGCCGTTAATTTGATTTTTCTTAAAGAAATTTGTGGGCTTTTCAATGTGTGTGAAATTCTTCAGGTTTTTTTCTTCACAATTGTAATGAGTCCAAATTGTCAGCCCAATGAGCCCCAAGATCCACAGCTCCACACGCTTACCTATATGAGCGCCGTAATTTTCATTTCTGTTGGTTTTATGCCAATAACTTCAGGAAGATCAAACATAGTAAACTTTTTAGGTATAACTTTACAGACAGAACAGAAGAATTCTTCTGAGTAAACCATTCTCCTAACTATGCACATCAAAACCAAACTCAAATCGTGAGATGTACAGACAAGTGCTAGTGATGATTGTCCTCTTTGGAAGCTGCTGTTTTCACTGATGTGACTGTGGGAAAATGTCTTTTTGGTGTTTTGAGTACATGTGACTTACAGAGCTCTGTGGAAATTGCTGATAGTAAGGGAGAATCTGATTTGGGAGGTGCCTGCAGACTGTGAGGAGAGGGTGAATGACTGCATTAGTGCTTGTTATTGGCAAATGGTAAAAATCCTTTTTGTTGGGTCAGTGTTTCTGACTGTTTCACCCACCTGCCTTTTGTGTTCTCACTGGATATGCTATTACAGAACTTTGGGAAAGATATTGAAAAGCTGCATGCAGTAAATGAGCATTACAATTTCCTTATTAATGCTACTTTTCCCTTTGGCAAGCTTTTCAACTTCAGAGAGTGTATTTCTTCTCCTGCACTTAGAATGAATTTTGTATGCCTTGACAGCCAAGTTATTTGAAGTAGGAGTAAAACACTGCATATGGCAGTCACTGAAGTTAAATACTTGGCCTGAGCTGGTCCTACCAGCATGCAGTAGTGTCCAAATGACCGTGAGCCAGAAGAGAACCTACTGGTAGGAGGTAATTGTAATGTGTATGGGCACAACAAAGCTGATACAGAGTTCAACAAATGGGAACGAGTTGCAAGTAATAGAACATTTAGTCAAAAGTGATAACCATTGTTGTTCATGCCAGCATGTAAGTTGGCCTTTAATTATCTTAGAATTATAAAGTTTGCAACTTTAGGTGAAAGATGGTAAAGATTCTGTGAACTGAAAGTGAATTGCCTGAGATTTTTGGAGTGATTATTACTGAAAACAATTCATTGATTTTTACTGATTACTGAAACTAAAACATTCCTATCAAAACATGAATTCTCTATATAATTTATTTATATTTAACATATGTTATATCAATGTATAAATTATATATTGATATATAAGGATAGAGTGCCTGTTGTGGAAAAGAATATGCAAAACTCCATATGAGAAGGACACAGCTTTGCCTGACTCTTTCAACCGATTATAGGTGGTTTCCTGGCCTTGAGTGAGGAGCTGTATTTAATGACCTGAACATATAGGGGTGCATAGGCAATGTCTGCACAGTGGCTATTTGCATTTGAGAAATGGGAACAGCTATCCGCAGAATTTACTAAGGCAATTTAGTAGGTTTTTGAGTGTGGAGAAAGATGCATTTACTGGGGAAAGCTAGCATCTGGCCAAATCTGCATGCATAGAGCTTGAATGTTGTTGGCACTTTGCAAAATTGCTCATCAATAGCTTCTTGAGTAAACAATTTAATTTTACAAGTGTGGAATATTTTTGAATGATGAAATATGAAATATTATAGCAGTGATAAGGAGGGCGATAGCAAAGAGTATGATTAAGGAGGAGATAAAATAGTAGAAGCAGGACAGTAAAGCCTCACATGGAAGGTTTTATTTCCAGATAAAGGGCATTCTACAACTGAGCTTGCACAAAGGTGAATACAGTGGATATAAAGAGAGGTGTGGAGAAGATGAAGTATTTAACTGGTTAAAGAAAGCAAAGAGCAGTATGGTATACAGTGGTCAGCAATAATGATCAGTTCAACAGCTGAAAGGGTATTTGACAAATGTCCTAATAATAAACAGAATAAACCAGTACAGAGATGTTGTTTTAATTTTCTCTTAATTGAAGCCAGGAAGCAAACATGAATCCTGAACTGAAAGTCTTCTGGTATCTGTGCCTTGCTTATGGAAACTTACAGTTCTTCAAGTAGAAATATATTTGTGAGATATGTAATTCATACAGTGAAACTGTTGCAGTTTATATGTCTATGGAATTTGTCTGATTTTTTTTTTTTTTTATCTGGAGGAAAACAGTGAACGCATCTTTCCTGTGTAAAGATCAAATCACTAGATAAGCTATTGGAATAACTAGATGAGCTACTTGTTTTAGTAATGTCTATAAGAAGACAGAAAATCTTAGAAGACCTGCGTCTTTCAATAAACCAGTTAACACAGAGCTAGTAGTGAATGACTAGTGACTCCCAGTTCTCATCAAAGATCAAGGATACAGCAACCGATCATTTCAGGCTGAAAGGGGTGTGTGTGCGGTTTGTTTGTGTGGTTTTTATTTGTTTGTTTTTTTCCTCTTTTACCCCTGTGAGTCCAGAAATATGAATCCAGAGCACATATAGTTGGGCTGCACCTAGAACTTTTTGTTATCTCTCAGAAGATATCACTAAATAAGAATGTCTTTGGAGTTAGCCTGGCGTTTGGGATGTTTCAGATGAAACAGAACCAGGCATGAGGGGAGCTTTTAGATGTTGAAATTGTTGCTGGTAATGTTCTTGTTGCAAGGAAAAGAAAAGTCAGGGAAGAGGCAATAGAATTCTGTGATATTGGATGGTAGCAACTCTTTGGGGCATGCCAGACAGTGCTTGTGTCTAAATTGAAGGATGAAAGGGAATGTAGCATTTGTAGGAAACCAAAGGAAGATCAAAGGACATCCTAAGGGTGTCAGTGGTTCTAAAACGTTGTGGAAACAGAGCAATGTTAGCTACGTGGTGATACTTCTGGAAGTTCCCCAAAACAGGTGCTGGTGTAAAGACTGCACACCATGGCATTTGCTAGCAGAGTCTTTAGAGACCCAGGAAGCTACAGCACAGTAAAATTGGTAGCAGAGACAGATGGACAAGATTAAAATGGCAGATCCCTAGCTAACAGTGTGTGACTACTCACATTACTTGAAAGCTAGACAGTAGTATGGCACCGGGACTGGCAGTGGATTAGAGGAACTGGATCCTTTATTGCCTGCAGTAGCCTTTTGCAGTGCATGCCACTACCATACAACTGGCAACACATGGAAGTAATTAATTCCAATCTTCTATGCCTATGTCTCAGCATCTTTGTTCTGCTTTTCCTGGTTCCCAGTACAAATTTCCTTCTCCAGGCAGTCCCAGGTTCCTTAACACACTCAGTTGCCCCCTGTATTCTCTTAGCTCTCTGTCTTCTAAGCCACTCACATCCAGTAATCTTTTCCAGTTTTATGGGCAAACAGTATGTTTCCCAAGCCTAATTTTCCCAAAAAGTCTTTAGCCATGTTCCCCCCAAAATTCCATTTGGGACAGACATTGAACAATAAAAATGCCACTGCAATTAAAGTTTGGCAAAGCAGCTGAAAATGGGGTCTTCCTGATCGCAAATGATGGCTGTGTTAACGTGCAATGCTATCAGTTCTCCCTGTAATTACAGTTTTTCACATATAGGTTGAATAAAAAAAATTGTCAAAAGTTTGACGGAACAAATTATGCCTAGCATTCACACCTCAGAGTGATAGGAGGCATCTGAAAGGGACTTATGAAGATAGATGGGAATTAAAAATATACTTCTGTCTGACACTGTTGGCTAATATTCTTAGATGTTCCTTCAGTCGTAGTATCCTTGACTGCTACAAGTGCATTATTTTATGTCTTTAATGTATTTTGTGTGTTTGATAGTGCTTTGTAGGATTTGTGTAGATCTTGTGCAGTACCAATTTTAAAAAATTCAATTGCCACATTGCATAATTTGAAAAAAGAATGCAACATGCATTAAATTTCCTTTTTTACCCTGATTAAATTTAATTGCCAAGAAACTCAGCAGTGAACTGAAGAAGCTCTATTTGATGGTCTTATTTGGACCCCTGTCTTTAAATGAATTTGAATGAAATAAATTTTCTTAAGACCTTCTTTAAAAAACAGCATTTTCTCTGAATAGCTTTTTATTGTATAAGGTATTTCAATTCCATACACAATTGGATTTGAAAAAAATATATATATATTACATTTGCCTTTTTATTTCAAACTAATCCAGCCTGGGAGTAGAATAACGGTCTTCTAGAAGCAGTTCCTATTTTCAGTGGAAAGTTTATATCCAGAACAAGTCTCCCACTTCAGGCAGTCTTGCTCTTTCCCGAGACTGAGATAGCTTTACATCTGAAGTAGTTTGTGTGTGTGCCCTTTATTTCTCCTGAAGTCATTCACCATTTCAATTCTTGTACACTGCCAGTTTTGTCCCCTTTCTATTCATGTGAAGTTAATGCACCTGGAATCACACAATTTTTAAATTGCTACGCTTTGTTACTCTGTTTTACCCAGGTTCACATCTACAGTAGTCCAGGGGTCCTAGACTCTCTTCAGAGTGAGGAAATGTGTCCCAGCAATGTGAATGCTGAAACGCAAAATTCCTGGCATATCTGGAAGCGTGAATGGAGAAATGCAGAACAGGACCAGAGCTGCTTCAAAACAATCAATCAAGGGAGCAAGCAAAGCAAGTGCCTTGGGAAGAATGTAGGAATACAAGCTGCCTCAGTGCCTATGATGTTTGATGAAGTGCAGGGCTAAAAGCAGGCTGATGTGATGAATGCGCCATGCTCCTCCACTGCCCTGAAACATCTGTGTGTCGGATGCAGCAAGTCCGTTGTGTTCTAAAGGCAGATTTGGGTCAAGCATCTTCACTTCCCATTGCCTGGTGCTAGGTGTGCTGCTGGAAGGAGCTCAAACATACCTGTTATGCATAATCTCTGTCACTGTTCTAAGGTGTTCTCATAAAGATGGTGGGGTGAGTGGGCATCCCTAGTCCGCAGGCACGGAGGAGAGCAAGCTTAGAATTTGTTCCCTGTTATTTTGTTCCATGCACTTGCATTAAAAAGTGAAGTTTTCCAGGAGTGACTGAAACAGTAGCCTGGGCTGGGATAATTTACAAAGTTTGGAGCAGGTGGGAACAAAACTGAAAACGGGCACCAAGGTGAGCTGGGCCAGTACTGTGACCCCCCCTAGCACTGGAGATCTTTCACAGAGGCTGAGTGGAGAATAGCTGAAATTGTAGATGAAAAAGGTCTCTTAGGAAGTAAGGTGTCCTGTTTTTCTTCTGCTCTGGCAGTCTGAAATGGTTCATGCCATGGTCAGATGTGTGCCATGGAGGGTATGGGAGTGCATGGTTGAGAAGAAAATGCAGGACTCATATCCAGCAGTTGAACTCACTCAAGCTGCTTTAGGTGTACAACATTAGGTGACGAATCACTCTCCTGTAGCTGCAAACAGGGCAACAGCACTAGGCAGTGTTTAGGCCATGTTTTCCTTCCCCTGCCACCATATCACTTTGTTTTACTCCTTTGCAATTTAAGGTTCTTGAAGGCATGCCTCAGGGCAACGTGCTGATAGTCTGTGGAGTTGTACGTTGTATTACTGGCTCTATTATCCACTCTTCCAATCCAGAATGTGTCAGTTATTGTACAAGAGCTATGTATGAAAAGGCTTTATGATCACCCAAGTGCTAGTAACATAAGATGGAAATGTCATTCAGGTACCAAAAGAGAGGAAGAATACATGCACATTTTATTGATGTTGGTATGGAGGCTTGTACTGAAACAATAGTCTTGTGTAGAGTGTCTTTAAAAGAGTTCAGGGTAGCATAGTCATTATGGAGAAAAGTCTTAAATAGCTGCTGAGGATCTGAGACATCTCCGTAAAGAGTGAAAGAGGGCAGAGAAGGTGTGGTTTTGATCTGTAGAGTAAATGCCAGCAGAAGGCCAAGAAAGCAGATTAGCTTGGTGAAGCACCTTGAAAAGGCAAGGTCGTGCAGGAAGGGCATGTGGACAAACACAGAAATAAGCAACTCTTCAGGAGACTGTACTGTTGATAATGAACATTCCTAGAAAACCAAGCACTGTGTGCTATGATGAGGACAGGAGGCCAATGGGAGACCACTGAACTACCACATCTGTCCTGCAGCATTTTACCACCTAGGAAAGGGAGGATTTACCTTCATGATTTATAACCTATTGACGCTAACATATAAGCAGTCAGGCATGTTCTGCTACAGCTCCGGTGCGGTTTTACATTTTGTTGTTTATATTCAATTAATAAACATTTTTTATTGTGAAAAACATGGCAAAACTATCTCTCTGTATGCAGCTTCCTTCTAATAACACCAATTCCTAATAACTTGTTTATGCAAAGACAGAGCATTCATCTTCTTTCTTACAGTAAGGAATAATTTTTCCTGCCTTCTATCCTCTAGATTTCAAGTGGGAGCATATGATGCAGCTGACCCAGATTCACCTGCCATCTGGACTACCTTTTAGAAACACCTTTTTTCATTGTTTGTAGCATCCATAAAAGCTCTTTAGCTTTGCCCCCCAATCCATTAAAGGGGTTCTCAGATATAACCGCACAGAGGATGAGCAAAACACAGCAGACATGTATGATAGACAGAGCTATTGCTCACAAGCATCCAGTCTTGTCACCTCCAGTTTACTTTGTCTTACACATTAGTGGTTACTTCAGTCTTACAAGTAACTAGTTCTCTGTCATTGGAGTAAACAGAGCTGAGTTTCCAAACAGCCTGGTCTAAATGACCTTACTGCCCTCTTCCATGTTAATACATGGTATTTAGCTGGTCTGTGAAGTGCACTGGGGAAGACCAAGACTTCATTTCTCTTTTTCGCTTCAGAAGATCATGGAGCAAACTGATGAATGCTGTTAGTGTTCAAACAAAACTGGAAATTGCCAGCAGGTGGCTGTTGCCTTTGTGAGATGGGCTATGTGAGTTGATGTATCAGAGCAAAACTAGTTAGCTGCATATCAATAGGAATTGAAATGGTGAATTTTGAGATGGCAATGATCAAGCTTAGCACAAAGTTAAGAAACAGCTCTCATGTTGATGGAGTAGCACCAAAAATCATTTCAAATTCAGACATTTTCCCCAGGATGTTTTATGTTACCATGGACAGTCACAGCTTTAGAATGTTAATTTGACCAACAAACCCTTTCTAGTTATCAAGCCTCAAAGTATCGATGACTGATGAAGTTGGTCTAGGAAAAGTTTTGGAAAATACACTTTTTGATTCTTACCTCTCATAGAGTTCCTTCTTGTTCTTGTAATCATTTCCTAGTTCATGAAACACAATGTAACTGCGTAACAGTGAAGAACAGAAACTAATTTACTGCCTTAATGATGGTCAACATTGGGAGGTACATTGGAATGGTATTGCTTTACAAAAAATTGAGATTATTAGTTGAATACCATGCTAAAATCTTCAGTTTCATCCCGAATCTCAGAATTTCATTTGAGCACCACACTGATGTGTGGAAAAGGCTTTCATGTCTTATAGGCTGTCTTGAAAGTTGGTGTATAGTAATCTGCTGATTTTGAAGAAATCTATGTGGTAAGAAAAAGTGAAGTCTTTTACAGATATCTGATATATAACCTGTGTCACTGAATATCTTAACACAAATTAATTCTCTTAGGCTTCTTTTGTATTTTTTTGCTATGCACCTGAGATACATATGTATATATGTAACTTTTAAAATAAAATTATCCTTCTAAATTTTAAATGAATGTGCAGTAATTGTCTGTTTGCTTCTTAAAAAATCTAGTGTATGGGTTTACTGTCACAAATTGCCAGAGAATTAGCACCTTTGAATAAAAAATTCAGAGGAAAATAATTTAAAATTGTAACCTTGTATGTTTTGTGTATTACAGCTGACTTTGCTAGTTATAACCCTTTAGTTAATGAATAGAGGTGATCTATGTGTATGGTTAAGACCGACATGTCTGGAATTTTCCTTAGAGAGTCCATAATGCAAGATTTATTTGGGCTTTTTTGTTTGTTTTCAAAACAAAAAATATGTAATAATCTCTTTGTGGCAAAACTTGAAAATATAAAAAAAGTGAACTGCACCAAACTCTTTCAGGTTGTTTGACCTATTTAGAAAACTAAGAACTACAACTTTTTGGACTTAATTCTATCAGTATTTAGTATCTACCAAAGAGTATGCTAATTATTACCAAAGAATATGAAACATCTGTGAAGTAGAATGAGGTTATTGAACAGAAACCAAAGAATTACAGACCCAGTTCACTGTCAACTGAAAGGTGATTTGAACCTTAAAGTAAATCTCTCTCCATTAGGAATTGCCAGAGCTTTTCAGGATCATGAGGTAGAAATCACTGTTTGCTTTCCTGTTGTAATGACATGATTCACATGTTCATGACACAGGCTAACTGAGAAGAAAACAAAGTTAATATCTGAGACCATCTGAAATGAAATAATGTGATTTGTGCCAGATGGATGCCTGAAGTAATTACAATGTCAGTGCTTCCTAAGTAGGGTAACGATATGGACCTATTTCTGATAAGTCTGGAGAAATCTATTTTGATGAAGTTCCTTTCAACTCTGTTTAGCTCAGACATATGTTGAAAGATAACCTAATGGGATGCTACTGCAATCTGTATTTCCCCAAGCTATTGAATACACTACTGCGATAATTATACCAATGATGGCATAAAAAAAACTGTACAAGCACTGAAACAAAAAGGCTAAAGCCTATTATTTTTCTACTTAGTATGAAGCCTAAATAAATAATCTATGTCACCTTGGTATTGGGGTTTGTTATGAGCAAAACAGTCTTGACTCTAGAATCATAGAATGGTTTGGGTTGGAAGGAGACTTAAAGATCATCCAGTTCCAACCCCCCTGCCATGGGCAGGGACACCTTCCACTAGACCAGGTTGCTCAAAGCCCTGTCCAACCTGGCCTTGAACACTGCCAGGGAGGGGGCAGCCACAGCTTCTCTGGGCAACCTGTTCCAGTGTCTCACCACCCTCACAGGAAAGAATTTCTTCCTTATATCTAATCTAAATTTACCATCTTTCAGT
This sequence comes from Strix uralensis, assembly GCF_047716275.1. Lineage (NCBI taxonomy): Eukaryota > Metazoa > Chordata > Aves > Strigiformes > Strigidae > Strix > Strix uralensis. The sequence continues at coordinate 29,984,660 of NC_133972.1, forward strand.
TTAAAACCATTACCCCTTGTCCTATCACTACACTCCCTGATACAGAGTCCCTCCCCATCTTTCCTGTAGGCCCCCTTTAAGTACTGGAAGGCTGCTATAAGGTCTTCCCCGAGCCTTCTCCAGGCTGAACAACCCCAACTCTCTCAGCCTGTCCTCATAAGGGAGGTGCCCCAGCCCCCTGATCATCTTCTTGGTTTCCTGTGGGCCTGCTCGAGCAGGCTCATGTCCTTATGCCTGTGGGCCCAGAGCTGGAAACAGCACTGCAGGTGGGGTCTCACGAGAGCAGAGTAGAGGAGAAGAATCCCCTCCTTTGACCTGCTGGCCACACTTCTTTTGATGCAGCCCAGGACACGGTTGGCTTTCTGGGCTGCGAGTGTACATTGCTGGCTCACAGTCAGTTTTTCATCCACCCATACCCCCAAGCCCTTCTCCCCAGGGCTGCTCTCAATCCACTCATCTCCCAGCCTGTATTTGTGCTTGGGATTGCCCCGACCCATGTGCAGGACCTTGCACTTGGCCTTGTCGAACTTCATGATGTTTGCAGAGGCCCACGTCTCCAGCCTGTCCAGGTCCCTCTGCATGGCACATTCCTTCCCTCCAGGGTGTCGACCACAATGCACAGCTTGGTGTCGTCGGCAAACTCACTGAGGGTGCCCTCAATCCCACTGTCTGTGTCCCCAACAAAGATATTAAACAGCGCCGGCCCCAATACGGACCCCTGAGGAATGCCACTCGTCACTGCTCTCTACTTGGACATCGAGCTGTTGACCACAACTCTTGGAGTGCGACCATCCAGCCTATTCTTTATCCACTGAGTGGCCCATCCATCAAATCCATGTCTCTCCAGTTTAGAGACAAGGACGTTGTGCAGGGCAGAGTCAAGAGCTTTGCACAAGTCCAGGTAGATGATGTCAGTTGCTCTTCCCTTATTCACCAATGCTGTAACTCCGTCATAGAAGGCCACCAAATTCATCAGGCACAATCTGCCCTTAGTGAAGCCATGTTGGCTGTCACCCATCACCTCCTTATTTTCCATGTGCTCTAGCGTATTTTGCAGGAGGATCCGCTCCATGATCTTGCGGGATACAGAGGTGAGACTGACTGGCCTGTGATTCCCTGGGTCTTCCTTTTTTCCCTTTTTAAAAATGGGGGTTATTTTTTCCCTTTTTCAGTTCCCAGCAGGAACTTCACTGGACTGCCACAACTTCTCAAATATGATGGATAGTGGCTTGGCCAATTCATCCACCATTTCCCTCAGGACCTGCGGATGCATCTCTTCAGGTCCCACGGTCTTGTGCACCTTCAGGTTCCTTAGATGGCCTCAAACCTGATCTTCTCTGGGTCCCTAGCTTTGCCTTCTGTGTCTTGGGTTGTGTGGCTGGAGCACTTGCTGGTGAAGACTGAGGCAAAAAAGTCATCGAGTACCTCAGCCTTCTCCATGTCTGGGTAACCAGGCCTCCTGTTTCCTTTTGGAGAGGACCCACATTTTCCCTAGGCTTCCTTTTATCACTGATGCAGGAACCTTTGTTGAATTTAATTATTTACAAATTAACAGAAACTTCTCATCATGGATTTAGGGATTGAGTGGGAAGAAAAAAGAAAGAACATAAACAATCAAAGCAGTCAACTCCTCTCCTTCCCCTCCCCTAGGCTCAGCTTAACCCAAACACCTATCCTAAACCCTTCCTAATCTTTGCTTTCCCTATTTTCACTGCAGGTGAGGTTCAGTATGCCCCAGCTCCTTTGGTGAGGTGAAGAGAAGGGTGGAAGATGGTTTCATATGCCATAATGGTATAATTGTGCTTTTCTTTGGTTTAGTGTTTTTTCTGCCATTCTCTTTCTTAATGTGCCTGCTCTAGAGTGACATCCACAGGCCAGAGTCCCCTTGGGGGTGTCCCTGCCCTGGCATGGGTTCTCCACAGCTGCGGTCCCTTGGGGGTGTTGTTGGCTCAGCATGGGTTGCCCACAGCTGCAGTGTCTCAGGGGTGCCTGTGCTCCTGTGTGGGTCACCCATGGCTGCAGTTCCTCAGGGCGCCTCCGTTTTGCATGGAGCACCTTCTGCCCGGAGCACGTCTCCAGCCGCATTTCCAGCACCATGTCTCCCACTCCTTGCAGCTGCCACTGGCTCTCTTAAACCTCTGAAATCTGCTTGAGGTTTTGGGGGGTGATGCGCTGTTTATGCTGGTTTTGGAGCTGGCTGGAACCAGCTGTGACTGGCTCAGGGCTGTCTCCTTCACAGGGCACTGCAGAAGCCCCTTGCCACCAAAATTCTGTTGGTGCCCGATACACAGATTTTTCCACTTTTGTTTTAAAGTTTTACTCTGCAGAAAATAGTGCACAGGCAGACTTGAACCTGCAGTACTGAATTTTGTAAGGGTTTGGAGGAAATGGTTAACTTCAAGGAAGGGCTATTTGATGAGTAGGAAATAAAGAAACAAGACTTTGTAAATGGTTTCTTAAAGCTTAGCTGTGTGTCTTAGTCCTTGTGTTTCATTGACGTTGGAGTCATCTTTCACCTTAAATAACAAGAGACAGCTGTATTTCCTTGTGGACTCCTTCAAGATTACTTCTGAGAGGTGAGCAGCAATCTCATTTACCTTAAGCTGCTGCATGCATCGTGCCTTTATTCTTCCTTTGCTGAATTTTAATATATTATTTGCCATGTTGCTGAAATAGTCATTTAGCTCACTGGGAAGAAATCATTTTTCAGTGAGCAGAGGCAGCAGAAAGCCTGAGCACCTGGGAACGAGCACTCTCCTGCATGTGTGCTCACACCCCCGACAGCTGACGGTCATCTCCTGGTCTCTCTAATCTGGAATTTCAGCATGGGTATGTGACCAGTCTCCTGACTCAGATACACAGCTCTTCCTTTGTTTTCCACCTAAATCTTGACAGATGTATTACAGCCGTGTTATCTAAAGAGCTCAGGACTCAACTAGCTGATGCTGGGCTTTTTAGTGTATATGTGCGAGCTCAGTAGTGTTGGTTCAAATTGCTGTCTGAAGGCTCAGAAATAGAATACGCTCTTGATTAACACTTCACGCAGGTTTAAAAAGCTTTTTGAGTTTGTTTTCTAAACAGTCATATTCTAAAATTTATCTTCACTTTAAGGAGGAAAACTGGGATTTGTTGAAATTTGAATGTTTGTTTGGATCCCAAGACTGATTCGAATACTTCTAGACTGCAGGTCTTCTGACTGACATATCCTGTTCATCTGAACAGAGCAGTCTATTATATAAATTGTCCAAGGCCTATTTTGTTCAAATGAGCTATTGTTCTGGCTTTACATAAGCTTAAGAAAATACTTTTTTGCAAAGCTGACTGAAAGTCAGTAGACTAAATTGTGTAAAAAAGAGTTTGGTATTTCAATTTAAAATTATATTGAGGATGGAGGAGAAAAGGAGAGACCTTTTTGTGCTGAAAGTTATGATTAAGACAAAAATAATTCTAGCACAATGGTCTCCCTTTGGAAAATGGGATTTCATTAAAATCAGCCTTCAGCTGAGTCTATCAGAGCTGTCAGTCACAAGAAGAGGCCATTAGGCATGAAACTCTGTGGAAAGATTGTAGGTTCACAGCCTGTCTGTTTATATCTTCCATGCAATAAATGCCACACTTTTTGATTTGAGAAATAGGAGAATAGTTTGTTTAGTTGGAAATGCTGATGCAATGAATATCTGAGTTAAGATTCTTGCAGGGGGGACTGTGCTACTTTATTCTGAATTCTGTGAAGAGCTTAGATATTTTTTTTTTTCTTGCTTGTAACTCATCTGTAGTGTTGTTGGATTTGGTTTCAGATGTGATGTATACGTGTGACATTGGACATTGCATAATATTTATCTGTTTTGGAGAATCCGTGACTTGTCAAGACATTTGCTCTGATGGGGTTAGGAAGTTAGCAGCATGTTTTACCCCAAGAGTTTCTCAGCAATGAAACAGTACAGTTGTCTTCATGAAAATAATTATAAATAACTGCCAAAACACTTGTATCTACTATCGAAGTAGTATATATTCCAAGGAGATATTTTAAAAAGAGAAGTATCTTTCATATCTGTAATATTTTCTACATTAGTTGAATCAAAGGACTTTACAGTAGTAATTGAAGATACCAAAAATCTAAAAGATAGTATTAATGTACAATAATTCTTCTTGCTGTTTTACTACTATTTCTAAATTGACGGCTATTGTAATCATATCTTTCTGAATGAAATGTTACTGAAATTGCAGTTCCTATACAAAGAGAGAAAGAAAATACAAGCTCAGAATATTTTTGTTTTCTGTGATGGATGCTTGACATCCAGTGTTTTTGATATATATGAATAGAAGGTAATTGTCACTTACTGATCTGATTTTAGGTGACGTGCTATCAAACTTGTTCTGGCTGTATGTAGCATAATTTCCACAGAATGTGATGATACCTTTTGGATTTAGCTTTGAGGGCTTTTGTATCAGTTGCATTTTCTGATTTATTTTAGTACACATATTCAAGCCATTAGAAAGCTAAGACTCAAATTTATATGTATGTGATCTGAGGAGACATAGCATTTACCTTACCAGTCTAAGGATGGCCCTCAGCAAATGAAGGCTCTGTCTTCAAAAGAGTAACGTGATCAGTATATGTACTGTGGATATAAGAAAGAAGCAACCCAGTATGAGTAGTTGTTTTTTGTTTTTTTTTTTTTTCTTCTTTTTCCCCAGATATTGTTATATGCTGTATTACACACACAATATATCATAGGCTACTTGGTCTTCTGCTTTCATAGATTGTTTCTTCAAAGACGTTTCCCAACTTCCTTTCCTGACTTTCCCTCACTTTTATTTCCATCAGTCTTTAGTCAACCTCCTGTTTCCTAACATCTGCAAACTGATCCTAAAATGAAAACTTTCTTCGAACTAACAGCTGTGAGATGTCTCTGCATCTGCAGTCTTGCATGGAGTCCTTGTTTTTTGACAATTATTTATGTGCAAATTTCAGCATATGGTGTGCTTTATCCGGTGCATTAAGTGCTATTGGAGTGGTCAAAATCCAAAAGTTAGTACTATGTATACCAGAATAAATTTACACAGGCAATGAGTAATGGACAAAATAACTGAGAAAATTAACATTTTCTTTCATTTAAAAAAAAAAAAAAGCCTCCCTGATTTCATAGTCTTGATCTTCAAGAGAAACTGCAAAAAACGTTTAAAAATGAGTATCAGTGCTAAAAGTAAAATCTCATTAGATGCTAAGTGCAACAGAGACATTGGTATTATGGCAGATTATAATTTCTCCTGAGTAACACTTCCTTACTCCCAGCTGTTCTCTAGATCCTAAGTATTTATTCGTCATGCTTGGGAAACATACTATTGAGTTAGTGCTCCTAGACCTGCCGGAAGTTTTTTCTGCTCTATAGACGACTAGCTCCCCTTTTCTAAAGATTAACTAATTGTTCTGGAACAAAGTTAATTATATAAACTAAGTGTTTTCAGATTTTTACTTTGCTTAATGTTTGCTCTATTTTTTCAAGTCTGATAAAGGCTTTGAGTGTCAAAAAGCTTTTGTTTCCTTCAATATCTCTTTATCTGCTGATGTAAGAAAAAGATACTATCTCTGCAAATGCTACTTCAGCTGTTCTTAACACACTGTTATTGCTTGTCCTTGTCTCACCTGGTCAGTATTGGAGGTTGTAAAGTTTTTAAAGGTTGTAAAGACAGATGTGGTTAAAACTTCAGCATGTGGGTTGAACTAGCCAACTAAGCTTTCTCTGCAGTAGAGAGAAATAGGCACAAGCAGAAGATAATTAAGTTCTTTTATTACTTACCCTATTGTAGGAAAACAGGAACAAAGTGGGGGAAGAAAACCAAAGCTTTAACCTTGTCAAAATCCACCTGGTTCCCGTTCCCACTTTTCCCTTGAAAAAAGACTGTTTCTGGAGCAGTGTTTATGCCCAGATCTCCAGGATACAGTCAGGACCTGATGGTTTACCAAAACCATAATAGGGGGAACACCCACTGATTTCTATGATGCTGTTCAGGTGAGGAAATTTAAGTATAGGAAAGAGGTGAGTAGAGAACTCATTATTCTCAAGCATTTAGGATTAGGATGCTGATATTTGATAATCTCAATGCAGAACAAAATGCCATTAAAATAGCAATTTTACTGTCTGAATTGCACTTTGTATCTGACTCTTTAATACTCTATTACAGTGGACTTCACATACTAATATTGTTTGCTTTATGTGGCTGACATATAATTTTGAGTGAAAAATGGTGCACTTAACCTCCTATTATTAATCTTTTGAGACTTTTGTATGCTTTCCAAAACTGAATTACATTTCAATTTCTGTAGTGGAATATTTTAACTAACCTCTTCTTGGTCTGACATTTAAATGTGGCAGTTCTCTTTTTCTCTCTAAATAAAACACAAACAACTTTTGATACTAACATTAAAATGAAGTTCAAAGAACTTTTACACAACTTGGAATGTATTTTGTAATTATTGTGGTGGACAGATTTTTTTCAAATGCAGTAGTCCAGGGTATCTCCAGTTTCTAAACTCCATTAAATGAACTAAAGCTCTGTTTTAATAGGTTTTAAAGAGAGACCTGTTTGTTCCTCCCTGCATATGAAGTTTTCACCTGGAGCCTCAAGAATGCACTTGTCGAGATTAAAATTTGGATAAATTAATTTTCAAAGGGAAAGAAAGAATATAATAAAATATTCATGTTAAGATTTACTAATGGTTGCTGAACTTCCTATACTGTGTATTAACATCTGTTTGCGAATGCTGTGCATTTAAGCTGTGTGTTTTTTCTGGAAAAAAAAAAAAGGTGCCTGTTTTCCTGGTTATTGTTGGAATGTACTTTCTTGTAATAACGAAGCAAAAACTAAAGGTGTAGTAGGTGAGTACCATCACAGAAAGAAAGAGCGGAAAGTACTAAATCAAACTAAATATGATGTACTTTCTGAAATGCTGCAGAGAATTGAGATATTTTAGTTACAAATTATACAGTTTCTAGGCTTGCTTTCCTAATAATGCAAGTCCATCCACAAAGTAGTACTAAGAGGCAGTAGCAATTACAAGTATTTTTAGCGAATAAGAACTAGAAGTTCTGAGAGTGCCATAAAACTATTGTACCTTTTCTAAACATTATATCTGAGCTACATATAACTATGAAATTGTTTTGAATACCTTTAAATTCATACACTTTCAAGTACAGAAATTAAATGTTTTGGCCTCCAAATACACATCCTAACTGTGTATGCAATTTGTACATAGTGTGGACCTGATTGATGGTATAAGTTGATCTGCAAATTTAGTCCCAGACAGAAATCTGTGTAATTTAGAAAGCTGCAAATTTTCTTGTATTCTTGGTAAGAGGTAGAAAAGATTTAACTGATAAATTTATGTATATGCTTTTAGCTGATAACCTTTTGGAAACCTCAGAGATTTCAATCTGCCAGAGCTGTTGTATTTGGAAGTTGATGGAATGCAAGATTAAAAATTCTATTTCCTGTGACTCTACAATTTAATTTAGGGTTATTAACACTGTGTTCAGCATATTTTTTTTCTCTGATTTACAGTGATGTATAATATTGTACTTGCATATTTGTCTTGGAAAACTTTTGTTTTTTGGTTTATATCTGATTTGGAAGATAGGAAGATCTTGTCATGAAAGTGCTTGTTTATCTGCTTCTCTTATATGCTAGTGTAAATAGGTGTTACAGTTTGAATTACTGTTATTTTATAGAACCTCTTGGGAGGGAGGGATTTAAATCTTATGGTCTCATATTCACTCTTTCATTGAAATAAAAAGTAAATGGTTTAGACGGTCTATTACTAGTCATAACATTTAGATTAAATGAACTAGAAAATAATCGTGTTTGAGATACAGTGTTCATAGACAGCATAGCGTGTGATTCTTTAAAACTGTCCTTCCATTTATGTTTGTTATTTATTCACCTCCTCCAGGAAGGTCAAGCAAGATGAACTATCTTTGAGTCAGTAAACGCACTGGAAAGGGGTTAGTTCGGTGACAGTGCCTCTCTGTTCAACATATCTGTGTTTAAATTTATTAAAATTCCACACCTTGTATGAAAGCATTTCATGGTAACTGGGCAGTTGGCCATGTATTTGTTTTGAAATTTAGTTAGTTCCGCAGTGACTAAGAATGTATTCAAAGATCCACAGCTAAGATTTTGCATGTTTATTCCTCAGCAGTTGGTTAGCAAAGTGGAGTGGAGGTCACCTGGTCCATTGGGACAACTTCAAGGCCCATGAAACTTTCGGTTAAAGGCCAAGCTATTTTTTGGGCTACGCACTTGCTGCTTTCATTACCTCTTTGTGAGCAAGGGTTTTGTTCATTGCATTTGTAAATTAGTGTTGTCTCCCTCCATCCTGTAAAAATAATAATAATAATTGCAAATAGGTGTTTTATGATAGCATGTTAATAAATGATTAGAGAAATGATTTTCTGATTGATTGACTGATTGCAGAAAATTAATCAAAGATTACTTGTTGACACTCAAGTCAAAAAAGTTGAATGATCTCTGTAGTCTTTTGACTGTGTGTGACTGAGCAGTGAAGAGTAACCAGATCTAAAGATCACTGAAGTCAAAAGAAAAATTCCCTTTGTACAATGGGCTTTGGATGAGCACTGAAGAGAGAAACCTGGAAGTAATACAGTACTTGCTTACCTCTCTTGAAACGTTTTCCAAGTCAATTAGCAGGGCAACTTGTGCTGCTCCCAATTCCACTGTTCTGTGATGTTCTATTGTACTATATTGTCTATTTGCATTTTGTTAGCATTTGTGGAAAGCACAAAAATGGAAACATTTAGATAAGCACTCAAATCCATTGTCACAGTTTAGTTGTCATCACTTATATAATGTGGCCTTGAATTAATAGCCAGGCTTTATTTGGGTTATTAAATCAGAGGCTTTGTTATAAAACACTTGCAAGTTTTAAAAGTTTATTTCAAATGATGTGCAAGCTAGATGACTAATTAAGGTTGCTAATGTCTCTGTGGCAATACTATGGATCAGAGGAGAGAAGAGAGATTTTCCTTTCATGTCCATGCACAGAGAAAATTGCATATGTGCCAAATGTCTGCTGCAGGTAATTGTGGACCAAATGTTTGCATACATGCGTGCACACACACACAGAGTGTTGCCTCTCTGTGGCACATGGCCCACTGAGTGTGTGACGTGAACATCTCACGCTGCTTATTTCCTCTTGGCATAGTGCTACTCTGATTTCACTGCATCCCATGATATTTCAGAGGGATAAAGAAGTCTGCCTAGTGCTGTTTCATGTATCATAACTGATTATTTAATTTCTTAATTTTCTCTTGGAACAGTGAACATTTTTCTCAATTTTGTTTTTATATACAAAGTGTTCAGAGAGTGTTCTCCTTTCTCTTCTGTATTTTTTTCATCTCAGACCGGTTTTACTGGCAGCCTGCTGTAGTATAGTGTAGTCTAGTATAGTGAGGCTGCACTGTGGATTTCCAGGTGATGCTAGCTGAGTTCTTTGGAAAGTTGGAGCTCTCCAAGGCTGTCACATAGCTATTTGTGCTTCTGTGGAACGTAGGCTATTGTTTCTGGATGAGGTCGCTGTGTGCGTTCCTGCCAGTGGGCACACAGACATTTTCTGCTACTTGGTGTCTGTTAGTGTGTGAGAGCTTACTCTACCAGAAGGTTTTGGCAGTACCATCACTCGTCAGATTGCATGAATGTATTGATGCCATTTGGGCATGACAGTTACTTGGGGAAGAAGAAAATAATGTTGTTCCTTCTCAAACACTTTTTAAAATCAGTAACATCTTAATAAACTAAACTTTATTCACTAGCTTGAAAACAACCAAACAAATCTCAGTAACATGTAGTGAAGCAGATAAACAATATAACCTAACCATTTTCTTGGTTAATACTTGAAGCTCTGTGAACTCTGAACTTCAAACTTTAAGCTCTGTGAACAAGGCTACACTTGCAATCATGTCCAGTGACCTGGGTATGTTTAATTTACTCAAGAGCTGCAGATTTCAGTGATTTTAAGAAAATATGATGAAAAATAGATTTTAAGTAAATATTAAATATTGCAGAACTTGTGATGTGGTCAGAACTTTCATAATTTACAACTGTTGCATTTCCGCTGAATGAACAGACTGATGTCTACTGTATCTTTATTTTAGAGTGTGGTTTTGTTTTGTGTTTTTTTTTTAGTTTGAGTTAATTGAATACAATAAAAAGGACTGGGGATTCTTTATGCTTTATTTTTAGGCAGATACAGTTAATTTTATTTTGTGCCCAATTTGATGTTTTCCTTTTCTCTTAGCATTGTTAAAGCTCATTGATAAGCGGTCAGATTCAAATCTGAAATAAAGCTGGTAGTTGAACAGGGGGTAGCCGGAGTTTGTGCTCCCACTGAAGTCTTTCTTCTTCTTTACTGTCTTTTCTCTCAGCCCACTGGGCTTTGGGATGAATTATTACTTCACTGGGTAACAGTTGGGGACTAATCACATGAAGAGACAACTTGAGCTTGCTCTATCATGAACATTGTAGTTTCAAGCTGTGGCACTTAAGACACAATTTGAAGTTTTCTTGGTGCCAGAAAATGGTAGGTACATATATTTGTAGTTATGCTGGTGATAAACAGGGGTATATGAACATGGAGGAGTACTATTATAACTTCAGCTGGGAGGCTTAGGCATAGGAGAAGTACCCTTATACAGATTTTGTAGTATGAGAAAATACTAATAAAACCTTAATTAGGTGTGGAGTCTGCTGTTACTCCTGTAAACAGACAAATAAAGGCATATTTCTGTTCCATAGTGTAGCTGTGATGATAACATATGGCCTCCAAGCTTTTAAGATTTTTTTTTCTGGAAACATTTATGCATCATTAATACTTAGCCCTTCTGGTAGGGAATAAAACAGCATTTAGGAGCATTCCCTTACCCATTGCCTTTTCTCTCTCTCAGCATGTAGGCGTGTTGTTGGTCGAGGAAGGATGAAAGGCAAGCCAGAGCTCTTTAGAAAACCTGTTTCAATCACTGGACATCCACCCTATTATGCATTTTTCCTAATATAAAATATCACTTGCAACCAGTGGGTTTTATGATATTCTGATACACAGTAAATGTATGAGTTTGCAAATAACCTAGACTTTTCCCAGTGCAGTGATCTTGATATATCAGTACAATTCTTTAGTATTAAATAGGGTTTCCATTTTGGAATCCTGATGCATCTGAACACATGTGTATCTCTACCTAGAGGAAAAGATACATTGTAGGTGCATGTAATCAAAGTGTTAGTATTTGAATCTGTGTAATTTTATATCTTGCATTTGCAAGTAGTATACTTTAGAAGAAATATTTTTCCTTAGAAATGTTGCATGCACAGATAATTAAGGGAAAAAAAGCATTACTATTTTCTATATCTTATTTTTTTGTCTAAACAAAGGCTTCTTTAATCTTTGATTTCATGGCTGCAGAAACTGAAAGAATTTACAGTTGTTCTCAAGACATAGTTTTGTATTTGAGAGCTTCATTTGCTAGGCTTATCTTCATCCTGGGGAAGGAATGGGGTGGATGGGGATCGCAGGTGAGGCTGTTCAGGGCAGTTACTACATATACAGGTGCACTTCAGGTCCTGGCAGTTGCACCAGTAAGAGCAGACAATAGTTGATATCAGTCTGCAACCTTTCATTCAGTGGAGACTCCAATTAGATCTCTCTCTTCTATCCAAGTATTAATTTCTTGTTAAATTATATTAAAACAAACATTTATTTTGATAATTTGGTACTTCAGTTCTCTTGGTGTAGCTGAAATTTCATGAAGGTGAGCAACTGATCTAAGGTATGTGGCAAAATATCAGTATGCAGCATATTGTTTGACAGAGAAATTCTGTTGCAGCAGCTTTATTTTTTTATTTTTAATTGTGGCTTTTAATTAAATAAGCAAAATGAGAATAAAGCAAGGTACTAAGGCTGTTACCTATTTTGATACTGAATCCTATTTTATGTTCCCCATTCATTTTCAGGCTTGGAATTTTTGATGTTTTTTCTGTTGACAATGCCTAAGTGCATCCTAGATACTAACAATGGTGAACTTGGAGCTTTTGGAAGAAAACAGTAAGGGTTTCTGGTACATAGGAAGTTTTGGAAAGGTTTGGGAGTGTTAGAATAAGCCTATTAGCTGGATTTTTCTGCAGAGATGATGGGCAGTTAAAGTTAACAGTGCTGACATTTACATTGTTATCTTTAGGTGTCAGACACTGAAACGATTGGAGCGATTCATACCATGTTACAGGCTTTCCCAATGCTCTGAAGACCTAGTTATACTGTGTTGCACTGGTTTTACTTCCAAGTATGGGGGTTAGAAACCTAGCTCTATTTTTCTAGGAAATAAATGAAAAAGCAGCAGAGCAATGAGGACTGGGTAGCAAAGCAAAATCCAGGTCTCAAGGAGTGACAAGAGAATGACTATGGGAATGACACCTGATAGTGTTTCTCTGAATGAAGTGAATTTCAGAGGGTTTGTTGTGTAAAGAGTTAATGATGTTTTAATCAACTTTGTGCTTTGGGTTTTTTTTTTGTTTGTTTGTTTTCTTCCCCTTCCTGTCACCCACACCCCTTCACTAAATATTTAGAAAGATGATTTGAGGCTGTGTGGTCCATCACAAATGGACCTTGGGGCTTGTTGGGCTGTATCCTGTAAGCTCCAGCAGGTATCCAGACTGACTGTTCAAACTGCTGGAAGTTTAACAACTTTTGCTTATTAGAGGAGAAAAATGAGGCAGTAGGAGGGTGTGTCTCCTTCCCACAGGTGTGTTGCTCTCTCCATTGGCAAGGAGGGAGTGGAGGGCAAAATTGTTCCTTACCTAAAAAATGTGGTGTTCAAGATTACCAGGTAGAAACTCTACAAATTTCAAATTCCTATCAGGAGGCATGCTAATTGTCTTCTATTTTCCTATTGATATGTTCTTACAGTAGCTTAAAATAAACCAAGGCTCCCGAAAGACCATTAAATGTGTAGTATTAAGTGTATGAACTCCAAAAAGCCAGGGGGAGAGTACAGTAAAAGCCTGCTTTTTATAGCACAGTTGGATAACAAGGCTTTACTCCTGTAAGCCTTCTCTGGTCTTTCAGTTTGTTCATAGAGTTAAGGTACTTGTACAGGTGTGACATAATTTTGAGGTGTATTTAAAATCTTCTCTAAGGACTAGCCTCCTGAGGTAGGAAACTTGTTTTTTGGGGGGCCCCAATAGAATACCCAGTGTTCCTTGAGCATCCTTCATCTCAACACAGTGCAGGCTATATAATACACTGAAGTCTGTTCAATGGCAAGAAAAGACACAGTTTTGAATGGGAACCACATTTGGGCTACTTTACGCAGTAGGGGCAGCTGGTTTAAAGATGCTGAAGTTCACAGTTTTTAACAGGACATCTGGGAGGCACTGCATCAAAGCTGGGCCAAGTACATTAAGTGGCTGAGGAAGTATCAGTAAGCGTGTAACCTGCTGTGGACCATCTTAGAGAGCGTAACATGTTTTCTGCTCGGTGGCACTAAGTAGAGATATCCTTGTGTTTTATGAGTGCAGATACTGAAATTCTATTTGATTGTTGTGTAATAGCACAAGATAGTGGAGAAATCTTGCATTTGCTGCTTCCTATGAACTTTTTAATGCCTCCAGTCAATTTGAGTTGCAGTAGCTCACCAACTGTTTCAATTTGCTTCAGAATTGTTACGTGCAGCACTCCCACAGCATTTTGCTTTAGGAGTGAAACTAATCCAGGCAAATTTTGGAAGGCAGAATACAAAAGCTGCTGCAGTCTGGTTATATAGAAATATTTCGGATAATAACTGTATTTGAAGAGTTCCAGATTTGTATCCCTATGTAACAGTGTATTTTCTATGACAAATACATTAATTACATGTATGCATTCTTGTTCTTCACTAGTGGATGATGAGCTATTTATTCTGTCCTATAGTGAAGACTTCTGTATTTTGGAACTGCAAATTGTGGGTTCTTTTCCCTGAGGCACTGTTCAGGGTGTGTATAGCTAGCTATAGATTTTGGTATCACATATGTAACATGTTTAAAAACTGTTAGACACCATTTGGATGGCACTGTGTTCTTTTTTTCTCCTTTTTTTTTAACAGGCTTCCAAACTTTTGTTTCTCTTTCAAAAGCAAAATGTAATAATTTGATACCTAGTGAACCACCCAAAGACTATGTAGAAGTTTGCTGTTCTGATAATTTGATAGTGATCTTGACTGAAATTTTCGTCTTCCTTGTGTATAAAATTGTGTATGAAACATAATTACTGACCCTCTGTATTATATCTTTAGCAAGTCAACATATTTGTGTTCAATTATTTATGTTATTGTCACAGTTGAATACAAATATGGTGATTTTTGTTATGGTATTAGGTGAACATTTCCTAGTGAATCTTCCTTTTTCTTTTGTTTGTTCAGGATGGAAAGGATTGTACCGCTTGATCTAATAGAGTCAAGATATAATTTCTAATGATTCTCACAGTAATGCTTTGAGCCATTCAGAAACAAATTCACTTATGACAATGGGAAAATTGATGAGTGATCACAGTTTAATGGGTGTGCGTTTCCTAGCACAACGAGGAAAGAAAGAATAGAGAGAAACTGGAAAAGAAAGTGGTGTAATGGCACAGAGTTCAATATTGATGGTAATTGAAGGTCAAGTTTGAGGACTAACATTTGTTTTCTTGGATAGCTCAGCTCATTAAGTGAGACCTAAATGGATTCCTTGGATCTCTTTGGCAGGAGAGATACAGTTGGGCAATGGCTAATGTGTTTTATCCAGTAGCTGATGCAGGGGATGATAAAGCTGGTTGAAATAGATTTCTTGGCTGTAGGCAGAGAAGAATTAATTAAGATTTTTAATTCTCATCTGAGTGAGAATTTATACCTTGGAATTTATAGCATGATTAAAGTTAACTATAATTTTCTTTGAAAAATCATATGACAAGTAGGAAACTATTAGACTGTGCTTACTTGAAGCATTTAAGAAACAAAAAGCTGAATTCTTTGTTTATATTTTTTGGAACATTGATAGGATAAAAATATTGCAGAAATACAAAGGCTTAAGGTAGACAGGTGCTCACTTCTGAAGTTTAAATTAAAAAATAACCCAAAACAATTAGGCATATACAATCTAGCCCTACATTGGGATCACTCTGGGTGGAATGTATTTTAAGTTTGTTATTGATAAATCTAACTTGTAAACCAGCATGAAGGAATTCCCAGTGACTGTGATGACTCTTTAATTATGCGGGCACAGCTAATCAGCTGAAAGCTGTCTTCTTGCTGAGTTCTGCCAAGAAATTGTCTTGACACCAGCAGATGCTTTTTTCTCCTTTCTTTTTTTTTTTTTTTTTAAAAATTGTGTATTTTAAGCCACTGAAAACCTTATTAACTATCTTCTGTTATCTGTGGAACAAACTTGGTGTTGGTATGGTGGCGCGAGTGACTTGCTTATGCTAAAACCAGTAAAGCAGTCTTCAGCTGCTGGAATGGAATTTTGTTGTAGTAGGTCATCTTACAGAACGGGGTATTAGCTAGCTGGAGGAACCTTGAGGGAGCAATCTTTATTGAGCACCAGTGTATCAGGCCTGCTTTGTTAAGTACAGAATATATTTTTCAAAAAGTTATTGTATAATTACCTTGATTAGATGAGAAAAAAGTGCTTGGAACTAATCAAAGAGCTACAATTCATTGGGTTTAATAATCATTATTTTTCCCCTTGTGAAATGCAGGTGCTTGGTTTGAGTGTGAGGGTGGTGGTGCTTATCTTCTACAAGCTTTGATTAAGATCTAATTCTTTGCATCGTGGAAGGAGCTAATCAGATATTCAATTTGCTAATCAGCTTCTCAATTTGATTAATCACTTAAGAAAATAAAATGTGACATATGTTTAAGGTTTTTGACTTAAAGTTACAACCATCTTTGAGGGTGGGCAGGTAGGCGGATCCGCTTAGTACTACCAGTTTGATGCGGCATTAAGTCTGAGGCAGCTGCAGCCTCTCCAAGAGTACCAGAGAGGAGAAAAAGCTCAGAAGCAGGTGCTGCAGGACTTGCTGTTACAGGCTGCACTTGAACTTGTGTCCCTGGTGCCTGATGCTTTTCCTAGTCAAGAGCTCCTTTACCTAGTCAAGAGTGGAAGTGAGAAAGCAATGTCCTCACTGCTCAGCTGATTACTTCTGTTCCCACTCTTGGGATTTCAGTGGGATTTCCCTTTTTGTAGCTTTTTTTTTTTTTAACATATCATGACTATGGAAAACCTTATTTTTAATGTTTCATTTTGCTTTGTGACAGGTGTCACTGAGAAGGTGACAATATGTGAAATACTGCCACGAGTGGTGTAGGGCTTTTTCTTTGCACTGTTGACAGACACTGCTACTTGGAGCAATGGGACTGTTTCTGTTGTCTTCACAGGAGAAGCCTTCACTGGCCATCTTGTGTTTCCTTTTTCTGTAGATTATAGAACACTCTCTCCTAATGAAATTGTCAAAACTTGCTTCCTGTGTTGTTTTTTCTTTTTATGTTTGTCCTTCTGATGAGAAGTGGACAGTGATTTGCCACTACTTCCATTGTACAGAAGTTGTTTCATTTATGTTTGCTCATTTGTTGATGCTCAAGATGTGTTATTGTGACTGGACTCTATTAAAATGGATGGCAAGAAGAGTTGTACTTGAGCCTTTATAAGCATATGTGCCCAGCAAGATCATGGAGTGGATCCTCCTGGAAAGTACGCTAGGGCACATGGAAAATAAGGAGGTGATGGGTGACAGCCAACATGGCTTCACTAAGGGCAGATTGTGCCTGATGAATTTGGTGGTCTTCTATGATGGGGTTACAGCATTGGTAAATAAGGGAAGAGCAACTGACATCATCTACCTGGACTTGTGCAAAGCTCTTGACTCTGCCCTGCACAACCTCCTTGTCTCTAAACTGGAGAGACATGGATTTGATGGATGGGCCACTTGGTGGATACAGAATTGGCTGGATGGTTGCACTCCAAGAGTTGTGGTCAACAGCTCGATGTCCAAGTAGAGAGCAGTGACGAGTGGCGTTCCTCAGGGGATGGCACTGGGACTGGTGCTGTTTAATATCTTTGTTGGGGACACAGACAGTGGGATTGAGGGCACCCTCAGTGAGTTTGCCGACGACACCAAGCTGTGCATTGTGGACGACACCCTGGAGGGAAGGGATGTGCCATCCAGAGGGACCTGGACAGGCTGGAGACGTGGGCCTCTGCAAACATCATGAAGTTCGACAAGGCCAAGTGCAAGGTCCTGCACATGGGTCAGGGGCAATCCCAAGCACAGATACAGGCTGGGAGATGAGTAGATTGAGAGCAGCCCTGGGGAGAAGGGCTTGGGGGTATGGGTGGATGAAAAACTGACTGTGAGCCAGCAATGTACACTCGCAGCCCAGAAAGCCAACCGTGTCCTGGGCTGCATCAAAAGAAGTGTGGCCAGCAGGTCAAAGGAGGGGATTCTTCTCCTCTACTCTGCTCTCGTGAGACCCCACCTGCAGTGCTGTGTCCAGCTCTGGGCCCACAGGCATAAGGACATGAGCCTGCTCGAGCAGGCCCACAGGAAACCAAGAAGATGATCAGGGGGCTGGGGCACCTCCCTTATGAGGACAGGCTGAGAGAGTTGGGGTTGTTCAGCCTGGAGAAGGCTTGGGGAAGACCTTATAGCGGCCTTCCAGTACTTAAAGGGGACTACAGGAAAGATGGGGAGGGACTCTGTATCAGGGAGTGTAGTGATGGGATGAGGGGTAATGGTTTTAAACTGAAAGATGGTAAATTTAGATTAGATATAAGGAAGAAATTCTTTCCTGTGAGGGTGGTGAGACACTGGAACAGGTTGCCCAGAGAAGCTGTGGCTGCCCCCTCCCTGGCAGTGTTCAAGGCCAGGTTGGACAGGGCTTTGAGCAACCTGGTCTAGTGGAAGGTGTCCCTGCCTCTGACAGGGGTTTGGAACTATGGAACTATGATCTTTAAGTCTCCTTCCAACCCAAACCATTTTATGATTCTGTGATGTTGAAAGTTAGAATTAGGTGCTTATATGCAGCTTTATTCATTAGTAATGCTTTTTCTGTGTTACAAATCTGTGGGAATCTCTCTGATAGGCCATGATGGCTGTGTTTAAACCCAGACAGGGGAATAAACTAGGGAGCAAGCTATACTGTCTATATGCTTCCCATTCATAATGTTGTATACGTTAATGAAACCAGTCAGATGAGCCATCTGTTGTGGACATAAGAGACCAAACAGCATGCCTTTGTCAGAGAACTTGTTAAAATGGAGAATTTAATGGGCTTTATTTGCTTTTTGGTTCAATTTTAAAAACACAAAATAGCATTTTAATTATTATTTAATCAATATTGAATTTCCCGTTAAATAATTTTGTGCCTTCACCTCTTAGATGGCTCCATCTCTTCACTTGTCCATTGCCTGGCAATATTTGCAGTGGTAACTGGCTGAATATTGGTCCAAATAAGAACAGGGTGTTTGTAGTTGGAGGCTGAAGGCATAATCAGGATGGCAATGATATCTAGCCCCGTGAATGTGTTTCCTTTGTTTATCTCTATATAATGAGTAGGGGAATGCATGTATCCCCATCTACTTCAAGTAGGTTTAATATCAGCAGTAGCAAAAAATGTGCTTTTAATCTGTATTTGACTAAAACCCAACACCTGCTGACCATTTATTTATCAAAATATTTAAAAGCCTGGGAACTGAATGATAAATATTGTGATTATTGTTTTTTGTATGCTGCCTTCTAAAAGCCAGTATGAGTTTGGACTGTGGATGACAGAAAAATGCAATTTTAAAATGTAGGAACATGAATCCTGAAGTAATGGTAGTCCTCAGCTGCCTCTGCCCGAAGTAGTTTAAGTTAAATATTACATTGTTTGCAGGCCTTCTCTAGGGAGTGGAGATGCAGAATACAAGGATACATTTTAATAAATATTTGATGGTCATTGAATAGCCCTCAGTTTTTTCCCATCTTTTGAGATTATGTGTCTAGATAGAAGAGTGAGTCTAAATTTTACCTTGAACTGAGATTCAAGAAGTCTGGGAGTATCTGTATTTCATTCTCTATTTTAGAGTTGGATGACTCTCCCAAGTTGAAGAAGGCAGAGGTAGAAAGGCATGACAAAACTATTCATGAAATTTCCAGAAGCAACCTGATCTTATTCTGCTCTGTAATTGAGGAAGACTTTGCTAAGATTCAGATTCATGAACTTTTATTATTTTTTGCTTAAATGTCCACAAAGGATTACATTCTTATGTTAGAGCAAAGTTTGGATGCTTTGGTTTTACGGCAGGGTTAGGCCAGAGGGTTTTCGGGATCCGTCTGTGTCAACACAAACCTAAGGAAAGAGGGGAGCGAGTCTGTGGCTAGAGCCAAGGCTGCATCAAGGGCTGTCTGAGCGGTGTTTTGCTTGCAGAAAAAGTATTGCTAAGCACTGAAAGCAAACCCACCTTTGCTATGAATCCATAAGAGGATATTCCTCTGGGAGTATTTGTTTGACTTCATGAATATTTAGTTTGAAATGTGTTTTGAATGTATTGTTACAATACTTGCATCTGAAATACCTCCATTAACAAAGACAGAAAAAAGAGAATGGTATCAGTTAAGACAGACAGGGGAGTGTGTGTCTATATATGCTCAATTAGCCTTAGAAACTACTAATTTATGGCCAGATTGTGGCACTGATACACACAGATGGAGTAGGATATTGTGGAAAGATTCTGCCCAAATGGCTGAGATTGCAAGCACTTTGTCCTTGGAAGGAAAGATGTGGACAGGATATTCCCACTGTGATTCGGTAGTGCCTGCAGTGTGGTAACTCCCATACCTTTTTAACTGCAGTGTCACTAACCATGAAAAACAAACAATTCTGTGGTTCAGTCCTCATATTTCTTCAGCTTATTCTGCCTGTCAGTAAAAGTGTAGAGTGCTGACATTTCTGGTATCTTTCCAGAGAGTGTAACAGCTGGGATTCAGACTTGTTCGATCTCCTGTTACTCTTTCATTGGTGTTTCTGGAGGGGGGGGAAAAAAAAAAAAAAACCAAACAACAAAAACCCTGCAACCCTTAACACCAGATCTGGGCATGTGTCACATGTCTCTCTGGCAAGCACTCAAAAGAGTATTCTGCTTTCTAGCGTTTCCCTCACAATAAATATGCACAGTTGCCTACTGGTGCTCAAATGGTATGTGATAATGAATTTACCCAGAGAAATGGGAATGTCATAGCAGCCTTCTTAATAAAGGGGTAGCTTTTAATAATACTATATATGCTTCTGGTCATGTAGAATAAGACAGATATTTCCTGTGGTTCAAAGAAATGTGAGACTTTCACTAGGTTGTAAATAAATCTGCCTGCTCCTAAAGAGCCAGAGACTGTGATAATGGCATTCAAAACGATGCTGACATCAGCCCAGTGGTTCTTGCCACCACTGAAAGAGCAAATAGTTGCCATTTAATTCTAATGCGGCGACATAGCCTGGAGCTAAATAATACATTTTTGTTAGTAATTATTTAGAACAATCCCAAACTGAAAAATAAATTTACATATGACTTGTCCGTTGTTGAGTATCTTACTTAGAGGGAATACAGAAAGGAAAACGACTCCAAGAGGATGGTCTGTTTGCATTATTTCAACTGCTAACGTTATTTGAAGCCTTTAAATGAAAATGAAATATAAATAAGCTACTGGTTTTAAACATTAAGGACTCCTGCATGCAATATTTAACAATATTCCATCAAAGATATCACCTTTTTATGCAAAAAGGAATGTATGAATACGAAAACACTTTCTTGGGTCCTTAGGTATGGAACTCCTGTGGCTGTTTTTATTAATTGAACATACACAGTGAAGGCTGTGTGAAATTCCTCATTCAGTAAATTGAAAAAAATCAATTAATTACAAATCTTTGTGGATTGATTTTTACATAGCTTTAAAATGCGGCATTGGTTGTGTTGAACTGAAGGTAAAATATGGTGAAGGTTTGTTCACAGGCAGTGATGTGAGCCCTGCTCTTTGTGCTTAGCTGTCATCTTTGAACCTGTGTGCTTCTAAATGAGCTGGGCATGACCGGGGGGTCTCCTAGGGGCTATGAGAAACCTGGCCCTATTGGGACACACTCCCTCCTCACCTGTCCCTTGCTGGACTGTTGAGGGCACTCCAGCCACCTTCTCGTCCAAAGGAAACATGCTGGAGGGATGTATGTAGTGTGGATTAGCTGTAGCTGTATATCTTAGTCCTCTGAGAGTGGGGAAGAAGTTAAATCTGGGGCTCCTGAATCAGCTCATCGCCTGGTTTGTCTGATCTAGGCATACACAGTGGTCACTGGGTGGTACTGGAAAGGCTGCACAGGGACCTCAGAGTGGGAATACGCGCTGCCTGGTTGGGACTGAGAGCTGATGAAGCTGCTGTGGTCACCAGCAGCCCTTCCTCAGCACGTAGACTGACGGTAGATAAATGGGGGGACTAATTATGTTTTTGTAGAGAGAAGGAACTGAACAAAAAAAGGCTGAGATGGTTCATCAGTGGAGAAAGATATATGTGGAAAAATCTACAAAAAAACCACCCCTGTCTTTCTGATACTTCAGGTTTTGGTAATTACTGGTGTTCACAGGCTGGGATAGAAGAAGCAGGATGCTGTGTGCTCAGATAGGTCCTCTCAGACTAATAGATAGTTAGTGGGGGCTCTTATTGATTTGTAAAGTGCGTCTTGACAGAGCTGCTTGAAAGTCTGGGAGTTTATTACCCAGCTCAGACTAAAGCTGCAGGAGTTTGTGCCTGAAGCAGCTGCCAGCGATAATTTCTCTCCAAATGAAGTTCCTTCTATTTAAACAGGAGTCAGGCTGATAGTGGCTTTTCTGAGATGAATTAACATGATCTTTATGGTAGCGTTGTGTAGGTTCTGCTGAGTCCACTCAGTGTGTAGGATATAGGTCCCACCATCTCCTTCCTCACCTGCAGCCCAACTGTCTGTTGTGGCCGAGTGGACAGCTCTTAAAGCTGTCTTAAAGGCCTTGCCTACATGAATGTTTTGTATGCTGCTTAGTTTAAGTCTAAATGAGCTTTTTTTTTTTTTTTTTTTTTTTTTGAGAGAGACCTTTTTTGTTCCTGGGTGCCTTAATATGCAGCATTGGTTGCTCTGTTTTCCTTTGGGAGAGGTAATGAGAATGCTTTTATCTTTGAGGCAATCTAATGTAAAACAGATGAGAAGAATGACAGTAATTATAAATGCTTCCTTTAATAACCACTATTTTTATTGGTGATGCTTAAAATTTACACTTGGAATAATGTTTCTGTGATTTTCTGTTAAGACTTTCAAAGTTGAGCTTCATTCATGGGAAGTTTCATATTGGGGAGAAAAGATTTAATGTGCATTTGCTAATTATTAACAAAATGAACTGCAGCATTAAAATATTCTGTTTACAGTGACAAGTGAGTGCAAATCAGGTTGTAAAGGTTGCCAGGCTGAATGTTTTGGTTTTGGATATTAATTTGGAGTGGCTCATTCTGAGGCAAGCGCATATGAGGGAGATGGTAGATTCAACCACAATTTAAATCTATCCCTGAACTGTGATTCACAGTAATTAGATTATTAACATTTGCTGTTAAAGTATGTACAATTGTCTTCAGCTGCATTCATCCTTAAGATGCTCCATTAGCAAGCAGGCAGACCTCAGAAAGCTCCTGGGCATTTCTGGAAAGAGATGGCATTTTACTGTAACACAGAGGAAAGGGGAAGCCCAGCATGGTTCAGGCACCTGTATCATCATGGCAATCGAACCTCTCTTTTAACTGGCTAGTCTGAGATTGACTTGCTTTTCAAGAGAGTCACATTTGGGGAATAAGGGAGCTAGATTGTCTCAGACTGTGACCCTCAGCATGGAGTGAAGACCTGGAGCTGTTCTCCATGGGGACAAGGAAGCCACGTAGGGAAAAACTGGGAGAGCCTGAGGTCTGTCGCACTGTTGCTTCACCAGTCAGTGACAGTACTTGCTAGGTGTGGGGCAAGGAAAATTTTTTTTTTCCCATTAAAAACCCTAGAAAACTTAATTTCCTACAGAATAAAGATAAGAAACCATTCACTTAGGTTTGGTCCTGTGGTGAGGCTGCATGTTATTGCTGACTTGGAATTGTGGACTTGCTGATGGTGTGCAATCACAGGATTGAAATAGTTTGGCCTTGTCAGTCTGATCTTTAGCAAAAGCCAGGAAGACCTGAAAAGGGTTGTTCTTTATTATGGCTAAATTATGCATTGATTAAATTCCAGTTATTCTGTGCAAGGAAATATTTTTGCTTTAGATATTTTGACTTCATGAGTTGTAACCATTTAACACCATGAATATGTGTTTTTTCTGAGACAGGCATAAACTAATAAACTTTTCTTTTTTTAAATAGCATGTTTCTGGGTTACCATCTAAGGTATGCTTCTCAAGTACATTATTTATGGGCAAGTATGTTGTTTCTAATCGATTACATGCTTTTCCGCATGCTAGTAATGACTTCATAATTAGAGCAAATAAAGTGCATTAGATTTCAACATGTAGTAAATAGAGTTATAGCATTGATGTTGACTTACACCAAAGGTGTTAAAGCCCTCTAAGGAAGTGGAACAGGGAGCTAAATTACTGAGATATTGAGTAACCTGAGAAATTGAATTCTGAAAACAGACCTAAGTGGTGAATATAATTATGAATTTTATCCATGATACTCTGCTAAAAGCAAGGATCTATCAAAAAAAAAATGACTTCTGTATAGTGGCCTTCTTTCAAGCTTTTCCTTTCAGTAGCTTTGAGCTTTCTGCCAAGGCTGAAGTGGGGACTAATGTATAGAAGCCCTCAGCAACCAACACCTGCCTCTAGAGGTACAGAAAGATGGCAGCATTTGTCACAGGCTGTACCATGGGTAATGGCTATATTGTACGAAGTCATGATCAGTTGCTTTCTCTGGCTGGAGGGTATCATCTCTTAAATGCCACTGCATGGCGTACCACATGGATCTAGGATCATCTAACTGTATGTGGATTGATTTTTTCAGTTGCTTGACTACTAGGAAAAAAATGAAGCACAGGAATTGAGATAAATGGCAAAAAGGAGATGTTATTACAAATAATAGAGGTAACCTTGCTTTTTTATAAATACTGCCAAATAATAGAAGTATGTGGAAATAGAAATGTGAGTGTTTAGTGCCTCTTGTAAGCTTCTGCTATTCTGCATTTCTGTGCTGTTGTCATTTGAAGGCTGGTGCTAAAAGGTGAGAGGAATAAAATTATTTCTTAGGCTAATTTATTCTTGAACTTTTTTTCCCCCTCCCAAATCTACATAAAGTTCTAGCTATTGGTGTTTTCAGATAGTGCAACTGGAACCAGGACAAGACAGAATTCTTAACGTGCATGTCAGATCTCTCAACCTACCACAAGAAGATGAATCCTTCAAACTTCTAGGTCTGGAGCTTGGTTTCAGGTGATGTCAGAGTAATTAGGGATATCTATATGGATTTGAATCACTAATAAATGCAGTGGATATATTTGCAACATATTTCCAGGTAATTACATTGGAAGATTCTGGCACTTCCATATGTTTGTCTGCTCTGTTTTCTTGCCTGTGCCTATATGAAAATATGGTCATAGTTACATGGCAGATTTACTGTTGCTTATTTAGTTCTAACTGGAAAAAAAAGTTGCACAGGCCTACTACAGGGCTTTCTTCCTCTTGAATGGTGTTTTCTGGCCATGCAGCTTGGTTGTACCGAGGGATTCAGAGGTGTCCAGGGCAGCCCACAGGACGATCTTGCCAGTGCAGTGGGGCTCACTCAGCCTGTGTCAGACTGGGTGGTTCCCCCTTCCAACTGAGATAAGAGCTTGGAAATACAGCAACAGACCTTCCAGTTATATCTGTGAGGGGGGACTGAATGTCTCTTGTCTCTGGCTGGGCACTGCAGTGTCCCCTCTGGAGGGCCATATCAACCCGGGGAGAGGCTGAGGGAGCTGGGTGCTGCTGGAGGTTTGCATCGAGCTGCCACCCGCATTCATGGCCATTCAGCTAGCATGTACCCTCTTATATCTACCTTCAGCCTATTGCCTGCTGTGCTCCACTGCGGTACGTTGCTGCAGGAGGTAAATTTAAGAGATCTGATGAAAACTGGAGACTGAAGATGAGAAATGACAGACGGCATCTTCCAGAGTGCTCTCTCTAGTTGTTGCTTGGGAATGGGAGAGCGTTGCTCACGTAATGTGTTTCTTCTTGTCTGTTCAAGGGCACCCTAAAAAAGGAAGGCTGTGAGTGTTCTTGAACTATGGCTTGAAGCAAGATTATTATGGTAAAGATTTAGTCTCTTTCAATATTTCAGCTGTTTTCTGCTCCAATACCATCTTTGGGCAGCAGAGATTTCAGTAATTTTTAAATACATTTCATCAAGATGCCTTTGGGATGCTTCCTGAGATTTTCTGGTAATTTCATTAAATGACTCTGCTGGTAGTTATCCCCAGATTTCATTTTGACTGACTTTATTAAATGAGCTTTGACTTTCTTTATATTTGAGTAGAAAAAACTTTTCCTGGCATTTGTAAATGTTCAGGTTTGGGTTTTTTTAAGTCTGTAATTAAGTTTTATGACAAGACTTGCAGTTGTTTCTCTGCTATTTGAGTATGTGTGTATTCCTTTTTAGCTCCATTATGTTCGTTTCTGTACTTAAAATTCTCTGAAAGCTTCCTCAGACGTCTTGCATGTAGCTGTTTTAAGAGATTTTTTGGTTCATCAGGTAAAACTGAATTATTTTTAAAGTGCATGTATGGATTTGCATAATCAGCTCTCTGGAAGGTGTCTAATCTTTAGTGTTGTTCATGAACAGCACCTCATACAATTTCGTCTTCAATTCTGATTTGGGGCTTTTAGACAAATAATGTCAGAGTTACAACTATTAATTGTAACAGTTAAGAAAATGTAAATTTTATGTGCCTGACAACAAACCTGACATTTTTAAACTCTGTGTTCTCAGCATATCCCAAATTTAGTCAGCAGCTGTGGTGAAAGTGACAAATCTTTGCTAATTAAATTAAGAAAATGTTAGCATGCTTCAGGCAAGCTGATTATCTGGGCTATTTTAATGACTATTTGATGGTAGGTATGTATTTTATTTTCCTGGCAAAATGTTGCATGTAATAATGGAAGCTGAAGTGCCTTTGAGTTTTACCCCCCAAAAATTAATTTATGTAGGAAAAATGAAATGAAGGTAGGTAAATATGAATTAATAAAAAAAAAATCTACAAAGAAAAAAATGATGTGATGATTAAAATATTGTAAATAAGTGGCAGAGTATATTGTAGAAGGAAACTGAAGAAAGGTAGATAAGAGTGTTAGAGAAAAACAATGACTTCTTTTTTCCCCCAATGCTAGATGGAATATACTTAACGTGTCATAATGGGATGGGAAATGCATATAGGGGTAAAAAGCATCTGGCTACAGTAATATCTGATTCTGGGAAAATTAAGAGAAACCAAGGACTGCATTGTAGTTGAAGTTAGTGTGAAGAAGAGAATTGTAGGCTACATCTGATTTAATAAAATGAGGGAAAACAAATTTTTTTTTGTTCATTTTGTAACGGGAAATTTCTGGGAAATATCCATTAATACATGTTGAATGTTATGTAACAATTGAGTGGAAAACAGTTGCAAGCTTGCTGAAACTTCAATTTGTAGTGAGAAATACAGCTAATAAACATTTATGTGAAGCAGTAGGTGTGGGTTTTCTTTTTAATAGCTAATCTTTGAGGAAAAATACCATCCTCACAATAAACATGGATAAATGGGGGAAAAAAATAATTCTAGTTTTAAACTGCTTTCTGACCTGTGGCTCATTCTGGAGAGTATAGTTTCTACCATATTACAAGAGACTAAGATTTAAGCTTACATCCCAGAAAAATGTGCTTAACCATATAGATACTCTTGTGATCACTTGTCTTGAAAATTGTCTGCCTATTTATTATTATTATTCTTATCTCGTTGGAAAATTCGAAACTTTCCTGTGTTTTGTAAAACCAAAGTCTTGCAAATGTCCATCCAGGACTTTTAAAGTTTTCCAAAGGGGAAATAGCTTTAATTTACTTGTGGCTTTACATTTTGTTTCTCAGCTGTTCTGATCCATATTCCTGTAGAATAGTAGCTCCCAAAGACAGACCCTCTTCAAAGCTTTGACATATGTACATAAGCAT
Organism: Strix uralensis; assembly: GCF_047716275.1. Lineage (NCBI taxonomy): Eukaryota > Metazoa > Chordata > Aves > Strigiformes > Strigidae > Strix > Strix uralensis. The sequence goes on from NC_133972.1 coordinate 30,011,931, forward strand.
TGGTACCTTCTGAGAAAAATTCCAGGACTTTATCTTTCTATACGTATATCTTACATGTAAAATATGTATATAAATATGTATCCTAACAACTTCTAAAAATCATATATGTACTTCTTAAATATATATAAATCTAAGTCTATACCTATACAGCAAGGTAGACTTAATTACTTTTAACAGCATATCAAATAGCAGAGGAATATTTTTGAAATGAATCAGATGGTTACTATTCAGACCTTTTCATCTTGAGACATGCATTTTGTTTGGACAGCAAGCAAAATTATATATATATTTTTATGTTTTTTCCCTCTTCTCTTAGGTAATACAATATGACCTGCTTTGCTCAGGACTGCCCCTATTCAATAATTTTTTTGTTATCTTTTTCAGTGCTACATTCAGGAAAAATGCTAGATATTAAATCAGATAAAAGGTGAGACAGTCTTTTTGTCTTTTTATATTTATTAAATATAAATATTTTAATTCCATGAATAAAAGCTAGAAAGGAGGATGATGCTGTAAATTTGGAGAAGGATAACAATGATAAGAACAGCAGTCAAGAAATAAAATTTGTTTTGGGAATTAGGTTTAACTGTCCATGAAGTAGAGCTGAGCCTATATTGATTATAGGAATTTGGCACTCTCAGGTTCCTACATGGCATGGTACCATCGAGTCCCTTGGTTGTCTGCCCATTGTTCTGAAGTGCTGTCATTGTGTTAAAAACTTGCTCTGCTGTCATCCTTACCTCATTTTTCTGTTCTTTGCCCTTCTGCTGAAAACATCCCTCTGTATAGTACTAATTTAACTGTTGAGAATACAGATACAGTAAGCTACAGTGCAATATTTTTAGTATTTCAGTAATATATTATTTATATATCAGTGACACAAGTAGTGCATGGAACTTCCTTAATTGACAGGTATGTAACAGCATCCCTTCAGTCTTTTTACATTCATGCTGCCAGGATATTGTGTGTTTAGGTAGTGTTACTGGGATGTGAATCAGAGAGATTTTATGTCATAATGCATCGTCCCTATGTATTTAAACTGCATATATTTTTTTGAGTCCCTGCATATGCCCCCCCCCCCCCTTAATTCTTACAGAAAAATATCTTCATTATCTCTCAAAACTTTAACCATTATGCTTTTCAAGAAAACATCTTTGGGGTATTCTTGTGTTATCTTTGTACAAAACATCTCCTATAACCTGTTCATTGGTGGTATTTACTGTATTATTCCATGAAACTCTGCCAATAAGAAATTCTGCAAGTTTTGATCGTGAATATCATCATAAAGTCATAGAATCATAGAATGGCTTGGATTGAAAGGTAGTTCCAACCCCCCTGTCATGGGCAGGGACACCTTCCACACCTTCCAATGTCTGACCAGGCTGCTCAAAGCCCTGTCCAAACTGGCCTTGAACACTTCCAGGGAAGGGACATCCACAGCTTTTCTGGACAACCTGTTCCTGTGTCTCACCACCCTCACAGTGAAGAATTTCTTCCCTATATCTAATCTAAATTTACCTTCTGTGAGTTTAAAACCATTACCCCTCATGCTATCACTACACTCCCTGATAAAAAGTCCCTCCCCATCTTTCCTGCAGGCCCCCTTTAAGTACTGGAAGGCGGCTATAAGGTCTCCCCGGAACCTTCTCTTCTCCAGGCTGAACAACCCCAACTCTCTCAGCCTGTTGTCATAGGGGAGGTGCTCCGGCCGCCCTGATCATCTTTGTGGCCCTCCTCTAGACTCACTCCAGCAGGTCTATGTCCTCCTTATGTTGGGGGGCCCTAGAGCTGGAAACAGCACTCCAGGTGGAGTCTCAGGAGAGCGGAATCAAGGGGGAGAATCACCTCCCTTGACCTGCTGGCCACACTTCTCTTGATGCAGCCCAGGATACGGTTGGCTTTCTGGGCTGCGAGCGCACATTCAGTTTTCTGTTTGCTAACACCGCCAATCAAGATTATTCATATGAATGAGAAAAGGGAATATTTGACCTGTGTTACTCCATAAGAAAGTGACAGTCAGCTGTCAGATTTTAGTATCTTCTTCCAGAACCATAAAGGTACATTTTTGTGATGTTCCTTAGAGCTGCAAAGTATCTCATCCTTTTGGAGCTGAATGTCCCATATTTTTTTTTTTTTTATTTTAAAAGCCAATGCAATGTTTGGAATTATTAGGAAGAAGCAGAAAATAGAACAGAACATCAATATGACAATGATTCTATGGTGTGCCTGTGTGTTCAGTATTTGGGCCAATTCTGGTCTTCATCTCTCAAAAACCATGTAGTAGAAATGGGATAGATTCTAAAAAGGGCAGCGAGTATGATCAAGGGTATGCAATGACTTCTGCGCAAAGAGGGACTAAATTGGCTAGGACTCTTTATCCTGAAAAAGAGGGAGCTTATTTTAGAATGCTATAAAATTGTAAGCGGCATGGAGAAAATGAATAAGGAAGAAATGTTCACTGTCTCATCTAAGAAAAGAACAAGAAGAAATACATGAAACTTGCAAGAGCTGGCTTAAAGCAAACAAAAAGAACTACAGTTCAGTGCATAAACTCCTTGCTGCAGGAAGCTGTAGATAATAAAAGTTGACATGGGCTTAAGGTATGATTGGAGAGTTTCAAAGGAAAGAAATCCATGAAGCACTCTTTCAAAACAAAAACAAAGCCCACACAAACCAGCCAAACAATGAAACAAACGAAAAAAACTTCTAAAGAAACCCCCAGCATTTTGGTCTTGGAAATCCACAGACCGTTGGAGGCAGAGAGGATGTTCTAGGCATGTGTGGTAGATACTTGCTCTGTTTGGAAGCTTCTCCACACCTCCAATCAACCTTTGTTGTTGTAGACATGCTAGATGGACTTGTGTTATCTCTGATACTCTTGTGGTCTACCAGCAGATAGAAGAAAGTTATTTTTCCATATGCTTTATTTTAAAATAACACTTTGCGAAGTGTTTGTGTATATGCATGTCTAAAGATACCTAAAAATATGTCCAACACAACCAATGCAGTTCAGTTTAAAGTAGTGTGCTAGGATAGGAAGCTGGTTTCCCAAATTCTGCACTGGTAGCAGTGATAAAATTCTTGCTACTCATGAAAATAGGCAGAAATCTGTTTTGGGCTTTATAGCATTTCTTTTAAAGCTTTATGGTTTAATTTTATATATATATATTTTGGAGTAAAAACTATAAATTTGGTGGTACATAGCAAATACATTTCAAAGAGTGTATGTTTTTTGAGAACACGAAGTGGTTCCACCTATTCCATTTGTATAACCCCTGCCTTTAACACTTGGTGGAAGAGTTTAATAGTGTCTTTTTATTTTCTTTTTCTGGCATACTCTGTCGCTTTATATACTAAAGAAATCTCTTTAGTAGCACTTATATTGTTACTGGGAAAAAGAAAGCCTTGTCTTTCAGTTTCACCCAGAAAAGTCATACAGGCATATAGCAAGGAAACCCTAAAGATCTCATGGATGTTTTCTTAAGGGAGATGATTAGAAAACCATTCTGGCAGTGCTGCACATGTGCAGGTGTGAGCAACACAATTCATGGGGTTGTTGAAACTGGCCTATTCGCAGAGCTCCAGTGCAAGGATGATTTATCAGGTAGGCAGCCTAGCAGGTTGTGCAAAAGACACAGTCTCCCAGCCACCTTCTAGTGATAATAAAAGCACACGAAGGCATTGTGTACTTTGCCTGTGAAAAGCATTAGGATCCTGCATGATTTACTGAAACAGTTTATCTAAATCACCCTTGCAAATTTTAAAAAAAGAACAGTATTTTGTTATCTTTTAAGATGAAAATTTGTCAGTGGGTCCTGCTTTTGTGTTTTAGTTATTTATAGACTCCTACTGAGTGTCTTGAGCTATGCACATAGAAATCATCTTTGCTATAAAAAGGATCAACCAGTTCCTTCCCAAGAGGCTTTCGCATGGCACAACTCAAAAAAAAATTTTTTTTTTTTGCTTATAGAGCATGTCTGTGATGATATTGTGTAACTTCAATTTCTCCTACTGCTTGACATTTACTTACCCAGATTGTATCTCAGAGAATGGTTTGTCATTGTGGTGACTTTTTTTTTAATAAACATGAGTGTGTTAAATGCAAATAACTACATTAATGTGGCTTTATTGCTGAAATTTACACATGTAAAGTCAGGAAACTCAGAATAATGATTCCTGTAACTATCATAACTTGTCGTCTTTCTTGTGGGAGGTGTACTATTTTCTGTTACCCTCTGTAAGCATTTGTGTCATGTTAAACACTTAAATGTTGTTTCTCTGGTTGGACCACTGCCTCTCTAATATACTGCTTTGGATTTTGCTAAGGTTGTAATTGTGTTACAATTTCCTCAGCAGTAGTTTAATGTCTCTGAAATAAGTACGGTGGGAAACCAATACCTTCAGTCTGAAATCTCGCTCCTCAAAGATTATTTTAACCTGAATGGGGACAGTGTCAGGGGTTGAAATTGTGCAGGAGTCCTGACTAAGAGAGGGTCAGTCATCAGACCTTCAGTGCAAACTAAGCAGAATGAAGTTACTTTGTTTTTTTTACCCCCAGGGCATATTTTGACTTGACATAATTCACCTTTATATAATTATAAAATATGTCTGCTATAGATATTCTGCAGCTCCACAGTGTTAGGCTGTTGCAGCATATTCCAGTAACAGGTTTTCTGTTGGCACAGTGACATTATTTTCTTAGGTGAGATCAATTAACACAACATGCAAATGCTCTAGAGTTAATTTAGTTGAATCTAAATGAACAGTTATGCCAGATTATCTATGTTGGCAGGAGGGTATGAATCTTTTCCTGAGAAAATCTGTATCAGAAATCTTTTCAGCCAGGGTTACTATAAAGTCTTGGAAATGACGGTTGGAGTATATACTTAGCTTGCTTGAGCGAGAACTGCGGGTTTGGGAAGTTAGGTATCGGCACATCTGAAACTTTCTCAAAACAGTGTGAACCCTTTGGAAGTAGGATATAGTCAGCACAGAGTGAGTGACTGCAGGAACAGCATCTTCTTTTGTTTTTGTTTAAGTGTAATATGTGTTTTTACTTATTCGGCTAAATTAAAACCAAAAATGCATTTAAAAGCAAGAAACATGGTGTATTTGCACTCTTGGAGACTTTGTGTGCTTTATTTCATAAATAAACATCCTTTTGATTCACAAAGGACACAGTGTGGCTCTGTAATAAGAATGTCGTTTTAAGGGCAGGCCCTACAGGACAAAAAATCCTTTAGTGCTATTATTAGCAAGTCTTTTAGCCAGTAGCAGAGGGCAAGGATTGTCAGGCAGTCAGCAAGTGTCCGCAGGTGAATTGTTACAGTGGATACCCACAAACCTGGCGCCAGTTGTATAGTTTAGCCCTACACCCTGCAGTATTTAGGCTGCTCTTCCTCTTCAAGGTGGCATCTCTGCAGGCTTCTCTGCAGGTCAGCTGGCAAATGTTTTGGTTTCCTATTTGAAACTAGGCATTCTTCATTGCTTTGTTTTTTTAAATATCTATCAATAACTGTAGGTTTATGTGTATGCACTTGAAGTCAAAGTTTGCTAATTAATCAAATTGCTAATTGGACAGGTATTCAGTCTGGCTGAGAGCTAGCCAAAACCAATATAAAGCTTCTTGTTTCACAGTGTGTATTTGGAGTTATCTGTGTACAAAGATTTGTAAAAAATAATCTAGTGCATGGTGATTAATGCCCTATAATGCATTTCACATATGTTGAAAACAAACAAAAGGAGCTTTATCAAGCATCCTCCATGTAAATTAATTCTTGAGCTATGAAATTTTATCCTAAGAGTGATTTTCTTTTAATAATTTATGAAAGTGATTCATGTCCAAGTTCTTCACCTTCATGACTTCTGTTGGTGGCACAAAGCTCCAGTGTCATCAGCATTCTGCACCTAAACCTGCAATCTGCTGAGGAGCTGCCAGGTACATTAACTCTTGTCAACTTAACAGAGATTTGTTGTAAGAGAAGCTGCCTCCTTCATAAGAAGTTCAAACAGCCTTGACACTTAATCTAAATACTGAAGCTACAGGGATTTTCCTGGAGGTAATTTTGCGTGATTATTAGTTGATTAAAGTGGTTCTCTCTGTCAGTTTCAATCATGAATTGGCCCTATATGTGTCGGAGTCAGAGTTTATCATGCTGATGGATATTGGTGTGCAACTGAGTGTTTTTCACATAAATTGGAAAAACAGTTTGGTAATCCCCTTTTACAAGCTGTAACAAAATCCCTCAGAGTAGCTCTGCAAATGTGTCCATCTAATGCAATAGCACTAAGCAGCTAGAAGTTAAATACCCTTTTCACCTTCTGTTTTTATAAGGTAGACTGTTATGTGTGTCAAATCTGTTGTGTGTGACACAAGCTCATTTAAATATAAATAGGCATTCGTTAATAATGAAATTTTAAATGCATCAAAAGTGTAATATGACTGAGTTGGATATTCATCCTATTGATTATAAACAGAAGAGCTGATTGTAGCAAATACTAGGTTATTTTGAATTTGCTGTACTGAAATTAGAAGTATGTTTCACTTTCAAACCTATAATCACAGCAATAATGAGCTCCTGTGCCGTGCTCAGAGTATATCGTGCTTGGATTTGTAGAAGATAGAAGACAGGTCTGACTATTGCTTTTTGTCAGCTTTGCCTCTTCTTGCTGTCAGCTCTTCCACTAGATCATCTGTATGGTTTGCCCTGAAAGATCAGGCCTCAACCCTTCACTGAATTTGAGTGTCCTTTCTGAAAAGATAATCTAATTTATTGGGTTCAAAATAGATATTTTACAATTTTAACACAAAACTAGAAAGAGGGTTTACTAGTATGATATGAGTGCATTCAGTTTGGAAGTAAATAAAACTTTTGTCCTCACTGTACTTTCATAAAATTATTAACATTATGATGAAGCAATTAATTTAAATAAAAGAAGAATCTCATTTGCAGATCATGTGTGAAGACTGTTTTTAAATTTCAGGACTTAGCATAGAGTAGGAATTCTAATTTCCAGGTGTTTCTCTTCAGGTTTCTTTTGTGAGCAGTTGCCATTAATTTAGAATCTGGAAAAGTGACCGTGTAGTAATCACATTTCCATCTACATTATCAACACGCTTAACTGCCAGTTCTTGTTTAGTTAGATTTATTGAGAGTTTCATATTGATGGTGTGGTTTAGCTAACACCAGTTTGGATAATTCATGAGTTTGCCTCCTTTTAATCTTGGAAAGCTGGTAATTGGAAGGGCATGTCAGAAAAGATTTCTTTAGTATATACCTGCATGGATCTACAACTTGCAAAAACATTAAGTGAGGAGGCTGCTGGGGCTGTGTCACGTCACTAGGAGGAGATCTGGCATAGGAGGCGTCTTGTCTGTGAATCCCTGCATGAGGGAGGAGAGCCAGCAGGGCTTCCTGAGGCCAACCGTCTGGCATGTTGACTTGGGCTTGCGTGCATATCCCATCCCATGGGGTGGAGAGGAAGATTTCTGGAAAACCATAGCTGGCTACTGCCTTCTCCTGGAATTTCCCATTTTCTGCCTCTTTTGAGGTTGCAGTGTATGTTTTGTGTTTTCACAGTTGTATGCAAGTTCTGATGTGCAGTGTATAGAATTAGGAAAGGTTGTCATCCATCCTATACATATTGGCCTCCTTCAAGGAAGCCTTGATTTTTTTTAATTTTTTTTTTTAATAGATCAACATTAATGCCGCATTTCTATGCCCCCATTTTTCCAATTTCTTGGTTTTAACTTTCTTCAAATTCCTGTTTGGCACTGTTTCCCCAGGCTTCCGTAAATTTCAGGTAACTGCAGTGATACATCCAGAGATGCATGATTAAGATTCTGCTTATCACAGAATCATTCAGGTTGGAAAAGTGCAGTGGAGCAATACTGTTGTGTGGTTTTGATTTTCTTTTTCTTTAAATGAATGGTGTTTATATATGAAGAAAGCAAATATCCTTTGCAACTATTGGCCTCCTTTATTGGCAAATGGTGATGGAGACATATATATATAGGCATATTTTAGGGGAGATTGATCCAAGGAGGTGCCTTTGAAGCAACTGTACTTTACATCTGTGCCAGTTCCGCTTCATGCCAGCTTTGGGATCGCTGACCACTGAGGGATGCCATAGTCATTCTGAATCTTTGAAATCATGATTATTTGCAGTAGGATTAGGAAGATGAGGAGAAGGGTCAGATTGAAAACTGCATCAATTTCTGTAGCTCAGTTCTTAAAATAAGATAAATGAAGCATGACATCATGTATGGGAGTAATATTTATCTGTTTCTGCTCTTCTGTTTTGGTGGTGTTGCTTTCCCCTCAGAGCAGTAATTTGTGGCCTTTGCATGACCACACTTGGCAGTTTCATGTGGAGAGGAGAACTGGATACAGCCTTCAGCTCAGGCATAAAGGGATTTCAAACTTGCCTTGAAAATTCGACGAAATTGCATAAGTGATTTTATTAGTTAGTTAGATGATAGTGAAGGTGTGTTAATAAACTGTCTCTTTTTATCTTCTCCCCCCTGCCCCCTTGATATGAGTAAGTGCCATTCAGTTGGTCTGGAACAGTTACAGTTGTGAGATAATACAGTTGGCTCTTCAGTTTGTTCACTAAGTAAGGCAGTATTGTATTTGGAGGTGTGCTTTACCTACCTGTATCACTCAAGTGGTTTGTGAGTGAAGGGATGTAATTGATTTAGCAAGGATGCACTTTCAAATACAGCTATATATTTTTAATTAACAATAGAAAAATGTAAAAGGAAATTACTTTTATTTCATATTATATCTTTCTCTTTAGCATTATAAGCTTACTTGCAGGTATTCTTTATTTCTGAGTGCAGATTTTTGCAGGAAAACGATCTGTTGGAAAGTTACTCAATGTGGACATATCTCTAGGAAGCACAGGTGTTTGAGGGTTTATTTTAAAATAAAACTTTAATGATTTTTCACCAAGATCTAAAAGGTTTGATGTGATTCAGTTTTATTTACTAGACTTACATTTTGATGTTCCCACTGTTTGCCTTTGGAAACTATAGTAGTTTATCACAAAAATCTGTCTTGGTGTTCTCAACACAAAATAATCTTCCTAATTGCTCTTCTGACTTGCCAATATGTGTGCAGTTTGAAAATGTTCACATACAGAATATCTGCTGCTATTGGTATTTTGTAAGACAGAAAGTTTGTGTTGTTGGCCAGAGAAAGAATAAATGCCTAACACATGCTATTCTTGCAAGCTGGTGTCATGACCACCTCGCTGTACTTACCCCATCGACTCCCCAAGCCCTGAAGAAATGTGCAGAAATAAGTACAAAGATTAATCCTTCAAAGACTGGGCTTGATTCTTGGATATATTAATTGCACCTTGTTAGAATTTAATTGATTTATTTTTGCATGAACATAATATTAGAGCAGTGTACCATGAACATGGTGTTGGACAAATCTCTTGCAGAGACTGTGACATTTGTCCACCAAACTGATGGGATTTGCTTATTCATTTAAAAAAAAAAAAAAACAAAAAAACAACCCACAGAAACCCCCAACCCGACCAAACTTCAAGTATATTGATTTTTCTTATCTCTTTATTTATACTACTTAGACTTGTAGATCTTAAGGAATTCATAAATAATTTGGCCTTTTTTCTTTACTCATTAGTTCAACTGAAGATGTGTAAAACAGGATGATACCATGGATATTAATTTGTTTTTTATCATAAATCTGTGAACTGTGTAACTCTTTCTTCCCAGCTCTTCTGCTATTATAATTATGGAGAAGTTTTCCAAAACCAATAGTTGGCTTCCTTTGCTCATCCTAGGGGATTGTTACCCATGTTGGCTCTTTTAATACTGTATTCAGTGCTTTATATAAAGTGAAGGTGCTTGGAACTGACTTTGATGCTTATCTTCTGCAACAGACCCCGTAATTCAACTGTTCAGACTGAGTCAGTTGGCTTGTTCAGCCTGGAGAAGAGAAGGTGTCCTCATCTCAGTCTACAACTTCCTCGCAGGGGGAGCAGCGAAGCAGGGAGGTGCTGATCTCCTCTTTCCAGTGGCCAGTGGTAGGACATGAGGAAATGGAATGAAGATGCACTAGGGAAAGTTCAGGTTGGACATTAGGAAAAGGTTCCTCAGGGAGAGCGTGGTCAGTCACTGGAACAGGCTCCACAGGGAAGTGGTCACACCCCCAAGCCTGTCAGAATTCAAGGAGTGTCTGAACAATTTTCTTAGTAATATGGTTTAGTTCTATGTAGTCCTGGGAGGAGCAAGGAGTTGGGCTTGATGATCCCTATGGGTCCCTTCCAACTTGAGATATTCTATGATTCTAGTTTGCATAGAAGTGAAGGGTGACAGTGGTCATTAATATTCTTCTAATGAGAAAATGGAATACTCAGAATATTCTAATATAACATTTGCAAACTGAGAATCTATATATAAAACTTTATATCTTTTTAAGGAAAAAAGACAGCTATATTGCAGGTTCATAATAAAAAACCAAATTATAGATTTAATATAATAGTTTTACTTAGCTACAAACCAATGTTTTGGTCAATACAAACTGATCAATATTAGCTTTTCTTTAAGAAAACGAGAATGAAGTGCAAATGTAAAATAATCTAAATATTTTCAATGAACGCTTCTTACTTTGCTCATTTAATCTGAAGAGAATTAATGTTTTAGGCATTTTAATTTAAACTGATCTAGCTGGTCGGAGAAACATTTTGACAGGAATTCTACTCCATGGTTGTTTATCATTCTCATTGTAGAACATCTGTCTGCCTTAAATCTACTGAACTTGCCTGTGAAAATGTCATTGCAAATGGATTCTTCTTAACGGCTAGGATACCTGTAGTTTCTGTATCTAGCTTTAATATAAATGCTTTATGTATTCCACGTGTCTTCTGCAAAGAGATGTGATTTATTAAAATGTACCAGTGTCTAAAAGCAGGTTTGAAAGTACATTTTACTACATTTCCAAAGTATCTTATTTCCTAGTTGTCTTTAATAAGAGTAATTTCTCTGTGGTAAGTTCTTCATAAAAACAGAGTAGGAGCAGAATAAAATAGTTTTGAAAAACTGTACAGTTTTCAGTTGTATTGATTCAAATCCTGATAATCAAACATACAGCTATATACCTGCAAAGTGTTCTGCAGTTCACAGAATCACAGGATGCCTGAGGTTGGAAGGTTCCCCCAATGCCACCCCGATCAGTTATTTATACAAACTGAGATTCCCCCTGAGCCTTCTCTTCTAAGTTTACTTTGTGTTCCCCTATTTGTTCATCTATGGCCACTTTTCTTACAGTTACACTTTGGTACCTTATATGTGGAGATCTCAAGGGATATTTTTGGAAACGTTCTTATGGGACATATCGTGTAAATTGAAATCCTGAATCGACAGGTAACAACACATTCAGGTTCCTTTAAGCATAGATTGATGAATAGTGACAACATGGGTAAAAATGTTGAAATTGTTCTAACTGGAAAAAAAAAAATTGAAGGAGCTGTCTAGCTGTCTAGCTTTAATTCTGTAAGGATTAAAGAACACTAACTGTATTTCTGTTGTATTTATATGAATGATGCTGAATGAGCCATGTGATGGGCTTCCTTAAAATTACCAGATCAGTGGAAGCCCTGTCTATTTCCCATTGGGGTCCATTAGATCACTCTCTAAGTGAGTTTAAAAGGTTTGAAGTGAAAAAGTATGATCAATGCCGAAGAGAAAGATACCTTACCAGTTATTTTTGAGATGATCAAATGCAATTCAGTTTTGTACTACTTATTCATCAGAAACCCATTCTCCCAGACTTAGAATTCGTCCATACAGGAAGCAAAAGCAGTAGTAAAATGGGCATTTATTTCTTGCATGCAAAGGATGCATATCTGCCTGCATTACAAAAGCACCAGGAGTAGTTTCAAGGTCCCAACTTTAAAAATACTGCCAAGTGTTGCAGACTGAGGTGGGGGGAAGAAAGGGCATGGTACATAATGTTGTTAAAAAAGGAATAGCAAGAGGTAGTGAGTATGAACTCTGTGGTGCCCGAGAGTCGTTATTCTTGCTTGTGCTTTGGATTCATTGGAGCTTCTTTGGAAGCGACCTTAACCTTCAACTAGTGTGCTCAAGCGTGATGACTCCTCAGCCCTTTGCAGGCATTGTAATTAGTCCTGCAGAAATGTATGAATATAGTTCTTGCCTTAGAGAATCTGTCAACAACTAAAACTGTAATTATACTATAGCAAGTACATTATGAATCTCTAGATAGAGCAAAATACATGATAGTTTGTATTTTAGCTTCATGCAGTGCTTTAGTACTGCTTCCTTACACAAGTTGGTAAGATCTACATATCTGCCAACTATAATAATTTTTTCAGTAGTCTGTAATTTTTTTTTTTTGCAAATAAATTTTCATTCCACCAGCTGAGCATTTGTCCAGGGATGCTTGTACATCACATAGCTGATCAGAGTTGTTGCTGTTTAGAGAAACTCAGGATTAAATACCTGTAAGAGCTGGCTTTACATGTCATCTAAGTTGAGTCCAATTCATATTGGATTCACTACCCTGATGAGGAGTAGCTAATTTACTCGTGTGCTGCAGCGTGTTCCTCTCTGGTTCCCTCTGCACTCACTGTTCTGTGCAACATGTGCAAGTTAAGTCCAATGCAACTTCAGTTCATAGAATTTACAGCATAGGTGCTGCATGGCTACTGTGTTAAAACATCTGTATAATCAAGCATGTATGTGTATTTTACACCAGACTCTTACACATTTTCACAAGAATTAATTAGTTTAATTTATTTTTGCATGGTTTTCCTCCTCAGATTCAGAATGTGAAATAATATTTTGAATTTTTTTTTTTTTTTTTTTTCCATGGGTTGGAATTTCCACTGGAAATCTGGTCTCAGGTAAACCAAAACCCAAATCACCTTTAGTTTCCAAATTCTTTGTCTTTCATATTAACTATATTTACAGCATTAAAACTTCTGGGCAAGTATACAGATAGTCACCAAACAAGCATATGGCCCAGAAAACCTACAAGTATGTACAAAAAAAAAGTGTTAAATTTTAGAACAATAAACCAATAACTTGGCTGTCAATTTAAATTTAACCATAATCCCTGGTTATCACTCTCTCATCCTTTTGTGTAGTTCAAACATGGTGCTTCTTGCACAGAGTACTGTAACACGCAGTGGGGAGAATGGCGTTCTCCATGGCTGATGCAGCACCCCACAGTACCTGTCACTCTCATGTTTTGCATTGATTTTTTTTTCATTCGTTCTTTTCTCCTCTGTTTTTCATCCCATCCTGATGCTGGAGTTGTCATGCAGAGACTTAATGCTTTCCAAAACCTTTATTGCTGTTGAATGCCTGTGTATAATTTTTGTACCCAGCTGTGGTGAAAACATGTGCTATTAAGATACAGAAGAAAGGTGAGGCTTCCTTGCTGGGGCAAAGCATTGAAAAAACAGAAACATTATACAAAAAGAATTACCTTTTTGCAGTCATCAACAACATTTTAGGTGGGTGGGGTTTTCTGTGTTTTGGGTTTTTTTTTACATTTGACTTCCACTGTCAAATTTATCTTCCTTCCGGAATTTGTTTCAGTGTCACAGTCCTAAGCTGAGTATGTGCTGGGGGAGATATTACTTTCATGCAGTCTGTGAATGAGTTTTTGTTTTCCTAGTTCTGTCTGCTTTCAATGCAATGTTAACCTCATTTTTCACAAAAATGTAACAGGGAAATATGAGGGATTTTTTGATAGATGATGTGTATCTGTTGAGTAAACATCAAGACAAAAGGGAGGTAAATCTGTTATGCAAATCTCGAGAATGAATGCACAGTTCTAATAGTATGGCAGGAAGCATTTGTAAAACCATGTGTATTCAAGATAGCGCATAGTACAGCCTAGTTCTAATGATCTCTGACAGAAGTATGAAGAAAGGAGACTTAAGTGACCCCGAGCTGGAACAGAAATAGAAGAAAAAGCCCTTGCACTGTGATGTGAGGAATTCCTACAAATCTATTTTCTGTCCCCAGAGAAGGGCAAAATACTTTTTCTTAGCAGATGCCAAAAAATGTTTCTTACTTGACTATGGTTTAGCCTTTCATCGTAGAAGGATAGTCTTTCAGACAGTACCATTCATTTAGTGTGCTAATTACATGTTCAGCTTGTGATCTATTCTAACTTTCCTATTCTTTACTCTAAAACTTCAGCTTAAGTAGGTTTTCCCTATCTTGTATTTGTGTGGGTGATGATTTCCATTCCTATCTTACGGGATCTCCTTCTTAACAGGGCTTTTCTCCACCTTGTCAATTTAATTTAATCTTTGCCTCTGATGTGCTTTCTGTCTCTTTGTCCTTGATGTAATCTACCAGTTTAATAAGTATATATTGCATTCTATCATCTGGTTATTAATGAAATTAATGAGTAATATTGGACAGAGAACACATCCCAGCAGAGCCTGCTAATACATCTTTCTCATTTGGAGAAATTGTTGACAGTTGCAACTTGGTCACTGTTTTCTCATAACTTTAGTATTAATCTCATAGATGTTTCATTTAAAGTATTTTCAAAATTTACCAGTGAAAAATAATGGAAAATGGTGTCAAACGACTTTAAGTCAAGAGTTAGTGTCTGGTTTTCAGAGCTCAGCCTCTGACAAATCTTTTGTAGTCATTCAGTGAGTGAAGGAGCATTTTGTTGTGCTCTTACTAACAAGGAGTTCTCAAATCAAGGCACAGACACAGTAGTGTTATGAACATTAGTAATTATATTTTCACTGTATAAATATTCTCTCCATAGACTGAGGCTGATTAAAGCTTATTTGTGCCTCCTGTGTCATGGCAATGCAAGTCACTATGGAGACATTCCCACAGGTCTATTTAATTTCCTTTCAAGCCTGCCTTGGTTGTTGGTGCAAGGATGTGCTGAAGGTCCTCCAGGGCAAAGTGGTGGCTTGTCTCAGCTCTGCAGTCCTTTCTGAACATTGAGAGCTTGGAGCAAGTGATACAAGTGTTATAAGCAGACTAGTATCAGTATATAAACTGATCTGAGCACTTCTGCACTGTATACCTGTAAGTTTTTGCTGTGCCTGGGCTGGCTTTCTTATCTGGAAATTATTCTTTGCTTCAGACTAGAACATGTTTCACAAAGCCCTGTCCCATCATAGGCTTCATAGCCTGCTAACTATGCTCTGGGAGCAAGGTCTGCTGTTTCCAGAGTCCCTATTAGAATGTCCCACTGTAGAAAAGGACACATAAAATTCAGGTTGCAAAACATGTTAGGTAATTCCTTTCTTTCCAGTTGTTAACTTTTCCATGCAAATTAGGTCAATTATTAAAGAAAATGAGCAGAGTGGTTGTTTAACTGGAGAGGTTTGTTCAGTGTCTAGTACTGTAACTCTTCCTTTCTGGCTGTTTCTCTTTTTCAATTCTGTTTTTATTAGTTTCTGCAAAAGACAGTATGTGTTTATACTTAGTATTTAAATTTTTCCTTGTTAGCAAGTTCACAAGAAGCAGTTTATTTTCTTGTAAGATAAAGGTAAGATACTAAGGTGAGTCAAAACTCCATGGTTGGTGCAATTTGTTAGGTAAACTGCGCAAATTATGTGAATACAGGAACATACCATTGGGTAAGGCCACGGAGAAGCATGGGCCACAGCAGTGAGCATCTGAGTGTTCTCTACTCCAAATATTAGATGAATTTATGAATACTCTGCTGAAGCAGGTGCAGTGTCCTGTTCCTATACGTAGTGACAGGTTTAATGTTGTCTGTGCCGTTGAAAGTCTCCTTTGAGTACCTTGCTTCTGTCCAAAAAATACATGTGTGAATGCAGTAGACTTGTAGATTACTGAAAACTCCTTTTGAATGATCAAAAAAAACCCCACCCAGAATACATTAAAATCTGTCTTGTTAGAAGTTTTGTCCAAAACTGTGCATTTATATGTAGTTCCTTCAAGTAAAACAATACATAATGGTGTTTTCAATGTCTATCCTAAATATCCACTTTCTTCTATTATATATAGTCTTTGTATCCATTTTTTAATAGTATGAAATAACAAATCCCTGTAATAACAAAACCTTTATTATAAACTTGCCTTTCATTTCCTTGTTGAGAAGTGGCATGCGTGAGATTGTGTATATGAACAATAACTGTGTTGTGTAAGGATGTGGACATAACTTTTCCTTTTTTCATATCTTAAACCATTTACACTGCAAAGGTTAAAAAAGGATTGAGATACTGCATGAAATCTGATGTGTAAGCTGATTTGACTATATTATAAAGTGTAGAAAGCTACTTCCAGATACCTGCCTGTATTTTAATACAGGCAACTGCATTTTGCCTATGTAACTTCCTCCTGAATTTTTGTTTAGAGACTGTCCACTTTCTTATTTGCATGTGTAAGTTCTTGGCTTTCCTTTCTACATCTTAATGGATGTGAAATTTTCTCAGTGAGCTGCTGTCATTGGAACTATGACAGGACTGCACACTACCTGTTGAGAAATCCTTCTCCACAAACTAAAATGAAGGAAACTAGAAAATTGTGGTAAATTATAACCACTTTACAATTAAGAATAGGTCTGAAAAAGAAGCTGCTTCTTCTGATGTAGGATCAACTAACTATCCCTTAGAGACACAAAGTTATTAATATGTTAATGATTTTTTTTATTCTGACCAAGTTGTAGCCAGCACAAAAATTGCCAGCAGTTGACATTCAAAAGTGTTTTTGAATTGCTAAGTGGAAAATTGAAGAGAAATTGCTCTTTTACAGTAGAGTGGATCTTTGATTAAATGTTACATGCAATCACTGGTTTTACCAAAAATGTATGGAGTGTAACACACTTCAAAAGGCTTTGTGCTAGTACAAACATTATACTCCTTATGTGAGTGTGTTTTTTGGGAATATGGCTAATGTTGTATTCTCTGCATCACTATTCACACTTTAATATCGCTTCAGATCCTCTCAATAAAAGGAAGAACAATAAATAGTTGCCAGAAAAAGGAACAATGCAACCCAGACCTATGTCTTAAGGGACTGTGTTATTTTCAGTGAAATAAGAAAGAACTTGAGGAATGAAATAACCAACCAAATTTGTGGTTGCGAGAGAACTCATATCACATCTGTATCTGCAAGACCGTACTGCAGTGTACAGTTAAATATGCCTAAAGCTTACTCATTTTCTCTTATTTTTATAGCTTTCTTTTGTCACAGATTTACTATGATTTTATCAGAATTTATGATTTGTGGGAATAACCCTTCTTGGTTTTTTGATTGGTTGGTAAATAATTAGTGGAAATGTATTCTGAAAAGGCAAAAAAAAGTCCCTTGCTCCTTGGGATGTTTTACTCTATAAAGCCAAGGCAGAGAATGAAATGCCTGTCCTTAACTTCCTGCTAGAATACTGTGTGTGTTCATAAAACAAGTGTTAAAATTGTTGTTAAGTGCTGACATTGAAAAACTGATGTTTACTGGGATATATTGGATGTCTCTAAAATTTGACTAATATGACTTAAATTTCTTTTGATCCTTTTTGTCAGCTTCTGGTGTGGATGTAATGTATTTTAAATCAAATTGCTGCATTCAGGGCAAGCTCTTTAAAGACTTTATAATGAAATGCTAGACCAATTGAGTTGTCTTTCAATATGAAACAAGCCAAGCCCAAGTTCGCCAAGGCTTATGAACCTGGACTGGATTTAATATACTCTCACTCTGTTCTTTTTTATGTTTTTGATTTGGAAAGAATTCCTGAATCAAATCATAAGTAGGAAGATGTGAAACCATAGAAATTAAAGCTAAATGTATGCTGGATCCCAGACTCCTGAGTTTCAGTTTCTGAAGAAGGTTTGTGTTCACCAGTTCTGGGGTTTTCCCCACTGATTTGGAGACTTTCACATATTCAGTAAAATTTGATACTGAATTCTAGGTGAAGAACCAAATAAACTTTCAGAGAGAGTGAGCTGTTAGAGTGCTCTTCCACCTCAATCCTTGTCTCTGACCTCTATTTCTGTTACAAAAAAGCAGAGTTAGGAAACTGGCCTGTCACATTATTTGTTCCTGATATCACTCCATGTCTTTGTCTTCTCACCCTTCCCCAGGAGATTTGGACTTTATGCCTGTGTTGGGAAACCTGCATGTCATCCTCTTCTGTCAAGTAACCGCATTTGAAACGGTCTCTCTAGAAGCAAGCAGAGTTTCTATTTCTGTAGAAGATGATGCTAAGCACAATGGTGGTATTGATTTATGCAGAGTTCAGATAACACACACTGGAAATACTGCATGCAAATACAGTTAAGATGAGCTTAATTCAAATTCTTCACTACAGTAGAAACAATAAACAATCATTTATAAAAATAACTTTATTTCTATTGAAGGCCTAAAGTAATTCAGAATGGGGGAACTCCCGATAGTGGTGTTATTACTAGGAGAAGATTTGTTTGCTCTGTGTATGTGTGGGATGTGTGTTGGTCTTTGGCAGATGGTATTGACAACATTGTGAGCAGAGTTTACTGTGTGATATAAATGAGTGAGAGGAGGTCAGGGAATGATTCATCTGCCAACCCATCCGTGCTTAGCTGCTCGCCCTGAGGTGGCATGGTGCATTGCAGGTAAGGCATGAAATGCATGGGCACCGTAGATCATGAGTCCTTTTGTGCGGCTAGTCACCTCTTTGTTCCAGCAGCAGTTTTGGTTAGTCCAATGTGTGCATTGGTTTTAGTTTTCAAATATTAGCAATGCTTTCGTCTTTGTGGGGTTGCCTGAGCCTACAAAATTCTGATCTTAACTTGGGTTCCTGTAAAGGCCAGTCAGTCAAAATTTCTATATTTTCTGTGCTTGCACAAGAAGGGTATAGTTGTTCCTCAGCTGGGTTGGGGCACGTTGTAAGAATTTGGTCAAGTCCATTCAAAAGAGATGATATGATATTTTACCTAATTTAACCAGTGAAACAAAATCCAGGGAAACAGTGTAGAAGAAACAAATAGATTAGTTTTCTAATAGTTTTTGAATTTTGGTCCATAATTCTCATGAAAAAATATTTCCTGTCAAGTACCTATACTCTATTGCTCACCTGCAACTAAATTCTCAGTTGTTGGATAATCTTTAAATGTCTAAAAAGACTCATCTACCTGCAGTCTACAAAGGTCTTTTCCACACTGTTTTGGTAACAGCACTCAGCTGTTCTGGAGAATGTTGCATGTTTGAAGCACTCCATCAATTAATTAGCTAATATTTGTTAAATTAAAGAACAAAGTATTCTTCCAGTAATGCAGAAGAATGTGCTTAGCACACATTACAGTACCAATAAATGGATTCCAGATCTCATTAACAGATTTAGGAGACACACTGTACTGTCGCCTGGTGAATACATTTGGATAAGTGTCTTAATCTGATATTTTCACATTTATAGTGACTCAAAACTTTATGCCACAAAATGGCCAAATACAATGTAATTTTTTTTAAAAAAGTCCATGTGACTACAGAGAAGTATTTGCATGTTTCCCTTATGTAATGTAGTTTTTATGATTAAATCGTCTTTTAGTTATTATATAGTGATTGCTTTTTAAGAAATTGAGTAAATACCCATATAAGTTAGACTAAAACAATCAACAAAGCATACTAATTGCAGGTTTTCTGGTTTGTTTTGTTTTTAGGCTCAGTTTGGGCATATCTTTGAAAATCTTATCCCTTCAGAAGAGATAGTACAAAAAAATACAATTATCCTGTCAAAGCTTTATTAGTGGCCTAAAAAATTGCACTTCAGCAGATATCCTAATCATAGCAATTATTCAGCAGTTTCCTGGGGAAGACCACTGAAATTGAAGAGTAAATCATCTTTTCAGACAAGAGTTTTCTCTTGTGGTGTGCATTCAGTTTCTAAAATATGATATCCAAAATTCAAACATTAACTTTTATCTAAACGTATGTCTCTTGTGTTTGGGGCATTCTTAGGATTTGTTGTTCTTCCTAGATAGAAAGTACTAGATTACAATGATCATGAGTTTACCTGCCATTTGTCTGGGGAATTTGTGGTATTTTTTCCTACTGAATTCCCAAGAGGCAGAAAATTGAATAGTCTTGTAATGTATTTTCCCTTTAAATAGCAAATGAAAGGGGATGGGGGCCTATGAAATATACTGTTGAACTTCTCTTCATGCTAGTCATAGTATCATGCTAACAAAAAATACTCAGACATTCAAATGAGAGAAGTTATTTGTCAGTTTTCCTTAAAAGCACAATAATCTCTGAAAACATAAAGTCGGATAGAAAAGGAAGAGAGTAGAGCAGAGGGGGGTTGAAAGGAAAGGAGAGAAATTGTCCATTAGCGTTAGAAACTGCACTAAATTAGGAGCCTAGAAAGCATGAATTTAAGTTTCACCTCCTACTGCACTTAGCAATTCCATGATTGACTGGAGGGTTTTTGTCTGGATGCAGATAGGAATTGTACAAGATTTACAGATACAGTAAAAGGCTTTCAACAAGGTCACTGCTGGCAGCACTGAGTGTTGTTCTGTAAGTATTTTCCTCAAGCTCCTACAGGTAATGAAGAAAATATGATAGTGCATGTATCTAATCTTCCCAACTTCACAGCTATTTCCAGTGCTAAAATATTATAGTACTTCATAATGTTATCTTCATCTTAGTCTTATATTCTAATAATGCATTTAATTTAAAGACACTTCTGCTATATTTGTGAGTTGAGACAGGTTTTGTGCCTGTTATGTCCCGGTAGGCACTCTCTCTGACCCATTTTCTTTTTTTTTTTAGATGGTACGTGTTTCCTTCAGTATCCTTTGAGGAAATAATACCTTTAGGAATGACAATGAGAAATCCTTGGGCTTCACAATAATGTAATTCTAGACTGCATGTTCTTTTTCTGCTTCTAAACTGTGGCTTTCATGCTGATAGAAGATTAAAAAAGTTATGAGTATGTCTTAAGACAGTTATTCTCTAAAGAAAGTACTTGTTTTGTGTGATGAAGAGTTTCTGTGACAAGTTCTATATAATGAATCCACTTTGGAAAAAGGGGATTGTATCTCACGTATGGAACCAGTTGGGGCTGTTGGAGTAATCTGAAGCGTGGTGGGACAGGACTGTTCTGCAGCCTAATGTAAATGGTCAGCTCCAGATGCAGCTATATGATATGAGGAACTGGGAGGAAGTATGAAATGTAAGTGCTCCAGGAATAAGGCTATCTTCGCAGTATTTTTTAGGGAAGCTTATGTGAGTGATTAGCAACACTGAGTTGGGGCAAACAAATCATCTTTGTGAAAATGAGTTAAAAGTAGAGCGAGGAACAAATGTGAGAGTGAGTGTGGAAACAGACACGAAAAACTAATGAGCTTTGGTATGTCACGTAGCCAAGGACATTACATTTGTTAAAAACATGAATTGTGTTCTGGCCAAGTTTAATGCAGAGTTGCTCATAAAGAATAAATCAGAATCAAATTGAGTATCTGCAAGGAGACAGCCCATGGGACTGTCACGAAAATATGAGTTTTGACTTCATGAGTTTCCTAAAGGTCAGCCTTGTTGTGCTCTCCTTCTGTTTGTTCCTTGGCATAATCCCGAAGTGCAATTCTAAGATCTGAGTGTCCCACAATTTACAGTTACTGTAATTAAAATGGATACCAAACCTTACCAAGGTAACATCTATACTAGCAAAGTGGATTTCCTCAAGTTGTGTTTATATATATACACACACACGCACCTTTTTTTTTTCCTTTGCCTTCACTGATGAAACTGTTAGATGGGTTCTTGTTCTAATGGTGAAAACAAAGTCCTTGCATGCGTGCTCAGAAATGTGACTGGTTATGGAGGTAGTTGACATTTTCAGGTGGCTGCATCTGGGGTCCTCTGCTTCTTTTCTTCTTCCTGCAAATTGGTTGAGCCCAAAAGTTCAGATCTGAAGGGTGAACTCTGCAAAGTCAGTGCAAGAGGAAAGCTCAGGGATGGAATGGCTTGGTTTCATTACATTGTTTTATGCCAGAATTTACCATGTTTGATTGTACATTTGTCAAGGTTGCTGGTTTTTATCTCTAAGGTGAGTGAAAGACTCCTGCAGGCAGAAATAAAAGGATCTTGGGTCACCATTTGTCAGTGCTAATCCCTTTGTTGACAAAATGCTCACTCAGGAGAAGAAAATCCTGTTCTGTGTTCACAGGTGTGACAAAATATTGTGTCACTGTGAAACTTATCCATATGTAGGCTGTTGGCTGCTTTCTTTCATTTCATACTTTGCCACTGGGGCACTCGTGCTTCTGGTAGGCTTGCTCTCAGAGAAAATCCACCCACTTTCTGGTACCTCTTTTGATGGTTGAAATGGTGACAGCAGAAAGAGTGGTTGCTGCTTTGTCTCCTGTCTTAAATCCATAACAGTGTTGAACACCTGTTAGTAGGTGATTGTGATATGGCTGTACTAATTAGCTATAAGATGAGCACATTCTTATACAGAACAAAATTTGAAACATAGTGACTTGTTTTTTCTTGGACCAGAGGAACCAGAAGCTTTTGCTCTTCTTTCTCATTAAAATTTAATGTTGTGCAAGGAAAGTTGAAGAAACAGTGTCATCCTATTTGTGTGAAAAATGTTGACTTTGGCCAAGTTCTTTGAGAGCAAACTTCCTGTGGTTTTGACCCCAAATGATTTGCTCAAATGACTGTATGAGATCTCTTTCAAAAGCCTCAGGTATGTATAACTGTATATGTGTGTGTGTATATATATATGCATATATATATTATTTAAGTATATATAAGTACATGCAATAAATGAAACTTTTCTGTCTTTGAAGTTATTTATCTGACACAAGGGTTGAAGTTAGCTGGCAGGACAGAAAAAATTATGCTTTGTGGCAGATGAAGTTTGGTAAAAAGTCCTTGTAGTCTCCCAGGTGCTTGGTGGCCATTCAGACAATTACCTTCCTAAAGCCATGTGGTTAGTTATTTGTGTGTGTTAGATCTTTGAATTCTTCAGTACTGAAAAAACATGTCTGTTATAAAATAGTAAAGATATAAATCATAGTGCACTACAAGGGGAAAAACAACCCTTCTTGCTTCTGGGTAAAGACTTTGCAACTGCAATGGACAAATTATTTTTTCTTAAATAAATGCATATCACTGCAAAAATTCTTGATATAGTAAGTATCCAGTGTAAAGGATCACTGCCCTGGTTTGTGAGTGAATTTTCCTTGTAATAAAGTTTCAGAATTTGCTGAAGCAGCAGGAGAGCAGTAATGTGGAATGAGGCTCAGTCAATGAAGGGCAATAAGTGTAGTGATCAATAACCAAGTGATTTGTGAAAAGCAGTTGATGGCAGTGAGTATGTGTTGGCTCCAGATGTGTATGTACCGTAGGAGCAAGGCATGCTGAAGTGGGTAATGATGTTATACTGCAAGGTAAGGCATTCCCATTTGCTTCCTGACAGTGTTGATTGCAAATTATATTATTGGGCCAGAAATAAACAATGATAAGTAAAAGAATGATGATTCTGGCTAAATGAGGGAAATGAGAGGTAGGATGAAGTAGTCTCTTGTGTACAGTGGCTTAGGGGAAGGTTGCTTACTCAGTTTGGTTTTAGGCTGTGCTTTTGATGGGTTTGTTTACACGCAGTGTTTACTCTTCATATGCCTCTGACAAAATGAAAATGTGACAAAGATTTAAAATGGATTTCCATCAAATGAAACAAAAGTAAATGTATGTATATTGAGAGGTGTATTTTTTTACCTTGATTGCCCATAGTTTTCTTCTGTTAAAGATAACATTTTTTGGGGAAGAAACAAACCTGACAATATCAATGTTTACAATAAAAGTAGTAATTTGACATTGTTGGGATTTTTATTATCTTACAGGTCTTCTCAAGAAACTACAACCAGCTGATTGGACAGATATTAAATTAATAGTGAATATATTGCAGTCTTGAGTCATACAGTCAACAATGAAGTTTTAGCTGTTGTAATCTTTGTACTTTTTCATCATTAAATGTTTCCCTTATTCTGATTAGAAAAGCTTTGCAGTCCTGCAAAGCTTTTGTCATCTAAGAAGTTTTTACACATGCAGGTAATCCCATTAAAGTTCCCTGAGACTGGTAGTGTGAATAGTCTGGTAGTCTGGGTCTAAATTAATAAAGGAGTCTCATTTCTATTCTTCTAGGGTAAAGATATATCAAACACTGAAAGTACTTTAAGTGTGCTTTAACACAAGCTGTAAAAGGTACCATAAATTTAAAAAGTGACAATTTCTATAATGCATATCAAGAACAGTACAAATTAGGGTGACTGCCCCAAGATGCTGAAATTACTGTATGAATTTCTAGGTAGAGAAAAATGGGGATCTGATTCTGCTTTTCTTGCACTGTTTTTATGCCAGAGTAATGCCACTGACTTCAGTGGCTGTCATCCTGACTTGCACTTATATAGGAGTATGTTTATCTTGACATTTTAGGAAAATGGATTCAGATAGATGTCTAATTTTTTAGTGGAAGGAGCACCATATTGTAAAGGTCTGTCAGTAGCTAAGGGTCACTACTATCTTGTGTTCAACACTTCTCTAACTTCTCCAAAAAAGTTCATTTAGATTGAAGTCTATACATGTCCAGTGAGGTGCAATGTTTTAGATGCTGAGGTTAATCAGAGAAGGTAATTCTGAGATAAAAAGCCTTGAAATACTGGGCCATTTAATATTTTGTGAAGTCTTCTAACCTTTTGTCATAAAATCATGATTTAAAATGAGTTAATTCTGAAAATTTCATATATATTTTATTCAGTAGTCTCGAATGACCTTCAATGCTAACAGATATTTTAATGCATAGTTGAGCTGTTATTCTGCAAAATTAAGTAGTTGGGCAAGTCCCAGGGATTTTAAGACTTGCCCTATATTTGATGGAGTTTATAAGCTGCTTCATCTGAATCAGCATGGTTGAAGGAAGAAACTTCATAGGTTTTACAGAGCTTTAAATTCTGCCATGCATGACTTCTCAGAGGTTTTCAACAGCTTCAGTCTACCCTGACAGGTCGAGAGAGATTGCAGATGGCTAACAGAGCTGGAAATATTTTACAGACTCAGCAGCAACAGTTTTTACAGATCACAGTGGCTGAGCAAAGTGCTCAGGCTTCCCAAGAGCAGCAGTTTTGGGCTTGCGCTATGAGCATTTGCCACAAAGTGCAACAGGAGAAGTACTGCTGTGAAGGTCTTCTACAGAAGGCTGGAACGCATCAGCTATTCTACTTCCTCTGTGTGTGTATACTTTTCATGATTCTTTTTCAGAAATACATTTTTTAAGGACAAAAAGTGGCTTCCAATCATGTGAGGGTGTTTCAGAAGTAAGCACCGATGCCTTTTAATTATTAGCAACTATGCTGTATAAAGTCTTAACAAAAATTATGATGGTGGAATCCTGAAGGCGGTGGTTCAAGACAACTTTGCACAGAAAAGATATGTAAATATATATATATTTCTGCAAAACTGAAAAACGTTTCCTATTTTAGAAGCCTATGTTGTAATTTAGCAATAGTAAGGCACCATCGTTGATTAATATGTCCAGTAAGCTCCTGGGTGCCTCTGGTAATTTTTTAGATTTCGGAAGATATTGCTGGAATATCTTGTAAAATCAGCAATTTCTAACAGGGGCTGATTTTTACAAGCAAAGCGAAGCAGCAGACCCCGTGCTGGGGGCAGGTATGGGCTTGAAGTCTCTAGTTTGTCCATGTTTTCCTGTATTTCCATATTTTTATTATTGAGCTGTATATGTCCAAATAGTAAATAGGTAACATATTTCAGAGATCTTGGATCAATAAAAACTTACAGAAATAATTTCAAACCCTCCCCTTATGCTTGCTCTAAAAGATATTTTCATTGTGTAACTTGTGAAAAATATAAGCAAATTCTCCTCAATGTCCCCTACCCTAATTTTCCACACAAGAGTCAACAAAAGAGTGAATTGTGCTTGTGGGAAAGTAATGCAAGGAATAAGTTACTGCAGTAAATATCTCATTGCCCAGTAGGTCCTCTTAGGTCCTGGTATTCTGTGATACGTTACCGGGTCATACACTCACCCTATGGGTTTATAGCAATCATAGCTTGAAAATATGTTCGCATTCACTAATAGGGAATCACCTGAATTTATCTTAAATAAAAAAATAAATCATCCCAGTTTGTATTTTCAGTAATTAGATTCCTTTTGCACATTTTTATTTTTAATGCATAAGCATTTCTATAAATGCATTACATCTGGGTACTGTGATGAAAAGGTTATTAGAAATGTGACACAGACAGATAGGCTTTGTGTTAAAATAATTCCCCAGCTGCATAAGTGAAGCCCTATGTTGGCCTTGTGTGACTGTAACAAAAGACTTCAGCTGCTGCTGTAGGATACTGTCATCCTGAGGAAACATGAAAAGGTCCAGATCTCCCAATTTGTCTTTCAGACTTTTTTACTAATACATGTCAAGGAGAGTCTAGTTTGCTAGACATTTATCTCTAAATCCCTAATATTGATGAAGAGATTGAGGTAAATTTGTAGTTGACATGAAAGAACATTATATCGACCTCAGATACAATAATGAAGATGTTGGCTGTCAAAACATGACAAAGTATATACTTTTAAGGTTATATACGGTATATTTATACTTCTCAATTAAAACTGCACAGTATACCCCAAAAAACACATGCTGTAAACTAGCAGAAGTTATGTTCCTATTGCTATGAATGCAGTACTAAATGCATGATCTTTGCAAAAGAGAATGCAATTCAAAGGTGCAGGAATAAGATAAATGACAATAACTTGCACATACACTTGCAAAAACATCTGCTAACCTTTCCAAACACAACAGACTTTCACCTTGATGTGTTTGCATTGCTTGGAAAATGATCTGCTCTCCATTAAATTCAATATTAAATAGCCCAGTGGGTGTAATGAAGCAATAAAATAATAATAATAAAATCCTTACACTTGTAAATGCTGCCAGAGCTACCTGAGTATTTTATAATGAGCAGACGATCAGAAAAAATTATTACTTTTGTGAAAGTGTAAATGATAATATTCAAATATAAACCCTAATTCTGCAAGCTTTTTTTAACACTGGTGTTTGTAAAAGTGCATTTACAGGGAGACAGAATGTACACCATTTTGTTTGACCTGGAAGTCTCTTCCAAAAGGTAACTGATTGAAGCATTAAAAATTGCTCTTTTGCTCTTCTATGGTTCTTTTGTTTTAAAGGCCTTTTGTTTAAAAAATATCCACACAGCAACTCCCTAAGACAAAACTATAACAAAAAGAGAGGGAAGATTGACTTTTAAGTTTTAGCTGTTTTTTATGTGGTAAACATTGCTATTTCCTATGGCCTGAGAAGGTTTGAGGATTCAAATCATAGAACTCTGGCAACCTTGAGAAATTATCTTGCAAACTGCAAGAAAATAATGATTTCTGAAATTGCTTATATGAAAGAAAAATTACGAAACACAAACTTCTGACATTCCTCCTGAATTGAAAACAAGAAAAAATAATTCTGAATTTTAGTAGTCCTTTGCTTGTGGCCTTTAATTTCCTCTTCACGACCATGACTACATTTATTGACAGTTTATTTTATTCAGTGTCTGATGGCTGCATTTTATGTGCATAACAGATTGTAGGGGATGAACTATCTGTCTCAAAATTATCATTCTTTTTCTGAAATTTTTTTTTTGGGTGTGGTGGGGTTTTTTTTAAGCAGAATTCCCACAGAGCTTATTCATGTGACTTGCCTTTTATTTTTTTGTTTCATTTTGTAGATGTATTTTCATCAGCATATTGGCAAAATACTTAACCACAAAACTAAAAAAAAAAAGTGACTTGTGTTTCTAAAGAGATAACCTATCAACAAAATAGAAACAAATACTAATTGAAACTTAATTTTAAAATTACCTACTCGGTAGATAGTGGTTGTATTAGAATGTTAAGAACAGAACTTACTCGTCTGCAAAAATGAGTTGCTCATTATGCCCCAACAACTGTTCATGCTCTTGTTTTCTGCTGAGGTATAAAGATTTGACTGGATATTTAGGTACTAGGAAAAGTAAAGATCTTTAAGGTGGAATATTCCACTTATAGGATATCTGGGTGACAAGTTGTAGGTTGATTTTGTGTCAAGGAATTGATCGAAAGAGGCTGAAAGAGGTGGTTTTTATTTATGAAATCAAAAGTTATATTCTTATATCAGAAATAGTGTGGCCAGCAGGACTAGGGCAGTGATCATCCCCCTGTACTCAACGCTGGTGAGGCCGCAACTTGAATACTATGTTCAGTTTTGGTCCCCTTCCTACAAGACAGACATTGAGATGCTGGAGCGCATCCAAAGAAGGGCAGTGAAGCTGGTGAAGGCTCTAGAGCACAAGTCTTGTGAAGAGTGGCTGAGGAAACTGGGGTGGTTTAGTCTGGAGAAAAAGAAGCTGAGGGGAGACCTTATCACTCTCTACAACTACCTGAAAGGAGGTTGTAGCAAGGTGGGTGTTGGTCTCTTCTCCCAAGTAACAAGCGATACGATGAGAGGAAGTAGATTCAAGTTGTGCCAGGGGATGTTTAGATTGGATTAGGAAAAATTTCTTCACTGAAAGGGTTGTAAAGCATTGAAATAGGCTGCCCAGGGAAGTAGTGGTGTCACCATCCCTGGATGTATTTAAAAGATGTGTAGACATGGCATTTAGGGATATGGTTTAGTGGTGGACTTGGCAATGTTAGGATAATGGTTGGACTCAATGATTTTAACGTTCTTTTCTAACCTAAATTATTCTATGAGCCTATGATTCGAATTCCAATACCTACAAAATTTCAGTAGTTCTGTCAAAAAGGTCAGTTGTCATCTTTTCCCTTCGCACATCCTTTTTTCTTTACACCTGACTCTGGACCCTGCTAAATGGTCCAATTCATATTTTGCTCAGAGTTAATAACTTGAAAAATCTGTAATTTTCTTCCTGACCTTTAAAATCTGTACTGACTGTCTGCCTTCTCAGAAACAGTGCTAAACCTGAGGTTTTGTCTAGTAGAGGCAGTCTGTGTGATTGGACACTTCTGTCCCTTCTTTTTGAGTCCAGCCAACTCAGAGTGCTGTTGGCAGAAGTTTTGAGGCTGAGTGGAATTCCCAAATGTGGAAATGAAGACTGTGGAAAAAATCATGCGCTTCAGGGTGCACGGCAGCAAAAAATTTTCTTGGTAGGCCGAGCCTTCACAGCTTTGCTAGCTCTGTCTTTTGCCGTTTTAACTACTGCCTTCTGTACAAGGTCTGTACCACAAGATACCACTGGTGGAGAGAGGGAGGTGAGGCAAATAGCTTGCTTTACCTGCATGGGAAGAGCATCCCTCGGAGCCTGGGTACCAGACACATAGCTAAACCTGTGTTTTTATTTGGCCCTTACTTTAGGGAGAAATCTTGTGTCTTCACAAGGACCATCTCTGAAAATGGATTGAATAAAAAACAAATGAGGGAGTTTTCATGGCTTGGCTCTGGCTGTAAGTCACTACAGTAGTACTTCTCAGATTTTAGAAGCTGATGTTTGCAAATGAATTACTTGGCCTTTAAATAGTTCCAAACCACCCAAAGTGCTCCATTATGTTAGCACAGGCTTGAGAAATAGATATGTATTACTAGCTAATTGAATAACATATGGTGTTGATTAGTGCTTAGCTCTTTTTATAGAACTCAATTAAAAAAATGACTGCAGTATATTTTGAGACTGAGATGTCTGTTGGTTGCTTCTGACATGAGGGATCTGCTGAACCAAGAAATGATGAACTTTTTCTGTTTAGTTCACCTATAAGTTCCTTTAGGAACTCGTGGTGCATGTGGCTGTGACAGGAGATAGGCTGGAGTCTGTTCATTTGCTGCAGTATTGAAATGCAGCCTTTCCTGAAAGATTTAAGTGCTCTCCGGGCAAAACAAAACAAAAGCCCAGGCTTTTATTTTCTGTGCTATTGCTCAAGGTATATGAATATACAATAAGCCTATTTCAAATGGATAAAAATCTACTCTTAGAGGGTTCAGTTTGCAGAGATGTATTTCTTGGGAGGAGTCCCAGAACATAGATATGAATTTATAAGGTCCTCCAACCCCAAATAACCTTGGTCTCCTTCCACCTCATCCTCCCTCCCCAACAATAAACATGTGGGGAGAACCTGCCTTTATTTCTTTCACTTGATGCAATTTTCACTCAAGAGATTATTTTCCTCTTAAACTTCACAAAAATCACCTGAGATGATGATGATTATGATTTTCTTATTATTCACATGGATGACTGAAGTGGTATAACAGCTAGCAGCGGTGATCAAACTGGGAGGAGGTGGAAGGATGCAGAGAAACAATAAACAGGAATACAAGATGTTTCTCTCCCTGACTTGACTTTTTTTCTCCTAAGCTACCTCTTCTACTGTATTTTGTGTGGATTTTTTGAAGAGAAAATTTGGTAAATAGTTGCTTCAAATGTGATGTGGTGTGCGCTATATGAGGCACACAGCAACAAGAAATACTGAATTCTATCTGCAGTTACTGACTAGTAATTTAGCTCTTGGGTGTATGACCTGACAAACTCTTCCTTGCTTTTTAAAAGCAAGTGATGGTTGTTCTTGCAGTCCTAAAACTCTTAGTTTTAGAAAAACCTATCAATAGCATAAAAATACTTAATGCATGTATTTTCCAGATTTCCACGTCAGCATTTATTGTATTATAAACTATTTTGTATTTCATTTTCATCTGAAAGACAGCAAAATCTGAAAGACTCAGAACAAAGGAGGTCCTGAAAAATCAATTATTTTTTAAAAAAAAGCCTTTTCAGTCCCAGTAGGTTCCCATTCTCCAGTAGCTCTTCCACTGAAATGATGTTCATTCTTCCATCCAGAGAAAACAGATGAGTCCTGAAGCATATCCTGAAGGTTACTCAGGTCATTTGGGAGGGAGCTATGTTTCAGAGATGCAGTGCTTTCACCGTGGGTGCCCTTTCACCATTTTCCCATTGTTTGCACTGTATGTTTGTAACTGCCACAGCAGCAATGTGTAAAATACGGCAATGTGTAAAATAGACTATTCATGACCTAAATTGTTCTGGGCTCAAAACCAGGAGCAGGTGCAACCCTGGTCAAAACCAGAAGGCTACAGTGTCAGGACCACATCATCCAGTGATAATAGGGGTTGGAAGAAGCAAAACCTATTTTATTTTATTGTTCCTGATCCTTCTTCTAGTCTGTCCTGTGCCCTCCATCCATGTATGAAATAGATGGCAATACGTTCGTTTTAAGCTTCTCCCAGGAACAAATTTCTAGAGCCAACATTTTATTCAGTAAGGTCAATCTAGATGTTGCAAAGGGCAGTTAGCTGTCACTGGCTTCTTAGTAAAGGCATCACAAGTACAGGAGGGATTTTCAAGTAACACATACAGGTACCGGGTTTGGGATAGGTCCTGTCACATACATTGGCTCACAGTGTGGAAGAGATTCTTAAAAGGCTGACGCAAAGGTCATCCTGCTATTATGGCTGTCATCAACCAGTAATGTCCTATCACCTGAAAGATATAGCATCAATTTATGAAGTTTGAAAAGATTTGAATATTCCAGTTATTACCAGAGGGGTTTTTGTGTAGCGTGTTGGTAACATTTCCCCCCAACGTAAAAACTGACAAGGTGATAATTAAAGATAGGATCTTGATAAGTGATTAATTTTATTTTTTGTTTTTAAACATTGTGCTAGCAACAGTTTCTTTGGAAGCAGCTGATATCTGTTGAGATCTGAAAACTGAGTTTTATTATTTCCTGCAAAAGTTCAGTTCTTTTAACATTTGAGGAGACTGTTATGGCAGGGAGAGTGAGATTCCTCCCATCTAACTTGAGATCTACAGCATAGACATCTGCAAAGGAAGGGGAATACATGTTTCTAAGAACAAAACACCTCACTGTTTAATTTTAGTCTATTTTGCAGTGAGATGACTCTTTCCATAGGCCCCGTTGGTGAGATTTACAGCAAGTGCAGAGTCTTGGGGTGACTAACTGAGATGCAAGCATCTGCATTTTTGATTGTCGCTTAAATGTCTTTCACAGTTTTAGAATGAAATATTAGAAATCCTTGAATATTGTAATTAGTGGACTTTTGTCCTTAATGCCCTGTCTGCATTTTCTGTCCTTCAGCTATTACAGGAATGTATTTGTTGTAGTGACTTGTTGGGAAGAAGACAGGGAGTTATTCTTTAAAATACACTGTGTCATTCATTGGTGGCAAGTGGTCTGCATCGAATACAACTGACTTACCTGCATAGCAGTCTCTCACTCTGGGATTCTCATACTCCATTGGGTTCTTAAGTGTACCCAACATACTTGACTGTTACGTACACAGGGTCAAAGTCACAGTGACTGGGATAGTTCTATGCTGACAAGACAGTCTGGAAACAAAACAATTAATTGTAATACAAATGAGCAAAGTTCCTTTTGATTTCCTTGAACAGAAAGCATGCTATTTTCTTGCAGCTAAGAAGGTAAGGATTGTTTCATGGGAAGGATGTAATTTCTAATCCCTTACATTCAAGCACATTTCAGAAGAGAAATCTCCAGGCAG
Organism: Strix uralensis; assembly: GCF_047716275.1. Classification (NCBI taxonomy): domain Eukaryota; kingdom Metazoa; phylum Chordata; class Aves; order Strigiformes; family Strigidae; genus Strix; species Strix uralensis. The sequence goes on from NC_133972.1 coordinate 30,044,484, forward strand.
TAGCTATGTTAGCTAAGTCAGCAAACACCACAAATTGTAGTTGTGCTGGTTTTCCACATGGGACAGTTTTCTACTTCACAAACCTATAATGTCATGCAAAGTTCATTTTACTGGTAAGCATCATTAAGCCAAAATTGAGTTCAGAGCCCCAGGGAAAATAGATGTAAGTATTTATCCACAATGCTATTTGAATTGGCTTGAAATTTTGAGTTCTTGGTTGCCTTCCTCATTCATTTCTAGTTCACTGGAGTCTTTATTAGAGCTCCTAAAGGTTGAGAATTTAGCTTCTTTTAGGGGGGAAAAAAGTAATCTGCAAAACCGATAACTTTATAAGCTAATGTAACTGGTACAGTCAAGATGAACTCTGTAATATGATGGCAGGGAAAGAGGGTTTTTATTTAATGCCTATCCATTTCCACATAGGATCAGCTGTTCAAACCAATAAGACAATGATAGCAATTAAAAATTGCTTTTAAAATTAAGATTATAATGTTTTCTTCTAACCATATTCTATGTAATTTCCCAATAGAATAAACTAAGCATTATTTTCCTTACCCCCACCAATCAAAATTGCTGTCTAAACGTTTCACTTCAGAAAATTGAAGTATGCAATGATGCAGGCATGAACAGAAAATGCTGCTTTGCAAGAATTAGTCTTCATCTGTGTTAGTTTAAACAGTGATGGATCTTTACAAGATTTCACAAATTTATTTTTTTAATTTTCTTTTAAAATACTGGTTGGAGTGGCAAATTATATTTTAAAAGTATCTCAGCTAGTTATACTCAGTTGGATATCTCCCTCTTCTTTACCCTTTGCTATCTTTATTTCCTTGTTCTTTAAGGAATATTGAGTAAGAAGTACTCAGAATGTTTTAATCCTAAACTGCTTCTGTTTTTACAAAATTTTTTGTCTTCATATTTGGGATTTTTTTTTCTCAAACCATTTGTGTCCATTCAACATACTGACTACTGCTATGTGATGCTGGTTTACAGCATCAGCTCAAGTGGTTTGCACAGGTATGTAATATTTCACCTTAGTCCTTTAGTAGTGCCATTACATATTCAGAAATCACTGTGTATCTGTAAAGGAAATGGTGACAGACTGTACTGTAATATGTATTCTGAAACTTCTGTTTTCCTAATTGTCACCTAGTACGCACTTATAAATTATCCCCTTCTTCTTCCAGATTTAAGAGAGACACAGCAGTAGGCAAAAATGTATTGCAGCTCTAATGCCATCACAGCTTTCTAATGAAAGCACAAATCAAATGGTAGATGTTTGAATCATTTATTTCCAAGATGGAATTTCCCTTATTATTTTACTGTGCCTTTATCTAGTGTGCATTTTATAATTTATTTTTCTGGAATATGATTAGAATGCAAGACAAAAGTATTATATATGCCAAAAATAAGACTCGCATAGATTAGTCTGTGTTGACTGGAATATTAGAAGGATGTAATAACATGCTAATACACTTTATTGGGCTGCCGGCTTACCTGTGTAAATGTTTCAAAAGGAATTAGACATGTGTACACATAGTGTACAATGTTTGTTTAATTTACGAGATTATATTTGCTTACAAAGTCTTACATCTTGGTTAGAAGATCTGTTTTATTATAGTAATCTCATGTCTATATGACTAGCACTATAGGTCTAGCGATATATTGAACCTGTAAATTTAAATTCATACTGCTCTCTAGTGGGGAATGTTTTCAATGCAAAATATATATATTAATGTCCAGCAGGTATATAAACTGGGATTTCTGAAAAGTTACTGTCACCTAGAGCAATTCAGTAAAACTAGTGTTATCATGTTAGCATTTTAATCCTTGTAATGCTTTAATCAAAAGACTGACCTTCTAAATTTAAAAGTATTTTAGACAGATTAATATAGCTCTCTTTGCTGGAGATATTCTTCACTCCAAACTCCAGAAGACTGAGAGGTTGATGGATTGCTGCTGCTTCCTCAGGAGAAACTTCCTCCTTCCATCAGGAGAAATATGCTATAGATCTGCTGTAGAAAAACTGCAGGTTTTCTCCTAAGCTTCCACAGTCTCATAATATCTTATGGGATGGTTGTGATTTGTCTATAAATGTTTCTATCAACACTGTTGGTATAATAGGTTTGATTTTAATGAATATCTACTTTAATGTGCTTCTTGTTTAGTCTGCTTTCTCATGTCTTGCTTTGGGCAGCTAAAATCCTAGATAAGAGTTGACTATACACAAAAGCTGAAATCATAATATTGACTGAACTAGTTGAGTGAGGTTTTAATCTACTGCAAGTGCAGAGCTCCTCTCAGAACTAGGTCTGTGCTTTCTTAAATGAAATAGGGTTTAGTTAGCATAAAAGAACACAATATTAATTAGATAGCAAGCATCTGAAAACTGAGATTGAAACTGTTTTGAACAATTGATAGGTTTTAGATTTGCATCTTTAGATAAATTCGTCTTTATGATTTGATTGGGAAACACTAAATGTGTTTAAATCCTTGGGAGGGCTGGCAAAACATTTAGCTGATGAAATTTATGATATTTTAAGCTCTCTCAAGAATGATTTGCAGTATTTTGGTGTAATAGGACCCAAATCTGAAGGCTGGTTTAGACTTATTTTTAGATACTGAACCTTGTCTGGATCTGGGATTAAAGGCACCTGTAGTCCATTTTCTTGTGTTGCTGCAATAGTATTTTTTGTCTTGAGGTTGTCTGATTTGTCTGTTAGAGACCAAATAGTATCGTCATATTTAAGGCTGCAGTAATTTCGTCACACAGATTCTTTGGCTAGACCTTCATTTATTCACTAAATCTGGGAGAACAAGCAGTTTAAAGATTTATATGCTATATAAAGGTCTCATCAAAATACTAAGTTGGTATAACATTTTGCACTCCTTGAATAGTAAATTAGGTTTGCTGTGCACAGAGCACTTCTTCACCTGTGACATTTCTGCTCACCTTTAATTGCAGAAGCTCATGTTTACATTCATTTCACTTGAAGTTCTGCAGATGGGATTATCTTCTCATTTCTGTAGTTGTTACAATTTGGTATTAGCTGAATCTAAATTAACTATCCTTGAATCATAATCTTGGGAGGTTTAAATAAGAAACTAATAGAACATGTTTATTTGAACTATTTTGAAACCAGACAGGTTATGAAGTGATTACACTTGGGCTTGAAAGCATTCACAGAAAGTGAAGAGGGGATGACTAGGGGTTGCTAAATACCTAATTAACAAACTCAAGTGTGAGGTCTATGCATTTAAGCTTAGCTGACTAAAATATAGGGGATTTATTTTTTTCTTCTATTAATTGCAGTACACCAAAATATATAAATATGTGAAACAGAGACTAATCCTCCCCCCTTCTTTTTTTTTTTTTTTCCCAACTTGAAAAATGCATCTTACATTTTGAAGTGCTAAAACAGCTACAAATTTGTAGCTGTTAGTCATGTGAAGTATTTGCATGTAGGAGTGTATCTGTGTAGTTTAACTGACCTATTTATTGTATAGTTTATATAAAAAAAGTGAAATTTATGGATTTAATCCTAGAGAGGATTATAAAATATTTCTGCTGCAATAACTACTTGTATATCTGTAGTGGATTGACCTTGGCTGGCTGCCAGACCCCACCCAGCTGCTCTTTCACTCCCTTTCCACACCAGGGCACAGAGGGGGAAATAAGATGGAAAAGCTCATGGGTTGAGGTGAAGACAGGGAGCAGTTGCCATCATGGGCAGAAGAGATTCAACCTGCGGAAAATTTGTTTTAATTTGTTGCTAATTAAAATAGAGTAGGATGGTGAGAAACAAAGATAAAACACTAAAACACTTTGCCCCTCTGTCCCCCACTTTCTTCCTGGGCTTAACTTCTCTCCTGACTCTTCTGTACTACTCCCCCCACTCCTGAGCGGTGCAGGAGGATGGGGATTAGGGGTTGTGGTCAGTCCATACCACTTCATCTCTGCTGCACCTTCCTCCTTATGCTGTTCTCCTGCTCCAGCATGGGCACCCTCCCACGGAATACAGTCCTTCACGAACTGCTCCAGTGAGGGTCCTTCCCATGGACTGCAATTCTCAATAAAACTGCTCCAGCATGGGTCCTTTCCATGGCATGCAGTCCTTCAGGAAAGGACTGCTCCAGTGTGGATCCCCCACAGGATCACAAGTCTTGCCAGAAAACCTGCTTCAGCCTGGGCTCCTCTCCACAGACCACAGACCCTGCTGGGAGCCTGCTCTTGCATGGGCTCTCCATGGGCTGCAGCTTCCTTCAGGGCACGTCCACCTCCTTTGGCATGGGGTCCTCCACGGGCTGCAGGATGGATTTCTGCTCCACTGTGGTCCTCCATGGGCTGCAGGGAGTAAACCTGTGTCACCATGGCCTTCACCATGAGCTGCAGGGGAATCTCTGCTCCAGTGCCTCGAGCACATCCCCCCCCCCCCCCCCCCCTTCTTTTCCACTGTGTACAGAACTGTTTCTCTTGCATTTTTTCAGCTGCTGCACACTGGTTTTACCCTTTCTTAAATATGTTATCAAAGAGGTGCCACACCTGTGGCTGATGGGCTCAGGTTTGGGCACTGATGGGTCAGTTTTGGAGCAGCATGGGACAGCTCCTGGCCTTGTCTCAAAAAGGCTGCCCTCCAGCCCCCACTGCCAGCACCTGGACACTTGCACCCAATACAGTTTCCCACAGAAGATGAGAGTTAAGTTGTCATAAGCTTCATCCAGACTTTACTGAGACTTGGCATTTGTAAGGTTGCTTTTCATAGTATAATTGTTAAATAATTAAACTAACCGAGGGCAAAGATAGAAATAATTAAAAAAAAGTTTAAAAAAATAAATACCTGTGACAGGTTGACTCCAGTGATAGACTTAATAGTACCCCTGAACATGCAAAGACATTCACTTGAGTGGCTGTGAAGTTATTCAAGTTACACAGCAGAACTAAAACATATGAAGAGAAAGCAAAATACATGAGTGGAAATATAGTGTTGAAATATGAAAATACAAAGGATGATTTTTTGCCTTTTACTGGTTTGCAGATGTAGAAATCTTGTGTATATTATTTTATATTACTCATAAATTTTCCTTCTTATGTTTTTTCTTCCCCCCCAGAAAATATGAAGAAGCCCTGGAGCCCTGATTTACCAGTTGATAACCACTCATACAATTCAGATTTCACATCTGTCCCAGAAAGGGAAGGTGAGAAAGAATTAGCACCTGATGGCACTGAAGAAAAGAAGGAGAGAGAAAAGAAACACACCAATTTCACTTTGTGTAATGTTTGTAACATTCAGCTGAACTCTGCTGCTCAGGCACAAATCCACTACAATGGCAAATCCCATCAGAAGAGGTTAAAACAGCTCAGCAATGGAAATCTCAAAAGTGATAATGGTAAGCATTAAAATATACATACGTTTTGCCATGTTTTGATGTGGGAATTGCAGCAATGTTCAGTAATGTCAATATATATGAGTCTAAACTTTTTTTTTTTTAATTCAACCAACAAATTCTTTGAAGTTAAGGCAAAGGCTCTTGATGACTTCAGAGTGCTTGGGGTCATCACTAGCATGAGAATCTGGCAAATAGCTAAGGGTATACCATCTGTGTTGTTACAAGTGTTTTCATTTTATATTTTGTTTACTTGATGGTGTTGATTCAGATTCTTTCTCATTCTATTTGCATTTTGATGGTTTTCAGCATAATCAGTGATATTCCATATTTCACGGTCTACTAGAAAGGTTATACTTGTTAGGGGTATGTTTACTTTTAATGAATGTAAGACAGTTGCAAAATAAATTGAAACAAATACATTACACAGAACAAATACATTTCCAAACTCATTTCACTTTAGTTTGCTTATTCAGGGTTCAACCCGTAGCTAGCATAAGTCTGTTTAAAGATCATGACTGAAGTCAAACAGAGATGGAACAAAGGTTATTTTGATTTGAACTGTTTTCATTGACAGCTTTGAGAAAAGCATTTTGTAGTAGGTGGCATGTTTTCCTATCATCAGAGTGAGTTGTACACCTCAAAGAAAAACATGTTTGTGGCTTTATGTACAAAAGTAGATCAGACGTTAGAGACAAACAGCGATCCCTGACAAGAAAAAGCATATTACTATGTTATAGTTTTTCTCAATTTCATAACAGGTAGTACTGAAATTTGTTGTACTATGGGTAGAGTTGTACTGTATTGTTCTATTTGCTTCTGTGCACAGTGTCGCAGAAATCATGGTCTTAATGTTGTGTACTTCGGATTTTCAGACTTACTTTCTTCAGACCACACACATTACTTAATATTTTGTGCCATGAGTTGCTTCCTGCCCCACTTGCAGAAGGACATGTAGAACACTAATCCTTAGATAGGATTTAAGAGGTATTTTAATAATCTGTGCTTTGTCCTGGCTTTAAGAGTTGGGAATAATATGGGTATGTTGCAGAAGTGTGATGGATGTGAGTGCTTTTCTATGTACAAAGTGTTGCTCATTTCCTTAAAACAAAACAATAAAAAACCAAAAACCCGTAACACTGAACACGGTTTTATCTTTAAGTGGTAGGACTATAACTTTTGGCACTGCTCATAGTTCAGGCTTAGGAAGAATACCACTACCATTAGTAGGAGCTATGAAAATGTGTAAAGAAAGATTGATTTCCTAATTGATTAAAGCTGTAATATGGCTATCCACAAATGCATTCTTTCTAAAACCAAATAGGCACAGTCTAATGTTATTGCTATCTTCAATTAAGGTAAAATTGTTTTGTTGTTATTAGCACAACAGTTTTGCTAATGATAGAAAGCACGTTTCTGCAGTTCATTTATCTGCGTTAATCCATAGTAATGAAAGAATTAGTAATTAAGCAATGCTGAAATTAGTGTCAAAGGGCTTCAATCATGCTTCAACATTGATCTAGAGAGGATCAAAGTAATAGTATAGCGGCATGTTTCTTATTTCCTCCTTAAAATTATCCCTATGTCATTTGTAGCTGCATCCATTTGTAGTCAGAAAATAGCTGATTGACTGTCTAGCTCTTTGTTTCAAAGTTATTTTGGGGGTTGCCTGAAACTTGAAGCTTTTCAAATCTATCAGCTCTTTGAGTATCATCAAAAGTAACACTCCACTGAGAGAATAACTTAGGGAAGAGAATAAGGAAGTGATTTTCCCATGTCACCAAACCTTGAGATTTCAGGTTTTTTAAACTGAACATTATGAACGAAATAGAGATGAATATTAAATATTTCTTGCTAAAAGTTAAAACTGAATATTTCAGTAACCACCCTCACTGCACTTTGAACAGAGACCCTGTTTGAGATCCATTTTCTAAGTCAAGTAGAAATTGGAATGTGACAGACTGTCCACAATAATAGTTTTGTCAAAACTAGTATATCTGAAATATGGTCAATGTTTTATGGATTACTGATTGTTTTGTTGATGAGACCCCATCAAGCTCAAGTGTCATTTGACCATGACTAAAAGAAATTATGACTTGATCCTTTCAGTTTATCATGTGCACACAAATGATGTTGTTTGAAGGTCACTGATGTAACCGAAAAAACTGTTAAACATGCACAGTACTGTTTATTCAATGTATGTCAGTAGGTTGCTTTATTTATGAGAATGGTATTTCTTGTGTAGAAGTCTGATGGTCACAGAAGTCAGCTGTTTTTCTCAGTGTCCAGGTTAATGGTCTAATAATTCTTGAGACTAAATTCTGCTCTGTGAATTAAAACTAAGTAAAGCCTCTGCTTTATGACATTGTCTTCCTGGGCTTTCATCATCAGTAGCTATTCATTATGTCTTATGTTGAATGAAGTGCTTGCACTGTGCACAAGAAAACACCGTTTCCAAATACAGCGATTCACGGACTGCACTATGGGTTGTATACGTCTCTGCAAAATTGCCTGCTCACTTGGAACTAGCGTACGTGTAAAGCCTGGGAAAAATATTGGAATTGTGACTTCTCCTTGTTTTGTTTTATCTTGGAAATATTCCCACAAAGCAGGTCGGGTTTGTGTGTTTTATATCACGAGGGGTAATAGAAATGGAGGATTGACTTGTATGAAGCAATGGCCCATGTGTCGTTCCTAAATAATTTGCAATGGACTGCTGAACAGAGGTAGGGTTCAGCTGTATTAGCATTTGGCTGTGTAATTAAAGCTGCCATGCTATAGTCATCATCTTCAAACTGTGTGAAGTAGGTTTTATCTGCTGGATGTAAATAACAGAGCATGTTACTATAATTGAATATCTCTGCATAATTTCATAAAGTAAATTGCTTAAGCACAAAGCCTATTAACCTCTGCAAATATACAATTAATAGATAATGTGCATTGTGGGGTTAAAAGCAGCATTTCTGTGCTGCTGTATTGGTATCTGTACTGAATTTGAACAACTCACCAACTCTAAAGTTTTGCTAGCTGCTTACCTGTTAGCTTGGCAGCTTTACTGTATGATACCCACGTGGTTCCTTTCTGGGGCAGAGCAGCCTCAGAACAGCACACTGTGCAGAGTCACAAAAAATTATGTGAGCCCATTGTTTCTTGTGTCATTACTTCGTACAGTGATTTGTGTTGACTTAACAGGACATAGCAAGACATCAGCACTTCTGTTACTGAACTGTACATGCTTGGGAAGAACACAAGTTTCCATGTTCCTTCCTTCTAATAATTGTCTTTTGTGTCACTTAAAAGGACTCTTCACACTTTCTTCATTACACCCTATAATATATTCTTTTTGCTGGTGATTTTTTTGCCATTCTGTTCTCGTGTGTGCAGTAGCAAGGTGACAAGTAAGTCAGTGGGGATTTTCAGTAAGTTTGTTTCTGCCTTAAAAGAGGGCAAAACGCATTTCCTATCTGGTCTGACGACATTGTACCACTTCTCACAAAACCAGCCTGGATGCTGTGGGAAGAGGTGACCTCTTGTGGGAAATCATTTATTCTGACCAGCAGGAGTAAGACTCACGTTTCTACTGACAGAATGGAAAAATAACTGTAGATGTAAATGTATAGCAGTACCAGTGAGAAAGCTGATATTCCTAAGATTTTACGTAAACCAGAATTTCCCGTGTTCTTCCTTTTGTGTAAATTGCTGAATTATCATAAATGAATGAGGCATGGTTAGGACAAAAGCTAAAACTGCTTTCCTCTGCAATACTTTCTACATACATTAGATAACAAGTGGAAAAATAATAAAGGAGATGAGAAATGGCACAAAATTCTTAGTTTTTAAAGTGAAAGGAGTTCTGATTTCTGAAACATTATTATTTTGAAACATTGGAGCCAGTGAAGCATTTGTCAGTAGTTTCTTCATCTAGCTCTCTGAATTCATAGCTGAGACAAAAGACTATCCAGTTTAGAATCACAGAATCCGAATGGTTTGTGTTGGAATGGATCTAAAAGATCATCTAGTTCCAACCAAACAGTTAAGTTTAGCAAGTTTCATTTACTTTCTTTTAACCTAAACCTGCCTACAACCTTTTTTCAGTGGAATTTCATCTTAGTAAAATTTTATTGTACTGTGAACAAGGACAGTGAGTGCATGGAAGAAAAAGAAAGGGAAAAGATCAGAATTAAATACTCTTTTTATCCCTTGCTAACTGCAAAAAGCAAACCTCTTAATTCAGCACCAGATATTACTTAAGAATAAATAACAATTTGCTTATTACAGTTATATTGAAATATACACTAAATTATGATCAAAATTTGTTTCACATTTTATTTTTCTTCAACTACATTTGGTGGTTGAATGTAGTTTCCCACAACAACTCTTGAGATTACAATTCCATAATATCTATGCAGCAAATTTTTTGCACACTGGTCAGAGAAAATATTTTATCTTTTATAACTTTTTTTTTTGGATCTAAATCCTGACACTTTACGGTCCTGCAGGTAGGAAATCCAAAAGATTCACCTAAACCACTTGAAGATTCTCCTTCTTTGCATTCTTCTGTTGCCAGTTCTTTTCTAGTTCTGTGCTGCTACTGTGCTCTACACCCCTACTGTCACATTTTTTTGGTCATGAAAACAGGCAGCTTTGGGGCAGACAGAATCTTACTTTAGGGTGGTAAACTACTAAGCTACAGCTTTCAGGGAAATGGTGTCACCTGCTCTTTTCATTTCATTATTTCCTCCAGAGAAAGAGGATTGGATAGGCATTGAGGAATGGAGGAAATCTTTAGACAAAGTATATTCTCCTTCAGAGGAGGGGATTTTCTGTTATTTTCCTGGGAAACAAGTATTGTCAGATCAGCTTGAGATGTTTCTGGAAGTCATGTCTCTTGCAATTTTTTTTTTTTTTTTTAATAATGTCATGTTCTGATGTGGAGTCTCATGACCAGTTAACAGGAAATCCAGTATGAGTTATCCTCTGGTTTTAAGCCTTTAGTCTGGGGGTCATAGATGCCAGTATTTTGTAAAGAAGCACAGCAGGTTCCTTCTGGGTATTGTGTAATACCTCCCAAATGTCAAAGCTGGAGATCTCTGGACAAGTAGGACTGGCTGAGGGCAGTGTGTTGTCACTTCCACTGCTCCTAGATGTAAATCGTTCTTCTTACTCCAAAGCACTTGTCTGTTTTCATCATTTTCCTATTCCAGTTAATGAACTATTAACATAGTTTCTGCTTTTAAAAAGCACTTTTGCAAGCAAAATATGTTTCTAAAGCACTGCTTGTGTTTGCAGAATTTATTTTTTTTATTGTATTCATTAATGTAATACCCACCATATACGATATCGTTCGGCACTAAGTTTTATCACAAGGTAACTTGTGTCTCATTGAGTGAATTAAGCTTAAGAAAGAGCCAGCTCACACCAGCCAGATGCATGATGTTAATTTTTCACCTAATAAGCACAGTGGGATCCATTTGGCTTTGAGTTGTGGTGGTTTAGGCTCTGCTGGGGTCTGAGACCACGGGGCCGCTGCCCCTCCCCCACAAAGAGAGTGAAATACAAAGCCCCGGGGCTGAGATAAGGAGAGGTTTTAATACAACAGTGCAAGAGCAACAAAACAAACAACAACAATAACAGTAATAACGATGAACAGAGCAAGATATCTACCAATACAGCAGTGAGAACAGAGAGATGGCATAACACACGCGCTCACCGATTCTCCCCCGCTCCTGCGCTTGGGCGGCAGGAGGTGATGTCAGCATGGTATTGAATAACTTGGCTAGAGCTTCCCCCCACTGCTGGGGAAACCTAACCCCATCCTAGCTAAACCAGGACATGAGTATACAGAAAATGATGGATGGATGGATGGTAATTGTGGACAAACTCTTTACATATGTGCAAATATCCATTGTAGACTTGCTATAGTAAGCTGACTGCTACCTATTACAAATAAATACAAAGGGACACTACTGAATTTTAATACAGACCAATCATATGTAAACCCTAGCATTGTAACAAGTTGTGGGAAGAAAGGTTAATGAGTGAACCTGGAATAACTTCAATAACGTCATGCAGTCACAAAGGTAACACATATTTTGGCAATCTCTAAAACATTCTTTTGGGTTTGGAAAAAGAGAAATTCATAGTAGTCAAACAATTTTTCATGTAGTGTATCTGGTAATTGGTCCACTGAATTGCATGACAGAATGAAAAAAAAAAAAAAAAGGGAGCCTAGAAAACTGTGTTTATTAATTATGACTAATACTTCAGAACCTGGGAGATAAGTACAAATTTATTGCTAAATATGCTTAAAGTATTTTTGAAGTTCCTTATTTTTCATCAAGTGCACTTAAGAATGTGCTTATGTTCTTTGTTGAAGTATGGTTTCAGTCTCAACTGGCAAATTCCTTTCTTTTCTACCATCTTAGGTGTCAACTGAATAAAAGCTGCTGTGGCAGTTTATTGTGAATCAGACTGTTTAAGGTATATGAAGAGTCTCAACTGTCAAGAACATCTGCCCAGGGTCTAAACAAGCCTCTAACTGCAGGTTGAAAAACTTACAAAGAATTGGGTTTGTTCTAGTTTTCTGCCTGAATACTGCACAGGATCTCTTTTTAATATCCCCAGTTGTATAGAGTGCCCTCCTTTTGGGTACCATCTCCAAAGCAGGGTGCTTAGCAAGTTGTCTCCATACAAAGGATACAGATGTTTGTCCATGAGAAATTCTACAACAGCGTCAGACAGCTGAAACAAGTTCAGAAATCGGTCCTTACTTTGCTGCCTTTTAGCAAACTTGGATGGGGTTTCTGATTTCTGTGCTACAGCAGTGGGGGCTGAAGTACTTAAAGGTGTCTTCAACAGCACACAAAAGCTGCTGTTATACACAGGTTAAAGGGTGAAACCCGTTGTGTGCCTCGTTGCTACATTTAATCCTCCTCCATACTCACAGTTCTTACTCTGTATGTTCCAAATGTTGTTCTCTTAGAGTTCGCTTGTCTTTTTCATATATTTATGGCCTCATGTCTTCAGGACTTCATGTTGCTCCTAGATGTACAGCACTTTTCCTTCTATGTTGAAAAATAACTGCCCTTAAAATATCTGTGCTTAAAATATGCATGCATAAAGTGGGAAAGCTAACTGTTGTCTTGTTCTCTTTGCACCTCTGCTAAGCATCAACATAGACTCTTTTTAATCACTTTTCTTTTGTTGGTGTTTTTTTTTTTTTTTTCCCCCCCTCCTGTATGGCTTCAGGCTAGAACCTGCCGTACACCCTATTTATCTGAAATGGTTTGTCTCTCCATTTTAAAGTTATTAGTGTTTTAGGTAAGTGTTGTCTTAATGTTTTGTGCTGTAACAAGAATATCAATAATCAATACTAAATTAGCTGTAGAAGGTTCAGTTTCTCTGGGAGCAATCTGTGTCCATCTGTGTTGTTTCTGAACTGTGCCGAGATGTTGGTCTGCCATTCTTTGCTTCTCCCTGAGTGTGGCACTAGTCTCATTTCTGAGAACTCTGGTATTTAATCTCTACTTGCATGTACAGCTAACAAACTGTTGAAACCTATTTTGCAGTATCTCCATTTAGTTCTGCTTATATCACTGGGTCCAATATAGATTATGATGACCATGGCTTCCTTCCAGACCTTCTCAGTAACTTGTATTCTTTTAATATGATGTGGGGTTTTTTTTCTGCACTGGCATCTGGTAGGCAACAAATCTTCTATGAGTCATGACAACACACTAAGTTTATCAACATTTCCTGGTATTAATTTCCTGAGAGCTAGCTTTTCCCATATTCAGTTATTTTTGCTACTTCAAATATAGGTCTATATTCCTCAATGAGGCTGTAAAAGAATAACTTTGTATCTCTCATGTGGCATTAATTTTTTAATTTTTAGGATATCACAGAATTAAAGCAGAATTTTTGGGCTATATCTGAGTAGAAGAAAAAGCAGATATCATCAAATGTGACACACATTTCAGAAATGCTGATTTTTCTTATTTATGGCTTTTTATTCCTCTGATTCAAAATACACTGTCTTCCTGATAGTCATGTCACTGAAATCTTTAGTTAATTTTTTATCTTCTGACATGTTTCACAGTAGGGCGAAATATATCTCAAGATCAGAGTTTTAAGACCAGCTCCAACAAAATTAATTACAAACTCCTGTTGATTTCAAGAGAAGGAGGCAAGTTCCTCACTCTATTGAGGAATTATATTAATGTTAGTACACATTTATGCCAGTTCAGTTTACATCATCAAGGAAGCACCAATTCTAATCTACAGTTCACACTGCTACTGTAGGAGTGAGTTAATCTGTATTATGTCTTTCCTTTGTTTCTCAAATTATTGTTTATAGATTAGCCTGCTGGAGTCCCCATGCAGACAGCATTGTAGATATAGACACAATCACGATTCCACTCCCCTGGTTTTTCCATATGTATGAGATTAGAGAGCTGGATAGATACACTAATTGTAAGCAAAGCAACTCACTTCCTAAACTAATTCTTTGTTCTGTAATAAAAATTAAAATTCTTCTTCTCTAGATACTTTACATCAGGGTAATATGTCTTTAAATGCAATCCTCCTAGTGGGGATGGTATATAATTTATTATATGGAATGTAACGTCAGTGTGTGACTTTTTGACTCTGAAAGTAATGTTGAATGTTTCTTTTTATAGGCTTTAGCAGCATAATGACTATTAGACTAGAACCAAAACCAAGACATAGTCTCCTTTTGTGCTGGATTCCACAATGTTGTAGAAGAAAAAAGAAAGTTAATGAAGAATAATTTGTGATCAAACATTTTGTGAGCTTTAAGCAATTTCATTCATAGCTAAGTACAATAAAAGTAAAACTGGAAATGTCCAAATGACTCATTTTGGTATTTATGAGTGCAGTTGGTTAGCAATTTTGTCAAAGATTATTCAGAAAATGGAGTATTACTGATTTTCTTCTGTTGAACCTGTTCCATTTGTAATCATTCTTGGGAACACTTAACTCATCTGTCCCTTTTTTACCAGAAGAACCCAGTCCCTACCTTCTGAGTAATTCTCATTCCATCCCAATAGAAATAGCAATATTATTAAACAGTGGATAAAAAAATCCTTCTTCCACTTCCGTTCCTGTCCTCAAATTCAGTAGAGGTTTGAACTTTGGCAGCTTGCACTGTGAATAGATGTTTTTTCACCGGTGAAGGACGGTAGAATTTTGTCTTGGTCCTCAGTTTTAACTATTCTGATGATATGTCCTAGTTTTTCCTAGGGTGTTGTTTTGTTTTCCTTGGGTTTTTGGTTTTTTTATTATTATTATGGCTTTTTATTTGATGATCAGACTGAAGAAAACCAATGATTACATGATCATAGTTCTGACTGGACTTAGCTCCATTTTCCTCACTTTTGATTCAGAGTCATGTTACTAGTCATAGAACTTTTATATAGTAAAACACAGATGGATGCATATGCATGGCTGGTCATTCTCAATTTCAGTACTAACTTTTTCTCCTTTCATTGTTGAAAAAATAGTATCTTTAATGCTTCTTTTTTCCTAGAAGAGATAGCAAAACTCTACTGATAAAATGAGAGCATTCTTCTTATCAAAGGTAGTCGAGACAAATGTAGTCAACTTCAAATTGAAATACTACCAGGGATGTCCCTCAGCTCAGTAGTGATATCTGATACTCTGAAGTAACTTTGCTATGTGATGTATTAAAAATTAGAAGTCATTAAAAGAAGTATTTCATCTTTTTGGAGCAGTCTCTGACCTCACACCCATAGGGCATTAGGGTCAAGCCTGTAGGAGCTTTTCTTGTGAAATTGTATACTGGGTAAGTTTTCATTGGCAAGCAGGACAGTAAATTTTAAAGGGGTCTGTATGGGAGGAATATAAAATAGTGATGCCTGGAAAGAGGTAAATGTTACTCCCATCTTCAGAAAAGGTGAGAACCAATCAGTCGGTTATCAGTGGCCAAGAAGTTCATGGAGCAAGTCTTTATGAAAGCCATTTGCAGGTACATGAAGTAGAGAAAGGTGATTGGGACTAGCTAGCACAGATTTATGTGCAGACTTTGTAAGACCAACCCAGTTACCTTCTGTGGTGAAATGGCTGGCTCTGTGAACATGGAGATACAATTTTCTGACTTAAGAAAGGCTTTCACCCATAGGATTGTCATAGCCAAATTGGTGAGATAGGGGCTGGATGAGTGGAGTACAAAGTAGATTAGAAGCTGGCCCAGACTGTCAGATGCAATGTGTAATGATTAACTTTCACAGTCTAACAGACAGATGATTGGTTATGGCACTCCCCAAGGACTGATCGTGAGCCAGTGCTGTTTAACATCTTCATAACACCTTCACCATGACTCTGGTGATAGGATGGAGTGCACACTTAGCAAATCTGCAGATGACACTAAGCATTACTATGATAGAGTACAAAGCTACTGTTCATAGGAACCTCAACAAGCTGCAGGAGAGGCACAGCAGTAACTTCATGAAGTTCAACAGATGCAAAAATGTGAATATACATACACAACTATAGTCTGGGGACTGACTGGCTGGAGAGCAGCTTTGTGAAAAAGGACTTGGGTGTCCTCATGGGCAACAAGTTGAACATGATTCATGAGCTTTTGTAGACATGAAGTGTTAACTGCACGCTGGACTGCATTTATAAAAGGATAAGTAGTAGTTTGAGGGAAGTGATTACTATCCACTCTGTACTTTTTGAGATCGTATGTGGAGTACTGTGTCCAGTTTTGGGCCCCAGTATGAGAGAGGCATCAACAAAAGGGAGTGAGGCTGGAGGAGCATCACTAAGATGTTCAGACTGCTGGAGCACATGACACATGAAGAGAAGTTGACAAAGCTGGTTTTGTTTAGTGTGAAGAATAGAAAAGCTAATCGGGGATCCTGTTGCAGTCTACAACTTCCTCAGGGGATTTTAGAGAGAAGATAGATGTCTACAGTGAAAGGGCAAGAGGGGGTAGTCACAAGTTGCAGCAAGGAAATTCTGATTAGATATATGGAAGAAAGCTCTCAGAACCTCACTATAAAAACTGGAATAAGTTGCCCAGAGAGGCTGTGGAAATTATTCTCTGAAGATTTTAAGAACTCAACCTGATCTAACCTTGAAGTTAGTTCTGCTTTGAGTAGGAAGTTGTGTAAAGTGAATTCCAGAGATCCTTTCCACCTGAATTATTCTAAGGTTCTGTAGAAAATACACTAGGAAAACTTCAGTTTTAAAGATTCAGGGGCCTACTTACCTAATTTACATCAGGAGCAAGTTATATACAGACAAAGGCTTGGATTTTTCTTCATAGCTGTGTGTTTAAAAAGAAAAAAACACCAAGAAAACTCTGAATGTCATGTTGCTGATGTTATTTGACAGAAGCAAAACAAATACAGCAAAATCTGTATTCTTAGAAAGGCTTTGAGATGTACAACAAACTATTGAAGCCTTTTTTAGTATTTTTATTTTTTCATCAAATTGCCTGTAGCATATAGTCAGAACTACTGTTGATGTATGTTACAGTATATCTAGTTAAAGATTATAAAAATAAAATTCTTGTTCTTTAAAAGAGGAAATCTAGGAACAAAGCTACTAGTATACATAGATCTTGTTTTTAGACCTTTCTTCTGTTGTCAGTGGTGACAGAGGAAAGAACAGATGCTAAAGGATGCAGTAACAACAGATACCATTAAGACAGACTTGTCCTCATGGAAGGCCAATATTAATAGCCATTCAAACTTATTTTTCTTAAAATACATGAACTTTTAATGTAAACTATTGAAGATGTCAACAGTAGACCATGCCATGTAAACACTGGAGTGATCAAACAGCTCATTAAAAAAATTATTCAATTTGATTTTGTGTTGAATGTTTGCTGTTTTTTGGTTTTATGAGGTGTATTTTTCTCACAGATCACACCTCATCATGAAATTAAATTGCATTTCATGAAAAAGTAATTTTTGTATGTTGAGGGAAACACGTAGATCTCTATTTAGAATTGTCATTGTAATCTGGTATCAAAAGTACCACACATCAGTAACAGAGTATTCCCGGTGTTTTAAACTCTTGAAATCTTTAAGAAAAAAACACTGCCATAGTAATTTGATTTTATCACTGACTGTTGATGTCAGTGACCCTTGTCACAAACAGATGAAACATGCTTGAGAAAGCCAAAGAAAAGATCCTGGAACGGCCAAACTTTGAAAAATACATATTATTCAGAATTGCGGCGTTGGCATTTAAAGACTTACTACTGTGAAATAAATTGTTTCAAGAACAATGGCAAGCCTCTCTGGTCTTATGAACACTCCAAATTAAAAGATTGTGGAAACAAACAATGCTATAGCTAAACAAAGAACAATTAAGTAAGTTTATAGCTGGCATAGCAGTCTCAGGACTATTCAACAAGGAAACATTTTAATTTTACAAACACTTTGTTTTTTGCAGGTCAGGAGAGTTTATTTCAACAGATTGACTCTTAATTTTATCTCCATGCGACTGGATGTGTGTGTAAAATCATAAATTACTTTCTGTTTTTTGGTACAGGCTGAAAATTTGGACTGTAGGTTAATTTAATCTGTTTTATACCCATAAATCTGTTGTGGGGGAAATAATTTGCTGGTTTTGTGATTCCTTTGATACCACACACGGCCTATTCTACAAAATCCATTGACACATTAATAGAGTACTAAGATAGTGAGGTTAAATTTGAATATGTGTGCTCTGAGTACAGTGATTATATATTCATACACACACACACACAAATCATGGCACAGTTTATTCTTAGTCTGCATAGAAATATGTTGGCTCTTGGACTAGTCTGAAAGAAAATTCCAGTGCTGTGCTTTATAGAGAGAGCACTTGTGCACCATCTCACTATTTGCTCAGAGTCAGTCCTGTATGGTAGTTAGCAGCTAGTTAGTTTTTAATCTCTGAAAATTGTAGTGGATGTTTTTTTTTTGCTGAAGAGCTGCAATAATTTCTTTTGAAAGGAATTTTCCAAACAGTATGTGTTTATTTTGTCAAATCAGAAGTCACATTGGTGATATTTTCAAGTGAACATCGGTAGAAATAAAACTTCCTGATCCTTTGACTCTAGAAAGCTGAGTTGCATTTCTTCTAGTTCAGTATTATTCACTGATGCTGCAGATTTTATAGACCAGAAAACGTGCTCTTACAACTTACATAAGGTTTTTTTCCTTTCTTAATTCTGTATATTTTTCTATTCAAAACAGTCAAGAAATCTTCTTGCACTTTACTATTCATATCACGTTATGACTGATGTAAAATAATACTTAACAAGAATAGGTGGTGTTACTTTTGATAGATGTCTGGGAGGTATGTTAGCTGTTGATGGGATTACTGAAACATCATATCTTTTGCAAGAATTTTTTTTTTTTCACTGGGAATACGAAGTGGTATAATTACTGTTTAGTGCTATTAAGATATCCCTGGTATATTCTGGTAAAAACATATATCCCTTGCTATATCCACTCTTCTTTAATTTCTTTGGCGAATGATCGTCATAATATTTACTTTCTTCTTTTGCCAATTAACTGTGGATATTTTATTAAGTCTCATCATAGAAAGCTTGAGTAATCAAGCTCAGCTGATCCTCAAAGTTACCCAGAAAGAGAAGTTGTCACCACGACTTACTGTTTGTGGATACCCAAAGGATTTCTGCTTAATGTGTTCTGACAGCTTTCCATGCTCTGCAGTTCAGCTGCTATAGATGTGATGCCACTAAAATGTGGTGGCTGAGGCAGCATGTGCAAACACAAAATGGCAGGATGGGCAAGTTTATCGTGCAGTTTCTGAAGACAAAGGGGAGAGGGTATCAAATGATACCTGCTTCATCCTTTAGAGTCCTTTGATAATAAAGCATTTCACAACATTCTTGAGACTACAGCAGACAGGAATATGTACACAAAGTACAGCATGGAATTTGAAATGTGCTCCACTTGTATATTTTGTGTACAAAGTGAGGTGCTTAGGGCTCCTTTTCTCTTGACATTGTGTAAGGTCAAAATCACCTACTGTGGCCCAAAGAAGCCCTATGAGAAAAGTAGGATATTACCCATACTGAGGGCAGCAATCAGGCCAACAGCAGCTTCCTACCAGACCATTTTACTGTAACAATGTGAGGTTAGACTCATACTGTTTAATCTCATGGAAGACTTTAGAAGGCCTTGGTTCCCATGGAGAAGCACTCTCTCTGGTAGTAAAATGTGCTTCACAAACCCCTGTGAACAGTGGCACAAACCCCTGAACAAACTCACTTGTATGCAGCATAAAAGGGGATCAATGCCGCGGCATGAGGAGACTGACTAATGAGGGGATAGTCAGATTCAGATGGGGCTAGGTCAGTACTTTTTCATGATTTGGTGGGAAAATCAAACATGAAAATTCATTTTTATAGGATGGTATTAACTTGCAGAGGTAAATACAAATGTAGAAAATGAGTAGAATGAGTAAATGAACAACTGTGGGGAAGACTACGGGATAGGAGAGGGAACTGTTTGTCTTGTATGTCAAAATAATTGAAAACCTGACAGAACATAAAATGTTTTTTGCTTCCTGACCATCTTGAAGTCATTAAGGAAATGACAATAAATTTTCATAGAATTTATATTTCCCATTCACTTGAATGCCTGGTGCATTGTATTTCCTACTCAGATGGTGGGCTCCTTCTGCCAGGCACCGGCAGGTTGGTGTAAATTACCCAGCAGAAGTTAGAATGTTCTTTCATTACAAGCTGACAAGCTGAAAGACACATGCAAAACCCAATACTCTCCCCATCCCTTGCCACTGTCTCATTTCTTCCTCCTTCCTCAAGAAACCTTAGGAAAAGAATTCATAGTCCTTATCTGAAGAAAAGTGAAATTCTTGTCTGAAAACTGCTTGATTTTGAGCAGGGAAAAGACTTCAAAGTTAAACTGTGGCTTTTCTCAACTTTTTGAATCTACATGATACTTTGATTTGCTGCTTTGTTTTTAATCCAGAGTTTAAAAATAATGTTTCCATGCTACACAACTTAGAAACAAAAATAAAGTTCTTAATAACTTGAACTATGTTTCAAGAAAATCCACTTCTGCATTGTACTTTTTACCCCATATAAATACTAGTAAGAAGATACAATGCAAAAAACCCCCTTTCTGCCTGGCTCAGCACAAGAAGGATTTATCTCAATTTAGATAACATTATTTGAACACTAAAGTACTGAGCAATGAATCACACATTTCTTCTGAGGCATGCAGGTTTCCTTGCATATGAAGTTGGGTGAGCCTTGGAACTTTCCTCATAGAAATATAAAGCATACCTAACTCTGTACTCTTCTAGAAGAAAACTCTTTTGGACTATGAAAAGACCAATGGCATATTTGTTATGTTGCAGTTTCATCAGTAGTTCTTCTACCAGTAGTTTAATTAGGTCATGATACCTGTGGAATTATTTAATACGATATGGTAATATTATATCTGCTATGTTGGCGGTCTTCAGGATGGGGATTCTGTTACCCTTATCACTATGTGAGGCAGAAAGAATGTGAAGACTCTAGAATAATACTAGCACAAAGTATCAGTAGCATCAAAAGAATCAAAAATTAAAATGAATGTTTGTTGGGGTTTTTTTGGCCTAAATTATTAATTTCATTTTGTGGAAGTCAATTTAGTGTTTCATGGGAATGGACTTGGCTTTTTCTCCCTCCTTGTCTGAACTCCACTTATGTGGAGTTTCTTATGCTCTCACTCTTTACCACAGAAGCGTCTGTATATTCGCAATAGTGCTGAGTACACAGTACGGTAATATTAAGGCTTTATTTAGGACAGTCTTTCTGTGGCATTAGTAAAAAGCGGGCAGGTTCTTGGTGGGATTTTTCTGTCTTCCAAAACCAGTAATTGAACTGTGAAGTGCTCTTATATCTTTTGGGGATTTTAACCCACATCTCTAAAGCATCTTACTGTTTTAAACCCAAATATTAACTAGTTGCCCTGGAACGAAGAAGTGTATCAAGCTTTCCTTTTTGCCTGTACAGCACCTACTGCAAGTGAAAGTACATAACCTCCTTATATTCTGACTCTGTTCTTCCATAAACAAGTGGCAATGTTGTTAACTTCAGTGTACACAAAAACAATATTATAAGTATTTTTTTATTCCTTTATTACTTGTAGTATGCAGCCATCTTTCCTCCTTGCTTTTCTTTATTGGCAATACTTGCCATTCAGACATTATTTTCTAAGAAGTTAAGTTACAAAGAAATAATTCCGCAAGAAGCTCCCTTTCAGCTTCATTCCTAACTCCCCCTATTAATACTGAAAGTGTTGGCAGCCACATTTTCATGATGTTTACAGAATTGCTCAGAAATTTACAGTTTCTTTTTTTATTTCCTCTTCTTTGTGAAGATCAAAATAAGTTTTTATTGTTCAACAGTTATTAACATATAAGACCTAATACTCCCACAGGTATATTAGATCACCTTTGGCTTTTTACAATTAGAAGAAAACACCCTGGTGGATATTTCTTTTATCTGTCAATTCACTGGTGTCTGAAGCTGCTACTGCCAAACTCTGGAAGGGTTTGTCCTGAATAAATGCTTGGGGGCTTGGTCTGTAGATTTTTAAATGCCTTTGGGAGGTGAGATCAGATGTGTAAGAATGTGATTGTGTTTATTTTTTACATGAATATGGCTGGTAGAATTCTTAGGGATTTGCTGCATCAAAGATATTTATGAGAATATTGCCCTTGGCTACCATTTGAAAGGGAGCAATGTAGGACAGGGACAGATGAAGGGCAGGCAAACTGATGACTGGCTATAGAGAATGGTGAGAGTCTTTACATCTGGATACCCTTTCTGATACATAGCACTCAAGCAAATTAGGTGAATGTGCAAAAATCTTCAGTCACATTTCCACTTCAAATGTTTGCTTGGGTATTACAGTTCCTGAATGTTCATAATTTCAGAGACAGCAAAGCATGAGTAGGATTAGTCACTCAACAAATGGACTCAGTGTATGCTGTTGTATGTATATGGTGTGGGCTTGTTTGGAGAGCGAGATCTTCAGGCATGTGACTATTATGTTTGACCTTTGGTGTGAAACAGATGTTTGCTGGTTGCGTGCATGAATAGTTCTGCGTTCTTACATCTTCCTGCTTTTAAGGGAAGAATTGGGCAAGAAGACGGTAAGTAAAATCTGGCAGGTTTGTCATAGCAGTTCCTCAGCATGTATAGGTTTACATTTCCCACGAGTAACAGGTAGTAAAAATGATGAAGCAAGCAGAAAAAGAGGAGAGTTACAAAATCAAGTTGTATATGAAGTTTCTCTCACTGAGGATGTATTGTTCTAGTTAGAAGAAGGAGCTATTTGCCTTCAGTTCAGTAAGAGCTCTCGAGCAATACAGAGAACTGTTGGACTCAATGATCTTAAAGGTCTTTTCCAATCTAAATGATTCTATGAAGTAGCTGAAGTGGCATTTAAAAAAATTGTGACATCTACCATTTATATTAATTTTGCTGACCAGAATAGTTATATAATCTATTAGTAATATACATTTGCTGATTTATAAAAATAAGTATGTGTATGCACGTGTGCATACATGTACAGAGGGCTTTTAATTAGTTGCTGAGATAATGTATAAATCTCTGCCCCTTTAAATTTGCTGATTGAAAAATGAAGAATTCCTGACCTTTAAATGTTCGGCTTTCACAGAGGTTACAGTAAATCTCTTAATCTCCCAAGCACTTATTCTCCTCTGGGTTTTTCACAGGCATTATCCACAGGACATTCATTTCCAATCTGTATTTAAATCCAGCAATAACTATGTGGGCTTTGAGCTATCTGCTTTCATGCACTCCTAATAGGCTCTGCCACAGGAACTCTGGATGAGCTGGAAAAAAAATAGATTCAAGCCCAGTCATATTTGGCTTCCATTTCAGCTTAAGCTGAGTCTCTATTTATTCTTGGTGAAGAGAGCATTAAAGAAAGCAATTATTTGGGGGTGAGAGAAGGGCAGGAAGGATCCGCAATAAAGGATTTATTCTGGCTTTATAGAGAACACCAGCGTATCAGTTTTTCAGGTTTATAATGGGACGTAGTTGAACGTATCTGCAGAATGAGGTGTGAGGATTTGAAACATATCCTGGATTTTTGTCAAATGCCCTCAGCACTTTTTTTCTTGTTTCTTACAGAAATTGTAGACCAGATTCTTAGATGTAACTGGTCATAACTTTACTTTGTCCTATAAATACAGAGTAGCGCACAGTGGCATATTTTCCATTAATTTGTAGATGCTTTGCAGTTAATATGCTAAATGACCCATTTTTGTAAGAGAAACTTAGTATTAAATTTATATTATAGTGTGAAAGAAAAAACAGAAACACAGTCTTCTTTTAAGTAGTTACATGAAGCTGCATCTTGACCTTCTGGCATTTTCTCTCCTGTGCATCAAAGAATTTGTTTCAGTTTCATTAACAGTGTACTTAGGGATAGGTAAGTGAAGGAGATTGAAAGAAACTGTGCTGAGGAGACTTATAGATCTGTATTTCCAGCCTATATACAATAACCTAAATTTGAAAACTATCTTAAATTGTATCCAGAAAAATGTGTGATGTTACCAATGAACATGAATCCTTTAGACAGTAATTCTGTTGTTTTCTTCCCATCCTGTTTTCCTTTCTGGCATCATTCTCTTCATTATTCCTCTTCTCTGTTGCCATTCAGTGAACCTTTCCCCAGAGTACAAATCCTTCCACTTTCTGTGCACTGTATTTTCTGACTGTTCTGTGCTAATTCAGCTTTGCTTTGCTGTTTTGGCTTTATAAGCATACTACTTTATCAAAGACAACTGAATAGCCTTCTGTCAATAATAGCAAGCTGCATTTCTTCTTTCCTGCTTATAATATGAGATATACTTTAAATATTAGTAGTATAAAGATTTTATATAATAATTATATTATTACCATTATTTTCTGGTAAATGTGTTTAACTTGAGATTTTACCTTTGAAAATATTCTTACTAGGAAGCATACAGAGTGATGGTGAATTCTTCAGTAGAAGATAGATCTTTGTATTTCTTTCTAAATTGCATGTCTGGGTCTCATGTAGAGCTATAAGTAAAAATAAATGGGCTAATTAAACTGTGATGCTTATTAAACCCTTGGCAAATTCAGTTAGACCCTCTTCCCTGCTGCTGGAAAAGTCTAACTCAGTTCATTATTCACAGCATGAGTAAATTTCTGGATAGATGGAGATTAGGAAGAAAATTCAGGTCAAATCTTGTGAGATGCTGCTTACCTCTTTCAGTTTAGATTAAGGAGCTCGGGCCAAGGAGTATCTTGAGTGGAAGTGATGGACTCACACCAGTATCTTGGCCTCTCATAGTAGCACAAAAAAGGAATTGGAAAGTAGTTGCTGACTTGTACCACTTTGATGTTTGACTTCTTAATTTATTGATATGCGTAACCTAAAGAACAGATCATAATATGATCTAATTAAGTGTTATCCAGCTATTTAGTAAATGATTGCTTGAGCAAACTTGCCTAAAACCCTCTGATGCTAGGAAGAGAATAGTGATGAGCCTGAAACTGGCTTTTTATTTATGTATTTATTTTTCCTCCTTAAGGGAACAAAGCTCTGGCCAACAGTTCTAAATGTGTCTCTGATTCAGTGAATTTATACATTGTGGCTTGTCTAACTCTGTTTTCTTACCAAGTTAAGCAAACGCTTATAAGAGAATGCACAGGGTTTCTGTAACTAGGGAAGTATTACTTAAGATCACTACACTTACTAGGTTATTTAAACAAGACGATCCTATATTGGCCTGTGTGCAGCAACCTATACTTGCACTGCAGATTCCTAGCTAAAATTAAAAATAAATAAATAAATAAATAAAATGTTCAAGGTGAAATAGAGAGGAGACCTGAAAGAATAGTCTACAAATTGGCTAAGTTTAAGGTGGAAGCTTTCTGAATCTGGAAATCTGTTCTTTAATAAATTTTTGTTCAGTGGCTTCTTTTCAAAAACATTGAGTTGTTTGGTCACACCAAGTTCTTGTTTGCTGTAGATTGCTGTGCATTGCTGATGAATATGCATGCTTGTTAGGAGTAACATTCCTTAGCAGAGTGGACCATAACAATAAAGAGAAATTGTCTGTGAAAGAAACTTGTTTGAAATAGCATTTAACTTGCAAGGTTTATGCTGACTGATGGCACATTTAATGATCACGTGGACCAGAGCCCTGAGAATTCTCCTCTCAACTTTCTGAATTTGTTCTTAATTTCTTAGGACCCTGCATGTTAAAGCCTTTCCTTTATTTTTTTTATTTTTGCAAAGTACATTTAAGGAACCAAGATATAGCCATGCTCTTCAGGATTTGAAATCTTCTCAAAATCTGAATTCCGTCTCTCAGAAACACAAGTTTCTGTTTGTCACTTAGAGATTTAAGTTTTAATATTTGGCGTTTGAGCTTAATTTTCCCAACACTTAATAACTGCATTTACATGAGGCCTGTCTTGATGGTTAATTACTGGCAATTTATGGCTGTCTTGACACTTCTAATACACTGATGATTACAGTTAAATCACTTACAAACTTATGTACATTTTAAGTTGTTTGCTTATGAACTGTTTATTCATCCCCTTTCATAGGAAAGCACTGTAGCAGTAGGGACTACAGGTGCTCAGTATGCTGCTGTGTGAATCTGTTTACATCAGCTTCTCATCTGGTAAATTATCTGATAGTCCAGCAGCCATTTTCACCTACTTGTAATAATGATGAGGAAATACAGTAGCTAAGTAACACTTGTCAGCCAGCCCAAATGCAGGTGTGGAATATGAGACATGGATGTTTCCTGGCTCACCCAAAATCTTGCCATGAGTTTCTGGCAACCAAAACTAGAATGAAGGATATCTGCTTCATGTTCCAGTTTTCATGGCTTGCCTTTCTTCTGACACAGTCCAAATCTGGCAGGTAATTCACTTACCAGTCTTTGTATTTCCATCAAAAACTGTGGTACATCGCTTTCTTTATCCACAGCTCCTTGACCAGAATAAAATATATATTTAATGTCATCTTTATAAAAGCAATATTGCAAAACTTATTTTGGTTCAAGGATTTTTGTTCTTTAATAAGGTCCCTCAGATAATAGTTTCTGATTCTTTGGCTTGCAATATAGTATAAACTTTGCCACCTTAGCAGACCCGCTGCCATAAAATTCTGAAGAGAACTATGCTTATATTGATATATTTCTAGGAGTGCAAATGAAATATTCAGCTATGTTTCTTTCCTCAAATCTCGACACGGGAATGGTTTGTGAGAATACCTGCATGTCTGCTGAAGCTTATTTTTCTGTGAATTTTAGTTTGAGAATTTTCTTACTCATTTTTAAAAAAACCCCAACAGCAAAAAAATTGAAACAACCAAAAAGCCACTAAAACAAAAAACAAAATCCCACAAAACAAACAAAACCCCAAAACCCAACCCAAACTTCAGGACATTTTTTAGCTTGGCAAATGAATTATTTTAATCCTCTTAGGACACCAGATTAATTTACAGCATAAATGTTATGTTAGGCTATGTACATTGGGTTAAGCATAATAACATAAAATAACAAGTAGCTCCATAGAGAACAAGAATAGAAATTTACAGCTATGCCATTTCTCATAGTGCTTAATTTAAAAGATGTAAATATAGGGTTATGAACTGGAAGTTACACAAGTTTTCAAATTCAGCCAAATTTATAATTTATTTTACTCCTCTGAAATATAGTTGAACTCATCAGATGCTGAATTGTACGTGCCAAGAAATTATGGTCAAATACTCAGGCTCATGCCAATGAGCTGCTGTTCCGTTCGCTTCCATCAACCACACGGAGCTTTGCTCTCTGAGGATCTTCTGATGTTGCATGTAGGCTTTTGTGACTGTCAGTGTCTTTTTGTTGGTTGTTCATATCGTCACTTTTGCATGGGCCATTTTACTGTAATGGATAGATGGATTTAAAAACCATCTGCAGCTACTATTAATAATCATTCTTCAGTGTGTGTATTTTGACAAGCATTTGGTAACAGCTGTTTGAGCAAAACCTTTTTTTGATTTACTTCCTTTTTATCTAATTTTGCAGTACCATTTCCTTTTTTGTTTGTTTTAGGTAATATTTGTCTATCAGAAAATATCAATCTTAAAATTTTAAGAAAAGCCTTTCCAAATGTCCAGTGAGGTATTTGAACTTAAAAAGAAAGTACTTAGTATAAATTTCGTCAGTGATTTAAAATCAACATAATTTATTTTAGTGGTATTTCTGGCAATAACTTAACAGAAGTTTGGGTGTTACTATAAAGCTCCCTTGTTTAACTATATGTTAACTATTCTGGCAAATCAAAGAAATCACTTACTGTAAAAGTATTTTAAGGAATTTCTTTAATGGTCATATAGTGTGCTTACTCCTTGATTACTGCTTGGTATGTGGTATTTATATCCAGGTAGTAGAAAAGCCTGCTAATGAAAGAAAAGATTATAAAAACTTAAAACATATGTATCTTAATAATTAGACATTATTGCTGCAGATTATACATCCATGGAGAAGAAAAGGAGATATTTTGCCTGATACGAATTGCTCTTCAGTTCTGCAGGAAACATGTTCAGTTAATGTTGTTAAAGCTTGGGATATGCAGGAAAAATCAGTGACCTCTTTAAAAAACAGTTGAGTGAAAATAATGATGCTACTTGATGCTACTTATATTTGGAGCAATAGATTATATTTGCCCCTTTTACATTCTAGAATTACTTTTGGTAATTTTCTTTGAAATAACTGATTTTCCAGACATTTGTGGTACAGTGTTAATGAGCTTTTAACCAGCAGTAGGAGTCCAAAAGAGAAAAAATAGGTTTCATTGTAGTCATTAGAACCACAGGACACAAGGAAAGGAAAAGACTCTGGATATTAAAAATCTCTTCAGCAGCTACTTTACTTCCACAAGTGTTGTTCCTGTTGTTTGACTGAAACAGGATTTGCATGCTCTAGGAGATGTGAGAGTGCTTGGTTACCATTACGAGCAAGTGACAAAGATCTTTTATATACTGTTTTACCAGGTTATATCTTTAGATAGTTTCATCGATGCATTTTCTATTTATACTGTAGTAAGGAATAATACAAAAGTTTCAAATAAAAACCATCATCATTTGGTGGTGATTATACAAGCTAAATTAGTTCTTGGTGTTACAAACCACACTGATGGTGAGTGAAGCGTTTAGTAATAGGAAATAAAGTGAATCCTATCTTCTCTCAATTCTGTAAGGAGGTTTGGCAAGTCTGCCAACAGGGTTATTGATCCTTCTTCCTTTGTGTCTCTCCACTTGGTCAGGCTATTATTTACAGATTATCTGATATTCATAGTATATTTCTTTTGGCATTTGAAATTTTATAAATAGTTCACTGCTTTCAAAAGCCTTCCTCTGGAAAGGCAAGAAATATGGCAAGATCACTTCCTGAATAGACTTTACAAGATTGTCTTTAGTGCAGGACTGTGCAGCTTCTAGCCTGCCATCTAAGGTAGACCTTGTATTTGGAGATAAACTATCTTTTAAGTATATGATACCTTTAGTGGAGATTCTGTTTTGGGAGCAGAATATAACACCGAGTGCGTGTTCTTTGAAAATGTACATGATGATGGTATTGATGGGATCATTTCCCATTATAGGCTTCTATTTTATCTTGACAGCTGAATTTCTCTTCTGCTGCCTTCAGTGTGCTCACTGGGTAAGATTAATTCTAAGTCAGTCTTAGTGATGTGGGTGTACAAATCCAAAACCTCCAAACAAATAGGACATTTCTGTGATAGGTCAGTGATCTCAAAACTTAATACTCTGGGCTGTATGTTCTGGTAACTAACTGGTTTAAATGGCAGCACTACAAACAGAGTTTGGGGAGGAAGAGAACACTGTGTTTTACAGCCATTTTTTTGTAGCATACAGCCATGACTCTGATAGGCATTGTACTGCTTCAGCTGAGGAAACTGCCCTTGCTGCTTTTCCATTGCCGTTGGTAATAAAGCTTCTCGATTTATTACTTAAATTTTTTTAAAATACTAATCAAGAGACAAAAGAATGCAAGTCCTTCCTCTGAAACTGTACTGTCTGTTTTCACTGTAGGAGAGCTTGTATCTCTCTGAATACCAAACAGCTATTGTGGCAGGATACCTTGCTGAATGTACTATCAGATGTTGCCACTTTTCTTGCCATAATAATCATAGTTACAGCTAGTGAACAACACCACTGAAGCAAAAGTTGATTGTTTTTCTAAATATGACTTTATAGCATTGTTTGTATTAGATGCTAAATTGTAGTGCTGCTTCTAGCCTGACCTGAATTTCTTGGGGATTTACAGATGTATTATATTAAGGTACCACCCAGACTACATTAAAATGAAATACAAGTCTATCTTTTTTTTTTTTTTTTTTTGACAGGTGAAGTGCTTAACAGTTCTATTTTCTGGTCCTATCAATTTAAAGGATCAAAAGAAGCTTGATAGTTTGTAATTTAGCACTATGTCACTTTAAGGATAACATCATCTGTTTGCATGCCACTGAAAACCAACTACTCTGTGACAAAACAAGGGAGAATAAGTCCATTTTTTTTGTGCAGACCATACAGAAGAGAAGAAGGATTGTTGAAATGTTATTTGAATTTAAATGTGCTTAAGTAATTGATAGCTGTTTATCTATAGAAATAAAACAAACAGAATTAATTTGCTCCAATACTTGCAGCAGCAGCCTAATTGTAGAAGAGGAGGTGCATTTCTGGACTAAAGGATAGCAACTTGAAAATACTGTCTTTGCTAGCTTTGGCTTTACATAGCTAAAATGCTAAGCCCCTCCCTCCAAAGACAGCCTTTGATGACCTGTGTGCTAATACTTTCTGGCCAGGATTACTCCTGCTTACAAAGGAATCTAATAACTGTCCTTGGCAGAGATTACTGTCTTCTCATGTCACCCGTGATCTCTACCATCGGTTCTGAGTGGGTAGGTTCCTGGGAATCCCATGCATTTTTGCACCGTTCCACAAAGATCTGCCTTGTGTGGTTTCATAGTGCGTTTTTGTTAATAGGACGTTATTACTTGCATTACCAAATTTCAGCGATGATGTAAGACTAAATATTGCAGTTGGTGAAGTGTTTTATTTTGTTCACTAGCGGTGACTTTTGTGTGACAGCTGCTGTAAGGTTTGTGGAAACAGATGCATAGACACATATGAGAATTTCTCTGTTGTCATACTTTAATCTTCTGGGAGGATTCTTTCACAGTTTATAGTTTGTTGTTCCTTCTATATACCTATAACCTCTTGTTAATATTCTTGTATCATTGTTGTTTTAAGAAAAGACTTTGTTTTTGCTGTGTTGTGATATCCCCATTAATACATTTCGGATCTACCTTCTCAAAAGTATGCATTCTTGATGTTTTTTGTGTGTAGCTAACAGAATTGTGCATGTCAAAGTTCCAAGAGGCAGCACTTAGTTTAAAAAACAAAAAAAACCCCACCCTCCAAAACCAACAAAAGCTCCTTATTTGGGGAATTTAAACTAGCTATCTGCAAACATTTCCAGAATATTTCATCATCTACCACAGCAATCCATATAAGATACATTAGAGAAAAGGAAGCAGGCTAAAGACTTGAACTCAGACTCTGATTTTGAAAGGTAAGAGGAACTCCCTGCTGAACAGGCTTGCCTGGTTTGTTTTTCAGAACATTTTCAGTATGAAGAACATGTGAAGGCTAAGTCATGGTTTACGAGAAGTCACTTGATACTTTCTTTCCATGGAACACTTGAAAGGTTTTGCCGGAGTATCACTTGCTCTGTGCACTTGAAGGCGTTTTCAAAGTTATTCTTTATGCCACAGCATAACATTTACCTTGAGTGCTTCCAGTAGTTGATGAAGATGTTAATTTTAGGGCAGTATATTTTTCTGTGACATTCAGTTTTGAAGTAACATCAAGGAGACATTAAGGGAATCTGTATTAAAATCTGGAGAGTTGTACAAATTGTTTTCAGTCTCCTGATGAGTCTACTGGATATAATTTTTTGTGACCTAGAATCAAAGTCCACTTCTGTTTCTCAACTAAGTGTCACACTTAATAAGTGCAGATTGACCAGCATTTGACATAAATGTTACCATTCTCTCTAGCTTCATCTCCAAATTTAATTAAATGCAGGTGCAAGACTGAGTAATAACTTTAGCACTCTGTTCCCACACAATGAACCCACATGTCACTTATAAGACGTCTGATGTCTGATGCGGTTTCCTGTTTGTTTGTGGGAAGTGTTTTCCTTAGGAATTAGTGTCTTATGGAGAACCATCTGAGCTCCAACATCTGCCGCAGGTTGCAATCTGTTGTCCAGTGCTAGAAATCTGATCTCTGTAAATGCTGCTTCTGAGTAAATTCTTTAAGTGGCAGATTCTTAAAGAGCATAATTCATACCTACTTGGGCTATAATACATTCTTTGCTCTTTCCTTTTCATAATTTTCTAGCTGTTCCCCCATAATCTGCAGTCTTCCAAATCTGATAGGGTTCCTCTTGCAATTCGTTGGGACTTCCTCGACTTATTTTTGTAGAGCAAATTGCATATCCTTGGATCAAATGAATGAAAGCTCAGAGAGGTTCTGAGTTTTTATGTACGTGGAAATTAATTTAAACCTACAGCACTTTACATAATTTCATATGAACATTTGATATTTTTGATATATGAATGGGAAATCTATGCCTAGTGTGTTTTGTCTTGGAAGCATGTGTATGGCAGAGAATTGTCTTAATATTTTTTCAATGAATTAGAAATGTTTCTGCTAAATCTGGCTACCCTTAGTGTACTTTTTTCATGCAAGGTAGAAAGATATCTTGTAATTGATGTTGAGCCTGGTTTTGGCTCCTGAATATAGAATTAAATGAAAGTCTTCATTTTAACTTCTTCACTACCTTTTACTTATTTTATATTTAACGTAGGCTTTTTGCATTTGAATGTAGATAAGAGAATCAATGCATAGAAATATTTCAAAAAATAGTCATGCTTGAGTTGTATTTTCCCCACCTTAAATTTGAGACAAGAAATTAATTACTAACATGAATTTTTTTCCTTAGTATAGTAATACTTCAAATTGTTATACAACACATTTTTTAATATGAACTCTTTACTAGAAAGTCATGTTTCCTTATGTCTGATGAACTTGAAGAATATATCTTGAAAGGAAACATAACATCAAGAGCTTCTTGTCTGTGAGAAAACAGGTTTAGAGGTGAGATTTACTCCCCCGTTTTTAACTGATTCTAGGAATGAAGAGAATTGACCTTTTGGTCCAAACTGTGAATAATGTATTCCTGTTTTTTATATATTTTGCTAAATGCTGCAGTATTTCACACTTTATATGCATGTCCGCACACATATATATACATATATGTATGTAAAAACGGAATACATCTGTATATATGTGTTGCTTTAACTGTATAATATTCCAAAACAGAACATGGAAATTAGCACATTGAATAACCGTATCTGAATTTGCATGTTACATGCTGACAGTAGTCTAAATTGTGGTCAAAATATCTTGTACCTTTGCAGCTGTTTGTCATTTCACAGCCTGCTCAAATGGCTTTAATTTAGTCAGTCCAATCCCAGATGCTCTGTCTTTATGGAGTAGTTAGATCTATTTCTGTTATCAAGTCAGAAACTTTTAATTTCAAAAAAGAACTAAAACAGAGTTTTAAAAATATTTCCAGTTCTGCGTATAATGAAAGTTGCTTTAAATATTCTGCACTGAGAATATGATCCAAATAATTGACTTGTAATTGAACAGCAGCAGATCACTTTTTTCAACCTGTTGTGCCACCCAGTTCTTCATGTTTTTATAATAATACAGATTACATGAATAATTATGAGTTACAGAAAAGTGCTTTATCATTTGTACTCCTATTGAGGGTTTATTACTTTACTCAAGATCTGTAATAGTTGGTTCGTAAAGCATTTTGTTTGATTTTCAGTGTATAATAACGTTATTGCTTTCCTTTTGTTTTGTCAAATGCTTCAGGTTTTTTTTCAAATTTTTGTAACTAAATTTAGTTGTAGAAACTGAGTACTTCCAAACTCCTATGCTCCTTTTCCAAACACAAAACTGTTATTCCATTATAGCCAAAACTGCAATTAAACACTTTTATTTGATGTTAATAAGAGGTGACGCTGTTCTGTTGATATCTTGGTGGTTCATGACAGGTACAATTCTATGCACTCTAGGGAAGAGGTCGAACCAGTGTTTGTCTTCAAGTCTGCTAGCTTTTATACAGGTATAATTTTGTCGTGTTCTAGACTTACTATTAAACCTTAAATTTTATTTAAAGGCATTAGCCCTTTATGTGAATGTTTTGGCTGTGTTTTGTCATTTGTAGATTATTTCTTATTTTTTCATACACAGATCTAAAAAATTGTACTGAATAGATTTTCTTCTCTGAATAAAACAGTATTTATGCAACTGGATATGTTGCTTGTCCATCATAACTGTTTGCACAGTTTTGATGAATATAATCTGTTTTTCTGTTGGGTTTGTTAGTCCTTTTAATACTTTGAGAAGCTGAATTTTAAAAAGAGAAATTTATTTATTTCTCCAAAGTAACTGTAGCTATTTAACTTGTAGCTTGAAGAGTTACTGTAGTGTCTCCCAGCAAAAAAACACAGCCTGTGTGTGCTGTGTTGTATTACACTACCTGTGAGTATGAAATGAAGGAGACGGTGGAATAGCTGTGACTTGATTTGAAGATACTCCTGGAAGAGGATAGGATAGCTTCAGAAAGTTGTGGTGATTAATTTGATACTGAAATCTGAGGGGAAGATTTGGCCATGGATCACTACCCAGAACAGTTTTCAAACACTGCCTTTACCGAAAATTCTGTGGGTTCAGTAATGACTGTGGATACAAAGTTGAACAGTTACAGTAATGAATGATGTCAGTTAGTAGTCAGCTGCTGTTATGAAATCTTCCCTTGGCTTTTTAACTAACTTGTTATGTCTTGGATGAAATTATGTGATCGCACAGGTTTGGTAGCATCATTCTCCTGTTAGGTGTTTAGTATCCATGAGAGGGCACTGTATTACAGATGTGGAGAAGAGATGCATGGAGAGCCTGACAAGCAGCATGTCTTTAAAGATATAGTTGAAGATAAATCTGCTAAATATCTTTTGCTATTACATTTCAAAACCAAGGCAAGCTATTTTTATTTCTTTAGAAATATGAAAAGTTTAAGTATTCAGAGACTTCACAGTAATTTAATACGAATATACACTATGCAACAATTAATAAAAGGAAATAATACAGGTTTGAAATACTGCCTCTTTTGTATTGCTGGACACTGAAATTATTTAGGCACATATTTTTAACTAGTTTATTTTAACATGTCGAGATTAGGAGTGGTTTACATTTATTGGAATGAAAATGAAATGAATGCACCAAATGCTCCACCCCCTCCCCTCCCCCTTTTTTTTTTTTTTTCCTAGCTCACTGACAGGCAGAATAAAAGAATGATTTTCACTTTTCCTTGTTCTTTCTGAATCCAGGCAGAAAGTGTTAAAATGCAAAAGCTGTAAGTCTGACACTGTAAATTTAAATTATAGTAGCAGCTGCAGAACTAGTTTTTCTACATGGGCAAATTAAACCTAATAACATGCCCCCAAACCCCTGAGAGGCTGCCATAGCAGCACCAGGCACAAGCAATTTCCATACTGTGGAGCTTGAAAGAGTTCTGCTGAGATGCAATTGAAGCCAGTACCAGGGTTTTTTCCTGGTGATTTCCTATATCAGCTCTCCAGAGAGCATGTTAAAGTGCTGAAGCTTAAAGGCTTCCATGTTTTCAGGAGTTGGGAGACTATCTAACATCAGTGTTATTTGTGCACCAACCCAACTGTTTCAATTACCAATTTATCGCTGGGGACCAGTAATGGATTTTTAAAGTTTGAAGATAGATCTGAGCTCTTGCGTTCTAAAAGGAAATTCACAATTCTGTTAGGGACATAGTGTAGATGCTGAATGGTTACAAGATTTAACCCTACTGTTTTGGGTAGCATTTATTAATATGCTTTTATAAATCCTATTAGAGCTGCAGTATTGCCCATTCTGCTCTACACTGTGGTATGAAACTGAAATCTGTGTAAAAAATACTGGAAATTGTGTTATTGCTCCTATTAGTTTAATGTAATAAAGTTACCTTATCCCCACCCTCAGACTCAGAATTCTTTGGCAGACTTAGTAAACTGTCGTGAAAGCCAAGAATCACATTATGGTCTCTCGAGAGGTGAAACACAGTATCTGTGTTTGTAGTGCATAGTGTCACTTGCACTGTTCCACAATGCACCTAGACAGGCAGTTAATTTTCTGCATGTGCTTACACTAATTTGGGCAGAGAAGGAAGTATTGCAGGTAATTGTCTGAAAAATCGGAAATATTGTGTTACTCCCTATCAGTGTAATGGGATATTATTTTGGTACTTCTTTTTGTAAAATAGCTAATTTGCGTTAACTGCAATTGGGAAATGTATTCTTCTAGACCTATTTTTCTGACCCTGAGTACTACAAATTCACAGCCTGTTTTGGAGGCATCTAAAATATGCCAATCAAAGGAGTTTCATGCATTATTTTGAAACTGGAATTTTGTAATCCATATGGAGTGATCAGGGCAAGATAGTTGCTTTTACACCCGGCAGAGTGTACGTGGCACAGTGTGTGTCTCACAGCTGGGAACACCCCCACCCCCACTCAGGCTGGGGGGGTGCCCAGAAGGGTATGGGGTGCTTCCAGGTTTCCCCTGCATGGGTGACTGGAGACCACTGTGGGTGTTGCTGGAGGAGCCCAGCGTAGGTTAATGCCTGCCTTGCAGAGTAGGCGTGCTCAGGGATTTGTTCAGTCATCTTCTTGTAGGTTTGAACAGCTTCTTTTTGTTTATTGTTTCTTAATTGTAGGTACAGTTTACTGAGGGTTGGAGAGGTGGGTTTTTATTTATTTTGTGGGGTCTTTTTTTGGTTTTTGTTTCCTCCAAATAGAGTCCCCATGTCAGTTTTCCTTTTGATTTCTGTAGACTGTTACTACATTGGGAATATGGAGGAACAGTTGACTGTGACTGGCTTGCTGTAAGAGCTGGATTTCTGTGTAGCCTGCCATATAGCTCTGTTGGGTAAGGATACCCAAGAGGGGTTTCGTTAGTGCTGCTGGAGGGTTTTTTAAATTATAAGCCAGTGTTCTCAGGAATGCTGATGAATTTCAGTGACAACTTTAGTAAATCAGACAAGACATTTTCAGCTGTTCTTCTAAATTTGATGCCTTATCCTTTGTGTGGTTTGGGCATACAAAGGACTCTTTTAAAGGGAAAGGTGTGACTGCAGTTCCACAATTCACAACATTAAAAAAAATATTTGAAGGCTTTGTATCGTTGTTTAATACATTTTAAGAAAGTAGATTAGAATGATTTACGAAGCTATCAATTCCAGCGTGTCAGTAATTAAGGGAAGAGAACTAGGATGAATTCAATATGTATCTAATACTTGTTGTGGATCACTTTGTCTAGCATGTCATCCAGAACTTCAGCTTCAGAGCAGCCTGTTGACAACATGTGTAGAACAACAGTTCATGTGTAGAGCCGTGTGGCTTAGCAGAACTTGCCGGAGAGGGGAAAAAAAAAAAAAAGGTGAAGGATATTTTCTGTTTGTTTATTTTCATTTTAAGCACGAAGGGATTTAATGTCATAACTGCTTTATTCAGGTTAAAAGAAAATGGAGTGCCCCTGATGGGACATTGGGAATTTATGGTATGGTGTTGAAACCAAGATCGTGACAAGCAGCACTTCACACCATGTCTGTGGAAGCAGTTATGTTTTCAAAAAGGGTGTTATGCGGAAGGTCACATCTTTGCCTGCCATCAAGATTCTTGTACAATGCAGAATGTCATTTGTATTTTTAAAATTTGTATAAACTGTTAACTGTCCTTAGAGTATGATGGCTGCTTTAAAAATTATTACTTTGTTTCCTGTTTTAGAAACAATTTTGTCTCTAGTTACAGACTCCCTGAATCATACTACCCAGATATCAAATAGTTTATGTGTATAATTCCAGCTGGTTGAGCTGAAAATATTTCATAATACTATACAACAGCTTTATTTCACACAAATAATCTTGTTTACATGTCGTAGTCTGCTGTGTACATCCTCGTTGCAGTTGATGGTTAGGAGATATTGGTAAAATAATTTCCTGGATTCAGTATCATATCCAGTCAGTTATGCTACATAATGAAATCACTAATTTTCCCCAGTTAAATGGCTTCATAAAAATTTTGATGAAAATGAAAAGAAAAAAACTCTAGGGATGAAATCATGTCTCCATTAACCAAAATTTCACGTTAGTTATTCAAGTTTGAGTTCCTACACCCATGTCTAGACTGGGTAAGTATGTTATTCTTACAGATGTCAGCTAAACCCTTTTGTTTTCATTGGTTTTGTGCCAGATATATAAATTCTTTGTATCTTTGAACAATAGTCCAGTTTGATTTCTAGACCTTGAATGTTAACACCAACTTTTGACCAATTTAGAGTGTCTGGCAGAAAGACTTTCATTCAGCGGGTAAGTTTTTTTTCTTGCTGTCAGAAGGCTGTGGAGGGCTTTCAGTTCCTGAGTCCTAGTTCAGGAGATACTTTCCAACTATGACATAATTTGACCTACTCACTTGTACCATTGATATCAGATGTATAGTGGACTTTCTATTACTGCAATATTAAATGTAGTGTGGGATAGTTCTTCTATCCACCTTATTCACCCTTTCCTGTCCTATATGATCCTCATAATTTCTACTTTACTGTACTGCAATATATTTATGTCTGGTCACAGTTCTATTTCTATGTTAGATATTTAGATTCTATATTTAGAGAAGTCTTTCAGAGTGCCTAGTCCACATCTACAGTTTACATATAGTAAAACAGCTTTTCTGAGATAACCATTTAATTAAGCTTAGGAATTTCTTAGTACAACTGACAAACAGATGCACCTTTCCTTTCCTTTGTATTCTAGCAAAATAATTTGAGAAAATGTTTTCCCACAAAAATGCTATAGAATAATGTGGTATGGGTTTTCCCACCTTTCCCCTTGTCAAATTGTTTTATTTTTTTAAATTTGAGGAATAATTACATGCTTATGCTAAGTATTAAAAGTCCTTTTTATTCAAGTGAAATAAATTTCCTTTTCACTTCTGCTAGAAAGTGGAAGGAAGTTGACAGTGGTCACCATGCACTCTGACTTTACCTGTAATTCTGTGTCATGATTTATGAGATTAACATGTTGATTCAGCATGATTATAGAGTGCAGTAGGTCTTTCTTGAATTTGACTATTCCTCTATATGTTAACAGTTTCATTTTTTTGTTTGATCCAATTATAGGCTATTGGATATTGTAAGATCTTTAGTTCAGTATCCTGCTAATTGTAACTATTGTCTGCTTTTTGCTCTGTCACCTGATTGCAATGGTACTGTTGTGTTCCTGTTCTTCTGTGATGTATGATGTGCTGGGGTGCTTATCTGAGATCACTGTTATCCATTAGCTTTAACACAACACCGTTGTTTGTTTTGTTTTTTTTTTTTCTAAAAAAGGAAAGAAACCAACCTCAACAACTGAAAATGAGGTGAAATGGATTTTCAACAGAAATATTGTACCTCTATCAACATATTTGAGGAAATTTTTCATAAGTGTTCCTTGGCTCTGTATTAGTGCAGACAATCCTACAGAGCCCTGGGATTTAGCGGCAACAGCAAGTTGAAACTGCTGTATGGGCTGGCAGAAGTGAAGCAGTGAGACTGCCAGTGAAGTGCAGTGTGCTGTGAGTTTGGAGGTCCTGCCATCACCTAGTGGTGAATCCAACGGCTGAAGTGATACAGAGGACAAAAGCATTACATCCCATTGCCGTGAGAGAGTAGCTGAATTGACTTAGATATGTTCCCAGCTGTTCACTAAAGAAAACTCCAGAGTGAACATAACCCCACAAACTCAAGCAAACCTGGATACAGGAGAATACTTTGTTTACTGCCTTTTTTTTTTTTTTTGAGAGAGAGAGAGCAAAATATTCCTTAACTGATTTTCAAGGGTATAATTGCTGGTGTAATTTTTTTTTATACTTGGCTCTTCCTAATTTATTTGAATCTGTTTCATGGTCTTTGTGTTAACATTTGCCAAGTAGAATACATCTAGGAAGGACTGTTGTAATCAAGTATGTGATAAATAAGAATAATTTAGAGTGGAACAAACCCCTAAATTCTTATCTGTAGGCAGAAAATATTCATCCCCTTTAATCTTGTGGTAAGGGAATATCCTCTTTAACAGGAAGGCTAATAGCCTACAGGAGAGTATTTCAGTGTTTACTTCTTTTATTGGATGTTTATGATTGATCTGTATTTTTTTTCCAGTTTGATTGCTGTATGTAAGATTCTTTGTTTGAAGCCTGCTTTTATTGCTTAGAATGACATGTCAGAGTGTAGCTAGCTCTCCACTTAACTGTAATACCAGAAATAACGATCAGCTTAAGTCAGATATAAATTCTGCGAAGTCTAATTTTACATTTGGTTCTAGTGTTTCTTTTTAACTCAATGTATGTCCATAAACACTAATTTCAGCTTACTAATCATGTAAAAACCTATGGAGTCAATCAATAAACACAGGGAGTTAATTGATATAAAACAGTGGCAGTTGATCTGTTCTGAAAATACCTCCAAAGTTACCACTTATTTATACCTGAATTTGCATTATTTTTTTTTTTTTTCCCCTGGGCTAGTAGTAAAGCAGAGAAAAGAATAACTTACAACTAGTGCTACAGCAATAGTAATAGCTCACTTTTACAATGAGTCTCTGTAAAAAAGGTATCTAGATTTGGTCAAAAGAACCAAATGCAAGTGTATGCAGGATGGGTAGGAAGCAAGCTGATACAGGCATTCTCCAGAGTGGCTCATGCTGTCATTGTAGCAGGAAGTACTTGGCACTGTTTAAAGCTTTGACTGTTTCTAGTGCTTTGGTGTGCTGTAAAATAATAGATTTGTAATATGTATGAGCTCCTAGGCCAACCTTAGAAGTTCATAAAAGCCAGCTGCTGACAACTTGTACCTTGTACCTCACTGGCATGCATGTATGACACTAACTCTTAATTTCATGAGCCCATGTTCTGTTTTTCCACAGGGCCTTTGCCTCATTCAGTGCATTGGGATAAATAGTGCTCAGATTTAAAAAGGAACTCAAAGCTCTTACTATTTTTTTCCCTTTTTACATGACAGTATTTTAAAATTAACATGCTTAGCAATATAGATCAGGCATTTTTGAAGTCTAAACTTAATGGCAGTATCAAGATCAAAGCACATCTAGTTTTTACCTTTAACTGATTTCAACATGTATCATAATATATTTTGTTGTATCTGGAAGCTTACAGTAGGAACGAAGAAATTATGTATTATGGGCTCGGTTCATTGCAATGGCTTCTGAAGGACAAATTGCATTTCACTGTTGTCAATTTGCAGTATAAAAATATGAAGTGGATCTTTGAGACAATGATTTTTCAGCTATCACGACAACAAAGCTATTTTAGTGTTAACTAAGACCCAGATCTAGCTTAGAAATTAAAGATGCCAAGAGGAAGGCATAACGGGCTTGACTGGGCACCAGATACAATTCTTTTGATTTCTGTAAGCTTTGTTGCAATTTCTGCTTGCAGTTGATAAGGCAAGAGGTGATTTATGGCGGATTATTCTTGAGGAGCAGATGGAAGGCACCGGCAGTAATCAGAATGGGTCAAGCAGAGAACATTTACATGCTTATAGTACCTCATACTACATTTTTGTCTGGCTGTAGAGGTGGTCATAAGACCTGGAGGCTTTGACAACTTATTCCTTCCCACATGTTTACAGTGAATAAACCACAGGAAGCTCTGAGAGCTGCTGCTCTTCCGTGGAGAGCTGGGAACAGCTGAGGAGGCTCCGGGCACGTTTGTGTTCATTACTGGTCTCTGCTGACCTCCTAGTTTGGATGCTACTTTTGGTCTTCCCTCCTGCATTGACTGGCTTCAATCTGTCATGCTATCTGTCCTATCTGTCATAGGACACAGCCCTCTATTAGTAAACAGCAATAATCTTAAAGAAGAGGTGGTATCTAGGGGGCCATAAAGTACATCGTATTTAGGAGTTGTTAACCTCCACTTCTGTTCACCACCGTCCTCCTCCGTCTTGTATCCCTGCATTTTCTTTAAAGCATGACAGTTCTGCTTTGTGGTATAGAGATAAGAGAAACAGGCAGAAAGGGGATCAAAAATGTTAAAATCCAATGCAAAATATTTAAGGGAGTTTTGAAAACAAATCTGAAGAATTTTACAAGGAAATTAATGTTTGTTATTTCCCATGGGTTACATTTTCCACTTAGTAAGAAACATGAAAAATAAATGTAATTTGTAGAATTAGACTGGCAATAGTACAGTATAATAGACTGCACTTCAGGCCTGATTATTCATGTGTCTGTAAGGTTGTTCTCATTTGGAGCTTAAGGGTTAAAACTGTAGTTTTATAACCAGTTTATCTGATAACAGTTTAGCTTGTGAACAACAGGAACCAAAAATCTGGATGATTGATTTAGTACCTGATCACATTACATTTGTTACAACTTTCCTAAAAAATAAATTCCATGCTGGCAAGAGGTGCCAGATTGACAGCTCTGGAATCTTATTTATCTACTGAAAGAGAATGTTTCTGACAGCAGGAGTTTGAAATCTCTCTTACTGCCCCAAAACTCTGCCTGGTAGGATTCAGTGCAGAATATAAGGATGCAATTTTGTCCTCAAACCATTGAAGACTTAGTTTCACTGCAGAGGTTAGCAAGCTGTTGCACTGCATGGGGAAAGCACAGCCCCGTGAAAGGTGTTGAAGTTGTGTGATGGAAGAGCCACGGGTTATTATTGTGCACATGGTTGCTCACTGTGGAGCAGAGTAAGAGACTGTCCAGGAGCTGTCCTGATCCACGCTCCTTCCCCAGTTCAAGCAGACATGGACCATTCGGCTTTTCATTTGCAGAGGGATTCCCCATGCAGTATCATCAGGCTTTTGGGGATGGTGGGGGAGAACATGTGGGGAACAGAATAAAGGAGAGGAGTTGCCTATCATTTTCCTGCACGTGCCAACACTCGTACCTTTAGTAGTGTAGAGAGGAGGGAAAAATCCTCCTGTAGATGGCTCACTGCAGCCTTTGCTGGACTTGCAAGAAGACTTAAGAATAAGCATTTGTATTCTTATGAGTAGGTGTGAGAGAATGTGTGTATCCTCTTTCTTAAGCTAGTGTATTTTTAACATCATCGTTTAGCAATTTTGGCCTAGAATCTTTGTCTTGTTTGTATGTTTTCTAGTGGCTTACTTCAGGCTTATGGTTTTTACTCAGACTCTTGAGCTTCAGTCCTGTGTATGCCGTTCTCTATACTTTTATCCTGAATAGCACAACAGCCCCTGAGTGTGGTACACTGTAAATGTGAATTGCAGTGGTGCAGTCTTTGATATAGGTGGCTCCTGATCCGTCAGCATTATTGTAGATGAAGATTGTTTTCAAAGAGTGCTGAGAGATTATCTTGACTTGATGGGTGTCTGTGTAGCACCCAGGAGTTGTGCTTTGCACAGTCTGTGCCTCTGCATAGCCTGCTGCTGTACTTCTGGAGCTGAGCAGTGACTTTGAGTTTTATATCCCATCCAAGCAGGATAGTACAGAAAAGTGAAGGAAAAATATAACATTTCCATCAGTGATTTTATCTGAGCAGCTAAAGTTTGAAAAAAGTTCAGAAGATTATTTTAAGATTATACTTTTAACTGTGAATGACTGAGATGTGCAGATAATGTGGACTTCAGATAAAGCTCAGATGGACTGAAATGTATTTAGTTCTGTGATAGTACTAGGGGAAATTGGTGGCAAATGCTGTTTAGAACAGGATTAGATAAAACTCTGAAAAATATATTAAAGCACTAATCTTAATTTGGCAGAATGGAATAGGTGAATACTGCTGCTAAGTTATTATTTCTTGGATCTACCTATCTAATATATGAAGAAAGTTTTATAAAATTTAATTTTGCATTTTCTCAGTTGGATTTCAAATGAATGCTAGTTTCTACTGGAATAGAGTCTCATCAAGCACATCCCAGCACCCTTGGCATTTCAACCTGAGCCTTACTAGCACTGCAGTAGTACCCCAGGTTGTCTGTATTAAAAACTTGGTGTTTGGGGAAATGGAGAAGAACCAGCAGATTTAAATTAGAAACTAGTTTTGTAATTTGGTTCCAATCAAGAAAAAATAATCCTTTTTTTTTTTTTTTTTTTTTTCCCAAAAATGCTGGCTTTTCTATAAAGGCCGTCTGTTTCTCCCAGAGCTATAGCAACTTCAAAGGGTTTGTCAGCATTAGCACAGCTTGAGTAGAAACAGCCAACAGGATGTGGAATATTTGTACAGCCTTTCTAATTCTACAAGAGACTAAATACATTTACTGATTTATATGCAAATACAAGAGATGATGATATAAAATTAAAAGAAAGAATAACACAAAATACATTTTCATGTGTTTTGCACTGAA
Organism: Strix uralensis; assembly: GCF_047716275.1. Taxonomy (NCBI): domain Eukaryota; kingdom Metazoa; phylum Chordata; class Aves; order Strigiformes; family Strigidae; genus Strix; species Strix uralensis. Next base: position 30,088,499 of record NC_133972.1, read on the forward strand.
TATGTCAAAGCATTGCTAGTCATAATTGAATATAACTGCAAGACTGAATACAAGATTATTAGTTAAATTCAAAGTTGAATGGAAACCAGACTTACCTGTTTTCTTCAACTGTTTTTTATAGTTGTTTTAGTTTTATGTTATAATGCAGCATACTGTATTGTCATAAGATAATACAGAAATTGTTAAAGATGAGTATTGCTTGTAATGTATTAGAATTATATATATATAAATTTCATGTTGAAATTTGTATTGTTCCCTGTCTTCCTGAGGAAGAATTTTTGAGCAATTGGGGGAACAAACTAGTAGAGAAAAATAACTGTTGAGACTTTAATGGTTCCATGGTAGGAGCATCTGGGAGTAGAAAAGTAAATTTTTCAGAGAGTGTTCTTGCTGAGGAGAAGCAATCTGGAGTGGTTCAATGAATAGTTTTTTCATCATATTCCACTGTTTAATTGGAACAATTCTCCCTCACTGTTAAAATGGTACAACTCTCAGCACAGCACTAGCTCTTGCAGTTTCACTTTTACTATATGCAACTTTGCTTTTTGGTGAATTCTGCAAATACTTGGGGAAATTCTTTGGCGAAAAAAACAGTGCAAGCATAATGGCAGTGGAGAGTACCTTGAACTACCAGCATAATCTTTAGAAAGCAAAGAAATGGCAGTTACTTTGGGGTGGTACTAATTTGCCTGCTCACTTTTCCACCCTTGTGCCAAGGGTTTATCTGCTAGTTTCAATGTATTTGAGGAGGAACTCACTGCTCCAGGTAAAGGGAATTACATCCATGAGCATCTCTAGATACTCAGGCTGTTTACACTGGAGAAGGATGTTGCATTGGAGAAGCCTGGATATTACCATTTTGCTTAGAGAAGGAATCTGAGTTCCACATGAAACTGGAACAGTAATAAGCAAAATGGAGTTCAGAAAACTCTGTAATTTTTCCCCACCCTCTTCCAGAAATAGTGGAGGAAAATTTGGTTTATATAGCATAAGATCAAGAGTGAGATCATTCAGTGTCTGAACAAAAAAACCCAATGTAGTCTTAACAGTTACTTTAACAGGTTTTTGAAAAGCCATTAAAGAGTTTTGTTTTTTTTTTTTTACTGAAATCTGCTAAAGCTCATCGTAACTGGCATCCTTCTCAAATTTATAAACAGGGAAAAAAAATGAATCACTTTTCCAAAGCAAAAAAGGGAAAGTGATTGCCTTTTTTTTTTTTCCCCCAGCCATTTTCAAGGGGATGCTTTGACTATGCAAAAATCTGCCATTTGTACCAAGTAAACATTTGAGCATCAAGTCATTTTGTTTCTGGCCAGTGTTACTAAATATTGTTCATTTATACTTAGGAGTGTTTTGTGCGATTTCTCCCTAAATAATGATTTCTCTATTTGTTAAGTGTATGTTTATTTTCCGTGTGAAAGTAGAGAGATCTGGTTCAGCACATTAACTACTTTGTTGGAATTATCTGATATAGTGCATCTGAGCTCATTGCAGTCCATAAATATTCAAACTTGCAGTATGCAAGTGAGGTAGGAAAGTGGTATCTCCTCCTTTTTACAGGTAGGGGAGTGAGGCACAAAGAAATTGAGAACTAGCTTCTCAAAGGGATCCCACTGTCCAGGTCCCATTGATTTCCCAGGGAGATAGGCACTTAAATATCTTTCTGAAACTGGCTTACTGAGGAACTCACAAGAGGTCCGTGGCAGACTACTCTTACAAACCTCAGTCTTCTAAATCTTGACCTGTTTCCCTGACTACTGCCTTGCCTTTCTTCTAAGGAAGTTTTAATATTTTTCTTTTGTCTCATCTTTTTCAGAGGCAAAGACAAAAGGAAGGCTTTAGTGGTATCTCTAGCACAAGTAGTTGGGGGTGGGGGGGATATGGGGCAGCAGGGGAAAGAAGCTCTTTCATATTTCCCTTTTAAGTTTATTTTAATTCTGACACAGTAATCAAACTGACAGTTTTCAGCTTAAGTGTATGCCTGAATACTGCAGACCCATCTTTGACAGAGTTCATTTGACTTCAGCGTCAGGGCAATGCTTTTCCAGTGGTTAATATACTTAGTATTTCTGTGACCATGAAGCAACCTTCTATAAATATGTTACAACAGTTGTACATGGCTGTCTGAAGAAGTCTGTCTATAAAGATTTATTTGCAAATGTCCTTTTACCCTTTTTTTAACAAGCAGCTTTCAAAGGCTGTTTATATTTTTGGCAGAGCTGTGAGCTTTCTCTCAGGGCTACTCACATTTCAGAGAACAGGTGACTTGCATACTTTTTGTTCATAAATTACAAGTAAACTACATTGTCAGTCCAACATATATTTAGAGCAATCATACCTGACTATATTGCTAACAAGTTCCAATTCTTTTTAACATGTTTGAATTTCTTGTTGGTGTTTATGTTTTTGTTTGTTTGGAATTTTGTTTGTTTGTTAGTTTTGGGTGGTTTTTTTTTCCACTTGAAGACCTCAGGAGTAATCTTAGTACTTTTAAAATGTTTTCAAACAAAACTTCTTTCTTTTTGCACTCATTTGTTGCGTATGTATTCTCTGAAGGGTATATGTGCGTATATATTCTCCTATATTTGCTTAAAATAATGATCGCTAATTATTCCCTGTTAGTCAGGAGATTGCTAACAAACGATATATGCAGGAACACACAGCAAATCACAAAGCATCTTATCCGTTCAAGAAAATGAACTCCTCATCTCTCAGCTGATTGAACACTGTAGAACTCATTATTTTAGGTTTGTTTTTTGTTTGCTTTAAATTCTGAATTAGTTGTATAGAAGTTGTATAGAAACTTTTGGGAAGCAGCATAATGATCTACACTGTTTTGTGGCTCAGTGATGGAAAGAAGTTCTGCCCATGGCTTAATTCCCTGTTGGAATCATTTACTTGACTTTGTTGAAATTATGCCAGTGGATAATTTGGCCCCTGGTGTTCCAGGAAACAGAAAAATGGATGCTGAAACCTGCTATTATCACTGGACTGTAACCAAATATCCCTTACTATGGGGCTGGGGAACAACATTTTTTTAAGTAGTGATGTGTAGCTCCAAGGTCAGGCAAACTGTGTCTTTATATTTGTGTATCAGTCAAAACTCATTTCATAAAAGAATTATTTGAGCACTGTGTCATTTGTATAACAGTAAATGTTAGAAATCAGAAAGCTGAACAACACAATTAAATAGAAATAAAAGAGAAGGTGCAAACACTAAAGCAAACTTGAAAAATGGCACTTCATGCAGTCACCTGAGAATTCAGATGCTTGCTGCAGGCTCCTCCAGCTCCGGAACTCTCACTATCCCCTTTCATTGTCCAGCTGTACATGGTTTTTCTTCTTTGCTCAGCCAGTGACTTCTCTCAGATGGTGTCGGCTCCTTTCCATACTGTGATTAACTGCACTGCTTTTGATCTGATTACACAGAAGTCATGTTCTACTCAGGGAATGTGGCAAGGTCTGTGGGGAAAATGCCATCTCTGTGCATGGCATGGGTGTCCAGGAGGAAGCCTTCTATGGACCCTTCCTCCTTCCAGTTATTGGGAACCCTGGGCCTAGCGTGGTGGGATTCCTCATCTCCCTTACCCTTTATTGTGATGGTAGCAACAGAAGCCAAAATAGGCAGGAGCAGTCCAGTAGCCCTGGCAGTTTCTTCTCTGGATGGCAGTGATCCTTCTTGGCAGATACCTCTGGCCGAGAGGTTTAGGTCAACTCTCAAGTCTGTTTTATAGCTCTTCTCCCTTTCTACAGTTTCAGAGGATGAGAGGCAGTGAGAACACAAACTGCGTCTGAGTGTGTCACAAGGGCATAGGGTGCTCAGGCCATGTAGCAGCATTCAGGAATAGAATCTTAAGGCAGAAACACACATTGGTTCTGTGTACGCTAATACTAGCTGTGGTACGGTCATGAGAGATCAGTATCGCAGAGATCCCCAGACTCTCTTTTTGTTCAGAATTGCTTTTGTTTCCTGTTCAGAGGTAGACTGCCTTATACCATGAAGATAATAATTGTTATCCTGCTATTTATATGATAGCTGAGATACCGATGACTAATGGAAAACAGTTAGCATGCTGGAAGCACTAAATTTTAAGATGACTGTAATGGAAGTTATTGATGCCTTCAGAAACTTCGTAGGGAAAAAACAGAATTCTTTCTATCAAGAAATTTTTTAATTTGTGGACTATCAAAATACCCCAACTAGCATCAGCATTTTCAGTATTCAAGTTTAGACTATGTGTAGCAAACGTATTGATGAGTGTGTTAATAATACATAAAAATGGTCTGGGCGTTTTATAATTGCATTTCTCAATAGCATACAAATGCATATGGTAGCAAGGAATGGCTCTCAAGGGCTTTATACAGAGCAGCATGAATAAGCTGTTTTTAAAAGTGTGCAAATAGCACATGGCCTGAAAAGACAAACCACAGTGATGGAAAAAGTAATTTTCATATATCTCTGTGCATAATCTGCTCACAATAAATAAATAAATGCATCAAACTGGTTAATAGGTAACAAATCCCAGTGCTGGTAGACAAATCCAGGTGTTATCAAATTCTGTCTAGAACTTTGTTTTTATGTGAGCAGGTCGGAGAATTATTCATAGATACCTGCATGAACAGGTTTAGAGCAAATCAGTCAGGCTGATGTTTTGTTCTATCCCCCAAGCACACATGTGGCTGGTTCCTCTGTGCATTAACCTTGGAATATGCTGTCAAAGTCTATTTGCCTTTGTCTCATTGAGGTTGCATCCAATACTTGATTGGTGAACAAGTGCAAAAAAAGGTGTGATATTCCTTCCTGACATCATACGCAAATCTTGCATTTCTTGCATCCATGTTCCCTCTTAGGATTATGGGGCTACTCACATTACCTTGAGTCTGTAACCTATCTTGTACTTTATCCTGCTGTCTGTCACATCTTTACCTATCTGTTAGGTCAGTCATTTAGACTGTCAGTTCCTTGAAGCATGCACTACCGTGTTTTGTTGTGTGTGTATATATTTTTAGTGCAAAGGCACCTTGACCCAGCTGTGATCTGTAGTCTAGGTAGCTATTATGCAAATTTTATCCTTTAGTATCCTTGAAGAATTGCTTTTCAGTAATATTGATTGGCAGCAGTTATCTGTGATATAGTAGATTTGCATCCTGAGAAAAGGAGGAGCGTAGCACTCAAGACAAATCCTTGAAGGCGACCCTTTGATTTGTGAAATACATGCAAACACCAAATCCAGCATATTGCTGAAATGCAGCAACAAACATATGCAACTTCTTTGGATGACTTGCCATGCCTGCCCTCATGTTTGCCAGGGCTGAAGTTCTGAAGTGCCCTAAAATTTGTGTGGGCCTTATTTTAGCCTGTAGTGTATTTATATCTTAAATGGAAGTAAAATTTTGTTAAAATTTCAGTGAAGAGATCTCAAAATCTAGAAGGAAGGATCTAAATTTAACTGGAGCCTAAATATCTCTTGATTTACTCGGTGCACTTCAAATCCTATAAAAGTATGTTTTCCTCATGTACTTACTACGGTCATCTTGCCCTGGCCTGTGCTGATCTCTGTTACACCACTGTGCAGATTTATAGTTCAATTTTTCTTTTCAAAGCTTGCGTGCTGTACGACTGAGCTGTTGAAAAGGACAAAAGTGTTCTGAAACTGTTCAGGAGGTGAATCCAGACTGTGCCACTTTCCAGTGACTGCTTAGTTCAGCACAGTGTTTAAGTTAGCCTCCAAGGGTTCCCCTGAGCCTCAAATCAGCATCAAACTGAAAAGCAGCATGGTCAGGATAGCACACTATGTTTCCCACAGCTTCAGAACACTTATTTTCTTTTCAACTTATCCTCCAAGCAATTGAGTCTCTAAATTGGCATCACACTAGGTGACATGCTTAGGAGGGTACATCACTAATAGCATTAAATTGCTGATTTCTCTTAAAAGAAATACAAAATATAAAGGAACCAGACAAAAATACAAAAGTTTTCTGATGTTAATGGAGCCTACAGATGAGAAGTGTGGAAATAAATAACTGCTTGTACAATTATCAGCTTTGGCTTTCTTTCAACTACACGCTTCTTTGGAAGCAGTTAGAGCTTGCGGATTCTTGAGAAATTGTTTATATTTTGCAGAAGCAAAAGGATGGAAACAGTCCCATTGAAAGCCATTTAATGCAATACTCCTGAACATGGCTGTAGCTTCTCATTAGAGATCTTAGTCCAGCAGCAGAGGGTGGACGCAAGATCATCTTTCAGAACTGTTAAATGCAGAGACTGTCCTGGTCCAGACCCCTGGGACCCTATTTCATTTTCTTTTATAGAAGTGTCCAGTAGTTTAAGATTAGGATGTGATGCTTCCTTTTGGCTTAACGTCAAACCCCTATGTTTACCTCCGATTCACCCACAGGGTCTTATTTCCCAGTTCTCTCTGCTGCTCTTGTCTTCCCATAGGAAACAGGTTGAGGATTGATCTCAGCTGCACTTCAGGTATGACAAGGATAATCTGGCCCTGAAAGCAGAAATGAGGAACTTCTAAGAGAGTTTTGCAGTCAAAGTGTTGGAAGAGGAATTGTAACCCACTGGAGATGGATTATACTTGATTGAGATAGTGTTCTCTGAAAAATAAAATTTGTCTGAAAGACAGAATATAAGAAAATTTGTTTAAATAACTTGGAAACAATGGTGACTTAATAGTGATTAAAAAATTATTTCTGAAACAACTTTTTTTCCCATTAGTTTTAGTGGGCTTTGGAAAAACATCTATACAGATTACGACCTCAGAAATTCTGGGTTCTCCTATGCATTTGTTCCTCATACATCTGAATCTCAACTCTTAAGAGTACTTCTACTAAAACAGATATAAAATATATTTATATGTGGTTATTGTGTACTTCTGTATTATTTTTTGTCATTTTTTGGATAGTTGCCAATATCTTATTGAGAATTACAGAAATACAGGCCTATCTGTTCAGCCTCCCATTGTGTTCCTCTATTAGATCTACACATTTCTCAGTACAGCAAAGTCTTTCTGACTTTTATTTTGCTGTTTTAAAAATGTGATAATTTCCACTAGTCACAGCCCTTATGCAACAGCATTGTTTGAAGTCCCTTGAGTTTCAAAATACAAGTATCATTTGTGGGGAAGTAGCAAAATATAAGTAGTAGTTTCATGGGGAAGCCCCCACAAAAAGACTTCAAATAATCCTATCTGACCTTTGCAAATCTGTTACTTTTATGCTAATGTCTGTGTATCTGAATCATCACTAAAATCAAACTAAAGCTGTCAAAATGAATCATCCAAATTATGGTTTAGTATCCTTTCCCTGAGTTCAACAGTTTTTTTTCAGTGATATCTTTCATGGTTTTAAAAAATAGTTGTACAAATGGGTTTATATTGGTACGAGTTGATAGAAATTTGCAGCATTTTCCTAATATACCTCTTTTTCTCCTAATACTCCTCTTTCTGTCACTTCGCTTATTTGTCTGCTGTCACAATAAAGGTACTCTACTTGTATTTTGAGACACAACAGAGGATGCCCTGTGTGCAGACAGCTGCTTGTACTTTTGTAATCTCGATTGCAAGCATTTCACACTGTTTTTTCCTGCTGTGTCCATTGCTGGCAATGAATTGAGTGCTGAGATAATCCAACTTCAATTGCCAAAGTGCTTAATTTTATCCGGTATCCTAATTTTTAGTGTGTTTATTGCAGTAATGCCAAGAAATGAATGTAACAGCACTTAGATTTGTCCAAATAATAAAAAGAGTCAAATGTTTTTATTTGACATATAGAAATAGAACTTTAAAAGAGAAGATGAATTGTGCTGAGCAAAAAAGATGCTTAATGTATGTTAGTTATTTTGTTAATGAATATAGGAATTGTACAGGAATATAGGAGATGCTTCGGTACATGGGACTGAAGAATTTCTTTGTCTGAATGAAAACAAATGCATAGGAAAATGTAGCAAGCATATATACTCTTTGATCTTCTAACCCTTTCCAGCTCAAGGACTGTTGGAGCCAGAGGTGGTTTCTGTGTGTGTGCACCTTTCAGAGGATTATTTTTTTTTCCTGTTGGTCTGTTCAGTCTCCCTTTGAACTCATGTAATCCTTAAGCATCCACAACATTTCTAGGCCAGGAATTTCAACAGCTTAACTGCACGTTGTATGAGGAACCATTTTCTTTCATTCAATCTTGCTGCTTGCTTCCTTTGAAATGTCCTTATACTTGTGTTTGAAGCAGCAGTGAACAGTCAGACTTCTAGCACACTATTTTAGGAAGGACAAGCTTTCCTCATACTGTATCGTAAGTTGCACTTTGGATACATGGGATGGCAAAGAGCTAAATATCCTAATCCTTTATAATTACAGATGTCTTTGCAATATCTCTATGAATTAAGGTGCTATTAAATAAAGCACAGAAGGGCTGTGTCTCAATTTTTAAGATGGCTAGAGATACAGATAATGATGCAAAAGGACTTTCAAAAGAACACAATGGTCTAATTCTGTAATTTTCTCATTTTGGTTTTCTGAATACTGTCTGTCTTAATTGGCCATAAAATATCTTGCTGAAAGTTGAACAGGTATTCTGTACTGCAGCAGAAAGTGAATACCCACCTCTAGGATGTCAGAGTATCATCTGCAATAGTGTAATATCCTATGTCTTGTGTATAAAACCAGGTTTTTGTTGACTTCTGTAGGAACAACATGGATCCAGTTCCAGCTGGAAACTGAGTCCTGCATTTGTAGTCCTCAGGACTGCTTTCTCAGGGCACCCCCAACATACTTGAAGCAACACCTGTACCCCACAATAGATAAGGAGCACTCAGACACGATACTTTATTGAACCTCTCCGTGCTCTTCCTCATTTGAGCTGTGACTTGCTACGCAGTCCCACATAAGATGTCCTACTGGCCACTGTGAGCATGAAATAGCAAGAGGAGGATCTGGAGGTTCCCAGATGCTCTTGACAGGGGAGGGAGGAACACGTAGCATGTGTGCTGGGGAAAGTACACTGGCATTACTGCAGGGCCAGGGCATCACCTCATGTCTGGGGCAAAAGGCTGCCTGTTCCTTGCTAGTTGTTCAGTACAATGCCATTAGGCAGGGAGCAGTAACAATTGGGGAACAGCAACTGGCCCACAGTGCTCCTGAGATACTCATCCTTTTCAAACTTCAAATCCCCTCAAATGTACACTAGAGAGTAGCTATGCATATGTCATTTTCCTTCTGTCCCTGATAGGTGAGGAAGCTGATCATGTTCCAGTAGAAGCAACAGTAACTGCTGTAGTTAACATTGTATGATAGTTTTAGTTGTTTTACAGCTGCTCACAGCTGTCTGTTCCCCTTCCAGTCTGAGTAGTTTTGAGTTTTGTTTCTGAAGAAAGTATTTTAAATGTGGCTCATCTGCTTTATATTTTGAGCAGAAAAGCAATAAATAGGCTGTATTAAAAAAGTCTTGCATTTTTATACAAGTCCTAGCAGAAGCCATTATATTTTTTATATATAAAGTTGTCATGAGTTCAAAATAGCACTTACTGAAGACATTGTCTTTGAGTGGTCTTGCCTGAATATTGACTGTTGTATAAATGTTTTGAAAATCCTGTTGTACTGAAGAAGTTGCACATGTAAGAGGCATGAAAGGCTTGTTTGCAGTTGCATAGGTAAATGGCTACTCCAGGTGGAATGAATCCAGGCTTAACTTGCTCATGCATTCAAGGATACTCTCGACATAGAAAGGAGGTACGCTAAGAATTTGTAGGAAAGGAATAATTAGGAAATGATCTCCAGGGATAGTGGGTCATACATGGAGCCTAAATTTGCTAGATTCCTAGCATACCTTAGTAAAATGCTAAACTGTGTCTTCAACTTAGGTGTTTTGGTTAGGTGCTAGCTACAAATGGATTGATTCAGACCATCCTAGCTCATAGAGCAGAAACTAAAAGATTTCACAGGCTAGTCTGGAGAAGAGTGCTTAGAAAGTACACAGAGTTCCTAAATATTACAGGCTGGGGCAGGACTCTGAAATTGCACCAAATATGCAGAAAAGAGCTTTATTTTTCTGCTCTATTCTTCTTTCTGCAGAAGCTGTCAAATGGAAAAGTGAGAGTTATGGTGGGTTAAAAGAGCAGTTTCAAAAGGGGAGGCTGGAAGACAGTTCAATGAGAGACTTAAAGAAGGAATAGTATTTGGGGCTGTTACAATTGTTAGATTAGGCTCATCTAGAAGTTTCAGTAAGATGAACATATAGTTTTCTTTTTAAAATTGTCTACCATTATATTATCAGTATAATTTTTAAATGGTACTGAGTTTTCAGAAGTCTGTTCTATGCTTCTGTGTCACTGCTGGTCACTGACTCCTTAAAAGAAAAACTGCAAATACATTTCCATTTCAGACTGTTGTGAAAGGACAGGCAGTATAATACGCAGTGCAGTATACTGGAAGCCGAGGTCTGAAAGTAAAGGCATTTCAGTATTTATCTCCCAAAAGCTGACACTATGGTTTTGAAGATTGGTGAAGAGTATGACTTTTCCAAGATTAGAAAGACATCTCTGACTGAGAGATTAGAGGAAGAATTTAGTAACCAGCCCTGCAGCTACAGCAATTTAAATCTGTAGAACAAGCACTTCCTCATGCATGCAGGGATGTTCTTGACACAGAAATGAAAAGGTTCATGAAGACTTCCAGAGAGGAGAATAATTAGGAAATAGTCTGAGTTAATTCTTCTTAGTATATATTTTTGTGAAGAGAAAAGTCACACTTTCTAATGAATGTTAAACCATTGAGAGGGACACTATTTAACTGGATTTGAACTATTTTAATTCTCTGTGTGTGCGTGTAGCATTAGATATTTGATCGTGTCCTTGGTCTTGGGCAGTCTAAAGCCATAAAAATCAGGAGATATTTTCCTCTGACAGTTATACCACGAACACTTTTCTTGTCTCCCTCCAAGGCATTTCAGCCTCAGTGACTGGTCTTTCAAACTCAGTTTCTGTAATTTGTCAGAGTATGCTGCTGAAACAAAATGTCAACCACATCCTCTGTTGAGGTTCATGACTGTTGTATAATATTAATTTTTCAACAGTATATAAGGACACTACAGTTGAATTTTAGGGATGATCATTTCGATATAACATCTTTCTGCCATAGCCAACAACCCTTAACATCTGGAAGGTCTTTTTTTCTTTCATGGGAACAAGAAATGGCTAGGGCTTTCTCTGCTGAACCACCACATTAAATGCAGTAGATGTGTGGGGTTTTAAAACACTTACTGTGTTTTAAAAACAACTGCTTTTCATGGAATCACAGAATTTTTTAGGTTAGAAAAGACCTTTAAGATCATCAAGACCAACCGTAAAATGAACACTGACAAGTCCACCAATAAACCGTGTCCCTAAATGCCACATTGTATTGGGTTTGCATGGCAAGATTTTGGTAGTGGGGGGGATACAGGGGTGGCTCCTGTGAGAAGCTGCTAGAAGCTTCCCCTGTGTCCGACAGAGCCAGTGCCACCTGGCTCCAAGAGGGACCCATCACTGGCCAAGGCCAAGCCCAAGAGTGACAGTGGTAATGCCTCTGGGATAGCATATTTAAGGACAAAAAGTTGCTGCTGCTGCACAACTGAGCAACTTCAGCAGGAGAGAGGAGTGAGAATATGTGAAAGAAACAGCTCTGCAGACACCAGGGTCAGTGAAGAAGGAGGTGGAGGAGTTGCTCCAGGCACCAGAGCAGAGATTCCCCTGCAGCCCGTGGTGCAGACCCTGGTGAGGCAGCTGTACCCTGCACCCATGGAGGGTAACTAATGTTTCTGAACATCCCCAGATGCTGCCCTAAGTTTTCAGAGATGTGTCTGAGCACCAGATATCAGGTATGGGCATTATTTCTCTTCTCTTGTGTTCTGGTGATTGGCAGCTAAGTCTATGAAGCCAATGCCCAAACATTGGAATGTCATGTTTTGGATAAAGTGAAATGAATCCTTTATACTTCATATATTAATTTTTACCTTTGTATCCATCTGAACTATTTAACAAATGTTATTCTGATGTAAATTGTTTATTAAAGGAAACATGTCCATCTGTGAAGGTATGTGCCACAACTTTTCTAAAAACCTGTTTCTTTCTAGTTGACATATGCTAGACACCTAGAAACTGAACTACTGAATCACTAGCAGTTCTTGAAAATTGTTTTTTTCATGCTTAATATATTTTGGAATTCTTTATGGTGTTGAAGTATGTATTAACAGGTCTGCAACTGTGCAGAAATATGTGACATAGTACTTTGAGGTTAGATGGTTCAGCCCAAACCTTTGTTCATTCCTTGAACAAAACATGAATGTGAGCTTTCAGCAGGTTTCCTAAAGTTCTGTTCATTTGAAGTTTTTTCTTTTTTAAGATTTAGCAGGTTTCCAGACAAGACTGTGAAACGTAACATAGTGTTGGCTCTTCAGGGCAAATCTTTCAACTGAAACCTGTAACACAGTGTTTCGACTTTTAAATCCTCTAGTAAAAACCTGATTGTAACTAAAACATGATTATTCTTCTCTATACAGCGCACCAGAAAGGTTCAGGCAACTTTTGATAGCCACTGAGCAGCTCGTCAGCCAATCAAAACTAGTTTTGAAGGCTATCTTACCTTGCCCATGTAATACACCCCAATATGTGCTTGTGTGGTCTATCAAATCAGTGTGATTTTTAGTTGTACAGAGATGCTTTTGCTAACAAGCATGTTAAGTACCCATCATTTCACTGTCTTTGCTAGTATGGCTTCCGGTGTAGGATATATGCAATTCAGACAAGGTTAATTTGGAGATACTTGAGCCCTGTGCTTTTTCTCATTTTCCTATGCATGGCACTAGCATGCAGTGTTTAAAGTCCTTTGAAAAGCTAAAATACATATTTATGGTGAAGCCTGATTTTAAATTTAAAACCAATTTACTAAGCCTGTAAGGCTTGTTTGAGCTTCATATATGCATATAAGGAGAAAGAAAAGACAGTTTGGTCTTGTAAAGTCTTAGAAGAAGATATGAAAACCAACTTTGATAGTGTTACAAATTCTAAAACTGTGACTAAAGAGATAGAGAATGGTATTAGCTGTCCCTTACCATTGCTTAGATGAGCTAAAATAAACTGTCATATTACCTGACCTATAAGAGGTATTAGGCATTTTATTACCTTCTTTCTATCCACTTGAGCTCTAGACCTTTAGTAAAGATTGTTTACAGAAGTTATTGAATGCTACTGGTCTTATTTTTAAAGCACTGACAGGATGGCATTAATGTCTCAAAACATAAAAGGAAGGAATGAGATAAATTTTAAACTCATGATCTAAGTGCAAGAGGAAGTAAGATAAATATAAACCAAACTTATACATTCTTCCTTGCCAAAAGTCTCTTTATATGCCAACATGTCTGCCATTACTTTAACAGCTTCTATCAGAGTAAACTGGAAAGGAAAAACATTAAAAGTAATTCACTGCACAAAAATGCTTCTTTAGAGTAACATTAGGCACAGACTCTGAATGCGATCTTTGCTTTCATAATGTATTTACTGCTTTGATGGATGTTAAGGTTATAAGGATGCTAAATGGGGATGGAACATTTTTGATTATGGGCATCATCGATCTTGATGAAACACTGTAGGTATGACTTCGGTTTAGCGATGCAGCCCATATTTTTGATTTCCTTGTATTGATAGCTCCTTTGTCTTCAGGGCTTCTGCTTTGTCCCCTGCTCTGCTGTTAATATGAATGTGGTGACTTCCCATGAGCTACTTCACTCCCCTAAAACATTTTTAGTTGTAGATTTTGAAAGGTATGTGTAAAAGACAAACAGCCTTAGTAAGCCCAAAAGGTAAAAAGCACAGAAATCTGTTTCATTTTTTTAATTGTCACTGAGAATTTGTGCAGCTTGAAAGAAATACTTGCATCAATGGCCTGTGTGTAATTTTGGAACCAACAATCTCTATTTTGATCAGACAAATTGACATTAAGGTGTATATCCTAGCTACTAGCTATTTGTGGTCTGAATGAATTTGAGATTACCCAGTTAATGATATCTAGTGCTAGCTTGGTCAATTTGTAACACCATTCTTCATTGGTAAATAATAGTAAATAGTGATTTTGGTACACTTTTTTATAGGGGAGCTCAGTTTGAAAGTTCTTCTTACCATTTTCAAAATGGTCCAGCTAAAAACTACATAGGATTAACAATTGGTCCATACTCTGTCTCACCTCAGATAAATTATTGGCTATAACTAGAGTGGTACAAGAATAGTTTTTTAAATATAAATTCTCCTAAGATTATCATTAATAACAAATTTCAGTTTGTTGCTAAAATAAGAGGTTTTCTTTGTTTCATAACAGCTTCTGATAATGTGCTTCCTTGAAAAGTAGTTTACTACTAGGTCATCGGTTTCCTCTAAACCATGACAAATGAGGATATTTTTGTGTGATTTGGTGAAGACTCTTTTAGTCTGCCTGTTGTACAGCTGCTATGAAAATACTTGCTTAATCAAAAGACTTCTGTGCCCTTGGGTGCAATATGTCACGAGTTGTGTTTCATTACTAATGTATGCAGGTTCTGCTGCTGGAACATCTGCTGCTTATTTGGAAAGGTGTGGAAAAATTCACTATACAGTAATTGGATAATAAAGCTATTGAGCTTCAGATAATTGCTTGTGCTAAACTCTAAATTTCTTTTGCTGTAGGCCAAATCCTCATTCAGATCTTTGACCCATCTTTCTGATGAATTAAATCAATTTGATTTTTATAATACTATATTGAATGTTAGTAACTGTTGTTATTTGTTGATAATTTGCTGATAGCTGATGGTTTGTGTTGGCCCTATTTGTTGTTAATATTTGATACTAAAATGTAAATCTAGCTATACTTACATTTATTACAAATAGCCAGTACTCTTACACACTCAGTGTGTATAGTAGTTTTATTTGGTCTTCAGTAGTTTTCCTTCATGAATTCTACACAGATAGATGCCAATTATCATAGAATCATAGAATGGTTTGGGTTGGAGGGGATCTTAAAGATCATCTCGTTCCAACCCCCCTGCCATGGGCAGGGACACCTTCCACTAGACTGGATTGCTCAAAGCCCCATCCAACCTGGCCTTGAACCCTGCCAGGGAGGGGGCAGCCACAGCTTCTCTGGGCAACCTGTTCCAGTGTCTCACCACACTCACAGTGAAAGATTTCTTCCTTATAACTAATCTAAATCTACCTTCTGTCAGTTTAATACTGTTATTCCTTGTCCTATCACTACACTCCCTGATAAAGAGTCCCTCTCCATCTTTCCCGTAGCCCCATTTAAGTACTGGAAGGCCGCTATAAGGTGTCCCCGGAGTCTTCTCTTCTCCAGGCTGAACAACCCCAAGTCTCTCAGCCTGTCTTCATAAGGGAGGTGTTCCAGCCCCCCGATCATCTTCTTGGCCCTCTTCTGGACCCACTTGAACAGGTCTATGTCCTTCTTACACTGGGGGCCCCAGAGCTGGACACAGTACTCTAGGGGGGGGTCTCATGAGAGCAGAGCAGAGGGGGAGAATCACCTCCCTCGACCTACTGGCCACAATTCTCTTGATGCAGCCCAGGATATGGTTGGTTTTCTGGGCTGTGAGCGCACATTCCTGGCTCATAGTCAGTTTTTCATCCACTGATACGCCCAAGTCCTTCTCTGCAGGGCTGCTCTCAATCCACTTACCTCCCAGCCTGTATTTGTGCTTGGGATTGCCCCGACCCATGTGCAGGACCTTGCACTTGGCCTTGTTGAACTTCATGAGGTTTGCACGGTCCCACGTCTCCAGCCTGTCCAGGTCCCTCTGCATGGCACATCCCTTCCCTCCAGCGAGTTGACCGCACCACACAGCTTGGTGTTGTTGACAAACTCACTGAGAGTGCCCTCAATCCCGCTGTCTGTGTCACCAACAAAGATGTTAAACAGCGCCGGCCCCAATGCGGACCCCTGAGGAATGCCACTCGTCACTGCTCTCCATTTTGACATCAAGCTGTTGACCACAACTCTTGGACTGTGACCATCCAGCCAATTCTTTATCCACTGAGTGGTCCATCCGTCAAATCCATGTCTCTCCAGTTTAGAGACAAAGATGTTGTGCAGGGCAGAGTCAAAAGCTTTGCACAAGTCCAGGTAGATGATGTCAGTTGCTCTTCCCTTATTCACCAATCTGTAACTCCATTGTAGAAAGCCACCAAATTTGTCAGGCATGATTTGCTCTTAGTGAAGCCATGTTTGCTGTCACTATTTATTGTTCATTAAAAATTCAGTAAATTTTCAGGACAAAGAGTATAAGATTAGGTTTTATTAGCAAGGTGTGTGCTTTCCCTCTACACGTGAGTCAAAAATTATTTTATTGGTCTTATGACAACTGAAACACTTTTGGAATAATAAAATTATTTAAAATCAGTGATAAATTTAGTAGTTATTAATGCTTTGGACTTCCTAGGTATTTTCATGAATACCAAGTAGCAATATGACTGATTGTGATTGAAGAATATCATAAACCCCCTGTAGAGCAAATTCAGTTCAACAGATTGATTTTGGAGGAGGGTTTGTTAATTTTTTCACTAAATGGTCTGTGCTGACAATGAGTATTGTAGTAATAGAAAGTTCGTAAAATCAGAGTTTGTTTTAAATAGACCTCAATGTTGATTTCCGCAGGGCTTCAGAGAAAACTTCTGAGAAAAGGAGAAAGCAAGAGCAGAGCAACTCTGTGAGGAAGAATAAATGTTCATTAGAAAAAAGTAAGCTTTGTTAGAAAAGGACTCCTTGTTGCCCACAACAATATTACTCATGACTTCATTCACTGGAATATTGAATTTTTATGAGTATTTTCATCTCTGTTTCTTCCATAGGGTATCTAACTGACTTTTCTGCTTTCATCAGAATTGTTCATCCCTATTATGCTGCAACGCTTTCTGCCGCTGATGGTGACTCACTGACCCTGCCACAGGTTTCCCTGCTTTATCTGCCAAGTCTGATAATTATTTTAGTAACAAGTGCTAGCTCAATAATGTTTAGCCACTCAGGCCTCCTCCCTCATTATTTTTGTTCACTGGAGGCAACTGATCTGAAAACTATCTTTGTTCTCACCTGGGGTTTAAGGATACGAAAATTCATTCAGATCACAGTTATCTTTCCTGCTATCTTCCTTGATTAACAGTATGGTGAGCTGAACTGAAGTTTACAAGTGCGGTTGCTTCCTCACTCACTGTCTACTTTGAATCGAGCTTGTTGTCCCAGTTGCATGAGGCAAACAGAAAAAATGAGCAGTTTTAAGTACATGTACACTTCAGTATCATGTTCTACATATTATTAGTAGCTTCATTGCTTATGTGCTGCCAGAACTGCTCAATTCTGTCTTTTCTTGGCTCTCAGCAGGAGACTTTCAGGCTGAGCCCAGGAGCCCTAGTACGTAGAGGTTATTCCCAAATGGTGATTATTGCTCTGATAGCCACTAGGAACCATAGCTATGGACTATCTTAGTCTTTGCCCCAAGAAACTTACGGAGAAGTGGTGAAATTACTTTAGAGAAGCTCATTATTAACTAAAAGCTCAAAAGATAGGGAGAAGACCAGACTTCTCAAGATCTACACTTTCAATCCCTGGGTAAACTAAATGGGCTGTCGTTCAGCCATCATTCAGGGTCAAGCAGCCTGATCAGTTAAACATTGCCAAGACAGTACATAAGATAGCTAATTTCAGTTGCTTGTGAGAGGGACATTTTCCAATATAATTTTACTAATTAGTATTGTTATGTTTGAATAGAAAACCAGAATTTGAAAATGCAGCACTTCAACCCCCCATTCTATGGTGTGTAGCGGATCTCTCCTGAAATATTAGTGTCAGCAGCAGCATTGTTGCTACTGGATTTCGATAACCATTTTAATGAAGTGTAGTAGATCCCACAAATAATGCATTGGAGGGAAGAAGCTGGTTCTGTCTGTCTCCGAAATGACAAATCCCCAGGGACCGCTTTGATAGTACTAGCTTATTGCAGGGTGGTAGGACTAGATGACCTTTAGAAGTTCCTTCCAACCCAAACTATGATTCTAAGAAGAAAGTGTTAGAAGATGAATGGGAGTGCTATCAGTGTTGATCTGTAGTTTAACAAAGTATGCAGGTCTGAGACTACCTATTTTTTCTACAGTAATTTTAATATTTTGATAGAATTTCCTAGGAGTCCCTTAGGGTGAGAAAGATGAGCGCTTGTGAAAAAATATCTAAAAGTCTACTTCAGTACAAACCATTTAAACCTGTGCCTACTAAGGATTGGCTCACTGCTGGAAACTTGTGTCAGGTACATGTGAAGAGATTCTCCTGGCTAGATAGACAGTGAAGAAATCTGTCCTTGAGCTCCATTCTCCTTTTGAAGGTGGAGCCCTGATCAGTACAGTCAGTGAATCAAAGGTATAATTCACCTCTTTCAAAAGACCACGTCTAAAATAAATCAGATTAATAAGCTATGTAGATCATCCATTGGCTATGGAAGAGACCTAGGGTGACAGTCATATATGTATATTTTTAGTGAAACCTGTGCAAAACTAATAGTGGAAGAAAATTGTGTTCTATATTGCCATTTTGGAAGACAATCTTAAATCAGGGAGGAAGTAGGAAGTTAAGTAGGAAGCTACAGAGACCAAACTTGCCTATTTTGCCTCAGACGTCTTTTTTTTTTTTTTTTGGGGGGGGGGTGTGGGTGTGTGTTTGTTTGTTTGTGGGGGTTTTTGGGGGTTTTTTTGTTTGTTGTTTTTTTTTTTTGTGGTATTGTCGCCATAAACTCTTTTACTTGACTTGACATTTGGGAAAAAAACCCAAAACATTTCTGTTGTCAGAGGAAAGGAGTGACAGAAATATTGCTTGCCAGACCTCAGTTGGCTATGACCATTGAGTCATACTTGGTTTTAGCTGACCTGGGCTTCCTACAAATAAAGACATGAAACTTCATTCAGTGGGTTTGAAAAGAACAAAACTGTTTCCATTATATAAGCATATTGACATGAAGTTTTTGTAGGTGCCTGTTCTGTATGAAACACTGCTTCCTAGGTTTGGCAAAAAGGGGAGATTTGATCTCTGACAAGTTATGTCTATATTTGGTTATTTATTCATATACTTGGTTCACATATGCCTTTATTGGGGAAGAAAATTCAATTTGCCCTCTACTACATATAGCTTTCCTTTTTTAATATTACTGTTTACAACATTACATTGATTTGAATATCTGTGACTAAATTAAATATGAAAACTCATTTGCTTCTAGGCTGATAGGACTAAATATCTGTCATCACTGTATTTTTCATTGTTCCTATGAGTTCCTATTGTTCCTATAAATTTGTTTGAGCATATGGTGGTGGTGTTGTCTTTTGTCCATAGTTTCTTAGCAGTAGATATAACTCATTTATCTCTTTTTCAAAATGTTAGGAATTGTTTTGGCTGGTATAATTTTCCACAGCATGAGGAACTTCACTGAGTACCCGTCCTGTGGATCACAACTTTAAGTTTGAGGTGACCTTTTTGCCCAGCTTCCCTTTCTAGAAGTATTTTGATGTTTATAGCAGTCCTTCTCACTTCCATATCACAGCACTGTCTACTTTCTGGTACTGGATGTTTAGCGTGGGCTATTTGACTTTCTTTGATGAGCTCTAGTGACTAATTCTGGGTCTTTCTGTGGCTTTTTATAATGTTCTATCCCTAGTATCAGTCACCATTTAGTCTATACTTAGGAATTCATGTATGAAAAATTACAAAATTGGATTTTCCATCATAGGTCAGGCAAAGACTATTCTTTTTCACCTTCTTTTTTTTTTTTTTTTTGATTTCCAATTCAAAACATATAATTTTATCACTTTTATTTTTAATTTTATGTAATTTTAGTGCTTCTGCATTCAAAGTACATTCTTACATTTTAGTTCACAGTTAGATTCTTATGTCTGAGTTAACAAAAAGCTACTTAAAACATCATTTCAGAACTAGCTGTTTGAAAAAAGACTACCTCTTGCTGCTTTTGTTTCAAGTTTCTTTACTTGTCCACTTTTTTTGAGCTGAGGCAATGATGGAAATTATAACAGTTGTATATATATGCTCTCAGCTCTGTGTGTGTGTATATATATTTAATGAGGAAAATATTCAAAGTTAATTTTGGATTTTGTATAGTACATCAGAGCATTCTGATCAAAAACATTTGACAAAACCCAGCTGTTTTCAGCCTTCAAGTTCTGACTACCTCCACAGCCAGAGGGCTCAGTGCAACACAGCTGGGCCCAGGGAACTCCTCCAGGACCCTTTTAACAGCATGCTACCCTACAGGCTGAGGAACAAAGGGAACATCACTAGAAAATAATGCAGAATGCTCCTCATGAGAAAAATTTAAGGATCAGTTTGTGGCTCAGCAGACAAGCATCCCGCCTATGATCAAGTCATCTCCTGGTTTAGGTATTAAAGCAGAGTTCGAGTAGGAATTTGAAAGGTGAGCACGTTAGGTCTGACAAAGATGCATGTTTCTAGTTTAAAGCAGTAGATGAAGGAAACAGGCATCACTTGGTGTTGAGGAACAGGTATTTGTCCTCCAGCATTAAATGGAAAATGATAACATATGAAGAGCCATAAATGTACAAAAAGAAGTAGTTAACATTTAACGTGATAGAAGAAGGGGCAAAAGAAAGGTAGGAAGTGGGTCTCTGATGATCAAAAACCAGCCTAAGAACTGATCTTTATTATTCTAAGAGGTAATAGCAAGGCTGCTGGAGGAAACATTGCTGCACTAATCAAGACTAGAGGTGACTACTTAAATTTTTTAAACAAATAATTTAGTTGTCAAAAGATATTGTTTCAGGTTGATTAAGTATGTTTATGAATTTGCATGGAATTTGACATATACCTCTGGCTGAAAAATAGTGAACAGTTCTGTTTTTTTATTTTAAATATTGTTATTGAAGCCATAAAGGAGGGATAATTAATCAGGAAAAGAAAGCTTCCCCCCATCCCCTAAATTTAGTTGCCTGAATGGAATAAAAAAAAAAAAAATTAGAATGTTTTGGTTTTGAATTGGATGACGTATTTAATACAACCTGAAACAATTTTATGTCAACTCTTAATCCAAAAAATTGCCTGTTGTACACTGACTCAAAGCAAATTATTCTCTCCGGATTTTTTAGTTTAACCTTTCATTGACTTAACAGTGATAGGTGACCTTGAAGAGCAGATTTTGCTGTAAGACTGGAAGGGATGTCTTACAGAGAAAATCTTCAATTTTTAGACATTGCTTGTTTGAGAGGGGTGTGATGGAACTTAATGTTCAAACTGGTGGCTAATTTTCAGCTTAAATTGTAGAAGTAATCCCAACATTGGCCAGAATCTCACAAGAGCAAAAAAAATTATTCCCATCTCTCTGAAAATATGTTTTTTACCTTCCCGGATCTGGACCTTGAATTCTTATTCTTCCCCTGCAACAGTGCCACAATGCATTTGAATTTGATCTATCCCATGTCCCAACAAAGCAGTGCTAGACCTGTGTTTGGGTTTTGTGTAAATGCATAAATATGCTTTTTCTTTTGTACCACATAATGAGCATGTTACTTTGTAAGTCTTTTATAATGAGTTATCAAATACTATTTTTGTTGCTAACATTGCTGCTAAGTTGAAACAGGATCCATGGTAAATTAAAACTCTTAATCTTATTTAACTTCTGTTTGAGGTCTCAAGTATATATTTCAGAGGTGTTTATGTTTATTAAAAATTAAGAAAATTAAGATCCAACAATAGAAAAATGAATTATTTGATATAGGCCAGTTAAAATGCACAAAATCATAAATCACGTTATCTCCACCTAACTCCAGAAGCTGCACAGCCTTGTTCTGCACAGATCTCTGTCTTTCAGGAGCTGAGTAGTTTTATAACATGAAGTGCTGAGTTCTTATGCATTGGGTATGGGCAGACAAGCCAGATTTTGTATGACGTGAGCAGTTTTCAGTTGAGTTCTAACCAGGAACAGGCTTATTTTATTCAAACTTCAGGTTGAACTTGACAGACGTTACAGAGAATGAAAACAAATGCTCTTTAACTTCTTTATAGGGGTAGAAGGGTCTTTACATGTGAAAATGACTGGCCAAGATGTAAGCATTAGAATCTAAATTTAATTGATAGCAGCACTATTTTCAGATATTGAAAAATGAATATATGAATTCATTTTCATATATTTCATATATCAATTCATATACCTATAAATGAATATACAAATCCATATTCATATGCACATATAAATATATATGTTCCTCAGGGTTCAGTTCTGGTGCCAGTTCCGTTCAAAATATTTATCAGCGATCTAGATGCAGGAGTTGAATGTACCGTTAGCAAGTTTGCTGATGATACCAAACTGGGAGGTGCTGTTTACTCTCTTGAGGAACAAGATGCCTTGCAGAGGGATCTAGATAGGTTGGAACATTGGGCAATCATTAATGGCATGAAATTTAACAAATCAGAATGCTGGATTCTGCACCTAGGAGGAGTAACACTGGGCACAAATACAAATTGGAAGAGGAGTGGCTGGAGAGCAGCCCTGCAGAAAGGGATCTGGGGTGCTGGGCACCAACAGGCTCAACATGAGTCAGCAGCACCCTGGCAGCCAGGAGGGCAAACCCCATCCTGGGGTGCATCAAACATAGCATAACCAGCTGGTCAAGAGGTGATTATCCTGCTGTATTCAACATCGGTGTGGCCTCACCTTGAATACTGTGTGCAGTTCTGGGCCCCAGAATTTAAGGAAGATGTGGAGGTCCTTGAATGCATCCAGAGGAGGGCAACAAAGCTGGTGAAAGGGCTGGAAGGCATGTCCTGTGAGGAGGAGCTTTGGGTTTGTCTAGTTTGGAGAGAAGGAAGCTGAGGGGTGACCTCTTTGCTCTCTACAGCTTCCTGAGAAGGGGATGTGAAAAGGGAGGTGCTGATTGCTTCTTCCTGGGATCCAGTGATAGGACTCATGGGACTGGTTCAAAGCTGTGTCAGGGGAGGTTTAGACTAGACATTAGGAAGCATTTCTTTACTGAGTGAGTGGTCAAACACTGGAACAGGCTTTCTAGAGGGGTGGTCGAAGTCCCAATCTTGTTCTGTTCTATTCTATTCTAGTCTATTCTAGTCTGGTCTAGTCTATTCTCTGGTTTTCATGTGTTTGCATTGAAAATGCATTAAGTCCAGAAGCACAATGTTATATAGCAGGTATCTCTAAAAGTAAAGACCTTCAGGACTGAAATGAGTGGTTGTCAGGATTTTGGTTTCTTGGCTGGATGATGTGTTAGATGTCAAGTCTTAAGTTGTTTTATTGACTTTCACAGCAGGGATATAAATCAGCAAGTTTTTTATAGCATTTACAATGATTGAACTTGAGTGGCTTTCAGCAGAAGAAAATAGCAAGCAGATTGTGAAAGGATTAAGATAACCTCAAATGTTTTGATTAGACTGTTTGTAATATAGTACCATTGGGCTCTCAACAAACTACAATGCAGAAAACATGTTAGATTTACTTTGGACATAGTTGCATCAGAGACAAGCAACTAAGTAAATGTTTCTCAGTATAGAAATAACTTGTAACTGTACTATGTATATTGTGTAATTACACACAAAACCCCATTTGTTTCACTGTGGATTTTATATAAGACTATATAAAAGATACATGTTACACAATGAGAATGTGCTCATCCAAGTCTAGAGTCCTGAGGAAGATGACTGCTTGAAGCACTCAGCTTCATGATGGTCCTCAAAGCTTTTTGTTATTATGACAATGCATTGGTTTATTTTATGAAACACTTGAAGCTTCATATATTTGGAAAGGTGAATCATGCCAGCAGTGTGAATAAATAAATTTTCATGTAGTCAGATCTTTGGAAATATGGTTTCTATAGTGCATTGATTTCATTTCAGTCCTTCTTGAGTATTGAATGTAATGTCTTTGAAAGTATAATCTGTGTATTGCTTTTGCATTACAGCTTGTGCCATCTTTGGCATGCAATTTATCAGTGACTTGATAGAAAAATGATTGAAATTTGAGTCATAGACATGCACATCATTATTTGCAATTCAGTTTCTTAACAAGTTTTATTAATCTTTTTACTTAAAAAGGAACTGGAATAAAAGGCACCTTTTGTGATTTGCCAGTGAAAAATACTGGCAAAACGCTATAAAAAAGCAGTTTTCAAAGTAGCTGTCACACATCCTCAGACCCACTTAAAAATAGGTAGATTTGTGTTGTGGCACGAGAGAAACCTACCTAAAAGTGTGTGATACTCTCATAGATCTGGATTGAGGAATAGTAAAATGTGATATACAATGGTGTTCTGTTTTTCTTCTGTGGCTCCAGAGACCACACTTCCAATTGAGGCAGAACAGCCTTAACTGAAGAAGTTAAGAGCAACCTGCCTTATATCTTTTCATAGAGGGAGAGGAGATGGTTTGTCTTTCTTCTAGCAGTAATGTGAATTTATTTCTCTATTTCCTTTGCTCTTAATACAGGTGTCTAATATGAAATGTTACATTCCAGGTCAAATAAGTAATCTGATCTAAAACATTTTTTTCTTGCCAAGATGAAAGTAGGAAGGACTTGTGTTTTAGGTTGACATGAACTGAAGCTTTCTTATTTTTGCCAGATAACTTAAAACCCATATATTCTGGTCAACTCTTTATATACCAGCAAATACAATTAAGGGTGTTTTTTTAACTTGTTTAGGTAAGTTATTGGACTGTAATAGCATAGTGTTATCATGTTGCTGAATAAATGTATACACTGCACTTGGTTCTAGCTGGCCAGTGCTTCCTCTGTTGTTCTGGTATGTTCTCCTTCCTGGATTACCATATCCATTTGGAGGGTTAATGAATGAATCTTCTCCCTGGTCCTCCACTTCTTGAATTTTTTATCTTGTTATTAGTGTTGTGCTTGATTTACTCCTTTTGTTATGCCACAGGTTTCTGTCATAAGCTGGAAAGAAAACCAAAAAAGCTTTGATAGGAGATGTTACCCTAGGCCATCCAGCCGTGATATTCCTCACTCTGAGTTCAGATGTATAGTTGTAAGATTATAATGAATGTTTCTGAAATGTTTACTCCAAATCAGTTCTGCCAGATAAAAAGGTATACAATGAATCTCACTTCTTTTTCTTTTTTTTTTTTTTTTTCCAAAACAAAGACTTATTTGTTCCTAAAGTAGAAATATTGATGTATTCTAGATAACTTCTCTGTGTAGGACTTTTGAAGATACTCCTTGTAAAAATCCTACTAATAAGTCACTTACTCTAAGTTCTTGGGAAAGGACAGGAGAAAGCTGACACTGCTGGAAATCTTGTTTAGAAGTCTGTTTGCATAATTTCTTGTTGAAAAGGCACTGTATGATAGTGATTCAGAGGTATTATCTTCAGTGTAATAAAGCATAGCTGAACTGAAGTTGCGATTAAAATCCTAAAAGCAAAGTTAAAAGAAAATCACCAAGGAAAAATTATTTTATAATAAAATAGATTATGATAATTTAAATACATGCCAATGAATTTGAAAGACACAAGTAGGTGTGTGCGTCTGTGTCTTTCCCCAGACAACAGTGTCAATGATCAACTAGTACAGTACCAAAAGAAAATAAATTCTAAAAAGTGCAGTGAAACAGGTGGAAATATAAAGTGCAACTTGTCATCTTAATGTACTTTTGAAAAATGCTTCTTTAGATTTTAACGTTTTATTTATAATCAGAATCAACATCTTTGTGGACAAGGTAGTTTCTAATGACCAAAAAAAGGAATCAGGAAAGAATGGTATGTTCCATACAGACTGTTTGCTTGCAGTGGGGTGTCTAATACCAGGCTTCAACATCACTAATTGATCGTACAGTGCTTGTTATAATCTATCAGGTGCTCTGGCAATGTATGTGTCAGGATGAATGATTGAATATTAAAAACCTTTTCCTCTGTTCTTTTAGATACAAAACATTTTAAAACTATTATTTCTCTTTCACTGAGAGTGTTACTCTGTGCGTATACAAAGTACATACCTATATTCAATGTGTGTGTTTATATACATATATGTACATATAAGAGCCGTCCCTTATTTACAGAAGCTGGGAAAATCTTACCCATTTTTTTGTGCTTTTCAAAATACAAACTCCATGCAATGAATTTGCTGTTCTCATAATCTCTTATGGAGATTATTTTTATGACTCTTTTCTACAGACTGTCATAAAAGCTGGTTTTAAAAACCAGTCTCTTTTTCCTAAAGACTTGTTTTCCACACCTATTAGCCAAGTGAATGTTATTGTCAGAAAACTTTTTTAATTTCTTCCAGTAAAGTTGAGAAAAGAGCAAAAGCATTGCTATCTCCTTATCTGAATTGGAGCTGACATCTATACCTGCATACCAGGTGGAGGTTCTGATCTAGCCTTTATCCTCTTGAAAATCAAACACCATTTCTTTGCTTTAAAGTTTTAAAAAAGTGAACTCATAGGACTGGTTTCCTTGTGGAACTTCATCTGTGGACCATCACTGATCCACAGGATACAATGAAAAGCAGTGTTCAGACCACTGAAGACGATAGGTTATCTCCCTCTTGCCTAGTGAAACCTGAATAATTCTACAAGAGAAATGAAGGCAGAAAGAGGCTAAATCAATTCCAAAATCTTTTGAACATCAACCTTGTATTCCAGATGATTTCTCTTTTCTGACTGTCCTTTTTCTCTCTTGTCTGTCTGTCTTCTGAGTTCATGGTTCCGTAATGATGCAGGACACAAAGAATTGCCAAAGCTTGAACATAACTTTTCTTATTTCTTGCTTTCTGGATGGCTGAGAAGTGAAACTGATACTCAGGAAAGAAAGTGTGGAAAACTTTATTTCATCCATTAAAATACCTTTTCCTACACTGGGAGAAGGTTTCTGTGCAGGGGACTGTCCCCTTCTTCCCCTGCCCATTTGGCACTGGAGAGGTAGCCAGCTGCTTTGAGCAGCTCAGTGTTGGAGATTGTGCTAACTGCATTTTTGGATGAGGAACTTTTTCCTTCATTGACAGATCAACTTGTGCACTTGGATTTGTTCCTTGCATTTTCTCTGCAGCCCAGGGACCTGCTGGAGAGATTACTTTCCCCTGCCAATTTTCTTCCATCTTTTGGTGCTCCTTTCAAGGCCATGTTCAGTTGGTTATTCAATACCCTGGTAAGTCAGAACTGAAAGTGAACTGGCAGATGGCATTTCCTGGAGGATATCAGAAGGGGTCTTGTATAGTCAGTAGATAACTCTCCTATCCTTTGGTCATTAGCCACACTGTGCTCACACGTGTGGAACAGGCATTTTCCTAAAGTTTGTGTTAATTACTAGCATTGTGTTAGCAGGAGGAATAGAGACGGGTATTAATGGCAATCTTTGCCATAGTGTTCGTGGCACAGTCAAGTAGTATGGATTACAAAAGAAGGGTGAGCTGCACGGGATGAATTGCCGTCAGACAGCTTCTATTTCAGTCACATATGAAGGTGTGATTTTGTGTGTGCAAGTCACACGAATATATGACACATGGTGTTGAGTTGAGAATGCATTCATGCATTGGCAGAATGAAGACAATCCATATGGAGCATGATAATGGTTATACTTCTTTCATCTGAAGTTTTGAATTGCTTTCTGTATTTCTTATCTGCCTATTGATCTGCCTGATTTAAAGAAAATACTTTAAATGGAGACATTGTTTAAGATTATTCTAGTTTTCCTCTAGTAACTACTTCATTAAGGACCTCTTGTCCCACCCCATGTTGATTGAAAAACTTGGTGTGTATGTGCCTTCTGCTGTGAATTGATATTTCTTCCCTTATTTGCAGCTGATGGTTTGAATGTATTTCACAATAAATTTTAATGTATTTCAAGATCATTTCTAAACCGGACCATGAAATACCTCTTTTCTAAGTCTTCCTCAAGTTATTTTATACATACATATACTATAATATTTAGGAAAAGAGCATTATGGAAATGTAATTGCATGTAATTTGTTGAATGGATCATAGTGAAATTTTTAATTCAGAACTATTACACAGGGTGATATTGAGGCTCTGTAGGATACTGACCTGTAGAAGACCTGACAAACTGTGATGAAAATATGTAATTTTAATAAACATCATTCAGGAATGAGACTGCAAAGTATAACATATGAGTTTGCCATCTGTTTGGATATTTACAGTATTTTTGTAGTAATTCAAGGGGTTAAACTAATAAAATGCAGATTTAAGAAGAAGCAGAGTCTTCTGTTATTTTAGAAACTATAATCTCTGCAACATTCTTTTGTTGAGAGGCATTGGCTCAAATTGTTTCTTCACTAGACCACTCTAAGCTGAGCATCACTACTGTCAAGTACTCTTCCTCTGAACTTTCTCATTATTACAAACATTCAGCATCAATGCAGTCTCATTAATAGCCAAATTAAAATCTACGCAAAAAAGTTTTAATTAGGTCAGCCGAAGGAACAGAGCTATAGGAGCCTAGACAAAGATGAACAATAGTCGTCTTTTAGAACTGAAGGATCACAGCTGTAACAAAACCTGGCTTTTCTCATTTGAGTTGCATCAGAAATGAAAAATTGAATTATCTGGGTAGTACAGAACTGCAGTAGCTCAACAAGGAACCTCGTCTTTTAAAGCTGGAGAGAACCTCAACCCGGTAACTTGCAATTCCTCTGCAATGCTCACTTCAGGCTTCATCTTTATTTTAAAAGATTCAGTGTCTAATCTATATGAAAGCAGACAGATCTTAAAAGTGATGGGTCCTAAAAGGATGATAATTCTGCTGTGGTCTTTCTTGCACTGCCTTTACTTGTTTTCTTGCTTATCTTTTACCATTGTAAACCAATTGTCAGAATTTCAGTGTTCCCATATCCGCTGCTTTTGGAGATTTCCACTACCATAAATGCCAATCACCATATTTGTAGGTACGTTAGAAAAATTTATCTCAAACCTTTCTCATCAATAGAATTTTTCATTTGTTGTAATTATCCAGCTGTATTGGTTATTATGGTAACATTATTTTTTATACCTACTTTTATTTAAAGTAGGGAACACCTCGTCATGATACAAACCATCTCATTCACAGGATATAGCAGTGTGCTTTGATAATTGGTTCAAGAGCATGAGCTATTTGGGGTCTGTAAGCTCCCAGAGGATGGCCAGAACAGGCCACAGCTCTTCTTACTGATGCCGTATTTGAAGCAATTTGGGCTTTCAAGTTGTAGAACATTTCCACTAGCTGGTGTCACTAGAATGTATGAAAGTAAGACAAAAATGAGGAGTTGAATAGTAACTGTAATACTTACATATCTCTTTTTCTTCTTGTAATATTGTTTCATCCATTCCTTTACAAAGTTTAGCCATTATAAAATAACTGCCTTTTCCAAATTGTTTTCCCACTGTGATGCTCTGTCTTGTTAGATGTTTTCTGCTTATGTGTGCTTGCTTTATAAGCATGGATAGACAAAATGGAATCTGTCATAAATTATAGCAGTTACCTGTGAGAATAAATCAAATCTTGAAAAATAATTCAGTGTGCTCCTGGGAACAATTTGGATGTGATTCACTGCTGAAACCTGTGGAAAACAAAGTATTATGACTGCACTGGTGATTAAATCTTTCTTAGTATGAGTTGGGAACAGAAATATTCTATTTAATGTATCTCTGTGTCTTTTTACCTTTTATAGAGGGTTCCCCTCACACCCTAGACAAATGTTTTCCTCTTAAAAAAAAAAAAGTCTGATTCATTGGAAATAGATGCCATATGTTAAAACCCAAGTTATTCATCTGTTGATGTTTGCATTGTGTCCAGGGAATGCGTTTTTAACTTGCTGTCTTCCCTCCTGTGCTTGGCTGCTATCCCCACTGAGGTCTTACAGTCTTACAGTCTTGAAGTCTTAATACAGTTGCTAGTCTCCAGAGACAAAAGGTCAGATCTGGGCTGGTACGTATCAATCTACTGCTCTTGGAATCAGTGGAATTAAGAAAATTGGCAACTATGTGGGATTTGGCATATGACACACACATATCTATAATGAAGAGCAGTACTGAGGCTGTGAAATGAAGCACTCAGAAGACTAGGAAATGATGAATTAAATGGCTTTGATGCTACTGGAATGATGACTGAATTCTTGCTTTAAGGAATGTGCTTAAGTATGGTCCTGAATAGGAAACTTTTTATCGAATTGTGAAGATTTTATTCCTCTTTTTGAGCTAGATGTGAGAAAAATTTCGTTAGCTGCAATTCAGAATGGTACATATGCATGTTGTTAGTGCTAAGCAGGCAATACTACTGGAGCAGGTGTTCTCAGGAAACAAAGGAAACAAGCTAGAATATAGTGATACGCCACTGAGGAAACTTCTTGTGGGTAAAAAACAGGATAGGAAGGAGACATAAAATATTTTTCCTCCATACTACTGATTAACATTCATACTGGTACTTCAGGATTTGTATTTTCACCATTATGCCTACCTCAATCAGGGTTTGTACTGAATTATCCATAGATATGTATTTATTTCAGCCTTGTTTTTAATAAAGTTCCTGTGATTTTCCTATAAAAATCTAAAGCAAAAACTAAACAAGTATTCCTATGCTAAAAATATTAATACTTTAAAACAATTACTGTATTCTAGAAATTTGCTTTCCTGTTTTGCTGATACTGCCTCAGAGAGGCTTACACAGTTAGGGGTGCAGAAATAATTGTAGATGCCCAATTCAGATACACAAAATGTTGAAAAAGTAGCTCTTTCTATAGGACACTGTGTTTCTCTGGATCATATTGCTACATACATTTTAGATGTTGTCATATTAATTACTATATGTAAATGTGTATATTTGCTATAATGTTTTAATGTACTGGTGGCGCATAATATGTGTGGTATAAATGTGGATGTCAGTACTTTATTTAAAATCTGTATAATATGATGTATGTAACTTACCATATTTTTTGGCATATTCATGTGCATATTCATATTTACACATATGTACACGTCTCATGCTTTATGTACATGTTTTGTAATTAAAAACTTGAAACTTTGTTCCTATAACATGTAATGAGGACTATTGTGATTATATTTCCAAGTTAAAAAAACCCCACAACCACCTATGTGCACTGGTTACCTTGACAACCTCTTAAAAATACCTATAACGTTTTAAAAAAGGACAAAGCAGTCTCCAAAAAATGAACTTGTAGTATATGATTGAAGTTTTAATAAAAATGTGTTGTTTTAAATAAGGAATTGTTTGCATTATAATGACATGTCAAAATGATATGCATTTGACATGTAGGAAACATGAAAGCCCTTGATAAGCATAACATGGAGTTTTCACTTGCAAGAAGTCAGGCAGGCTCGTGGAAAAAAGCTCAGTGAGGTATCTGGTGAAGCTGAACCTGGTCTGCAGCAGCCCAGTGCTGTGGGATACAGTGCGATCTGTGGGAGAAGGGAGGCAAAAAATACAACCAGTCCCATGCCAGACATCTTACTACCCTTTAATCGAGCTTAGTTTTCTGTCCAGATCTTGGAAAGAATAGAGGATTGTCAGTAAGTACATGTGAGAGCTATCAATGAGCCATGAAGGGTAACAAGGTATTTGGTCTGAAAGCCATGACTGATTCATGTTGAAGCAAAGCCTGAGGCTTGCTCCAGAAGTCAGTGTATTTTTGCACTGACTTGACAGTCAGACACCTTTGGAAAGTTTTTCATAACTTTTCAGAGATGTGAAACACTAAGGCTGTTTCCAGAAGACATGGAGCCAGTGGGTGGAGTAAAATGAATGACCTGAAGATTCAGGATAACTTGCATTAATCAAAATGATTTGCTGTTTGTCAAAATTGATGTTGCATAATAATATGATTACAAATCTTGCAAAAATGATATGCTCTGTGGCTGTTGAGGTCACTTGTAGGCTTTTTTGTAAGTTATAGTCCACCTATAAACATGATTCAAAAAACATTAAGACATTTTCAGGAGAAAACAATAAATTGGCATTTGAACGTTCACCCATTGAGGCACATTAGGAAGTGATAAAATATGTTCTCACAGAAGGTAAAGACTATAGTTTTATTTATAATGAGAA
Organism: Strix uralensis; assembly: GCF_047716275.1. NCBI lineage: Eukaryota > Metazoa > Chordata > Aves > Strigiformes > Strigidae > Strix > Strix uralensis. Next base: position 30,120,579 of record NC_133972.1, read on the forward strand.
AAGATCTGAGCAGCCATGTTAGCATGTTGTTTTGGCAAAAGCTTTACCTCAGTTTTTGAGGCATGTGCAATAGCATGCCTTCTGATAGCTGAGCTGGATGAAACATAAAAGCTGAACCGAGGAGCTGGAGTTCTGCTTATGGCTAGTGCATGATTTTTAAAATGAAATGATTTTGTAGGAACAACTGGGTGCTTTGTTCACCAAAATTATTTTCTAAACTGACTGACATTCAGGAGTGATACTTTTCCACTGTACTTTAGAGATAATTTATTTTCTTCCTTTTACAATATAAAATGCATAAAATAAGATTACTGTCATTATAATTACTGTCCATATAATTCACACCAACTGAAGGATCTTTTCTTATGATCAAATTACCACACAATTAGAATCATAGAATCATTCAGGTTGGAAAAGACCCTTTGGATCATCGAGTCCAACCCTCAGCCCTACTCTACAAAGTTCTGCCCTACACCATATCCCCCAACATCTCATCTAAACGACCCTTAAACACATCCAGGGATGGTGACTCCACCACCTCCCTGGGCAGCCTATTCCACTGTCTGACCACTCTTGCTGTGAAAATTTTTTCCTAATGTCCAGTCTAAACCTCCCCTGTTGGAGTTTTATTTGATTTTAATTACTGTAACTCTGTACTGATTAGGAAGTGGAATTTGCTTTTTACGGTGTGTAACTTAAAAATCCCCAACCCTCAGCTATATGATGGAAGGGAAGAAATGAGTTGAGAGTGTGAAGTAAATGCATTATTTATTTTTAGAAACAGTCTGAAAGAGATCCTAATTCATCACCATGGTGTGATAAAACTCTGAAAAATGTTTAACATTTCTTTAAGCTGGTGTGTTTTTCAGCTGCTTTAGGGAGAATATCACTTGCTATTTTTTTGCTCTGCCTCTTCATTTAAGAGGTTGTGATCTGATCTCATTAAAATTTATGGCCCACGTTTAGAAAATAAGGGGAAAATGTAGAAGGAAAATAGAACAAGAAGAAAACTAGAGATGAGAAATCCTTGGCAATTTCTTGTTCAGAGAGGGCTTTAGACATGAGACAATGATTATCTGGCAAGGCTGAGACAGTTTTGTTTAGCTCTGAAAAGTTACAACCTACCTAATATACAAAAATTATTTTGCATGCAATTCTTTTAAGAGGAAAATTAGTAATACAAATAAATTTTTAGTAAACAAGGCAGATCAGGAGTCACAATCAGCATAGAATATTCCAGGACAAAAAAGCCTCAGGGAGATATGGGAAATCTACAGATTAGACTGCATCAAACAAAAGATGTTTAAAACCACTTAGTGACATGGGCTAATGCTGTTTCACTCATGAATGCTGACAGTTTCAGAATTTATGGCAGTATAGTATTACAATGGTCGTGTTGACAATTACATTGTAAAGGCAAACCTAAGTATTTCCACTGAAATTATTAGTCATTTTTACTGTCATTTTGTGGTGGGTGAAAAATAATATTTATTGTAACTAGAATGACAGATTTAATCAGCTACAAAAATCAATAGTTAATATATGCAGCAGTTTATGTCTTTCAGAGGGTGGGAAATAATTTCGTACAAAAATAGGGTTGATATATAATGTTCTTTGAAATATTTTTAAAAATTATATTGATGTTGAAGCCTTTTACAGCCTCAAATCATACAGTCCATTTGAGTAATGGAAGGCAAAGGAGGTCCTGTTATGCGATCATAAAAAGAAATGCATGGTGTCGTTCCTTCAAAAAAGAAAAACCTAGGTACAAAGCAGCTGATAATTTAAAGCCTTGAGAAGCCCATAGTCAGAAATGAAATAGAGTATCTGTCACTTGAGAAAAAAAAGGGGGATTTTTTTTTTTTGTCAGGTGAACTGTGTGTTAATGCAAAAAGAAAGCAGAATTATATGATGCCCTATTTTGTCAAAAGAGCTTCACTATTTTTTCCTGTTTAAACTGTCTGCCTTCTTTAGTGCCTCTGGTGTAATTTACTTGAATTTCCCCTTTCTGTTTCATATTATTCTAGACATACTTTTCCGATCCTTTTTACTGTTACACTTTGTGCGGAGTAACAAAACACTATTGGTACTATCAGAAGTGGAAGATGCTTTGTTTTGTTATTGTAAAGAAACGAATCAGTCTTTTCAAATGTGCCACATAAGTGGATCTAAATCGGGTTTTTTTTGAATTTTTCTTCTAATGACAATGTATTATAATTTAAGTATTGCCTAAACCAAAATATTTCAGCTGCAGAACGAAGTGTTCCATGAACTTCTCTGTTCTGCTGTCCACCAACTACCTTGAATGAATGAGGAGGCAGTGCAAAATAGCCCATTAATATGATACTATTTATAGCACAGTAATTGGGAATCTATGTATAAACACTCTTTCGCAAATAATTGAGTCATCCTTACAGCTGCAAGTAAGTACAAGTTTGCCAAGTACCCACACAAATTCAAGAATGGCTTTTTGAGAATTTAGCTCCCTCTTTTAAATAGTTTGTGCAAAGGCTGATAATTCAAACTCCAAAGGAGGCAGCTGACATTTACATGCTAATGTATGTTTTTAAAATAGTCACAGGTCAGAGACATTAATATCTTCATCCAACATAAACAACACTTGAAGATGTAATTGTAACCACAGTGGTAAAAATTAGGGATGGTTAAGTCTGACTTGTGAAATGAACCACATGGAGCAATTTATAGTTGTATTTACTGTGCTTTTGATATAATTAGATTTATTTGCCATAGTTTTTGCCAACACTCAGTGTTGTCACTTACAGAAAGCTGGAATCCTACATCCTAGAGTGTTTAATGATTTTTTACAACTATATGGGCTCTAATAAACAGTGCACTCTCTATAAACTTTGCTTTGCCTAATACACTTATATGGAAAAGTCCATACCTACCCTGGGCATATGCATAAAGCACCAAAGGAGAAGAAAGTGAATCTTAGTATAACTTATAACACAGAATGTACCTACGTTTTCATAATTACTCAGACTTCGTTTACACTGAATGTTTTACATTTTTAATTGAAAATTGTAATAATATAGCACTATTGGTGTTTTAATAATTTTTGTCTATATCATAATTCTTGACTATCAAGTCTTTCACAGCCTACCTGCTGTCCTAGATGGAGTAATTAGTATACTAATTTCAGTCCAGTCCACCAAATGAAACTATCTGTTAAATGGTTTCATGTTATTGGATGCAACATACTGCTTTGAAAGGGGGCATCAGGGTCTTATCTTGTATTTCATTAAGTGAATTCCGTGGTGAAAAGTTGATAAATCTCAGCTTGCTTCCTAAGCTTAGGTCACAAATATTTGTTAAATATAAACATGCATCATACACAGAAAGACAGTTCTAAATGAATATTAAAACCAAATAGTGTTGCAATGAGAAAGAGATACTAATTGGCCTAAAAGTTGCAAAGTTCCTGTTGAAAGCAAACTTACGGTAGTCAGCAGGTACTTGGAATTTTGTTATTTGCATATGATAGTGTCCACAGTGGCCTAGCACTGCATGGTGTGAAAAAGTATTCACCTTATTACAAAGACATTGCACATCAAAACCAGGGTACAGATAAAGACTAGATCTGGTGCCCTGTAGACCCTCTGGTCCAGGGCTTTTATTGTCCTGAGACATTGCAGTAATGATCCATCAAGTGGGATCAGGAGAAAGGGAGTTTGGAGAGAGCTGCGAGACAAGTTCCTTTGCAATAAGCATGCTGGGAGTAATTAAGAGTCCAGCTCCAAATGTATTGCATCCTTGGGTTAAGTAAGATAACACTGGTATGTTTTCAGGCACAAGTTAAATATGAAATTATGACATAGTTCATAAATTCATTAAAGATACATTGAATTTTTGTCCTTTTATGCTCCTTTAGATTAACTTGAGCCTAAATAATCTCTCCAATAGAACTGCACAGTAAGAACCTACATGCTGCTTTGAAACCTCTTTCTTCCCCCCATTCACTATGCCTACTTGCCAGTTTACTATGTGTTCTTAGAGACTGTTCATCTATATGGTTTCTGCTCTAAAGGTTTTAACTCCTGCCCTTTATTTCTGTCCCTACATGTGTTCCTTATTATCTTCTGATTTAGTATTGTAACACTTTAATCTCCAGTTAGAAATATTAATGCTTCTTTTTTCAACCGATGCGTGTCTTCCTCTATTTTAATCATGAAACTGCTTTCCTGTTCTCATTCCTGATCAAGCTCTTCATCTTCATTATGGAGTTTTTTAATAATTAGATATGCTTATTCTGTATCTGCTTTTGTTTGTTATTTGCCTATTCATTTGCATAAGTTGTACTCACTTTGGATGTGTCTGTCCATTTTAGACTTACATCTGCATGTTATTACATGAAGTGCTTCAGCTTGAAATGTCATCTCAGAGTTACAACATTTACTCTGTCCTCCCCCATCTCTCTCCTCAACACCTTCTGGAGTTCTGAAAGAAGTCAACTGCCAAGGGGTTGTCTAAATTGAACAGTTTATTGGAGATAGGCAGGCTTGTTTATAAGAACTTTTTAAAAAAAGAACAGTTGAACATTCAGACAGTTGTAAGCTATCAAAATGAACATGCATCTGTGTTACTATGCTATCTGATCACAGTTTGGTTCTTCCCACTCCCATGCGATCGTACTGGTCCACCTCCCTGTTTTGTTGACGCTGTGTCTCAAATTATAGCATATGTTATTCAGGACAGAGATTGTCTTTATTTACAGACTCACTGCCAAGAGACCCACAGCCTTGATTAAAAACACTGGATGGTACAGCAAGACAGATAATAATTGCTGCTAAAGTGAAGGTCCTAAAACAGCTCCTTTGAGGGAAGAATCTACTTCACAGTCAAGTCTTTTCCTTTCTGCCACACTACAGATTCAGTCCTGCAGGAGTATGAGCTTTCTGCAGCCTGTTGGACTCCTGATTGCACCTTGCAGAACTCTTCACCACAACAGAGAAGAGTCTTGTTTTTATTTTCCTTTTCAGATAAACTTGCAAGGCTGATAATCATATTCTTATAGACTTGCCATGTTGAAGTAGCAGTGATTTTTGCATAAGAGGTGTTAGAATCTTTGTAGCACTTGGGGGTGGGGGGGCAGGATAATGCTTACCTTTAAACAAAATAAATACTGGAAGAGGGTAACTTTTAGATGTCATATGTGCAGAGAGAATTACAGCACAGTGCATAGTGGTAGATTACAGTGCATCTCGTTAATGCTTCAGTACTTAACCTCTAGAAATCATTTTGAATTAGAACAGAAAATGGAAAGATAAAAATCCGAAGATATTTTCATCAGATACCTGAAAAGTCATTTGTGATGTTCTAACTAAATCAGCAAATGCTTTTCCTGTTATCAGTGACAGCAAAAGGAAAAACACATTCCTTCTTAATAGTTTGACAGATTTCATCACAAGAAGTGACAATTGCTGAGCCAGAAAAGGGAGAAGCACTCGTTGTTATTTAAGCAGTAATAGTGAAGGCAATGTAGCGTAGCTAAAAGAAGGAAAGCACTTTAATTTACAATAAATTTGCAACACTGACTTCATGACATGTTTTTGCCATCTTGGCAGAGAGTATTAGACTCTCTTTTTGAAGGAAAAAATTCTCAATACTGTTGTGTCTTAAATGTTCTTCAGGATAGAATAGTTTTAAAATCTAGTAAGGCTATTTTGACATTCAGTTGTAGGCTTTTTGTTTTGTCTTAATAGGATTTGCATAATCATCGCAACATAAAAACACAGAAAATATGAAATTACACCTTTTATAAATAAGCACATCTGGTGGAGGAGATAAAAGTACAAGATGGCGTAATATTTCCATTAGCTTATTAAGTGATGGAATGCCACTAGTATTACTGACAAAATTCACAGTTTATGTTTAACATTCAAGTCCTAGAGAGTACCTGTTCTCCAGAATAGGTACAGTTTTCCATTTACATTATAAACATAAAAGTAATTTTGCATGCTGTGAACTCATGTTCAGATTGAATCTGGCTGGAGGATGCAATGACATGAATTAGATAGACTGCCATTAACCTGGTGGACCAGATGAGGTTATGAAACAGTGAAGATGACCACAGATAATATAATGGAAAGGACCTCTCATGTAATTCTATGTATTGTCATTGCCAGACAGGAGGTCACCTCCTCTGCCTTGTTCCTCTGGCTTTAAATGGAAGGAAATTTACTTCAACCATTTATTAGGGAAAAGAAGAATTTTCCTTATCATATTTAGTTGTATTTGCATTTGCCCCAAATGTTATTTGTATTCTTGTGTTATGTGGTATCATATATTCTACCTTGTAAATCAGGAACTTGCCCACCTGCAGTGATTGAAAGGAAAACTCTTTCATGCACTTAGATAAAGAAATAAAGGTATCACTCACCACTGGCTAAGTTGTCACGTACCATGTAGCTAGGGCATGCCTTACAAACAGCTTTACTTTTGTTTGTAAGTGCCACATAATGTAATTTTTCATGAGTATCAGGAAAAGCCACGTAAAAGTAACTGACCAGTGTAAATGTTTTTGCTATAGGCACAGTGTATGCACTGCAGTGTGATTCATAAGCTGGTGTTGCCTTATTTTCTCTCCTTTTCTGTAGTTACAACAGCAAGTAGTAAGATTTTGCCCAGAAAGATTTCGAAACTGTGACATTTTCGCACTTCTTCCTTCTTTAAAGTGTTAATAAGTATCATCTTTCCAAACAGATTTTGTCTTGTCTAAGGATTTTTAACTGTACCAGAGTAGCTCTTTAATATCTGAAACTACTTTAACTGTGCTATTACTCAGCTTCTGACCTTGTATGCCAAAGAGAGTCTAATCAAATATACAAATCCTTCTTTTCTAAGTAGTAAGGCTCAAAATTATTACTGAGAGATTATTCCTTATGTAATATGACATGTAGGATATCTAGTGAAAACTGGTGTGAGAGATTGGAAACAAATTTTCTTCTGTTTCTGCTGAATGTCAAACAGTCTTTGCTAAATCATATTTTCGTTAGAAAACTTGACGAAGCTTAAGACATAAAGTCACCAACAGCACGTTTCTTTATACTTGGAAGTTAGTGTGTGTTGTTGCATAGCTGAAATACGCTACAATTAGAACCATGGAGCAACTATGCTATAATATAGGTATCTTCTGCTATTTCAGAGGTGCCCTTGGTTAGATGAGATATCATCACAGAGCCGCCAGATATGGCACAGGACTACAGGAGACCTGTGGCCCTGTGATGCAGCAACTAGATGGTACCCTGGGACAAAAAAAAATGCTATAGATGCCTATGTGTTCATTTAAAACCATTCCTTGTGACTGCAGTGAGAAACTTTAAAGTGTGACATGCCTGTATTTCACAACCCGTAAAATAAAAAATTATGAAGGTTGCTCCAAAAGAGTTGACAGTTCATATTTTCAGTGTGGAAAATTTTTTGGAAAGTTTGTAATAGAAGTATTTGGGCAGAATGTTATAGTGAAATGTAATAGGTAACTAAGGCTTGGACAACATTTTTTTATTTGAGTTCCAAGTTACATTTTTTCTCCATGTATTTGTAAAAAGTTTTCCTTTGCTTTTTGCTGTTTTGGTTTTTGTTGGGTTTTTTTGTTGTTGTTTTGGGGTTTTGTTTGGGTTTTTTTCCATTTGTAGTCTGTGTAACTTCTATCTGCATAAGCAGATCTTTTTGTCTGAAATTTTTTTAGGTAAACAGGTAGATGTTTATACCAAGACATTGGTGGTACAAGCAAAATGACACTTACTGACCTATCTGTGTAAAGACTGTACTGTATTTTGCAGCAGCTCTGCAAAAGTGGTGTTTTAAGCATAAATAACCAGCATGGCAAATAGTTGCTTTTTTGAGAACCAATTTGTTAGAGAAACTTAAAACATGACAAATTGTAACTGCAGCTGGTGTATAGTGAAGCTGCTAAATAGATTTCCTGTAAAAAAACACCAAAAACCAAAAAACCAAACTTTTTTTGCATTTTTAACTTCAATAAGTACTTGATTATTTCAGCAAGTTAAAAATATAAGTACTTAAATCACATGACTGCCAGTTTAACTTGACTTTCAGACTCATTACTCTTCCATAATGAACAGCGTTATTCTGGACAATCCCTAAAGCAAGCAGAACCATTTGAGAGCTGGATGAAGAACACAAATTATGTTTCATAGAAAAAATCAGAATGTAAAGTTTTTGATCCAAATTAGAATGAAATTAGAGTCCAAAATACATTCTGTAGAAAATAGATGAACACTGACTCCCCTGTACTCTTAAGTTTTAGTATTGTTTCAGTTGGAGAAGAGATACCTGTGAAACCAACACAAATAACTTCTGAATGTTCTAGCATTTCTTTTGATGGTCCTACTCTGCATATAGGTCAGAAACTTCTGCTTTCAGTTTCAATGGATGGTAGGGTATGGGATGGTTATTAAATGCTATTTAATATACTTCCTTTCAAAGCTGCTAAAGCTTCTTTCAAATGAAAACATCTGTAAAGTGTTGGTTTGGAATAATCAACCTATCTACAATATGGTGCTGGGACCATCTCTCTCTTCTTCCAAGATGACATATATTTAGGTTGAGCTGTAATTTCTAGCTCTACATTCATAATCAGAAAACTTTGAATTTAGGCTCAGCCCTTTTCTCCTCAATTTAGACAAGGCTGAGAGTTCTTGTTGGTATTTCACCTGAACTTAATGCTCATCATGACTGTAAGCAGACATATTTTTTGCTTCTAGGATACAAGTATGTGTGTTGTGACATTAAGTTCCAAAGCTCTTGCACACTTGTCAGTGTTCATGGCTCTGGGGAATGATAGACTGTGCTTGTTCTTAGTTCTGAAAACAGAATATCTCATAAAACTGGGAATATGCTTTTCATTAGTTTTAACTTAAATGTAGTATTATTTAGATCACTCTTCCGGTGTGGAAGTTCTTCCAGTGAAATACCGTGGTTACCATGTGTTTGGAAACAGTTACTGCAGTAGTCTAGGTTGCCATGGCGTTTCCCTATATACAGTGCTCCAAATGCTTATGGCTTGATATGAAAATGCTCACTTTCACACATATTCAACTGTTAATGTTGTGTTTGTCACTGTATATACTAGGAACCAGTTATAAAACTTCCAAGAGATCTGGAGTTGTTAATCTGGGTGTTTTATCAGCTTGTTCTCTGTGGACATCAGCACTGGCATTACTGTTCAGGGTTTCCCATCTATTTCTTCCATCATTATCTCAAACAACCTGTCTAATAATTTAAATGTATGTTTAGTATAATGCCAAACAAAACACGCTGTATAAATATTTGATGTTATTTATACTTCAACAAACTCTTTGCACTCAAGATAATTTGAGATTTTTTCTCAAATTCATATAGCCACCCAATACCAAAATAACATTGCTTTTAACTTCCAGTCGGTATCCATGTTCATGACACTAACTGGCAGCATTTGACTGAACAGCATTAAAGATATTCTTTCTACTAGCTAGAAATAACAAGTAAATTGATACTACACAGTTATATATTCTGCTAAAAATATATAGTAAGTTAGCATAATTTGGCAGTTTCTTTGGGCCTGTCAGGTAGCTGATTTGCAGAGAGTAAAGGAAGTGAAAGAAAGGATACAATCCTCTTTCTGTTAAAGTCATCGGCAAAACCTACATACATTTTGGACCTGAAGGATACCTCAGATATTTTAAAAGCATGTTTCTCTATCAACAGAGATTTTAGAATGGCATTTTCTTATTCATTAGACATGCTCCATTTGAATGTTAAGGACTCTACTTTCTTTTGGTAACAGACAGTGATTTAATTTTTTTTCTTGTTGCTGTTAAGAGTCAGCATTAGGAGGGGTTAAGCTATGTTCTGCTCTTTCATGTGCACTAGTGGCTAATGTGCAGGCATCATGGTGGTTATCCTTTGTAACCGAGACCCTGATCTTGTCCATAGATTCTTGTAATATTTTAGCATGGAATCCCTCTTTTTATACTGTTGTTTAGGTTTTTTGGGGTTTTTTTTGGGTTTTTTTTTCCTATTTATTTTCCTTATTTTTCTTGTTCTAGAGCTTTTACATTTTTGAGGACTAAGAAAGTTTGGATGGCACCATAGATAACAACTTTAAAATTCTGAGCCACAGGTCCAATCAGACCCTTAATATATGTTTGTGAAATTTGCATACTGGAAGAAAATTACATATTCACAGAGTAGTTACTGAAAAATACCCTGGAGTGATTATGCAGATCCTTGCTCTTTGATTGGCTAATGATAGGTTTCAGGCAATCACAGTAAAGGGAATGGCACATTATGTGGTTATTTCAAAATTAACTTGTGCAAATCCGACATCTATAGTCAATCAGAATGCAAGGAAGTAGATAAATTTTGAGAAAAGAAATAGTAGAATTATTTCAGTAAAGTAGCAACCCTTGTGATCAGAAGTGATTGATGTGTCTTTTCTGAAACTAAAAAAATCATCTTCAAAGAATGAGAAAGCATGTGTAATGCTTGCTCCAAGAATGCTTCCAAGAATGAGAAAGCAGTCTAAATGTTAGGCCAAACTATACGTAAAGAGTTTTGGGGATTTAGAAAAAGATATGCCAGCTCCACCTACATGGCCACTTTAACAAAAGAACAAGTTTTAGTTTTACTGTTAGTTCAGAGTATAAGACATACACTCAAGGGCTTTGAGATTACATTTTGTGGTGGGATGTTCTCCTAAGAAATTTCCATTTGTCTCTCTGTTTCTTTGCCTGGAGACACTTTGAATTTATATTTTCCTGAAATTGTAACTGGGACGAAAAGTACAGGTAGTAACTTGAGCAGCTCAGCAATATACAAATATTTTAAAGGTTAATTTGATATTGCCACTTTCGTTCATTTGCTTTGTGTGGACAAGATCAAGGAAATTTGGTACCCTAACAGCTGCTCTAGAATAGTTGCAGGCTGCTAAAAACTGTGAGGACTTCATTATCTAATCTATTGCTAGAAGGCGGGCTGTTTCCCTCAAGAATCTTACAGATGTAGATGAAAAAAGTGCAATTAGTAAGCGCATTCCAAGAAATGTATGGCAAACTTATGTAATTTGAAGGTTAATACCCATACAGGAATTGACTAGAAACTGTTTTTAATCATACTGTGTTTGTCACATGGAAGGTGATTTAAAATTGCAAAAGGATGTAATTTGTTATTTTCTTGAAATCTTCGCAGAAGAGCCAAGGTTATTTTATCCCCAGACCTTTCTCTCACATTTTCTTGTTTGGACTCTTCCTTAATTTTGTTAAATAAATACTGAAAATGAAAATACTGACTTCTATGCATACAAAAGCATTTATTTAATTCATACACTGTAAGGTTCATCTTGGAAAACAGTCTTACAGCTCTAACTGCTGGTAAATTATTTTCTTTTTTAAAGCAGGAGAGGACTGCTTTTTAAGTCCCATCAACTTCCTATTTAGTGGTGTTGGCTATGAAGGGGTTTTTTTGTGTTACTTTGGATAAATGGGCTCAAAGAGAATAGCAGCTTTGCTGATTTGATACTCTCCACCTATTTGAATCAATTGAACATCTGGCCCTCTTTGGCCATTTGAACACCTGGTGTCTTTTTCCATCTGATGATTTTGTTTAACTTTTGTATTTGAGATACAGGTCTACCAGAAAATTTTGCCCAAATCTGAATATATAAGTAATTGGTGAATAATGGAGACCTACTGGTGTGTAGAACAGAGACAGTGTATCTCACCATGTTATTAAATGCGTTATTCCAAGTATAGTTTGCACTGTGCCAACTGTAGCTGCTGGACCTAATATCCTTCCAGAGTCTTGTGTAGAAAAAGACTGCTTCAGTGTTTAGACTCTCATTTAGAAATCTCATTCCAATTTTAATGTAATGCTAAAGTAAGTTGTGTTCCTCCTCAATGTTACAGCCTATACACTAATTATATAACTAGTCTGAAAGTTCAAAGATCTGAAGAGTAAATCTAGGCATGTGGTATCTCATCTGTTGGGTAGAACAATGGATTTCATATATATGGATTAAGTGAAATAAATTCTGCATGTTTATACTAAAATAATGTCCATAGATGTGCAAATAAAAAATTACAGGTAATGGCTAATTACCTGTAAGCCTTCACTATACTGCAGACATCTTGCAAACTGTCATGGTTCAACTCCAGCTGGCAACTAAGCACTACACAGCTGCTCACTCACTCCCCCTCAGCAGAATGGGGGAGAGAATCAGAAAAGTGATAAAACTCGTGGGTTGAGATAAAGACAGTTTAATAGGTAAAACAAAGGCCCCACGCGCAAGCAAAGCAAAACAGGGAATTCATTCAGCACTTCCCACCAGCAGGCAGGTGTTCAGCCATCTCCAGGAAAGCAGGGCTCCATCACATATAACAGTGACTTGGGAAGACAAAATGCCATAACGCCAAACATCCCCCCGCTTCCTTCTTCTTCGCCCAGCTTTTTTGCTGAGCATGACATCACATGGTATGGGATCTCCCTTTGGTCAGTTGGGGTCAGCTGTCCTTACTGTGTCCCCTCCCAACTTCTTGTGCAGTGCCAGCCTACTCGCTGGTGAGGTTGTGTGAGAGGCAGAAAAGGCCGTGACTCAGTGTAAGCACTGCTTAGCAATAAGAAAAACATCCTTGTATCATCACCGTGTTTTCAGCACAAATCCAAAACATAATCCCATACTAGCTACTATGGAGAAAATTAACTGTATCCCAGCCAAAACCAGCACACAAAATAAGGATTCTAGATATATTGAGAACTCAGCACTGAATTTGTTGGCAGAGTAGCTGGCACTCCAAGAGAATCAGCACACATCAGGTACAGAAGACTAATGTGTCCTTTCAGCACTACTTTTCACTTATTTCGTCGCTTTGCTGTGAGTCTCACAAAGTCTACTGTCTTTGCTAAACTCCAGGTGCTGAACTCTGGGAACGTAACCTTTGAATGACAGCTAAAAGAGTATTAAAAAAGTGAATTTTAGGTCTCCAGTGTGCAAGGAAAAGGTTTAAAAGATTAATACAATTTGCCAAGAAGGCAAATGGAAAGCACTTAGTAACTATTTTCTACTATTGTTCTTCTCTTTTTTTCTTTTTTGTCTTTTTTTTTTCTTCCCCCCAGGGCCCTTTCTCAAACATCAGAACAGTTGGACTTCAGTGCTAACATTCACAGAAGGTTCTAAATGTTCCTATTGCAAAGAGTTGGGGGAAGTAGCATGAGCGCTAGGCACATGGAGCTCTAGGCTTGGAAGAACGAGTCTTTATTGGAGTGTCACTGTGCTACTTTTGGGAAGCTAGCAGCCAGAACGAATTACCTACAGGGACACTGCACAGAAAAGCTGTGTGACTTAGTTTATCCTTTCAACAGGCTATCTTCAGGACTGTGTTAGGAAACTTATAGTTCATAGCTTTTTTTTAGTCCTAGTAAAAAGATCCTCTTGTCTTTCTTTCAAGCCCTGTTCCATCAAGTGGAATATTCTTGGGACTCCACACTCCTACCTGTATATCCCATACTGCTGTTGGTTACACTAAAAGGGAAGAATAAGGTCTAAAAATTCCTTATTTCCAAACCCAAACTGCATCCAGATTAAGTCCAGTTCAGTGGCATAAATTGGTGACAGAATTTGTATTTTTAAATATTCTTTCTCTGTATTTTAGATTGATGTTTTATTCACTTAAAAACATTTGGAGTACAATATGTTGTAGATTTAATTACATTTAGCATATCAGTCTAGCATGATTGACTTCTTTTCTACATTTCCTTCGACATTTTTATTAGCGGATGTCTCCAGTGAATACACGTTCCGTAGATAGATTGTTCACCACAAGGAGAAATGCAGAAGTAACACAAAGGGCAAATTGTGTTATTGTAGTGCCATGGAAATATGGTTGCAAATGACTTGCTTTGAAGGGCTTAAGTGACTGGGATAGCTTAGAGTAAATTGCTATTTTAACAGTGCAAAGGTGCTGGAATCTGCTCCCTAGCACATTATGCTGTAGTACAGCATAGTTCAACTTCCTTTGCCGTGAGCTCTGCCACTCATACTCAGCTATGAAGACATTAAACAATGACTGAAACTTAATTATTGTTTGGCTGGCACTCAAATGGCTATGATTTATGATGGAAGGTTTTCCTATTTGTAGTCCATCAGTTGTCATCATAAAATATTCTTGCACTAATTGGTATTTTAACCAATATTTGGGTATTACTGCTGCTACTTGCCACATAGTTCCTATGGGCCAGACTAATAGTCCCCTTTTTTACCTTGGTTAGCAACTAGGTAATGCCATTGCCTTTACACACTGGAGAAACTCATTCATCTCTATTTCTGAGTTTTGTCATATGTAACATAATTGACTGAAAATGAAAAATTCAGGAATGACATCAAAATTTTGCAAGACAATACTTATTGTAAAGAACCCTAGAGAGAGAGATCAGTGCTAAATTAGAAAAAATATCCTTGCATGACCCAATTTCTGCTCCTGCTCCTTCTCTAAGTATTCATAAAACCATGGTAAGACAGTGTGGCAGGTAAAAGCACAGGCCTGTTCTGTAGAAATGTCAAAGAATGAACAGAAATTGAAATTGTGAATAGTGTCATGAATATTTGCACAGACAAATTCAATTAATATCAACAGAAAGGAATGTCAGTGTTACAGGAATAGCTGAGTCATGCACAGCAAGAGAAGGGAGCATAAGTAGGAAGGGTGAGTGTCTAGAGTAACACTAGGATACTTTTTCCGTGTATTTTATGGTAAGTTAGCGGGGAAAAAATGGACTATTCTTGTCAATATCATCTTTGGTTCAGATCACATCATGTTAGCCCAAATTTCTGTATGCTCTGATTATCCTTCCAGTACAAAATTGTTTGGACTAGAAAGGTTAGATATCCTTATTGCCAAAGGATGGGTTGGAATAGAATCAAAATATAAGTACCTTTGAAAAGAAAAATGAAAGTTAGTGAGTAGAATGGGATTCATTATTAACAAGTTCAGACTTGTTAATAATACATAGGCTGTACATTAATTCTTAGTTATTCATACTTACTTTGTTTTTTGAGTACACAGAGCCTTTATTTCAATGAATAGTAAGTAAAGTCCTGTTATTCATAAAGGAAGTCCTCATGCATTGCATGTTAATGTTTAAACTTTCCAAAAAAATTGTCATTGTATAGTTCAAGAGAACATAAAATGCTCAATAATTCTATGCAATAAAATGCCAAAGACAAATGCTGGTTCTACGTATCAGGTTTTTTACATCAGCTGTCTACAGTGAATACAAGCTTATAAAAAAAAATAAATACAGATTTACCACCATTCTTCCTGCTTATCAAATGTTGCCTAGTTATTGTCAGGTTCTCCCCCTACTGTTTGTGATAGCTTTAGAAGAAAATTCTCTATATTTTATCATTTAAAGCTCCTTTATATGTAAGTTTACCTACAACAAAGGCAGGAGAGTAATTTTAATCAAATATGCAATATTAGATGCCAATTGCAGCTCATAATACAGCTTGAGAAAAAAAGCACCATTTACCACATGGTTTTCTAGATGCTAAATGTGCATTTTAATGTGAAAGGGAAGATCGGAGAGCTCTCCTGTTCTTCAGCGACACTAAACCCAGGGGCTCCAGTACGCCACAGCCGAACGCCTCGTAAAAAGCTGCAGATTAACTGTATTTAGATGCACTGGTTTGATGTAACATCAGCTTGCTTGAATTAATGTCCTGTGACAAGCCCTCCCTTGAAAACCTTTAGAAGCAAACTGTTTCTTTGTCTACAGTTTTAAGCTTGTCTACAGCCTCTGGTAGATTCTGCACTGTTTCTCACATACTGTTTTTTGGACAAAATCGAATCATCATCTGTGAAGGACTAACTACCCAAAGGGTATAAACCCAATTGCTAGTGGTTTATTCAGCTTTGACACTTCTCAGTGTGATCCTTACTGGCTTTTGTAAAACAAGCAGGCAAGGGAAAGGCTCCAGAGGCTTTCTTCTATTCATTTCTCTAATAGTTTTCTTGCCACGGGAGGCTTAAGAAGATTTGTACTGCCTGCTTTCTTTTCTTTAGCAGTGAGTGCAATGCTGTTGGGTAAGTTAATGTGTGAGACTATAAAAAGAAAAGCACAGAATTTGGAAAAAAGGTGTATTTTCTCATTACTTAATTTTTAATATTATTTTTCTTGATTTATTCTGTATGGGGTGCAGAGAAAAATAAAGTAACGTGTAACAGTTGAGGTATTTTCAGTTGTTCTCAGACAGAGAATTAGAATCTAGCTGTAGCCTGTTTCTTGAATGCAATACTATGCTTCACTGTTTTTTGGCAGCAGCATGTTAAAATTCTTGCTATTAGACTGACAAAGAAACCTGATTGGATTTTCAACACAATCATACTTCCTGTCATGAAATGTAATAATATTTAATGATTTCTTTGTATTTCTGTATGCAACAAAATGCATCAATCTCTGAGCCTTACTTTGACCACTATATTGCACTAACCTTCTATACGTAAATTACCATTAAATGATTTACTCTGTATTTCATTCTGAATGTTTACTTTAATGAAAAGTGAGCACTTTTGTTAAGTTTCATACTTTCCTTAGTACAATTACTATTTGCATCAGAGTAAAATTTGACTCTGTATAGAAGCACTTCAGTAGTCAGTTTTGTGTGTTGTGACAGGTAATGTGTAAATCTATGCTATGTATACACAGGATAGCATTTTTATTTATATTTATTTAATTAATACCATACCATCATTATTGTTATCATTTTCCCAAAATCTCTGGGGTCCTAAAATTTGCTACAAAAAATGCAGAATAGGTAATGAATATAAATTAGCCTTATGAATAATCCTTTTAGAGGACAAGTAATACAGTTTAAAATTTGTATCTGATGGATTGATGGATGATAATTCATGAAGGACATATATGTGTTAAGAAGAATGAACCTGATGATAGATGTTAATAGTCATTAAAGGATCACTGGATGCTGCCTCTCTGAACTTTTTAATCATGCTGCTCATCAGCAGCAAATGTAATCTTCTTTAATATTTTTGTATAGATGTTTGTTGCCTTTTCCTATGTCCCCCAACACACACTTAAACTTCTCTTCTGGGGCATAAGGAATACAGTAGTGACTTAGGAAAAATGATGGTAATCAGATGAAACAATACTGTAGGAATTATATTCCTTTTTTTTTTTTTTTTTTTTTAAGGACGGTAAGCACAACAACTGTTCTCTGCATGGTAGACCAGTACTTCAAGTAATTAGACCAGTACTTATAAAGCAATTCTTAGTGAAATGTATACAGATAGTGTGTTTTTTTTAAATGCCAAGTTCTATTGTTTTTTTCCAGACCGTTACTAGTATACTCTTTGACATTTTGAAATACTCAAGCAGAGATAACTGTTGATAGATGTAACTCAGCACTATTTTGTATTTATAGAAATCACATTACCTCCAGCCACACTTGTCAGCAACTCTGCTCTTTTGATTCCCAGTTGCCCAAGAACTGTAGCTAGAAGCACTGTCAGTGTGTGATATCATTAATCAAGAAACCAGTTATACTCTGTTTTATTTTAATTTGCATGCACACGATTACAAATTACCTGTCACAGTTATTCAGCCCTCAGCAACTATAGTCAGTGCTTGACGGTTTACTTGTATTCTATCTGTGTTGTTTTAATCAGACAGAGACATGATTCACTGGAAGCTAGCATAGATCATAGCCCAAAAATGGCCCTTACTCATAAGAAGTTGTATAGGGAAGTAAAGCTCATTTCTTAGAGAAACGTTTGGCTCTCAGATGGAATTTATTATAATTTTGTCCAGAAATTTAATTGTTTGGTTTTTTTTTTGTCCAGAAAGTATGCCTTTTCCCATAGTTGACCTTACTCGTATTTTATTTTTGTTACCTGCAATAGCTCAGTAATGGTTTGGAAAAGAGAGCTTCTTGCCAAATCTGACAGTCTGCTCAGTCATGGTGCAGGGGCAGTTACAGTTTTCTGACCAAA
Source organism: Strix uralensis (assembly GCF_047716275.1). Lineage (NCBI taxonomy): Eukaryota > Metazoa > Chordata > Aves > Strigiformes > Strigidae > Strix > Strix uralensis. The sequence goes on from NC_133972.1 coordinate 30,138,602, forward strand.
TTCTATCAGATAACTCCAAGATCTTGTTCCCTGGCATAATAATCAGAACATCTCTGGATAGTGTGTGTGAGCAAACATACGTAAAAGTAACACATGAACACAGTTTTGGAAATTTAATATGATTAATCTGCTGCCCTCCTCATGAAATGTGCATTAGGGCTGTCACAGCTATTGACTTTCTTTTTCTTTTTCCAATTCCTTGCACTGCGTGCATTGATCTATCTTCATTTAATATTCTATCCTGTGGCAAGCATGGGATAAAATTCTTGCATGACTGAAATCAATATCAACATTTAGCACCTGAATAGAGTCAATTTATCACCATATTATCTTTATGCGATACTCCAACTGCAGTATGGAAGGCAGATGAAGAAGGGCAAATTGCTAGTGTTCCAAGCTTGGTGTTTTAGAGACATAGCATGTGGAAGTGGGCAGTGACACAGACGTGCTTATACTCAAAAAGAATTCAGCATAATTCTGATTCACTCCACCTTCCTCTACCTTTCAAAGATTTTGGAAAGCATTTAACTTAAAAAAATGCAGTGTTGTACCTTGAGAATGTCATTTGTAAACTAATAAATAGGATCGGTGTATTTCTGCTGCTGCAAGCACTTATGTGGGCTTTTTTCTTTTTAAAGGTCCTTCCTACATGCAGGTTTTTATAAGACATTTTATAATTATAGAAAAAAAATCCTTTGCATAGCCTTTCAGAAGAATATAACCTGTAATAATTTTTTTGTAGAGACTATTTTTAACAGTCTCCAAGGACTCTGATCAGCGTTCTTTATTCACTCAAACTCCCATTGAGTTCAATAGGCATCTTCATGATTGAAAGAACCAGTAAGGAATGTTGAATAGAGTTAACGTATTCAAATGCAAGCAAATCTTTTAGTCTATATTTTCATAGGGGAATTAACAATCTAGTTATTACACACAGAATAAGCCTAAGCTCTCATGTGGTATTTGGGTGCCAAAAAGATGGCATCTATTTTAAAGCTATTTGTTATTTTGGCAGTGTGGCTCCCGGCTACATTGCACTGTATAAACCCTTAATTTTACATAACAAATAATGAAGTATTGCTGCTTCACTGCCTCTCTTCACATAATTAAAAGAAATTAACTTTGCTTAACATCACTTTAAATTAATTCCTGATGCTATACCTGCTATTGAATCCTACTGTAGATTTTTGAAATTTGTGTATAGCATTTCTCTTCTCCCTATAACATGGTCCTCATTATAGCACAAAGAACTAAGAGCTACTCATCTTGTCATGTAATATGATGCCTTTTGAGAGAATGATCAAGAAATCAGCAAGTAGCTTGGGGAAGATTTCCTAGTGTTCCTTGTGTTAATCAGGTGACTACCAAGGGGACAGGGTGTCCAGAGAGGACAGTTAGAGGGCTACAGAAACTCCAGAAAGGGAATAAAGAAACTTGCATGTACCACAGTATGTCTCAAGAGAAGGCTGAAGAGTTTTGAACACAGAGAGAGAACTGTGGGAGATGGAAGAATATGTGAGCTGGGAAGCTTGCCTGAATCCTGGTAGGCATTGGAGATAGGTTGTGGAGTCCATTAATAAAAAGGAAAAGCATGTAAGATTATAGCCCAAAGGAGGAGATAACGTACGAGAAAGGCTTTCCAGAGATATGAAGTGGGTCTCCCAGAGGTAAGAGCTGGCTCAAAAGAAGCTGGAGTAGAACCTAGGAATCCAGATACATTGGAGGAGAAAGAGTTTGGGTCCACTTTATAAAATCTCCAAGAAGATGTTTTGTATGTGATTTGAATACTCCTTGTTAAGTCTTGTTAAGCTATCAGCTGAAGGCACAGAAGGCATCTGCAGGACCATCTACACCATTAGGGCATATTACAGGGTAGAAGGATGAAGATGGATTCCAGTTTCTTCTGCTCTCCAGGCATCTGGAGTGGGCCATCTTTAGTCTGAAAGTGATGTGCCTATGTTAGTGTGTGCTGTCACCAACTAACTTTTTTGTGTCATGCCATGACAAATTGACTACACAGGTTCTGGACTGGAGCTCTTTGGATACCAGCCAGATTGGAGAAAAAGCAGCAGGGTAGACCTTCCCTATATTGTCCAGGACATCGCCAGAGCACAGCCTTGTGCAGTATGATGTTTCTTTGAAACAACTGCAGACAAAACTGCCTAGATTGCTGAAGTATGCAAGAGGAGCATAGTCTATTAGTGCTTTCAAAGGAAGTTGGATAAGGTTTTTTGTATAGCAGTTTAGATAAATTCTGTTTATGTAGGGAAGATATCAGATAGAAGTGGGATTTTCTACTTCATATCAACACTCATCTATTGTAGGATGAAATCTTATTTATCTTCTATTAAAGTAAGTGATTCACAATTAAAGTAGGGACTTTAAATTTTCAACTACAACATGAGCATGTTCAGATTTCAAACTTACTTTTATCAAGAACTGTCTACCCATCTACTGTATACTCTTGCAAGAGCTGCCTTTCTTGACTTGCATAATTCAATTAGGGAATTGTCTTGTAAGGAAGAGAAGATGATAAATGGTGATCAGATGATTGCTCTGTTAATAAGGAGACTGTGTGGGTTGCTGAAAGGTATATAGATAGGAAGCTGAGGAGGAATGCTAGTTAAAGGTACAATTTATTTGCATTGTTCAAAAACATAAAATTTGCTAGGTTAAGAAAAGTTGAAAAACAGAGTTAATGAATGTGATAGGATTTGCTTTTCATTGCCTTTGGACGTGTCAAATATATGAATGGAATTTGCTGTATAAAGAGAAGTTTCACTGAGGAATAAATTTTCCACACCATATGAGAGAGATGTAGTGGAAACATCTGTAATTAAAGGTATTACATCTGTGGTGCTTGTTGACCTGTACAGGATTGTACTGAAGAGAAAAGAGTTATTTCAGATGTACTAATTTACTCTGGGGCGTTTTGCCCCATTGTGATGATAAGAGAATGCTGCAAAAAGTGAAGTTACTCCAGCATATTATTGGGATGCTAGCTTCATCTTTGAGAATAAGAAAGTTCTTTGTACAACTCCTTTTTATGTAACTTCAGCTATTCCCCATAATGGCATAATCAGGTCTTGATCTGCACTGAGGCTTCTGTTTCAGAGCTCCTCCTCCCTACTCCTAGAAGTAGTTTAAGACAAAGAATGTTATAGCTTTCATGAACAGGCCTATGTTTTCCAGCATTTATTTTGAAGTCCATCTGGAGACTGCTCTTTCTACATATATTCTGCTTATCTCTTTTTGTTTCTCTATGCTTCTTTCTTGATGCTTCCCCGAACAATTATTCTCCAGCCAGTTGCTCCTGTCTTCTTTTCCTTCTACAGATGCATACAAGAGCAGTTGCTGTTGCACATTCTCCTCCGGTACTGCCACATGCTGTGGGTAGAATAAACAACTTGCAGACATAGTTTATAGACCTAACAGTTGACATCAGTCTCTCATATTTGCTTTACCACATGACAGAAACAGTACAAATAAAAATGGAAATGAAAAGGATTAATACGTGGTTCAAAAAACCGAAATGCTAACCAGCACCAAAATCAAAGCTGAAGCATATCTCTCAGAAACTTTTACATGAGAGGAAAAGTATGTGTATATATATATCTCTCATGTAAAGAATATGTCATATGTTTTAGATATGTACTAAACAGGAACAATGGCTGGCTAAGAGTTCCTACTGTTCCTACATGGATAAAGTTCTATAGAGAACTTTTCTTTGTAAAAAACCAATACAGTTAGGTCTGACAGGTCTTGATAGTTGGTTTCATGGGAACTGTTGAGAACTTTAATTCAAAGCAATATTATGTCAAGCTGCATTACAGCTCTAGCTGCATTCCCAGATCAACAGACACTTCTCTCACAGGCTTACTTAAAAGATTTTAGCAAGGTGTTTATCTGTGATAAGTCTTTATTGCTCCTGATATGGGAGGTCCTTGGTGACCAGCCAGAGAATCTTTATCTAAGTAATTTGTCCTGTTCAGGCATCTTTCACAACTGCTCTGTTGAACTCAGCAGATTTATATTGTTCAGGTTTGATAAGTGGTTCATTGATCAGTTTTCCTCCTATAAAGAGAGAATGCAGTAGAATAGTATAATCTATGCTACTTTTACTTATACTGACTGAGTAATGTAACATAATGCACCTATTTTTTTGTGAAGTTTCCACAGGCTAGCCCCGAAGGGGTACATTTTATGGTCCATTTGGCATGCTTTGTATATCTGTTCATACTAGAACAGATATCCTTTTCATCAAAGTCCATCTTTCATATAGTTATGTAGAGTTTTATTTTATGGTTTTGGTTTTTTTTTTTTTTTTTTTTTTTTTTTAAAGCAGAAAACTAGAATGGTATCCATTAACAGAAAAGTCAGGCTCCCTGTCATTAGACTGACTTGGTTCACCACCTCTTGGATGAAACAACTGTATTAATCTTTAACCTCTGTAGAAGTACCCTTTAAATCAATAAGAATAAATGAAAAATTATTAATGTGCTGGAATCACTTGAGAATGCTTCTGTTCATGAGGTTGGCAAATGTCTATGAGCAGTCAAGTAGTTAACAAACAATGTGGCAATTCACGTTTTTAATATACATTTACTTGGGTTTAACTACTCTCTCTTCATTAACTTTTCAACACAAAAAGAATCAATGTTTCACCTGCTCCATGAGGTAGCACAAATTTGTTGTATTATGGTGGGTTGGCCTTTTAAAAGCCAGGTAGCTGTACCTGATCTGAAAAAGTCCTTAAGGTATGGGAGATGATCAAAATTAATATCATTCCTATGGCTGACTTAGTTATTGCTGAGCTTTAGTAAATGGTGACGTGCATGTCTTTACCCAAACTGTACATTAAAATTTAGCATCTTAAATAACATTCGTAAATTTGGACAAGGGCGAAAAAGGTTTTTTTAAGATCTGCCATCTTAAGAACCTATCCTCCCACACAGCAAAATAGGTATCTAATAGTTGGATCTGGATTCCAGGTTAGCATCAAGGAACTGAATCCTCTTACAGTTTACTTCTTGGCTTTAAACAGTGACCTGTGCTAGGAAAGAATCACCTGATTTCTGTCAAACTATTTCACTGCTTGGGGCTACAGAGGATAAGGCTGGTATGTTGTAGGGAAGGCTGTTATCTTCTCACAGTTCTGAAATAGATAAAGCTCAAAAATAATTGTGCAGCTGTTACAAAGGAGACCAGAAGAATTCCTTTGCATGTTCTAATTTTTCTTCTAAGTTTTACTTTGAAGAATAAAACAGTCCCCTGAAAAAATCATATGAGAACACTCTTGGCTGGGAGAAGAGAAGGATGAACTTTTTATATGAGCAAGTGGTAGGCTGACTGGGAGTGGGAATGGCAGCTGGAGAATCTAAGGCAGCAGCTAGTTTGCCATCAGGACAGGTTTCTGGCACTGTTACCACTCTTGAATGAATCTGTTTTTATTAGCTGTTAGGTATATTAATTAGCATGCATTTATTCTTTAATCAAGCCATTTTCTTCTTGATATATCAGAAGTATATATACTACATAGACATCTTGTTGTTATAGTCTCCTAGCAACAGACACTTTTCTTAAGCTGACATTTGCTGTCTCAAGAGTTCTGTGTCCAAATTACTTTGAATAGCCTTAATTTTCCACAGAGTTTATAAAATTTAATCAATCTCATCTTTTGTTAGTTTGATTTTCTAACAAAGGCATCTGATTAAGTTACTTCCTGAGCCTTGGTTACAGTACCATCCCAAATGTGAGTATTTCAGATCATGGCAAAAAAAAAAAAATCTCAACCCCTTCTGAATGGGATATGTTACTAAGATACATTGTTTCTCAAGCATTCTCAGAATCAGTGATCTTGAAGTAAACTTCTGCAGTTATTCTTTTAAGTGACACAGAGCCTCTGCAGTTACTGTTAGTGAAAGCCATTGGTTATTGTTAACAAAATTTGTGCCAGATGGTCTCACTGCCTGACATTTAGAAGTGGCAATGGAAGGAAAGTTGAAATGTCTGTTTGCAAACTTGCGAATAATTTCTGTGGTCATAAGGGTGCTCTGCTTCACATCTAAATAGATTAATTCAGAGGGAAATTTTGAGAGCAGAAAAGTCACAAAGTCATCACAGAATCACACAAATCATCTAGGTTGGAAAAAACCTAGAAGATCATCTAGTCCAACCATCAACCCAACATTGACAGTTCCCAACTACACCACATCCCTAAGCGCTATGTCGACCCTACTCTTAAACCCCTCCAGGGATGGGGACTCCACCACCTCCCTGGGCAGCCCATTCCAACGCCTAACAACCCGTTCTGTAAAGAAATGCTTCCTAATATCTAGTCTAAACCTTCCCTGGCACAACTTGAGGCCTCTTGTCCTATCGCTTGTTACTTGGTTAAAGAGACTCATCCCCAGCTCTCTGCAACCTCCTTTCAGGTAGTTGTAGAGGGCGATGAGGTCTCCCCTCAGCCTCCTCTTCTCCAGACTAAACAACCCCAGTTCCCTCAGCCGCTCCTCGTACGACATGTGCTCCAGACCCTTCAGCAGCTTCGTTGCCCTTCTTTGGACACGCTCGAGTAATTCAATGTCCTTTTTGTAGTGAGGGGCCCAAAACTGAACACAGTAATCAAGGTGTGGCCTCACCAGTGCCGAGTACAGGGGTAAGATCACTTCCCTGTCCCTGCTGGCCACGCTATTTCTGATGCAAGCCAGGATACCACTGGCCTTCTTGGCCACTTGGGCACACTGCTGGCTCATGTTCAGCCGGCTGTCAATCAACACCCCCAGGTCCCTCTCTGACTGGCAGCTCTCCAGCCACTCCTCCCCAAGCCTGTAGCGCTGCTGGGGGTTGTTGTGGCCGAAGTGCAGCACCCGGCATTTGGCCTTATTGAAACTCCTACAGTTGGCCTTAGCCCATCGCTCCAGCCTGTCCAGATCTCTCTGTAGAGCCTCCCTACCCTCGAGCCGGTCAGCACTCCCAGCAAAACCAATACATATCAATGGAGAATGGTGACAGTTACTCGTCCAGATCATAAACAGGGAGACCTCTGGATATATTGCATCAAGCTGTTCACTGAATACTCTGCAGACTTATTGCCAGCTTTATTGCTCTGAGACTGGCTCCCACATATCTGCCTGGGATTACAGGCAGACCTGAAAATGTTGGTATCATCATTAATGTGTAGGCATCAGGTACATGTACAGTATATACAACAAACTTGTCATACACCCTAAGGTCCTAGACATGTGTGCTGTGGTCATGTCCAAGACTGGCTGTCATGCAGTAGCCAGATTGCAGCATCATTTTTTCAAAGCTACCTGATGTTTGGAAATTCTGGACAAATGTTTATTTTCAAAATATTCTAGGATCAGTATTTCAGGAAGAAAAGAGCATGAATATAGGAAAATTTAGATGCATGCTTACCCTTGGATAGAACATCCTCATGTTGATCTCTGAGTTCACCTCAATTCATTGTGGTCAATACAGCCACTGAATGGCTGAACTGGTACTTGTTGCTTGTTTCTGTCTGGCCTCTAATGGTCTTTATGCAGTTGTAAACCTTCAGTTATTTCTTCAAGATTTCTGTTGTGCTTACCACTGGAACTGCCTGTGTGTTACTGAGGAGTATGTACTCTCAAAGTGCAGATCCATTAGTTCCTTCCTATCACTTTATACACATATATTAACAAGAATTTTAGTACTGGATATGAAGGGGTTTTACATCTGCAGATAGGTCCATAGGTTTTCATACCTTCTGATTACCATCATGTAGACAGGAGTGATTTTTTTCCTCATCCCTTGTTAAATTTCTAGCTCCTCAATAAACAACAAATGATTCTATTCCTGGCTCTTGACAATTTTATCGGTAAATGGTTGCTGGCAGTAAATTATGTGTTTCCTCCTCATGAATTTGTACAAACTGTACAGGTATTTTCAGGAAAGTGTGTGGTTGTAATGTGTGGATTAATATGACAGTATTGGGTTTTTTTTCTAGACATTCTGCCTGCTTGATCTCTGGTTTTTCCTCATTTTTTATCTAAGTGCCACAAGGTCTACTGCTTCCCTGGGATTCTGATACCACTTTGGGACTGCCTAGTCCTGGTTATAATCCATGCAGCTCAGTTTACTGTATTTTAAGACATACTACAATCATAGTAACAATCTGTTTCTTAGTTATCTATGTTGCATAAATACCACTTTTTTATATATGAAAATGCATGATATTCTGTATGTAATAGGGTTGTGGTAATACTTTGTGGCTTTCTGAATCAAAATGTTTTGAAGTAAATTGGGAGCCAGCTATCTGTGCAGATGGGAGCTTGGGAACAAGCTGATTCTGGGAGCCTTGACAGTTATTGAACAGCTTGGGGAGACTCCTCACAAGCCTTGCACTCGATCACTGTGGAAGCCTGAAAAGGAATGAGTGATTCTATAAAAAGCCAGATGGATTTCCAGTACTAATGTTGTAGATGATTTTGATGCTTTTTTATGGAACAATTTCATTTTAAGAAATTGGAATTTACTGATCATAATTACCTTAAAGCAACTTCTCTGCTGGATTTTTTTTTTTTTTTTTAAAAGCAGAAAACTGGAACAGGTGTTTAGAAAACATGAAGTTGTAATTTTTATTTTTGGTTTTATGTACTTTAAATCATATAACATTTCTTTTCTTTCTGCCTTTGTAAGGGCTGATACTTTTTGCTAGTATCTGTTTGGGATAGGGTTAGAATCACATAGAGATTAAGTGCAGTTATTTACCTGTGTGAAAGCCTGCACAGTTTATGTGTGCTTCTCAAGTCCTGCATTTTATAACCTTCTTGGAAGAAAAAGAGTAGAAATGGGCTGTTGCAGACCTTATTTCTCCATAGGAGAAAGTGTCAAGAAGGAAAGGAAATGAGTAAAGTTCGCACTCCTGTAGAGATCAGAAGTTCCAAGTTCTTGACACATTATTCTGTAGTTGAGGAATTCTGTGATGCTGAAACCAGAAAGCCCTGCTTAATGAATAAGTGAGATGGCTGCTACAGGTGAAAGTAGATGAAGTATTACAACAGATTGATCCATGGACCAACTCCCTCACGCTTGCTCCTTACAGCTTTTCATTCCTCATGGTTGCCTGCAGCACTTAATCTCTCAAAAGCTTCTTTCTGTCTGACCAAATGAGTACTTCACTTCTAACTCCTTTTGAGATAATAGCCTTAGGTTCCATCCCAATACTTACCTAGGTGCCTTCCAGAAAAACTGCATCCCTGATAACTCTTTCAAATGTGGACAGGAGACTTACAGATGCCTATAGTACTTAAGAGACTATCCATGTTTCTGGGGCCAAATTCCTTGCCTGTCCTGACTGTAGTGCCTTTATATTGTTGAGTCATGTGGCCATGACTGTAATATCCTCAAGACATGCCCAGTCATCATTGGACTTCCTTGACGTATGCCTCTTCAGTAATTCCTTGGCATAAGCAGGGTGCACAGTACTTTTATACATGGTTGCCCTGCAAAATGCTAGACTCTTGGCTTGGAAGGGGCGATATTTGCTGTCACAGCAAGATCCAGAGTCTTCCTTGTTCCGAGAGTGATGAACAGAGAGCCACCCACTGGATGAACTAATACACTATAGCACTCGTAGTCTTGCTGTGGATGTTAAATTTTCAGAGGTCCCATAATACAGCCTCTGGAATGCTTCCTCTGGCTTTACTGGCCAAAACCACACCTGCCTAGCTGAGATTAGCATTTTCCAGTCACTGTGCCTTACCTTTACCTGCACTATACATCTACATAAGCCCAACAGCATTTTGCCTCTTGGCAGGTGTTGTAAAAAAAAAAAATTATACTTGCCTCTCCCTCTAGCTGGTAGAGACAAACTTAGTGACTTGTCTTTTTTGAGAAGGCATGAGTTTAGCCCAAAGCCAGTTGTCATGAATGTCCAAGCTCCTTGGCAGAAAAAAAATGAAGTGTTCTTATGATGGCTTGAAACTCCTGTTCTTTTGGATGCGGACACCACTGTTAAAGTTCATTGGGTCAGATCTCAGGAATGATCTGACAAACTGTATGGGGACTGTATGCATTGAGAATCTCTTCAGACCTGATCCTCTCCACCTCAGGGACAGAGCTCCTCAGGTTAGAAGAAGAAGAATTTTTTTCCCCTGAAAATCCTGGTGCTTCATCTGAAAATACTTAATGCTATGTATACTCTCCAACAGCGTGAAAACATATTTAAATCTCTGTTTAAGGGAGAACAAACAAACAAACATATCCTTAATGTAAACAGTTTAGGTAGCTTTCATCCTATTCTGCTTTCAGGTAAGATAGAATTCCATTCATTTTTAAAATTGAAGGTTTTTCTAAATCCTCAGACACTATTTGCGTGACTAATTTGTGCCAGCATAAGTCTTGATTAAAAACATCAAAAGGAAATGAAAGATACTACAAACAACACTTTATACTGAAAGTATGGTGCTTTATGCGGTCAATGAGTTCAGTGATCTTTCACCTAATAAATTAGATCTGGGAATGACAGTGTCCACTCAAGTTTAAAAAAATACAGGAAAAAACCTCAAGCTTGTAACACAAACAAGTCTTTAGTATTATGTCAAATAGATCCATAGGTGAACTCAATTGCAGTGGCATAACTAAACAAGTAAATATCTGTAATATCTTTTGAATATCAAACTGCAACAAAATGGAGAATATTAAGAACAGATGACAGAACAGGAGACTATAATGAAAGATATTCTGCATCATAGATACTTGCCGTATCTTGATTTTTATGAAGTATTTAACTCCAATCTGTGTCATCATTAATATACATATTACATTGTATTTTAAGGGCTGTTTCGTCAATGTAAAGTCATATGAAACATACCAATACCAAAAGAGTAATGTATCAGAGCAGGTGAAATATTTTTGAGGTCCCACAAAAAATTTTTAGTTACATTACTTGCAAGATACATGAATCTCCTTGGCTTCTGCTATGCACAGGGGTCAACATAATGGCTTCCCCCAGTAATCCTCCAGATGCTTCTAACCTTTAGAATTTATTAAGTCTTCATCTCTGGGGTTGATAGTTTTCTTTTTTTTTTTTTTTGTATTAATTACAGAGAAACCAGCAATACTAATTTGATGATTTTTCACGCAGAAGAATTATGTTTATATTATAAAGCTTTAAGGTCCGTGCCTGTAGAAGTATAAGAAAAGGAACAAATGGTGCTTATATAAATTCAGGAAAAAACATTTACCTAAGTATTAAGACTTGTATTTAAATACTTATTGTTCCATTTTGCTGTAGAAAATAAATTAGATATTGGTTTCTGATCCAGATGTGTGTTTTCTTTTTCTTTTTGAAGGTACACTGTATATTTTGAGTTTTCATAAGACGAGGAATTCACAAAGGGCTCTCATATTATCATCTACATGAGAAATAATAATGTAGTCTGAGGAGAACTCTCGTTATGCCCTTGCAAAGATTAGCAATTAGTTTACTGAAAGATAATCTTTCTCTTGGAAATTAACCCCTGACAAACTTATCTGATGAAATCACCCCTCAGTTTCTGAAATATATGTTTATCTCTTTGTGCCTGACTTATCTTTCTGCCATGATACCTTATTTCCTTTTGAAGCCACAGAAAGAAAGAAAAAAACTAAATTTGCTTGACATTTCTTTGAGAAGCCTAATCTTTTTTTATTATGAATACAGTTTTAAAATGTATTTTTCTGTCTCTTTTTCCCATGCATTTTAGCAGTTTAGGTGTTGTTTTAGCCACAAGTATCTTCCTGTTCATTTCCAAACAGAATACTTTGTTTTATATACCTGATCTGTTATTTCAGTGATAATGCATCTTAGCAGTTTAGGTGATGTTTTGGCCACAAGTATCTTCCTGTTGTGCAGTTCCAAACAGAACAGTTTGCTTTATATACCTGATCTGTTAACTTACATCAGAAATTAGCTGTGAGATGGTGCTATCTGAACCTGCCTTTAGAAGTCATGGGATTCAGTCAAATATCCACAATTAGCAACCAACTTTATTTTTAAGTACTCACCCTAATTACTATTTACAGCTGATATAGATTACAGATAACAATGAACTCTTAGATCATTATTTAATTATTGTTGATCTTTGTAATGATGATGGACCATACAATAAAGTGATTTAAGGCATGGCAGTTTAATACTACCAATAATAACTAGAATCATCATTGCAGATAATTTAAAACAGGCTTGACAATTGTTAATAGCATTTGTGATGTTTCTTTTTATATTAAAGTTGATTGTAATTCATTTTACGTGATGCATTTAGAAGCACTGCCTTAGATAAAAATCAGAACTCCCCCTCATCCAATATTTAAAAATTAAGGTTCTAATCCAGCAAAGCTATAAATTGAGCAGTAACTATTACTTTTGTGAGTAATTCTACTAATTTCAACAGGATGTTTCTTATAAGCAAGCATATGTATTTATAATGAGCCCATATATAAGGCCTATGGGGTAAAGTAATACTTGAACACTCAGTGATAACTTTCCTAATGTTAATCATAAGACATTATGATTTGGAATTCTTGAAACCATCAACAAAATTGTGTCTGTACACAAAGCATCTAAAAAATATAGTATCACCATTTGGTTTCTGAGTGATGTAAGAACTCACATGCCATAAATCTTAATTTTGATAAATTGTTTTACTTAGGATGTTAGCAGATTTTTTACTTTGGTTGGGGGGGTAGTTAATCATTTCAGTAAGGCAGAATGTGGTATTGGTTTATACTATTCATAGTGTGCTTGAAAAGCATATTTTTATTCCCAAAGAAGTAAATTTTCACCCAAAGACCAAAGAATGTGACTGGTTTTGATCGATCCAGGCTTGGCCCAGTCAGGGAAGGGGTAAAATGTCTTATGCAATATAGCTTTGTCATCACAGAGTTGTTGACTGCATTCTGTGGTACAAACTATAAAACTGTGGAAAGCAGTGACATACTTTGTTCATTTAGGACTTGACATTATCAGATGCTGTTGATGAAAAGTAGCAGCCCTGATATCCTCCTTTTCACAGTACTGTAATTGATTATCAACTTGACGAAAGGTGGGTAAGGCTGCTCTGAATAAATAAAATATCACTATCTTCTAAATAAAATATTTAAAAATTTAAATCCCCTTTTTGTAGCTGCAATAAGGAGACCCAGACCTGGAACTGCTGTGATTTTTTTTTCTTTGAATGTGAATCACTGATTCTTGTGTCACTTTTTGAGTTGATCTGCTTATGTGGCTGTTTATATTAAGCTCATGCCTTTCAACTTGTAGATATTATCCTATTACTCTATTCAATAAAAAAGGTAATAATCTGTACATCTTAAAAATACCAAGAAGCAGTCATAATTGAAGTTATGGAAGCTTAGGAAAATCATCCCAAGAAACAGGAGGGTGGGGGTTCTTTTTGCATTTTTTTTTCCTTTCAAAACTGTATTTTCTTGTCTTGACTAGAAGAACTCTGTTTAAACACTGTGAAAAATGCCATGCCATCAAATCTTCAGTTTCTCTGGAACATGACATGAAGTGTGGACATTTCCCTGTGTATTTTATGAATGCATGTTGAGTCAATCACTTTGTCATTTCCTCTACTATAAAAGTATCATTGTAATTCATAATGAAAATTATATTGGTAGAACTGTGATATTACTGTTTGTACAGTTCTTGTACCTCTGAATTTCACATCTTTAAAAAAATAATAATTTACGTAATACTTCATATCAACTTTATGAAACCGATCAATATTTGTGGAAGAAAAAAGTGTTTCTAGTTTAGAGGAGGTTTTGATTGAAAAAAACCCCAGATTCTCAAAATCAAACTTGTTTACTGTGTTTTGTAAAATAGGATTTTATTAGTGCTTAGCACTCCTAGTATTTATATCTGTAGAAACATTCTTCATGAGAATATCACCAAAAAAGGACAGTTTATATACTAGAAAATAGTCTGTCTTTTCATGGAAAAAAATGCTTTGTGCTTCCATATTTTTATTTCATATTTGAAATATGTGGTTAATATTTCTATTGTTATTAATGGTAGATATATACTTTGCCAATGAAATAAGTGTCCCTTTTACTCTTGTGATAACATCAAAAACTTAAATAGCTTTTCAAATTTGAAAGCATATGATTTGCTTTAATTTGGTGCCCTGAATTTTATATTCTGCTGGTTAAGCAACAGACCTACAATTATCTGACAGAGGCTGCCTTCTTGACATTTTCCAGCTTATTTTTTATCCTCAAGTAGAGCTGTGTATTTTGCATAAGCTTTAGATAATCATGTAAACTAGTTGCATCACTGAAGTATTTTTATTTCAAATTCAAATACATTGAGGGTTGCATACATGAGCTTAAAATAGTTTTTGAAAATCTTCTCATCTAATGTCTATCTTCATCTGATTTAAATTGTTCTTGAATCTCTTTCCCTCACCTTCCCTATCAAGGTAAAATCTACTTAAATTTAAATATACAAAAATATGTGAACCACTTAGACTATATCTGCAAATATTTAAGTATTGACATAGTATATGATATTTAATCCATACTTTCTTTTCTTCCCTTTACCATATGTACTGCATCCTCACTCCCATGTTACATTCAGCATTAGGTGGAAATATTGTGAACAGTTCTGTTAGGGCAAAACAGTGGGGCTCTTCCAAACAGTTAATTATTTGTACAAGTGTTGAAAGGTTTGGTGTCCTTGGTGGTTAGTTTCTGGTACAGTTTTCTCTGAAAATAGCAAGTGCACTCTAAAATAACTTACAGTCCTTCCTAAGGGTTAATGTTAACCACTAGTGAATAACCCTTTTTCTTAAGATCCTGATGAATAGCAAAACTGCTCTCAGCTTTTTGTAGGACCAAAATACAGATTTACTGAACTGTCAGGTACCATAAATGCTACCTGTAGATCATACTTAATTCAGCTCAGGCCAAAGCATTTGACGTATAATATATTGCCATAGGTTGTGCATGCACAGAGCATTTTACAGACGAGTATTTGTCTCTCTCCTTCAGCTGTCAGCCCAGATACATCATCATATATCATTATCACTTCTAGCAATGACACTGGAACATCTTGAGCAGTAGTATACTTACTGTGCACATATAAATATAATATATGGTAGCTACCTCCCTGTGGAATGTTCCAAAGGCATAACCACCTTATTTAAGGATTAAAATAGTTTACTTCCTTTTTATATCATAAATAAGCTAAGTTTGTGTTGGTGCTTAACTTGTTCAACCCATGTACTTTCTTTGTTGTGAGAAGAGAGTACAAAGGTGTCCTCATATTGCACCAAGAGCTAAAGGTATCCTGTGAACATAAATATCCTTTAGAAAAGGTTGTGCTAAATCAGCAATGGGGGAAACACGTACCCAAGGAATTTAAGTTCTCAGATTAGGTCAATTTCATATCTCACAAACTCGGGAAAAGAAAAAAAAAAAAAAGGTTTCTAAATTGCACACTTCTTAATTTTCTGAGAGAGTACCAGGCACTGAAAGTCAGGTTTTGGAAGGTATTTGGATGCCCAAAGATCCAAATAGCTACCTTCAGGTTACAAAGGACACCTACCTGCTTTGACAGGTACAGAGGAAGGAGCTGACTTTCAGGTCGTGTTAGGCATCTAACTTAGCTCCTTTTGTGTAATTGTGCAAAGCCTTTATCTGCATTTTGGAGCACCTATTAAAATTAAAATGCATTTTTAAAATTTTGCTTTCAGTCTCCCAGTATGAAACCACTGTCTGACCTGCTAATGTGTCTGAAAATCTGGTCACTGTTACAGTCATTGAACTGTCAGGAAATTGTATTCCATTTGCTGTAGACTCTAAGTGTACTCCAGTGTACTCCAAATGTAATGTTCTGTGCACTTGAACTGTCTTTGTGCCTGTGTGTCTTTGAATGAATTTTATGATTTTGAAATGATCAGTGCTAATTTTTGGTAAGATTTTTGTAGAGCAGGTAAAGCTGTCACTAGAAGTGTGAACTATTCATTATTCATCTCTTAATTATTCCCAGTTACTGCTAGCTACAGAGGGTTGTTTGATTTGGTTTAGAGATAATGGGGTTGCTTGTCCAATGGATACCCAAATTGAAACCATCAAATTAATTTTCTATGAAATACTGAGCAGTAGTTAAATAGCAAAGACTTTTTAATGTTAATAGTCTGTCCAACAGACCACTGTAATAATAATTGTCACTGGTAACAAAATTATATGTAAAAATTGAATCATACAAAATGCATATATGTTAATTGTAGCTATTCAAATACTGATAAACATCTGTAATCTTCATTCCTAATTTTTTCTATGACTGAATAAAACTTAAATTGACAATCTGTAAACATTTTAGAAACCAGAGAGTTTATAATTTCTAGTAAAAGATATGTTCATTTTTCCATAGTATCCTTTATTATTCATATGAAAGTTCCTAAGAACTACAAGATCAGCTGAACAGGAGAGAATAGAGAAGTGCACCTTATTTGTGTGAAAATGTAGTTCCTTAGGTCTTTGTCTCTGTGTTTGTTCAGTCAGAGAATAAAGATTAGATCCAGTAAATTAGCTTTGCAAGTGTAGTTGGAAATAAAAGAAGAAAGAAGGTAAAGAAGAAATATTTGACTTTTAAAACAGCATAGAGATTAGATATATTTTATGTGCTTACGTGCAAGTACAGTAACTCTTAAAATATAATTTACTAAAAATCTAATTTCTCAGGGATTTTATAAAACCTTTCACTGACCCTCTGAAAACTCCAAAGGATGAAATCTTTTCCCTGCTATGATGGTGGATTTTCACACCTGCATTAAATAATGCAAATTGTGAAGACTCAGGAAAAAATAAGTCAATTCTTTCAATTGATCTTCCTAAAATTATTTATTTGATGTTGTAGTGCTCAGACTGACAAACTGATAGAAATCCTGTTCTTCATCTGTTGATGTTCCTGGGGGACAGTATGCCACATCTTTCCAACAAAAGGGAGAAAAAGACCTTTATAGAACTAAATGAAGTGAAAAGCACCAGAACATCTTATGTGTAATAAACAGATTTAGATACTTTGTTTGTTTTGACCATTGAAAATTCATCAAATTGCCTTAGAGACTAAGTAAAGCTTGAAAATTTTGGGAAAAACAGTTTATTTGATGGAGTTTTGAAACAGAATCAGTAAAAATGGAGCTCAGAGAAAATGCTCAGGCAGTGTTTTAACAATAGCATTTATTTGTTAGATTCTCTTCCCATAGATCTATTTCAGATCCAAGGAAGATGGGAAAGGAAAATAAATATAAGTTTTGGGAAAGGAGGATGAACAACTCCATCTTTTTGTTGAAATAATTTAAAATCCAAGCTCTGCAGACAAAAATAAGATAGGACTGTTAACCAGATGTCAACTCAAACATGCATCAGGAACTGTGGCACTTGCAAAGCAAAAGCAATTAATCAGCTGTTATGTGGAGATCTCCACCCTTAGCTAGCTATCGAGTTACAAATTTGATTGATTGAAATAATTTTATTATAAATAAATAATTTTAATTATAAATCCAAATCTGAATCGGCTAACCTTTTTGTGGAAGGTACTGTCCTTGGGAAAAGTATGTATTTTCTGTACTGTTTAACAGATTTAAAGGTCATTGATACCCTTTTTACATTGATATCCCTGGGTCTCTCCTAATTCAAGATTTTAAGCGGTATAAAAGGGGGACTAAAACTAAGATTAAATGTTTTAAGTGGTTGAAATAATACTCATGGTGGCCTAGTTTGAAAGTAATTTTGGTAGCTTTCCTTCATTTGGTCTTTGCCTGAATAAATGCAGCAGAATAAACTGGTAAATAACAATCTAGTACAAACAATATCCAGCTGATCTCAGAACGCTAAGTTAGTCTGCAAAGCAGCTGTACTTCAAATTGCAAGGAAATGAATCAAGACTAGGATGGGAAACTTTTTTTACTTTTCTGTGTGAGTTCTTGCTTATGCGGTGTATACCTGACTTTAATGTTATTTTGCCACAGCCACATTGTATTTCACTGAATCCTAATGTTTAGAGATGGAAAACTTATTTGTTTTAAGCTGTGAGAATTTCAGGACAGATGGGTGAACAGAGAACATCACTGACTTCAATTCTTTGAATACTATCTGGTTAGCACATACTAGTAGGGCAGAAGAAACATATGTTGCTTAGCTGGCCCTGCGTCACCAGGAAACACATTAGACTGACGTAGTCCAGGGATACATACATCCAGTGTTGCAGGGACAGTGAAGATCTTCATAGTTGTGAGAAATTCTCACTGATAGTGAAGACAGCTATAGGAAGATTTAACAGGCTTGCCAAAATCCCAGGCATCTGTTGGTCTCTGAGGCTGATATATGTGGAACATGCAGAGTATGATTTCTGAATTCATCTTGTGAACACTGAGTGCATCCAGAATATTGTTTAACTAACTTAAGGTCAATTATTTTTCTGACCTGGACTTGAAGTAGGAAGAAAGCTTTGTTTGGTTTGGTAGCAGAAAAAACTTGGGTTAGACTGTGTAAGGCAAACTTTGTTCTAGGCTGCTGCTGCCCACTGCATCAGGGAGTCTGGTTCCCTGACAAACTGGAACTGAAAATAAACAGAAAAACATGTCCCTGCAGGGAGGTGAAGGATGAAGCTGGTGCTCACTCTTCCTCGTTCATTCCCTGCTTTTTCCCCATCCTCTTAAACCTTTTTCCAAGGGCCAGATCAGCACAGATGCTTTGCAGCCCCCAGCAGCTGGGTGCCAGTGGATGCCCAGCCTCATGCCACAACACAGATGTGACTCACCTACACTAATGGCACATTGGCTCTCTCTACCTACTCACCCGTAAATTCATGCCGAAAGGTGAACAAGTCTTAGCTAGGGTGTATAGAGAGGGTTAGTGAGAGACTAATACCAACCTTCACTAGGCACATTAGATTACAAAGGAAAGATGTGGGAGATCAGCTCAGTCCAGCTGTTTCATAAGATTGTGATTTGATTAAGGCTGGGATATGGCCTAGCTAGATGTGGCAAGA
Organism: Strix uralensis; assembly: GCF_047716275.1. Classification (NCBI taxonomy): domain Eukaryota; kingdom Metazoa; phylum Chordata; class Aves; order Strigiformes; family Strigidae; genus Strix; species Strix uralensis. The sequence goes on from NC_133972.1 coordinate 30,157,635, forward strand.
GATGGTCTGGACAGTTTTGCCATTAATTTAAGTGGGAGCACAATCTTCTGCCAGCCTGTAATCTTTATCATTTATAGTTTGTGATTTCATTATTAAAGTAAGCTGTTTGCTGAAGCTCAGAGGCAGAATTTCTATCGATTATTATATAGCTAGTACTTTATCTTGGCTTCTTGTTTAAATATAAGCTTGTTTATTAGCTGTCAAGCAGCCGTGCACTCAAGTATATAAATAGCATTAGGAAAAAATGCATTTAACTTTTAAAAAACTAAATTCACTTCCTATGTGAAAATAAATTTGCTTTGAAGATTGTTAGTATTCAGCAGATTAAGCTGTTTCATTTTTGTCAGGCTTTCACTTTACTACCTTTTTAACAGCAAGATAAAATATCCATTGAAAGTACAATCATAATGAAATGGCACAATATAAATAGATGACTTTCATCATAATGCACTGTTTTTAGAAATGTTCATAATTTAAACAATTATGTTCCTTGACTTCTCGCCAATTAAGTTTAGTTGTCTAGGGACTGTGAATTTTAATGAGAAAGCTGAATGGTCTTTTGCAGATATGATCTGTTGGCAGGAACACAATCAAACAAGGAAAGGTTTAATCTCTTCTTTTCCCCTTATTTCTTTAAGTATCATAAAAAAGATAAGAGAAAAAATTTAAGTAGTAGAAGAAACAGAACCGCTTTACAGAAAATGCTTTATAGCTTTATGTAGATTGAATTATATTAAAAAAATATTTGCTTACTACTCCTTGAAATAAGTGTGATAGGCTTAAAAGATACAAGAGATGTTAAACATACCCATGGGAAAATTAAAATTAGAAACGAACTGTAGCCAATAGTTGTTATACTCAGATTATTCAGACAGTTCTAATGAGCCTTTTCACAAAAATTTTGGATCTGGAATCAGAAAGAGAAAAATAAATAGGAGTGACATAAGATACTTCAGATGGTAAATTGTGGTCCACGCATCTACCTTTCAATGGACAGACCAGAACCCTCCTGGGGACTAGAATTAGATTAGCTAAATGCCTAACAGCTGTCTCACAGGCATGAGACTAGATAAAGCAACCAAGCTGTAAATCTGTGCAAACTGCATGAAAGGGTACATAATGCAAATTGATTAGTTTAGGACTTGCATTAATGTGGTTGTGAATAAAAATAACCCCCCAACAAATCCTCTCCTAATTTTAACAGCTACTGAAGAGAAAAACTTAACAGATGCATCTTATGAGGTATGAGTCTACAATGAATTTACATTGTGATCAAAGAAAAAAACCTGAATTACTAATCCCCATGAAGTAAGAGTTCTAATCTCTGTGCAGAAAGGCAAATATTTGAGGTTTTAACTTGGATTGATAGGCGTCTTTCATGGAATACCAATGCCCTTTGCATTGTTTAAAAATTAAAAATATGAACACCTATTGATTTACATTCAAAGATGGAATATGTGATGTGGTACACACCTCAGTAGATAGATCATAAACTATCAAAATGTAACCTATGGTAACTATTAGGACTGATTAGTTTTCTGCAGTTTCAAGATTATAACATTTGAATCTAAGAATAGTAAGAGTATTGACTTAATTATCTGTATTTCTTAGACCTACAGAACCTGATGTTAAAACTGTTTCATAATATTTCTTGTCTGCTCAAAGTTGTATGTCTTTTATTCAGTTAAATTTTATTACAGAAAAATAAACACCATTTAATGAGTGCTTAAGACATTTGTGAGCTGTAAAATTTTATGTCATAACTAGTCAAGGGATAATAACCATGAGATGATAAAAACACAGTAAGATCAGTGACCTATATTCTTTCTTTAAATGCTATCCCTTCATATCATCTTAGTCTTTATTTATGGACTGCTACATTAATATTAATGTGGATTTGTTCTGTGCCATGTACTGAAAGACACTGAAGTTTCATCAGATTGTCAGGCTCTTTCTTGGCTGCAGTGAGACTAAAAGCAGCCTCCTTGTATGAAGTGCTGAGATCTCAAGGCTTTAGGTGCCAAGTAGTATGCCTCAGTGATGTTTGTGAATGCAGATAGATAGAAAATGGTTCTGCCTATTTTTAGAGTCAACCAGAAGTCACATAGCCATAATTTGCATAAAAGTAAAACCCAAGGTAACAGGCGAGATGTGATGAATCAGGTGCTAATGCGGCCACATAGCTTCTTCTGGCTAGAGCACAAGCAGAATAAATTCATGTACGTGGTTTCTCTACACTGTTCCGTAAGCGCCCACAGCCACAGAGCACATAGATACCTATTTCACCTACATGCACTGAGAATTCACCATCTAAGAGTTTCTCTGCTTTTACCCCTGCAAGGCCTGATATTATATGTTTTATGTCTTTTAAATACAGGGCACTATTGTAATAGAGCACCTGTGCTCCCAGTTCTAAAGACAATCCACTATGTATATGAGACTTGCTCATTTGACTTGACTCAGATTTCCCTCAGTGATAATAGTAATCGCTGGTCTATAGAGAGTCCTCGTCTCTCTGATCCAGCAGGCACAGTATTAATACAATATTTCAGTTGTTATAATGTGAAGAAAGAAGTAAAAAATTGTATTTCAACTTTCAATGTTTTACTTGCACAACCAAAAATCAATACAGTTTGCATTATTTTGGATTTCTTTCAATGCTTCTGTGGCATAGGAAGCAAGTTGTTAATTTTGGATTGTAACTCATGAAGGAAAAAAAATTACAACCTCAGTAAAGCTTATTGAGATTGACAGTTAACATTACTGTACACTAAGCCTTATTCTAACCTGTTGGTTTGAGTATTTGTGCACTGTACTCCTGTTGAGGAGGAAATGCAGGCTTCCACTTCTTAGAGGATTGCTTCAGCCATCACTGTGCTAGATAGCAGCTAGGTATCCAAGTTCTTGTTCACTGTATTCTGGGGAATAACTGAAGCAAATCAAGAATTCAGTACAAATTAATGAAGATACTTCATACAGGTAAAACTGGATTTTGGCACAGAGTTCATCCAGTTTGGCATTCATTGCAAAAAACCCTCAAAAACAAACCTCAAGAAAAAAAAAATACAGGATTTGTTCAAATGAAATAATGCATTCTGTTCTGAAGTATAGATTGTGCATTTATTGTTATTTCATTACATACAGCAAATAATGTTAGAGGTCATAAAGTGCTGTAGCCTTTTAAAATTTTATATTACTCAACTCACTGATTTTCTGTAGCAGTGAATTACACAGGTAGATATATCTCATAGACTATTTTTCCCCATTTCCTAAGAATCGGTGATTTTTTTTTTTCTAGTCATGGGAACTCAGTATCTGCTACAGCTGTATATCATCACTGCTTTCTTCCTGGTTAAGCTTTCTGATCAAGCTACAGGAAAGTAATAGAAAATTACAGGAAACATAATCCCATTGCAGCACTCCATGTCCTGAGCCCATAAAGCACTAAGCATTCAGGCCATATTACAAAGAAATTGAAAGTGGACTTACAGGAAATTATTTTCTAAATACAAGTCCCCTTTACACTGATCCTTCATTCAAGGGCATGTTAATGGAGTCCCAGCAGTGGACAGAGATTTAAAGTGATGGGTGGTATCTCACCTCTAGCAAAGGAAGATAAGGAAACAAGGAAAAGTCTAATGTTATCACCAGGTATTTCACAAGTGGATTAATGCATTTCTGCTCTTATTAGATCTTTTATTGTATTGAAGTTTAGTGTGACTTGATATTTGGAAATCAATCAGTGTATCATATGGGAAGACTGGAGCAAAATATAGACATGCATATGCACTGCTTTTTGAAGTTCTTATTTACTTAACCCAATACTATAGCAAATAGTGTACTTTAATGATGACATAGAGCTGCAGTGACAGAGTGTGGTAAATGGCAAATAAAAAAGTAGAGTATGTCCTCTGCTGAAGGTGAGGGGAGACAGGCGCAGATAAATCAAGCATGGTGTTTTTACTGGAGGAAATATGGTTGGAGCCATTCCTCCCTTTCTGTTCTTCCTTTGTTTTTATTCTTGCATGGTCTGTGACTGTCTTATACATTCTTATTTTCACAGTGTGTGGGATATTTTATATATGTCATACCAATTCTTTGTTCTCTTTTCACTGTCCTAAAACCAGTTCTAGCCAGCTGTCAAGGTTTCATTCCTTCAGTGATCCATAGTGGACCATTTCTGATTTGTAGCCCAGGGACCTCCAGTATCATCCTGTGCCTTTATTTTCTAGGATTCTGCCTCTATCTTGTGCTTGTGTTCTTGAGGGTCCTGTGCCTTGTCCGTGATATGCAGGAGGAACATCACTGTGTATCTTCTGTTAGTTCCTCGTATCAGATTTTTTTCTCCCAAGGCTTGCAGAAGCTTCTACCTGCTTGTTCTAAAGAAAGGTGGAAAACAACCTACACTCCTGATAGCTTATCTCAGTCAGCTCCCAAAGTTTCTGAGGACCTTCATCTTTCTACTTGATTGTGCATCACACAGCTGGTAACTTGGAGCATTCTGTTAAAACCATTTTGAAATCTTTCTTTATGTGGGAGGGATTATTCAGCTGTTATATTTGTCACTATTGGTGTCTGGGGTCAGTTCTGCCTTTGTGACAAAGTTTGAGAGGATAGTCCAATAAATGCCAGCTCTTGTATCTGTCTTCTTTCTTGTTGAAGTCAGTGATATTCGAGCATTGACTTCAAAGGATAATGAGTTGGCTACTGGACATACCCTGCTGGGCAAAGGCCAAGAAGAAATCCTAGTGAACCCCGCTGGTTGCTTGATACATTCATTCAATACATGTGGATAGCTTGAAACAGCTGTTTCTGTGACTCAGATGCCTGTTAGCAAACTGCTAACACTCCCAAGTCACACATACCAGTTTAAGGTCAATGAAACAGTGGTTATGGGGCCTCTGAGATCCCTTGGATCCATGTGTGGTTTTGTGTTCTCTGTTAGGATGACCATGAATTCATCTCTGTGAGTCATCTTCTATATCTGAGTATTAAAGTAAAAAAAGTTTTTGGGAGTGATGCTGAAGGTATGAAAGTATAATCTTGTGAAAGTAACTGATAGGAAATGGGGGTTGTGAATAAACGAGAGGTTCTGTTCTATGTCAAAACATGCATCATATGGTGATAGAGAAATTAATGTACTAGTTTGTATTGAAATATGATAACATTTACATTGTTTCCTTGTGCATACCTATTTATAAAACTGGGGCAACTGCAGAGATAAAATGCACGTTTTTTTTTTATAAGCAGCAAATGCCAATTTATGTCCTCTTCCCCCTTAGAAAATAGCTTAATTGTTTCAAACAATCCAGTGAAACAAGTCACAAATGAGGTGACATTATTCCCCAAGGAATACTGGAATGCTTGAATTTATGAATCCTGAGATTTCGGCCAGATTAGCTCTACTTGTATCTTGCTTCACTTGCCTATATTTAGTTTATTATCTTCTCACTAATCTCTTCTACAGATATTGCACCATGCCAGTATGCCCTTGATTTTTGTTTTTTTTCCCAAGCTGGTGGTTTGATGGGGAGAAGAGAAATTAAATTGCCTTTTATCTATTTTATTTTTTAATTATTTTTGCCTTTTATTTTAGTTTTTATTTTTTTTTTTCAGAACAGAAGTTAAAATTATGTTAAATTATGTTACTTATTGTTTTTACAGTAAAAAAAACAAAATAAAACTGTGGTTAAGTGTAATTGCTTCTTCCACTGGGTCATTTCAGATCTTTTTATCTGGAATGCTGATACCTGAATCAGCATTCTGTTTCATGGTAGGCATCGTATAGACTATAAAATTAAAGTTGTGTGTTCAAGCTTCCCACTTCCTTGTGTAAAAAGTAAAACCCCCATGTGATGTCCTCTCAAAGGAGAGAACTCCCTGGAGACCCAACATAATTGTGACAAGCTAGCATTACTTTTTATGACCTAATGATTTCACTTATATTGAAGTCTTAACATGAGTTTTAATGACTATTTGTTCCAGTCCTTTACTTTATATAATCATAGAATCATAGAATAGTTTGTGTTGGAAAGGACCTTTAAAGGTCATCTAGTCCAACCTTCAATAATGAGGATCAAAATCTAGTAGTTCTGAGCAGAGGTTATCTCCAAGCAAAAAGTAGTTCCACAAAAGCAAGCTAAACAGTGTGTTTAAAATTAAGTATACATACAAGTGATTTGCTAGTTTGTGGCTTAACTACTTTGTGGTTCCAAGCAGTCAGATGTTCACCAAGATGTCTTATCTCAGTCACTGTCTTTGCTGGGTATAGAGAGAGCAGTAAGCAGCATAGAATAAAATGCAAAGCAAAATGTAGCTATGCTGGAGTGAAGGTGGTAAATAGAAGTATTTCATAGTGAGCAAATCAGGAGGTAAAAGTAGCCATAACAAAGTTAGCAGCTTTCTTGTAAGCTGCATTGTCTCTGGAATTAGACGAAGCCAAGAACACTCATGTAAATTAATCACAATTTCTTGAATTGATATGGCTCTAAGAATGAAAGCATATCTTGCATTCTGAGATGGGCAGGAACAGAGCAGATCTGGGCCAAAATTGAAAGATGTCTTCCTCTTCCCTAAAGAATTAATTTTATCAGTTTGTAATGTACCCTTCTGAGATACCAACCATACTCTGTAGGCTTTGACACTATGTAGATTTTTTTTTTTTAAAAGTAACTGGTGAAATATAGGGTGCATAAATTTACCAAACCACATATTCTTTTCTTACAAAGGTCTAGCTTGACTTAAAAAACTAAGGTCTTTGGAGGGAATAATTTGTTTTGAAACTTAAAATGTTGAAATGTTTCTTTTTGAACCTGTAGATTTTGTGTGGCATTTAATAAAGTGATTAAAGATGCTGTCTATATCTGATACAATTGGAAATTTAAAAAAAAGTATAATTAAAATCTCATCCCAAAAGGGAATTGAACTCCCATCCTTCAATGTGTGTGGCTGTTATTTTGTTTATTAGGCCATACAATTAAGCACCTAAGTCTGAAGACTTATGAATGTTAATTTTACCACTGGAGGGAGCCCATATTCCATAAATGCTGTAGAAAAAAAGAATTATAATTTGAAAAGGGAAAAAAAGTGCACTTTTACAATATAATATATTTTTCCTGGTGCTGACTTTGCATGTATGTAGAATTTCTGATATACTTACTATACTGATCATTTTTATTCCTTCCACATAATGTAGACATCTAAGTTCAGAAGTCAGAAAACCAGAGTTGCTTGCTTGGGATATAGCTTTTTTCCAAAAAGACATACTTTGTAAAAAATTCATTATTACTTTAGTATTAACACTGGATTAAATAGGTACACCACTAGACCACTAGATGAGTATAGTTCCAGAGTTTTCAGTCTTTGACTTACTTGTTTTTTACATCTTTGACTATAATTAAGTTTCATTTTTCATAACAATAATAATCTTCTAATCTAGGTGGACTTGCTAGTATGATTTTTCATCTTTTGAGACCTCTGACTTTTTAGATATGATCTCGAGTTAAGCTGTTCTAAAGCATGGTTCAAATGTCTAGAAAAGTTACCAGTGTAATGCTGTTTGTCATCATCTTATAATAACCAGTTGACAGGCAAGAAGCTATTAAAGCTTTCTTCTCCCTTGTGGGTTATTTGATTTGTCATTCTCCATTTTTGCAGCCTGTGTACTCAAAGCAATTTGTGATAACATGACCAGAAAGCTAAATTCAGTAAAGAGTTCATGCTGACATTGTTATTCCACACAAGAGGCCCAGCGGGGAGAGATAATGCTATAATTCAGATAACATGATGAAATGAGATCTTTTATCACAAAGACTTTGGTGGATGAAGAAACATAAACATGTCCTCTTTTTATATACATTAGAAGAAGATGTGGGGTCATAGTGAAGTTGCATCTGCTATTTTTATTTAATGTTTTTACAGACAATTCAGCTGAACTGAGGCTTAGGGAGATGGTTGAATTACAAGATGTTCACTCAACACATTTTAAGAATTTAGATTTTATTTGGCAGGTAGTTTTTATTTCAAATATTTAAAGTAGGTCGGAAGAAAAACATGCAATGGGCTATATTTATCACAGCAGAAACTTTAAAAGTAAATTGCATATGGCTGGAAGAGTTTTAAGCTTCCATAATTAAATTGATACTGATTTGCTGAATGTTTTAAAGAATCTTTTTCTGAGAACATGGGACAACCTAGAATATCCTTGCTTTTAGCAGTGAGACCATAGACACTAACACTAGTTTATAATGGAAAAGCTCATTTCCTACCTATTTTTTCAGAATTTTAATTCAAATACTTTGCATTTTCAATGAATTATGTGCCATTTCTCATCTTGAGATTTGAAATGGAATATTCCTACTCAGTTTGTTCTTATTTTTATGTAAGTGCAACATAGCCTTGCTAGAATTAGGGTTTGTGACTTTGCATTTGTCTACTGCACATTGGTAACTGAATTTAGCTTGCATGTTGTATCTTTCTGAATGTGCTTCAAGAAAACCTGTATTTACATGAAAGATAAAGTGGCAAAGCAAATTCAATGAAAATGAAGGTAGAATTTAATACATCGAAGAGATTAAATAGGAATTATTATCTTGTAAAGCCATCTTGAACTGAGGTCAGAGATATGTGTTTTAGAAATTTATCATTTTGTACTGTTTTAGAAATTTATCATTACTGAGGATTTTTTTCTTTAAAAATTTATTCTGACAAGTCATAGGCAAATCATTTCATTCATTCTTGCTAGCTTGTTCTGCAAAACATGTACTGAGATGAATACCAGCAAATTTTAATGAAGAATATTGGCAAAATAGCAGATAAAGAAAAATAAACTGTGCCTTAATTAAAACCAAATGAAGTTAGTATAAGTATTGCAATGGAGAGTTTCTGAATGTTTCACTGGGTTTGAGGTAAACAATGGTTTCAGAGTGTTTCTTTTTTGTTTGCACAGTTAGAAGCTTTGCTATTAAACATGAAGGAATTCCATTTTCAAACAGCTTTCTGACCCTTCTTACTATCAGGTACACTTACCCTCAGAACAGCTCTTCAATGAAACTTAAAGTGAAGTAAATAGAGTACCTGGCTTCTATAGTGTTCTTTTGATGTAGACTTTTCAAATAGTTCAACCAAGGAGTTTATTTTCATTAGGACCAGATGGAGAAACGGAGTTGTAAAGCTGAAGAAAGCCCAAATCAAAACTAGTATTTCCAGAATCCTTGTCCAACTTTGTTCATTAGCCTTCATATCTTGGTCGCCATCTCTGCATCCTCACACACTGTGGAAAATCACAGGTTAAACCTGCTTAATGCTGCTGGTGCTTTATATCTCTAAAACCTCTTTTCTTTCATTGAAGCAAATCTGTGTTACTCCTCCATCTCAATAGTGGTTTTGGTCTTCCTTCCTTAGTGGATGTATAGAAAATTAGTATTGGCAGTGTTTTCAAAATTGTTTATATCATTGCTTCCCAAGTATTTTATCAAAAGATCAGTTCCAAATTAGAAAAATGGATGAGGCAGGCAGGAGATACAGCAGAGGCCTCTGTGACCTTGACCCCAAAGTAAGTGTTCCAGGGGTTTTTCCTGATTGACCTAATGACTGTCTCTCTCTCCAGAAATTTGATATAAAAATCTCTGTTTTCTAGAATAACTTTTGGGGTAGAGCAAGGAGAAGAATTGCCCATGACATTTTAAAAGAAAGCCCATACCAAAAGTCTATTTCTAATGCACGGAGTATCTAGGAAAACCAACCAAACAAAACCCTTGCTCAGCTCTTCATGTGGTGCAAAACTGAGTTTTCATTTTCTGAGCAGAAGCAGGAGAAAAGATGAAAAAAAAAAAAGAAAGAAAATCAGATTGAATTGATGAAACTTTCTGGTGCAGGGGATCAGGAAAGCCATATGAGGGGATTGTATGTCCCAAATACCATGAAATCGCAGTAGATACTTACTAATTAATTAAGTCACCTGAACAGAAAGACTCTACAAATTTGTGTCCTATCCCAAAAGAACAAATTTACTTCCATATTTGTCTTTACAGTTGATACGTCCTTGAGAAATTGTGATCTCTTACATATTGCAAAAGAACAAAGACTTTTCTTCAACAGGTTTTTATCTACCAACTATTAGCGCTTTCTTCTAGGCTCAAAAATTTTTTGCTGGTCCCAGACATTCTTTGAAGATAAAAGTCTAAACCAGAAAGATATTCTTCCCCTGTGCTCAAGATAGTTCTGTGTTTCATTTTTGTTTCTGTTGTCTCTAGTTTGCAAGTATACTTATAGCATTCAAAAAAACAAAGTGCTGGACACTTATAATTAGAAACATGGGAAACTTATTCGTAGCCCCAAATGTTGTTAAAGACATTACATTTTAAAAAAATTACAAAGCCACCCAGATTTTCATATTAAAACTAAGAATTTATGCATATGTCATAACAATCCACCCATCTGCACTTGGGCACAGATTAAGCAAGGTCGAATTTGGCTGCACAAGGAAAGAGGGAAGAATGCATTTTTCAAAATTCCCCCACTATTGTGTTGCATTGACTTTATGAACCCTAGTCATCTGCAAGGTCTAATGGTCTACATTGCTGAGATGTAAGCTGCTGGGTTTTTTTCTCCTAAAATGTGCCTGACACAAGATTACCAGTGCACATGAAAGCTTTGGTTCATTGTGAATTGCAACACTTTGTGTATGACATAAAATTCAGACTTGAGCCCAGTATGTTTTTGACATTTTTTTTGAGCAATTAGAAAAGCTAGTTACAGGAAAAGTATAAATTAATTGTCCTAATTTGAACATTATGTGTATTTTTAAAAAATTGCTTAGGCCCTGTACAAAATGATATGCTGTGTCAAGGAGATCTCAAAAGGGAAATTTGAAAAAGAGGAGCACGAGGTGGTTTGTTTGGGAGGATATCTAAATGGCCTGAGATTATTGAATAGACTATGTAAGTGGCAGGAAATTTTCTTGAAATCATGATGAAAAGATTCTTTGCTTTTGTTGCTGGCTGTATCAGTAAGCCATAAACAGGCAAGTCATAACCCCTTCATGTCTGCGTTTTGTAAAATTATTATAAATATGTAATTCACACATTGAGCTAAATTAGGATTTGGAAATGTATTGAAGTCTTCTAACTGAACTGTTTCTAAAAATTTAAAACATTAAAATAAATTATGTGAAAATGTAGCTGTTTAATATTGAGAATGTGTTGATTTGGTTTTTAAATTGCAAGAGGGGGAAAAAGTAAACAAATTAAACATTATGTAACAAAAGAACAAAATGGAAACCCAAATTATGCAGCTATCTGCAGGACATGTTTTAATGACTATCACTGAACTATTTTTATAGATTTTGAATCCTTTAGAAAGCCAACTGTCATTTACAAGCTGGCCTTATTAAGTGGCAAGGAATGGCTGTGGCTTTGGTATCTGCATGATGAAACAAAACAAAGTCGATGTTGATTAGAGATTTAGGAAGTTGTATGAGCTGTTCTTTGTGACAATGAAGTAAGTATTGTATAAAGGAAATTAATACAGCTTTCTATTTTAAAGAAAGCAAGCAAATTAAAGAGTGAAATTAAGGTGTTAGATATCTAACTTCATGAAAATAAGACTATTTCAAAATAGCAATAATAGAAACTTTTAAGCATGTGTCTTTAAAAGGACTGTGGTTTAAATGACAGCTATAAGGCTTGCTTATTAGCAGACTAACAGAGCCTTTCCCTTCCTTCACAGATTATCTGTTTATTCATTGCTTTGATACTGTAACCCAAAATCTATAATAAAAAATTCTGTTTCCTGACGTCTTCATAAAAAGCACCAAAATCAACTAAAGAAATGTTGAAGCAAAAGGGTTTTCAGTTATCACCGAATAGCTCTGTCTTTTAGTGGCTGGGCGCACCATTTTATCCTTTCACCCACACAGGGGAGTTCTGCAATTTGCTGTAATCTGTGCCCTACAGAAGCAATACAGAAGGATAGGAGCAGAAGTCAATCCCGGCCTTTTGTCCACAGACTCACTCAAGATATGAGTTTCATCTTAACAGCACTTAGTTAGTTTTTAGGAATATTTCATTAGAGAGCAGAAATATGGTTTGTGGCTAGAAAGTGGCAATATTGCTAATTTAGAGTGCATTATTTAATTATGTGGCTAATATAAAGCGTTTATCACATCATACAAGGATACCAAGGACTTGGTTTTATGACATCTTTAGACTAATCTACTGTTTGGAGACTTCATTTCTATTACAGTGCTTGCTGATCTGGGTACGACTAGACCTACTCCATTTCATAGTGTAGCACATAGTATAAAAAATAATTCTGCTATGGACAGAAATGGTCCCACTTTCCTTTTGCTTATTTATTCCCACTAGCTATTGTATACTAACATCAGATTATGTGTAGTCCTGTGGTGAGCTGGATCAGGGAACTGTTGGTAGAAAATGAACAGATTTTTTTAAAGTTTCCAGTTTTATAAATTCAGTAATCCATCTTGGCAGTAGATGTGAAGAATGCAAGCACCAGAGCAAGGGAGACAGTAGGGGCTAGTACTGAGTGGGGAGGTTAGGATATGGGGAAGTGAGATTGCCTTGTTTTACAGAAATGAGAGTTTTTGTTAGATTAAAGTGACTGCTTTGCCTAGAACCAGAGCAGAGAGGGTAAGTACAGAAAGTTAAAGAAATCAGTGGAAAACCTGTTTGATTTTTTCTCTAGCATTTATTTAAAAGAACTAAAGCAGCTGATTGTAAAGCGGGTTTACTTTCACTGCAGTAATGGTTCATTTGTAGCAAAATTGATAAAAGTTTCACCCAAACTGAAACAACATTAAAACACACACACTTGAGCTCTTTTCGTTGCAAGCAGTTCAAACTGCCTTGCTTTTAGGAATCAGATGATTTATTCTGCTGGAAGGAACAACATATTTTTCTATAGTTTCTCTGTATTTTTGGAGTGGAAGGAAGAATGAAACCACAAAATATGTCATTTTTTAAAATGCAAAAAAAAAGTGTCTTCATTAAGACGCATCAGAGGATTTAAAAGTAATTTAATATTTTTTCCTATAGCCCAGTCTTTGCAGTGTCATGTCATTAAGCAATAAATAATGGAATTTTTGCAGGAAACACATCTTATACTTTCAAATCAGTCACATAAATCTAACCATATGGATTAGGAAGTCATCCTTATCTACTTACAGTCTAATCTGCTGATGATACATAGTGTGTTCTCTTGTGATTTCTTTAATATGGTAGGAGATGAAGAACTCATCATTCATTTCCAGATTATCTTCAATAAGGTTTTCAGAATGCTATTTTAATGAGGATAATTTTTAATAGAAGATTGTGTACAACTGCCTGACCTGAATGATGAAAGTCCAATGAAGGAAAAAAACCAAAGGCAACTATTGTAAGAAGAGCCTACTTGCTATCTATTATTCCAGTCTTCTTCCTCATGTCTTGTCCTTAGTCTTCACATATCAGAAAAATCCATCTCTGGAATTTCTGCAGATCAATGGAAGAATGCACATCTGAATAATAAAGAGTTATTGATAATGGATTCACATATCAAATATAGGCAAATGTTCATATTAACATATTTGAAAAATATGACTGCTTAAATGGTTTACAAGTATGACTTCTTGGCAATGAAAGCTGATAATTTGTGCATAACTTTTGGTCTTGTACAATTTCTTTTTTTGTATTTTAAAGTGGTTAATGCACCACATGTTGTGTGGTGCCCCTTGACGTTCCTGCTGCAGTTGGTTTTACACTGGTATGTACATCTTAAATTTTTAATTGCACCACTGCTGTACAGTGTTTTCTTAATAGAGTGAGTGTATAGTACAATATATTTGGGCAATCACTCCTTTACTACAGCTCTGAATATTATGAAAACAGACTAGAGAGATGATCTGAGGGGGAAGAGACTGTTCCTTGCAGTAATTCTTCTGAGACTGAGAAATCCGTTTTACCTGAAGAGTTGCATGAAGTAATAGTCTCTTATCAGGACTGAAGACTGATCGTGTCAAGGAACAGTTTATTAGGTTTGGTACTTTTTAGCACTTGGTGTGGTTGTTACAAAGTTACTTATATAAAACAAAACTTGAAAAAATAGGTAAGATTTTCTTATATAACGATGGCCTTTTTAAAATTAAAGCAGTGCTGCATTGCAGTAATGACTACTGAAGTATGTTTTAAATTGGTAAAATCTGGGAGCTTTTTATATCACCAATCCAATATAATGACTATATAACATTAACTCATTTATGTAATGGTGTTGTGACTAACTACTCAAGATTCTTGAGTATTAAATAAGAATAAAAAGCAGCGCCCCCCTTTCAGCTTCGTACTATGTTAATACATGGTTTTCAATGCAAAACAGCTATATTAACTTTGAAGACAGCAGCTGCAAAGGTAGCAGAGAGCTAGCAATATAATCACAAAGAGCAATAAATTGATCCCTTGTGTTTTCTCATGAGTATACATTCTGTCACTTAGATAACTCTACATTCAGTCAGGAATAATTTATGAAAATAAACTATTCAGTGTCAAGAGGACTGTATTCATTGAAGTGATAGGGCTTGGCAGACAGCAAAATGGTTTTTTTTTTAATATATCTGATGCTTTTTTTTTGAATCTGGTAAGGAGCAAATTATCTCATCAGATGACTGTCTTGTTAGTGTCACTTTTGATGAGCCAAATGTGAAGGTTTTGACATGTTTTAAAACTCTGGTATATTTGTATTTAAAAGGAAAAAAAGGGGGGAAAAAAAGAAAAAGAAAAAGAAGTGTCTCCCAGGCAGAATGAAAACCTGGCACACGAATTTTCAGAGTGTATTGATGGCGTATCTAAATGCAGTTGGGAATGATAGTAGAAATGACTGTGCAGAGGCTAGCTAGTCTTTTCACTTTTTTTTAATGGGAAACAGACAAAAACTAGGTTTTTTTGACATTGTGAGATTTGGTTTCATACTGTGTTTTGAAGAGTATGATGGTTACCTTGTTATACACAATATAACATCGTTTATTATGTAATATTATATTTCCTTTTTTTCCTAAAAAAATTAAACATAAAAATGTAGTAGCTGATTGGAAATATCCAGATCTACACATCAGTGAAGAGTTCTCTCTTAGTTTTTGTGTTGTTTTGGAAAGAAAGAAAGAGGCTCACACACACTTATATCAATAAAATCTGCATCCTAGGCATATCACTTTAACTCTCACTTGTGTGTTTTCATCTGCTGTGTGTTTATGTTTGTAAAAATAAATAAGTGTTGGCAGAATATAAAAAGTTTGCTAAGAGCTAGTTTCATTATTCATAGTGAGCACATCTATGAATAGTGTTAGCCAATTATAAAACCTGTATGGTCTTACTGGAAACTGTCTAGTGTATCTGTGTCTGATGCAATAAAAGAACCTCAGGAATTTAGCTAACCTCAAGCATGTGTCAGAAGTCTGTTTTCCAGGCTGGCCTGCAGGACTGAGAGTCCAGATTTGGAATGGACACGGGGATCATCTAGTTTAACCCATTGTACTCAGGTTGAAGGAAGTATAATGAGACCATCTGTCTCAGGAGCTCACTGTACTGTTCTTGAGAACCTATGTCTGAGTAGATTCCTGTAGTTTTGCCATATTTCAATGTTTCAATACCATAATCATTAGAAAGATTTTCCTGATATTAACCCTAGGTCTTTTTGCCACAGACTAAAATGATGATTCTTCTCCTGCTTCCATAGACTGACATGGGGAAACAACTGTGACATGGGGAAAGACCTGATGACATTTCTCTTAAGATTTTATGACAAGGAGATAAACGGCCATGTCTTTCCAAAATAATTTGTGTGTTTGGAAATTATAAAAATCTTAATTCCTTGAACTTCTCCCAGGAGATCTACTTGTATATCCCTTTTTTGGATGAAGAAGCCCATCAGTAGCAAGCAAAGTTGACAGATTTCATTCCAGTCATCATGAATTGCACCCCTGTTAATAAATCCAAGAATAAGATTTGCCTTTTTTGGAGCAGCATTGCATTACTGATTTGCATTCACATATTGCTTACTGTGAAACTGCAATGACTAATGAGTTTTTCCTACTTGGTACATGTGCAAGTGTCTTCAGATTTATTGCTCTCCTCAGCCAAACTTTTGCTGAATGCTTTGTTGATTTCAGGACATGTCTTCAACTCGACAAAATCATTTGGAATTTTGACCTTATTCTCCAGATACCTATCCTACAGGAGAGGTTGCAGTTTCTCCTGATCTGAAGCTTGTTGACACTGTGAATGTATCTATCTCCTTATTCCCTTGGTGAAGTTTCCCAGTGAGAGCTGTTGTGACAGACCTTTTGTATATGATTGTCACTGGTAATTAACCTTTCAGTGCAATTTAATTTTACAGCTTTTGCCCTGATCTCATGTAAGTGGTCTGTAAACTTTATTTCCTTAGCTTAAGTATGCTTATGGTGTACGATACTGAAGCCTTGCTGAAGTTTCTGATCAGATGCCACAGTATACATTCAGCTGTTAGCTATTAGAGGCAGAGAAGGTTGTTATCCCAAACTAATGCTGATAAAAGCCGTTCAGTACCACTGTCTCTGCCTGCGTTGTACATATCATATGTAACCTTTAGCACATCTTGCTGATGCAGTTGTCAGGCATTCTGCTGTCCTGGCAGTGCTAAAAGGTATTTTCAGTGAATTAACATCTTGCAGATCAAAGCTTTAATATTAGCAAAGGTTCTCCATAATGGGCTGCAACCACTTTATACCATTAGTAGGACATCTTGTGTTCTCTCAGGATATGCCTTGCAGCTTTGGCTTATGAATCACATCTCACTTTCAGATGGAGGGTGTTTTTTTGGTGGTCAGAGTAATGACGAGCACGTTCATGTCCTGCAATTTGCTTTCAGCATTGGTACGACAATTTATTGAATAAGAACTCTTTTAAGGATTCATTATAAACCTGGGAACTAATTTTAATAGAGATCCACGTGGAGCTTTTATTATTTTTGTTGTCTGAGGAAGGAGCAATGACGTTTAATCAAACACTTTAGGGAAAGTTGCTGAATTGAACCGTTGCAGTAGTTTCATCATGTTTGTACCCCAAAAACATTTACTAAATTGTTGAAGTGGAACTAATGTTCCTTTTGATGGCACAATAAAGGGACCAGACATATAATATGCATAGTTGCATATATTGCAGGTCAAAAGAGTCAAAAGGCAGAAAAAAATAATGCTGACGTTTGCCAAATTGCATTTATTGGGAAGTTTTTTAATTAAAGTGGTAGAAAGACAACAGGTTTGAACACCATCTTGGAAGACATGTCAGAAGGTTGTTGGTAATCATAAGTGAGTGAAATTAGGATTTACTTTTTTCTCTGCAGGTTTCTTTGACTAAGGAAGTGCAATGAAAGATGTGTTCACTCAATATTGAAAGATATTTATTGTTTTTGTTCAGGTACTGTATATTAAGTTCTACAATTTCTACAATATTGAGGTATCCACAACATATACAGGACAAATATTGGATCTGGATTTTTTTGTTTGTTTTGCTTTCTCTTTGCTTCTCCTTTTGGTCTGTAAATATTTTTTCCCCAATATTTACTGGTTGAGGGAAAAGCTACACTGCAGTACTTTTTCATTGAAATTGCGGGAAAATGGTTTCAGCAGCTCTCTCCCTGATTCCCTGCCAGCTGGAGGCAGGCAGCTGCCAGTTTCCCACCCCTCCAGCTGCCTCTAGAGCTGTGCTGGATTTAGCAGAGGTGTGGTGCTGTGGTTGAGAGAGGCAACTGATGAGGATGGCTTTGCAAATGCCTTTTGCGAGTTTGGAAAGCTGCACGAGAATAGTCCTTCCCAAGACTAGCTTTTACACCTGGAAAAATTCTGACTAAAAGAGAATGTTCAGCACTTACTTGCTCTATGTTATATTTTTTCTTATGTTATAAATCTTATTACAAAATTGTGTGTGATACTCGAGATGCAGGAGGGAGTGTAATATTAATTAACAGTATAGATGGCTCTGCTGCAAACAAACTTGGAGCTTTCTAAACAAGCATTTTCTGTATATCAACAACCGTAAAAGGCAATCAGATCTACAGTTGGCCTTGAGTGATTATATGTTCTTTAGCAGACATAGTTGGTTCTTGAGCATTTTTCTGTTCAATAGAGGCAATGACAAGTTCTATTAAAAAGAATTGTATGCTTGTCCTTTGGGACTAGAAATGAGGATATGGGATCAGCACAAAGGTACTTGTGTGGAAGTGGTTCAGAAAATGGGAAGGTAAAAACTAAGGGTAGTCATTTGGGTGTGACTTTGATGGGGGTGTCTCTTATTTTCAAACCGCAGGTTGGCTGAGGAGCCACAGAGTTTGCTAAATGTGTCAGTGGAAGTGTTAGGCGAAGGAGACTAAGGAAGTCAAGGCTGGCATGGATTTTGCTGTTTAAGTTTGGATAATGCCATTTTTATTTCTGGAGGCTGTTCTTTGTAGGTTTATTATTCTTTATACTATCACTGTCCCTCACATATATCTTTCTTCCTTCCCTGCCTGGGATACATCAGCTGCATTCCGTTCCTGCGTTGCTTAGATTGCTATACTGCTACTGAATAGATCTGTTGTGTGATTTTTCCAAATCTCCCTTTACCACCAGGAAGCTCGTTGTCTGGAAAAAAACAGTCTACTGTAGCTGCCTGTGCTTGCCCTCCATGTCTCTACCTTCATCACCATCTTCCGTTCACAGCCCCTCATTCACCTCATCTTTCCAACATCTTCTGATGCAAACATTAAATGTAGAAATAAGCAAAGTCTGTAATGGATAGAAAAACTCTAATTAGGAGAAAAAGCTGGCAGCGGAAGATAGGTGAGTGATTGCAGGGAACCTTCTTGCAGCCCTGCTCCTGAGCAGCTTTCACCCCAGCATCATTTTAATATTCCTTTGCTGGTTCATCTGGAGAAACACTGCTGAGATCTGGATAAGCAAAGGACAAAAAAGCATCTAAGGTCAAAAACCACTGGCATAAGATCTTTGAAGCTGAGAAGGCAGCATCAAATGATGGAAATAATTGGGTAGTTTATTCAGCTTCTCTTTAGAAAATGAAGCCCTTCTCTGTGTTTTAAAATTTGCAAGAGTCCTCTGCCTGAAAATATTTGTCTGGCTGTCTGGAATTTGTAGATTTGATCTTAATGCATTTCCTAAGCATGAAAGGAAAGACCTTAATAAGCAAATATTATAGATCGATCTGTGTTCTAAATGTATCATGTTAAATATTAAAACAAAATTCAGTCTTCAAAGTTTGAAAAAGAAATATATAAGCCTCAACATGACCTTAAATATGACACTGCCATCAGTGCCTTTATGATAAATTGCCAAAAGAAATAATCTGTATCTGTAATCAGATATGGCCGCAGTATCTGTGAAGTTAGATTTCTGCTTATGCAGAGGGCTCCTTTCAATTCATCAAAAAAGTGGACTTAAAAGCAGAATGCAATCTGTTAAGATGCAAGACCTGGAAAGTTTTGTTTCTTCAATAGTATAAAACCTGAACTGCTTTAGTTGTTGATGGAATGAAACTTTTCCCTAGATGTCTATGATATTACTGACTTTTTCAAGAGGCACCAAAAGTTGGCAAGTGGATAAAAGACGAAAATGTTTTTAAATATTTTGCTTTAAAGTATAAAGGTATGTGTGTGTGTTTGTGTGTGTTAATGGATGTCTGCATATTGTTAACTGCTGGAATTGGCAAGCACTCATCTCTGAGTTTCATGTTTTTAACCAGGTTTTTAAGCTTATGAATTAGTTATGGAAGGGAAGAGTGGGAATCTGCAGAGGAAACTTCGGGGCTGTCTCTGTCTCAGTCTGGAGCAAAACCTGGGAGACATGGTTGCACCCAAGAATGCTTTTGTTTGTCTAAGGAAGAAGCCAAGACAAGCAGCCTGCTGAATAAATAAATAGGTAGTCATTGGGATGGTAAGGAGAGCAGATTTGCTATATAAATCTGGTAGAGAGTGGGATGGTTGTAAAGGTGAATCAGGCATTGCTGGTGAGATTTCTGGAGGTCACACTGGGAGACCTGCTATGTGGAAACAGACAAACAAGAAGAAGGATCACTTAAAAAATCTAAAAATATACATGTTTTTAATCATATGTTTCAGTTTCTGTTGAAATTGGTAAAGAGACTAATTTTCCTCTGATGTCCTTGACTGAAACAACATTGGATCAGCTCCCTTAAAATGCATTAGGTCTCTGCTACAAGAGGTCTCCAATCTGCTTTTCTTTTACTTACTTTTTAAGAAGTCACACTTTTATTGCTGCTTTGATTTGTAACAGGAACCTAACAATGATTTGATTTTGGAAGATTTTGAACAAGTTTGTCTCAGGTCACATAACACTTCAGAATTTGGATGACAACTGAGCGTTGTACAGAAAAAATACATTTTGAAATATTTTCAAAAAAGGAGTGCTCTTTTGTGTTTGGCCTAGTACTTAATATTATTAATTAATTTATGAAGTACAGACTGGCACAAATCCTTGTTTTCCTTTAGTTTTAATACTACCCAGGATGGATAATAAAATAAACAAATCTGTGTGGCTGTTGAGCATTTTAAATGCTTCATTTAAAAAGTAGTTATCTTCCTGTTTTGAAATGGCACCATGTTTATTTTAACAATATTGATTAATTAGGTTGTTTAATGGTGGAGGATATTTACCTGTGTACAGTACAAAGCACTCATCAAAGTGAGGCTTGAGTTGAGTGCAGCAGGTCCCTGCCTGTACAGCTTGAACATGTGTTTAAATCCCTGCAAGTTCAGAGCCTCATAGACAAAAGGCAGGCAGGAGATGGGAAAATGTTGATGTTTTGCATGTGGGGAAATGAGAGAGAGATGGGTTTTTTAGAGGCAGGAATCATTATTTAAAAAAACACCAAAACCCAAAGCCAACAGAAATGAGTTAGGGTAGGTGTGTGAGATTGCTTTGAGCTTCTTGGAGCTAATTCTATTTAATTCGAAAATAAATTACTTCACATTTTATAAACAAATTTGGCAGACTGTCTGAATTGGCTATCATGTACTGTAAATGATCTGCTTCCTGAGAATGTGTGCCTACCTATTTTGTATATGTTCAAGCAATTTAGGATTTCATGGTGTGTGAAAGCATTTCTAGGAGGATCTTGCAGATAAGAAACCATGATATTCAAAAGCTATTTTGTGGTTGATATGTTTTAAATTGTTGGAACTTATTTTAGAACAGGGCTGATGGAGGCTGTCTGAAGCTATTTGTGTGCATTACTATTTTTTGCACTGACCCTAGTTGTTGTAGAAATGGACTTACCCACAAACAGTGGTCTTTAAATTAAATGGGATAATCTCTTTCTGTTGCCTTAATCTTGCCCTTATGAGTTTGCGTAAATCTTCTTCCTTCATTGTTATGCATCACACAAAAGGTACTAAAAATAACTGTTTAATTTTTTTTTTAGTGCATACTGAAACAGAGATAAAAAGATAAAGTATATTTTGTTTTTATGTAACTCCTGCTGGGCTGATATTACTCCTTTTAATGTCATTTTGTGTCAACATACTCAGTGAAAGCTGTAGGACCTTAAATACCACCCACACAAATAGTCTCTGATTCCTTCAAGGAGTCATTTTCCTTAAGTATCTATCCAACAGATGGATCACATTTTCCTTCTATGGTAGAAACAGTTAAAGTAGGATGGAGCCACAGGAACATCATATTACAACGTAGTTTCAATTCATTTTACTTGCTATCTTCCTGTAACTTGCATAGCATCTTGAGACATTAATGATCTTCCCTTTTTAGGAGCCATAAAATTTTTCATACTGTGTTGTTTTCCTTTGTTTTAATACTCTTGCCTGGCTTGGAAACTTAATACAAAGTACTTTCATCTGACCAGCCATTCTTAAGTTCAGATAAGAATGGCAAAGGGTTCTGTTGCTGGGCTGAATCATTCTTTTGGCAAAGAGTTCATGGAAAAACAGTTGTTCAAGCTTCAACTTTTAAATACATGCAAGATGCTACGATAATAGTGCATGGAAAAATGGAGAAGAGAGTTACTGCTCTGTAGCTTTGCTAGATACATGCCTGGATAGATATCATGCTTGTTGTATGGAACTTTGTTGAGTAAAATTTATTGGGTTTTTTTCCCTGTCAGCATACCTACATGCAGGCTGCCTGGACTAGCTGCATTCACTTCTCTTTTTAGCCAGCAGAACTGCAAAGACCTGATGTTGAGAATGGTTAGTACAGTCTTAAAGACTAGATTGTGAAATAGGTTTTTCATGGGAGATGGTAACAAAGCTGAGCTGGCAAGCATTGCATAGTAAATAAAAAGGATATCTTGCTTTTTAACCTGTCTCATGGCTCTGCAATTCCTCTGTTTTCTTGCCAAAATTCATTTTCTACTAATTTAACTCCAAAGATCTTGGCAAGCTTTGTATTTTCACTTTTTTTTCCTTCTTGACAAACAAATTACCCCCAATTTTTTGATTGTGATCACTGCCATCACTTTTTGATGGATTGACAGTGTACATTCCTGCAGGTACTTTGGGTATTTTTAATACATTTGAGGATTAACAGCATGGAAGCAGTACATTTTAGTTTCTAATTCTCAAAAATGTATTAACTCTATACTGTTGAAACCTCTATTAGTTAAACATAAATTAGTTTACAGCCTGCCACTGTGGATCTTGTAAGCTAACATTTAATATACACGCTAGTTAAATAGACAGGAGCTTTCCCAAGACAGAAAGACTCTTTATGACTAATTGCCAGGGTCTGATACTTATGTTATACTGTTGCTTCTGAGAGATAGGCCCAACTTCAGATCTCATTCCAGTGAGATCCAGCGCTGTTATTAGTAATGTCCTCTGGTGAAACTGAGAGGAGATCCAAACTCTTGAGCCTTGATATGTAAAGGAGGGCAGATGAAGTATTGGATTATGCTCATCTTGGAGGGAAGATACAAAGGGCAGGAATGAAGTGCTTAATGCTGAGTCGCATGGGATCAGAACTGGGGCATGGCCAACTGGAGAAGAGAAAGAGGAGTGGAGAAGAAAGTGAGAAAGCTCTGGAATACAGCCACGCAGCAATAAGGATGTGGGGAAAGACTTCAATGGAGAACAATCAAACAGTGGGTTAAATATTGCTCCGTGTGACTATGTATTAATCAGAAGAGAAGAAGATCTGGAGCATGGATACCTGGGGCACATCAGGAGTGTGGAGTCACTGCACACTAATGAGGGATTAAGTACTGCTCCACAGACATCTGAGAGAGGGAGGTCAACACTGCTGAAAGGTTGTATTTCTATCATCTTAGTATTTCAAGTAAGACTAGGAGATCTGGTTTTTACATTTTTTCCAAAGCTTTTAAATCTGTGAAGACATCTAGACTTCCATGCAAGTGCTCCTTGTATAGCTGAAGTGAACAGTATCCATTTCCTAAAGAAACATAGGAGCAACCATAATAAATCTGTTGCCGCACTCGCTTCATTTTCAGTAATGCTTGAGACAATATTTCCACCCCATGAGGCTTTTTCGGAAATGTCTTTTTAATACATTTTACCTGGAAATAAGTTTGTCGAAAGAACAAATACAAAGAGGAATTACTTCAGGATATGGCAAATTCGTCTTGGAAATATAATATCCTCACTTGATATTCTTTGAAGAATAGAGAACTAGATTGAAAATCACTGGTTTGTAAACATCTTTCTATCATAGGCACTGGGACACCCTAGAGCCCTTTTCTTAGTGGCAGAACATAGTCATCATGTTTTTTCTTTGCTCCTTGAAAAGCTACTTGGGGTCTAGATCTGCTGTTGTGATGTTGACTAGCCACCACTGATGTTTATAATGTGCATTTAACATACTTTTCACTACCACCATTTCATTTTCTTTTATTATTAGTTCCTCAGTTTCCCTTGGGGAAAGGCAAAAGAAGATGTAGATAAACGGAAAGTACGGATGTCATTTACAATTGTCATTTACAAATGTCTTTCTGGAAAAAGTGCGTTTGCTTTTCTGTTCTGCAACTCTATATGGAATTATCCTCCCATCTCGATGGCACATGAAGTGTGACTATGCAGTGTTCCACTGTAGTATCCATGCATAATGCATGAGTTTCGCCTTAAAAAGTTCCCTTGCATTAGAAACAATACACAATTGCACACTGCTTCAAATGGTGTAACAGGGGAACAATACACAATTGCACACTGCTTCAAATGGTGTAACAGGGGAACAATACACAATTGCACACTGCTTCAAATGGTGTAACAGGGGAAAGAGGGCAAAAAAATAATCTATTTGGAACAACTTAGTTTCCTAAAATATTTGTTTACAGTATGAATTTCAATAGTTAATGTATGGACTAAAACATTTGGCTTATCTTCTTCTTCCAGCTGTAGGGTCAGCACCTATAGCTACACAGAAGGAAGCCAGAAAAGCTTCCAGACGCAAAGCTGACAAGTACAGTGCTTCAGCTGCAGCCTCAGCAAATGCTGCAAAACTCCATACGTTACTGTACTAATGGGAATGTGGTTGTTTTTTTCTGGCCAGATCACCGGTGTGCTGTTTAGGCTATCTTTTTCTTCCGAATGTCATTTTTTTCTTTTGGTATTACAGAATGTGTATGCCAAAACCTTTATGCAGCTTTTGATGTAATAGGAATTGTTCCCGTTTCCTTTCCTGTTGTAAAGCTTGTTTACCTTCAGGAGTCAGCTAAGCCATTTGTGAACTAAAATCTCCTTGTTTCTCTGTAGCAAATTTCTTAGCAGCTCTGTTGTATGTGTTGGTGTTGCAGTATATTCAGTGTGAGCTTGCAAGTGTAGAGATATGATAGTGCTGTTAGGCTATTTTTATTGTTTACACAAATGTAAGTAGAGTTGCAGGTAGGCACTATTGTAGCTTAAAAATGTTTTTCTTAAGCCCTAGATTTTGAAAGCTTTGAAATGCATGACATTTTTTCTTCTTCTAGAGCAGTAAAATAGGATAAGGTTCTTAGATTAACCTCTTTTATAGGTTATTGACAGGAAGAATAAAATCCAGTGCCTGTTAAAGCAATGGAAAAGCTCTTCTTATGGATGAATCTTCTAAAATTTTGAATACACATAAAGGAGCAAGCAAATGCTTTGAAAGTACGGAAGTTTTAAATTTATATTACTTTGTCCTGCATTATTCACATTGATTTAAACATAAGATCATGGCAGATTTGCCATAAGTAGACTCCATCAGTTTTATTTGTGTGATTAAACACTGAAGTGCCATAAAAACTGCTTGGAGAAATGCAAGAGGAAGATGATTAGAATAATCTATTCGCCAAGAGGAAAACATGAAAAATATTTGTGCTAAAACAGAAAGGTGTAAAGGTAATTGTGGAGATGAGGATGAATGTGATTATCTTGGAGGCACCCACTCCTAAGAGAAGGTTGTCTGAGAACTACAAATACATTTAAAATTTAGTAGGGCACAAAAAACATGATCCCCAAACCCCTGTTTCCATAAATGTTTAGATAAAAAAGAACTGACATGTAATATCCATATAGAAAAGCAAAGAAATTGCACACTTTGCCTTGCTGTGTTGTAACTGAACCATGGTATTGGATTTATACCTGAAATTACTCAAATTCACTTTGAGCATCCCAATTTTCATTAGCAAAAGGGATTAATATCTAGGAGAGAGAGAAATGAGAGATTCAGAAATAGATGAGGGACTCATTCATTATAAAGTATAGTTAAAACAGATAAATATAAATTTGATGGAAATCTGATAAATTATTAAGATGAAAATATAATAAATCCAAAAGCACATAAATAATTAAGACCCAATCTACTTATTCTGTCCCAGGTGAAAGGGAATTATTTATGTTTGTGATCAGCAAGCATGTTTTGAAAAACTACATTTAAGTGAATAGCCTTATGTCATTATTTTGATGGACTGCTGATGTGTGTGTAGGCCTATAAGATCAAGCTGTTAGTGTTGCTATGCTAATTAAATAAAGACTCATCAAACATACAGATAAGCACACTTGTAGTCTAGATATGGCTTCTGATGTTCTGTATGTCCCAGCCAGTAAAAATATTTCCTGGTAAGATTTGCACTGTTACCCCCATTTTCTGCCCCACTGCACAAGCCCTGAAATGGCACAGGGAATGAGAAAACTGTGCTTGCAAGAAGCACAATTTAATGCCTGCCCAATTTGTATTCTATCCTGTAGGTTTGTGCTTTTTCTAGAGGCTTATATTTAAGTATCTCTTTAGTATGTATGAATATTTTTGTGTATTTGTACGTCTTAGGAGACAGGAAAGGGAAGGGTTTTGCAATGCTAACAACAGAATAGCACCCTTACCCAAAGAGGCATAACAGATCAAAAGATGTGTGTTTCTTGCATCAGATAGACCAGCTCTTGCATCCAATTGCTTAAACATATGCCTGTGCAAGTGTGACCACTAACACAATGTACACACATCTTAACAAAACTTTGGTGTATACAGACAGTATAGATTCTGATAATTTATGCAAAAAATATTCTAGGCAACTGGCTAGCTTTGATTCTCTTTAGCATTTCCAAGGGATTATCTTCACTTTGGTAATGTTGTTTTCTCTTGAGGAATGCTTTTGTATCTTTCAAGCAGACATGAAATGATAATGTTCATGTTTCATTTAGAAAACTGCTGTCAGGATCTGACATGGCTTTTACTTGTGCCATAATTTCATGACTTCAGGACAAGACTGTGAAATCAACAGAATTTTTGAGATTCTTAGTGTCTTGGAGCAGAGAGATGTTTAAATATACCCAGAACGAGAAATGTTCCACCAGTTATGTATTTAGACCATACTAAACCATATTGAAGTGTGGCTGGGTGAAAAAAAAATCTATGCACATTCCACCTTCCATAGTCAAATATGCTAAATTTCTTATTTCAATTTTGATCTCTAAAATAAAGCTTGGGTTTTCTTTGTTTGCTAGAGGGTTTAAGGTGGGTGTGGTTATTGTTATTTTGTGGAGTTTTTTCATCATTGTCCTCATCATCAAATATATCATATAAAGATGACAATGAAATTTGTATACTGGGTATGATGTACTGTAATGTTAGAGGATTGCTTTTTTCCTTTCTTTCATTACAGTTATAATACATTATATTTACAGGGTTCTCCAGGTTTATTGGAATATACTTTCTGAACGAGAACAAACTGTCAGCCTACTGAAGCTGAGCAATTTTCAGGTGAACAGTTAAATCAGTGCATGTTTGCAGGGATAATTAGTAGTTGCAGTTGCCACTTGTACTCAGTAGAGATTTTAAGCACTGGAATAATTTAAAACACTGACTAATTAATCCCTGCCACACTGCTGTGAGGCAGCTAACAAATGCCATACTGTACAACCATGGAAGAGATGATAAACTGAGGCACAAATCTGCAAAATTCGTAGTTAAGCCAGGATTTATTATTACCCAGTAGACCTGGATCCTGGTCAGTTGTGTGCTTTAACCACTAACACTCATCTGAACTAGAAGAATTAGCAAAGAGTTCACGTCTTGGAAAAGAAGAAAAATCCTCCTTATTATCAGAGATTTTCACATTTTCCTGTTCAGTAACTTGATATGAGCATGATGTTCTGTGGCTCGGGTCATTCACCTATCTTTTTAATGCATATATATGCATTAAAAGGCAGTTAGACATAAAACTCTGATGTGGCACATGTAGCTTTGTTCATTCCATTTTATTACAATGTGATCCCAATACCATACAAACTTACATTTGCTTAGTAGGGACCCTATCCATTAGACAGTGGGTTTTTGAGCTGAAAGAACCATTTTTAAAATAAAAAAAAGGAATAAAATAATAGCCCTAGTGTGAGATACACTGTATTTGGGGCTTTTATGTCTGAGTTCATGTCACATCAGAACAATTACGCTTATTATCGTCCATTACACAAGAAGTAGTATCTTTATGTAAAAAGTCTGTCAGGCACAGCTTAAATATCTGCACACTTATTTTTCATCACAGACAGCTAAATTGTATTTCAGCTCGAAACTTTTCCAGTCAAAGAAATCCAATACCTAGAATTTCCCCAAGTTAACCAAACAGTAAGTGTATAGCTGTGTTTTATTGTTCAGATCAGCATATACCTTTTATGTGAGTAACCTTACTGGATTAGAGATTATTATATGCTAAGGGAAAATATTAACAAGTATAAGGCAAGATCAGAAGATATTTGATACACTTTAAGATAACTTTTATTAAGTGATCATATCTTATTTAACAATTAGGGCCTTTAGGAAGGTATTAGTTAAAAGTTTTCAGACTTTGAACAGTTCATTTCAGTTTATTGAACATGGTTATTTCAGGATAATTATGTAATCTTTCAAAGTAAAATTACAAAAGAAGAATGCAACTTTTGTTGCAAAAAGTGAATTTCTAAATGGAAGCTTTGGGATTTCTGCCTCAATATCCTCATATAAAATGTTTTAAAATGAAGTTATAGAAGTCACCCCAGAGTTCTGCCATGGCTTCAAAAAAAAAAGAAATCCTCTTTCCACCAGGGAAAATGACACCGAAATAAGATGTTACAACTTGAAATAGAAGACTTCATGGTATTATTTTTCTATATACTTAATATTTGCAAAATGTACTAGTGATCAATACGCTGAGCAGGCAGGAAACCTTAGTCCTGATTAGAAGTTTGATCTTCATAGTCAAGGAAAAAAGTTTATCTTTCATATCGATATACTACTTTATTTTTCTCTGAAATTACCAACTGGGCTGGCAATTTTCATGATAAATTTTTGAGGAGTTACATGGCCACTAATATAATATATCTCCAAGGATGCATGGACCTGAGAGTATCACTGGTTTCACATGATCGCTCTCTTCACTGTGAAAAATTATAAGGAATCCATATCTTCTTGTAAACAAAAACATAGTTCTCACCTGTAGGACCTCAGATTAAATCATACTTTATAGTTATGGAATTTTTAGGGCACAGTGCCTCAGATTGTGCAACAAAAACATAATTTTTTGTTACTTGCTTTTCTGCCCATTGCTTTTTGTGGCATATTGAAAGACACAGACTCCTTTCCCACAGCTTCTTTCCCACAGCTTTTGGCTTATAGATTAGAGTCAATATTTTAACCAATATACAGTGTTCCTACCTACAGCATTTTTAGTGTAATGAAAAAAGTAGCAAATGCAGACTTTCTTACATCTTGTTGAAGTATTTTGAAAACATTTGGAGATTTCTACCTCTGTACCAATCTATAGTTGTAGCGCTTCTATTTTTTTAAATAGTCAACTTGGACTTGTTTAACTTCAATAACCTGAAATTTTTGCTGAGGATTTTTTTTTTTCAACTTATGAACAAATCTTTACCATTTTAGATGATAATAGAGTGAAAAAACTAATATAAATCTTTGTGACTGACACAAGTGGTCAACAGCTGCTTGGTGGTACAGTAAGAATCTTTTGTGTGTGTGTGTATGCAAAAATACATACATCCACATCCATAGATACCTATATATAGATAATTCTTAACAGTGGTCAAGATATCACAGCGAAATGTATTGGTATCTAATAAAGTCTACAGGTGTTCTAGTATTAAAATGCTCTAATGCATGAACCACTTAAACGTGGGTGTACTGTCAACAGATGCTGCAGCCATGTGAATGCTTAGTTGCATACTTCTGTTAAACTTGCAACTCTTCATTTTAGATAGGGATCATATTGATGTAAGAAAAATGTGTGATAATCAATGTTACTTCTTGTCTGGAAGAGTAATCATATTACTTTCAGATTTACATTGGAGAAGGACTCTATTCCACACTAACCCAAAGGTGAAGGGAACGAATTCATGCTGGGCTTGGAAAGGACTGTTTTTGTATCCTAGCTACTTAATACAGTAATTATGTGACATTCTCCATGGGAAGTACAAGCAACTGGAAAGCTTTTCCCTTAAGTGTGTCCACAGTCCTGTCAAGCCAGCTATTTCCCACTCTTGTTAACAAATTTAATCAGTCAGTTTTTGTTTACTCTTTGAATATTAAATTTCAGATAGGGTTTCTTTTCTATTGATTTTATACGTACACACACGCATAAAATAGCTACATGTGTTTTTAAGAACATATATTTATTAAAAATTATGGGTCACAAAATATGATATACTGCAGTATGTTAAATAATGTAGTAAAGTTTGCACTTTTCAAAATTGTTTTTGGAAAGAGATAAGAAGATGCTGTGCTGAAAAGTGGATATGTGATTTAATGTTCCTTTTTACCTGCATCATTAAGCTTATTTGTGTATATTTGATATTTTAGTCCTTGTTACTCTTGAGTCTCTACTCCATGTCCTGCCTAATAGGACATTCTCCTTGTTAGAAATTCTCCTTGTTAGACTAAACAGGTCTTCATTTGGAAAGTTGTATGTTTTGAAGATCTGTAATTTCTTTAGCGGTAAGCTCCCTTTTGTTGCAGTGGGAAGAGGACTGGGAGCCTCTGCTGCTCTGTCTAGAGAGAGTGTATTTGGGGAATAAGAGTAAGCAAAGTCCCAGCACTGGAGTAAGACTTCACCTGTAGTTATATCCACAGCAACACACACCGAGTCCTTCCTAATGCATGCACTTTCCTCTGAAATCTTGATAGTATGGCAGCAGAAAAAACTCCCAAAGCTGTGAAGAAAACCCAGCTTTACTATAGTGTGCATAAAAGATTTCCTAATGAAGTGGGAAAGGAGCTGGAGAAGTTATATCGTGCTATTGTCCAGATCACTGTTCAAAGAAGAGACTTCATCTTAAAATAAGTTTCTTTGCTGTTCAATTTCCTATAGTCTTCTTAAAGGTCCAATTATTTCTTTTTCTGCACACTTTGTATTTACTACGTAATAAAGAAAGAAAAACAAAAAATCAGGTTCTAGCTTTTTATTCAGACAAGGAAAAAGGCCTCTTAAAATGTTTTTTATTTAAAAATAGTTTATGTAAATGAGCTTATATTTTTGGGAAGTGCTTTCCCTGTGTTCAGTATTGCATGCTGCAATTCAGACAAAATGGAATTGTTTAAAAGATTCAATTTTCTGCACTTTCTGCTTCTTTTTCTTTATTTTTTTTTTTCTCCTGAATATGTTCTGTCAGAAAGACACAAACACTTCGCTTTGAATATTTTTATGCATTAACATAATGGCTGATCTGGACCAGTTTTCTGCACAATAAAGAAAAAAAGCCCCAAACCCTGCCATTAATTTCACAGATATTAAATACTGATATATTCAACTATTTATGAAAAATTATATTCCTTCTGTTCATTACTGTGTTTTTTTTCAATACAGCTTTAAAAAAAAAGGCAAAAAATCCCTCCCAGTATTTCATGCCCACTTGAATTTTCTTTTTAAACTATACAAACTTGTTTGTATCATCAGAGTTAATCTAAGGGATCTTTGCTTAGTTATTATTTTATTAATCTGTAATACTAATCTAGTTAAATAAGATTTATCAGTTACTGAGTTTTATATTAAAGATACATTTGGTGCAGATCCTCCAAAGGTAAATGTGAGTATTTTTATAACTCGCTTAGACAGAACACAGAGTTTCTTTGAAGCCTGAAAGCAGAAATCCTGGAATGATAGAAATGTCTTTAGAGGGGGGCAGAGGGTGGGGGAGGAGAGGAAATACCTTCATAAAATCTGAAAAGGACATTCCTGTTCTCTGATAATAGATGCCATAGCACAATGTTTGCCAGAACTTAGCTAAGCTGTTGAGAACAGTGGAGTAGGAAAAAGAAGTTAGGAACTCAAGCAAATACTGACTATTAATGATTTGACTAGCCCATTTATAAATAATGAATTTTACAAGTGTGAGTGAAATTCAAACAAGAAAAAACAGTGATTTTTGTCTAAGTGGTGTAATGGTAGATCAACATAGCTGACCTGAAGGTCATATTAACAGTTGAATAGCTAATGTTTTCTACTCAGGAGGACCAGACATTTAATCCATGACAAGAACAGTGCAGATTTTGTGAAAGTGATTGCAGCAGTGATTTCCAACATTTTTCCAAGAAAATTTATTAAAAATAAATTTGGCTTTTTTACTTGATAAATTATACAGATTAACAGATGAAAGACATATTATCAGACAGGGAAATAATCCTCTGGATAGATATCACAGGCTTCTAGAGAACAAAAAAAGATATATCAATATATGCATATGCATAAATGTATATAAATCTAACATCAGTACATACATACACACAATTAGATACAATTGCCTGTGCACGGTGCATAACTAGTAACTGGTTAATCAAAAAGATTTCTAACCAGTTCAGTAAAGATTACCTGGATGATAATTACCATTTAGTCTTTTCTTGCTTTGAACAATTTAGTTTTAAATCCAAGGAAAAAAAGGGATGATTTTTTTCATTAAATTTCCAGCACTTCTTAATTTAGCTACTATAAATCTGTATCTGTCATTAACAATTCAGAATATAGGAGAAAGTAATTAAGCAAAAAAAGTTAGTAATTTAAAAGATAAAAACTAAAAGAACACTGAGGTACTGTGAAGATCATATTTAGGGCAGAATACCTAAAGAATTCCTAGTTTTATTTAAACCAGTTTTCTAATCCCCTCCTAGGCCAATTCATACATAAAATGGTAAAAGGACATGGGTTCTATTTTTGGGTCTGCAATCATATTTTAAATGAATCATATTCTTCCTCTGTCTCATTTTCCACATTTCTAAATAGGGATAATAAGCTTTATCTGCCTTGGCAGTACATTAAAGACAGTATAAAGCTCCAAATTATTAATTCTTATTAACACACGCACATGCACACCTAAGCAAAGGAGATCACATTCTGTTGATGAACTGAAAGTAGGAGACTGACCAAGTGTCACAGAACTCAAATCTTAATCTTTGTGGAGAAAATTTAAAAAGCATGGATCTGCATGTATTTTCAATGTATTTGAGAGAGACAAATTAATTTATTTCAAGGAATTGTTCTGACACACTGAGGAAACAGAACACAAAGAGGGTAGTAGCATGTTTATGGAAACCCTTACTTGGGAAAGCTGACATTTTAAGCAGCAGTGTTACAGGATGAGTCCATCTGGGAAGACCAGAAGTGCTTCCAGCTCTTGGCTTCTGCTGTGGTCAGAAGCTGTCTTCTGACTCCTCATTTACTGTAACATGAACACACATTAGTGTCCCTTCTACTTCCTGTGGTTCCCATGAGAAGGAAATCCAAGTACCTTACCTAGAGGGATGCTCCAGGCATGGGCCTAATCTCAGTGGTCTAGGAGCACAAGCATTTACACTTTGCAGCAGCTAACAGACAGCCCAGAAAAGTATTACTTGGCTTCCATTTCCCATGTTTATCATAGCAATGAGTAAGTATAACAACTAACAGAAACAATGTAATGCTGCAATATGGTTATTGACAAAGAAGTAAGTATTTACAATGTTAAGCAGAATAAAGTTATAGACTTTTTTTTTTTTTAATTATAAAAGCTTACAGAAATAAGATAGAGGGATTACTTTGAATTGCATGCGTTTCTACAGTGTTTTGTAACTCAACCATTTATTCATTGTGCAAATACATGGGAACTGGAAAATGAAAGGGAGCAAAGCCATTAATCAGCTTGCTAATGTGTTTTCCTTATCAGACTGAAAGAAGTGCTAAGAACAGCCAGGTAGCATACATTATGAAAAACAGATCGAGTGTCAGATACAGCTTTGTGAGGTAAATCTGTGCAGTGGGAGAGATTTAACTTTTCCCTTAATATAAAATTCCCAATTCTGTAAATAACACGATAAGAATATACTCTTGTGTGTATAATGAATCTAATGCATGTTTCCCAGGTGACATTAGGCAGGTAACTCCTATCTCCGGTATCATCAGTATATATATACCTCAGCAGTAACCTAGAATCTGTTCCATTCTCATCCAGTTCATTACCCATGTAAAAAATACAGTATTTCATCCTCCTTTATTGTGTCATGTCATCTGCCTCCAAACAATTGCAGCTGCTTGCTGTAAGGATCCAGGCAATTTTTAAAGTAATCCTGAACCTTAGCACTGTAGGGTCTAGTATGAGGAACCCATTCTCTCTGTGTTTTAACAACTACCTAGTCTACTGTGGTGTCTTTAAACACTTCTGTAACAGAAATAACAATAATCATATTGGTAAACTTGACCTTTTTATTGTGATTCCTAACGTGATCATTCTTTAGGTCAATTTAATGTTAACAGCTACTTAACTTTAATAGTTGTATCATTTTGGGAAATGATTTTGCATCTAGTCGTCTTAAGCCTTAATTTGGAGCGCAGATAAATCTCAAGTGCCAGAAGGGGATTCTGCTGCAATATAATAACATAGCTGCGATTTAACTAGTCACCATTTATCATTGACTTACCATTTTATGATTTGCACAGATGTACTATAAGAGTAGAAAAGATGCCATTTGATGATGACTGGGATGCAATACATAGAGTCAATGCTCGGCTAAAATGTCATTTTTTTGTGCCAGGCATCATTAGGTATTTAAGTAATTAACGATTGCACAATAGAATGACAAGTTCACTCCCGGTTTGATGTAGAGCTCTCTTCAGTCTATTTGTGTAAGTTGGCTTTCAGTAAGTGAAAGCAACAGTGTCCCTTAGGGGACTGACGAGACTGATTTCTGTTGCAACTTTGGGCCACATAGTGAGATAATCTGCTTTAGATCATATATAGGTATTATTTGCTTCATCTGCATTTTGCAGCATAGTCTTTGGAAAGGAGCCATCTGTGGATTTGGAGCTTTCTGTTGTGGTACTGTTATTGAATTTGGTTTCATATGTAGAGTCTTCTGGTTCACCTCTGGGATATTGTTATTGACTGTGCAAACTGATCTTCTTGGGCCAGAAAATTCATCTTTATACAGGAACACTTGAGCTGATCTCTGGAGAAGGCCTGTTGCAAAAGCAAGTGAATGAAAATAAAGTGCCTACTGACAAACTCAACATACAAAATACAGGAATAGAGCCAGATAATTTATTATAACATATATCTTTATTTATATTTTAGAAATGATTAAAAATTGTATTTATGGTTCCTGTTATGTTAATTTTGATCATCTTTTCCTAGAGATGGTTCTACAACAGACTTGTAAGGCCATTGTAATTGATTGTCATGGACAGGCTGTCTTCTAGAATACCCATCTGACACGTAGGATATGTATGTTCTTTTATCTTTTTTACCTGAAAAACTTATAAATTAAAGGGACATTCTATTAAAAAAAAAGTTTACTAATGATTGACCGAGTAAGATTCAATTCCATCAAAAGTAATAAATTAAAAGAGAGCATATAGTAAGTACCTCAAACTGGCTTGAATAAATTTGATTCAGCACTTATTTTGAATTCTTAAGAGTCCATTAATTTATTTCAAAGAAAACATATATATGAATACACTAAAGGTCTGCAGAGAAAACCCAAATCATTGCCTCTCCTTTGGAAACTATAATTGTATCAATAATGGCTTTGAACCTGTCTAATCATTTTAGTTTTAGTGCTGTAGAAGTATTTGTTAGTCACCTATGTTGATGCAGTAAGAGGGATACGACTTACTTTACACTGTAAGATAACCTTTGCTGGTTTGTTAAAATGGAAAACATAGTGATGATATGAAGCTCTTTGGAGGTGTGAGTGTCCTTGAGCTAAATGTTTAAACTGCCCAAAGCATCAGACATGCTTATATAAGTACTCAGCTATTTCATTACAACCCTGAGGTGAGAATTTAAAATTATTTGCAATCTACAGCTAATTTCAAGGTGATATCTTGTGAAGAGCTGGTGAAATAATAGAATTAATTACGAATAGTATAATGGAAATCAGAATATGTAATGAATCTTATTCTTACTTGTGCCCTATATCTACCAGGAACAGGTGGCAAGGATGCAGGTGGAGGAACAGATTAAAGATATTTATTTCTTCTACCTTTACCCCTCATATAGTTCAGAGCACACTCAGGGATGCCTTAAATTGTATTGGCTGGGTGTGGTTCCTTATTGCTTGGCACCTGCTGTGCAGGAGAAATATGTGAGTCCTTATCTGCTGGGTGCCATTGTGGGATGGTGGTGGGAGAAGGAGCTCTGTCAGTCTTTCATGCCTGAGGAGTTTCCACTTTGCTGCTGCCAAAGCTATTGATGCTATGGTTGGTGCCTTCAGCTAGAGTAAAGGAACTGTAGGTGTGGGAGAAAACTTGGTCCCATGTCCAAGCAAACAATTAGTTATAATCTCCATTCTTGAGAGCAAGCCAGGAGAAGATGGTGAAAGCATGCAAGAAACAAGTCTGAGAGCTTATCCCACGTAAGCACATGGCAGTAAGCTTCCAGGCTCCCACTGATATTAACAGCTGAGCTATAAAAATGACTTTCTGTTTAAATCCAGGCTCCCCTATTGATTTCCAGCTTGATTTTTATATGAATGTCATATCTCCCTCTTATCAGCTTCATGCAGCTCTAGTTGGTTTGGCACTTTGTGGTGTTCTTGACATTGTTCAGAGAGATGTTAAGTTAAAGCCGAACAGCTTCCTTGACCTGAAGTTTAAACAAGAATGTGACAGTCCTGGAATTTTACTTAAGACTCAGAAACATGTCTTCAAAAGTACCTGAAAACTGCCTTTGAGAAGCATTTCAGACAAACCCATTGCTAGTAACTATTTAATAATTTGGGATCAAATATTAATCAGTATTTTGATAAACACTGTTCAGTTAGAAAACAAAAATTATTTGGGAAGGAGATTCTTATGCTAAACTGAAGTCTGTGGGAAGCTTTTCTATGCCCACCCCAGAAGTTTTTTTCATTTTACAAGTTTTGTTTATGAGTTGATGTGGGTGCCTTTTATACATGATGGAATGAATAAACCTGTAGGTTTCACAGTCATTCTGTCTAGATTAGCATCAGTTGTGTGTTTTTGCAGTTGTTAAAAGAAACAGTGATGATTGGGTTAGAAGAGATACGAGATGATAAAAGTACAGTGTGGTCCTATTAAAGAAAAAGAAGGTACATTATTCCCCAGAAATTTCTGGGCAGAGGTTTATATGGGGACTGGCAATGGTTGGAGAAGTTACAGAGAGGAGAGAATTAATGATAAACCTATTATTTTTAGTCATAATTGAAGTGCTTTGCTCTAACAAATCACTGTCCAAAGACTGCTGCCACTATTATCCTGTTTTTGTAAAGGGTTATTGCTTGTTGTCCAACTGACAGTTAAAATTGGCCAGGAACTGAAAACTAAAACCAGGAAAATATGTGAAGAGAAAGAACATATAAGCTTTTAAGACATTTGAAATGGCAACATAAGGGAGTTTTCTAAGGAATGGAATGGGGAAACGACTGTAAATTGGAAAAAACTGGCTTGTGTGGTAATGTCTCCTTTCTCTGCAATCACAGTCTTGAGGTGGTATTTGAATCCCCTGTAGACTCTTTCTGGTCCTTTGCTTTACAGTAACTTTGCAAGTTAGACTTTACTGTTAGGAGATTATAAATAACCTCCAATGATCTACTTTCAGGTCTTGTAAATTATTGCCTTGTGATCATATTTCCTACTGAATAGGGCAGAAGACTTTCATATTCATGACTGGAAGGTGTCAAATCAGATGAAGATGTATGTTAAGTTTCGTGGATTGTATACAGTGCTTTACAAAGCAAAGACAAAAAGCTCTTCTGACCTTAATGGTGATGAACTATGTTTGATTTTTTTTTTTCCAGTATTTCCCCTAGAATTTAAAAGCAGATTGCCAGTATGTGCAAAGAGGAGCTAGGAGTTACACACCTGAATTAAATACGTGGAGAATCTGAGGGGAAAAAAACCACCTAATCTTGTTTTGATTAGCTAATTACTCTTAATTGGCTTGCAGAGAGCTTTTGGGGGAAGTGAGTAAGGTGTGGATAAAAGTGATGGAAGAATTTCATAACTGATTACAGCAATTTCACACCTTGCTGTAATCAGATATGACTGATACCAAGAAGTCTCATGCCCTGTTACAATATTGCACAAATTACAAGAAAGTCTATGAGACAGCTATGTATAAATGATGTGAACTTACCACATGAAATAAATGCAAACAAATTATTGTCAGTGAAAAACAACATAATACATCAGGGAATGCAAAATAAAAGTGGTAAATTTTTGTTTTTTTTATTTGGCTTAGATATTATTTTTACTGTTTGTAGTTGATAATATGACCTCATCAACATACAGGTGTGTGTCAGTGCCTACACAGTGATGAATACTTCATAATAAAATTGTTGTATTTTCTTTCTGTAATAGAAGCAGTTCATAGCTATGCTTTGGATATTTCTGTTTGTATCTTTGTTGATTTATAGATGGGCGTATTTTGTTTATATAAATAAAGTACATAATGAAGGTTAATTTAAATAATAGGTAGGTAGATAGTAAATTTGTAAGTAGCTTTTATGTCTTGTGAGAAAGAATTGTGTGGGTCCAGCTCTTGTGGCAGTTACAGTCTCTGCGGAGTCTTTGCACAAATAAGCAGACTGGATCCTTAATTCAGTAGAGAGCAAGCGCAGCAAGAGAAGCACTCAGATGATCTAGTTCATTGTATCCCTGTTGCTAAGCAGACAGGCTTTTGTACCAGTTGGAACCTTTTCAAGCTCTGAGGCTGCATTCCTAGATGAGTTGCAATAATTAAATGTGAAAGTAGTGGTTGCCAGCATTGCTTGCCAGTTCCAGTTTTATAAAAAGGGGCAAAACCATCTGATCACCCTAGACAAAACCAGAAATTTGTTTGACCTATAATTATCTGCCAAACCAGTAGCAGTGTGAGTTTAAAGAAACAAAAACATAAAAATCCTCCTAAACTATGGATTGTCTTCCTATTCAGAGAGGAGATACTCCTTTTTGGTGGGGAATACCCTCAGGGAGAAAATTCTCTTTAAGTGACTCTCATTCTAGTGGTAACAGCTTTTTTTTTTTTTTTTTTTTAAGACTCCTTGAACTTCTGATTTTTGCCAGGCACTGAGTAAATTCTTTTTGTGTAATGGATAACACTAGGTATTATCTGTAATCTGCTGGTTTTCCAGTTTGTGTTGTCTCATCAGCTTTTTCAGCCACCTCTGCTAGAGACTGAATAACAAGGGAGAGAGAACTGAACTTTTTGGTGCTTCTCAGTCGACAGCTGCAGGGCTGGAAAAGTGGCAATAATAAGCTTCTGGGTTTCATGTGAGTGAAAAGGCCTATACAGTCATTTTCTATCCATTTGGATAGACTCTGGGGAAGCCACACAGGGCTATGGGTGATTCTTGTTGCTAAATGCTGTAGAAAGGTCTGAAAATATGAGTATTGTTACCACCCAGAGAATAAAACCAGCTCTGTTGAAAATGTGGAGAGTTTGTTTGGTTTTGGCTTTTTTTGCAAATTTATACAAAAAAGACAAATATGTTTCCTCCAACATAAAAAGATTATCAGAAAAAAAAGAGAATTAAAATGGATTTTCTTGTCTTACTAGGTTGGTACTGGAATTTTTACTTATTTATGTATTTCTAAGTTTTCAACACTCGTCAGTTTCTGTATAATTTCTTTGATCTTCTGACCTGCACATAAGCTTGTTTTACATGCAGTGGAAGACCAAGGAAGAAAAGAGGTGGGACAACCTGCTTTCTTATTGACTCCTACCTTAGTTAGAGCTCCTTGGTAACTTGTCTTCAAGAGAAGATGTATTCAATTTTTTTTGCAGGCTGTACAACTACTACATTGACAGGAGCCTCCTATTTGAGTAGGAAATAGTTGGAATTTAAGTTTCATTGTGAAATGAGACTTATCCTACTGAAAATGGTGGCTTCATAGAAATTTCTTTTTTTTCCCACTTTACATTAAAAGTTCCAGACAGCTTTTGTGAATATAGATACATTTTCTTCTCCTATGGATAAGACAAAGAAGATCAGAGTTCAGGCCATAGTTCAATACTGAGTCTGGACGCTTACCTTGGAAGATTAAGAATTCTCAGTATGGAAACCATGCTTTGATCTGTGCTTTCAGAAGCAGCTATATAAAGGTGATCTATGAGGTCTCTAATATCCAGCAATCATTTTCATTTGTACAGGTCAGACTTGAAAGTTTTAGGGCAAATACAAAAATGTGAAGTAAGTCTAAAGTTATCATTTTTCTTTTATTTTTAGTTTTACCATTTGTGTGGTTAATATCATAAGGCTCTGTCATTTTGTCAAACTGAGTAAAAATAGAAAGACTTGCACTTGGTGTGGTAGTCAGGGAGCAGGTATCAAAACAAAACGAAATATCTTTGATGAACAGTATAGGAAGATGTCCTACTTATTCTTCCTTTGGTTGCAAAGAAAACTTCAGCTGCTACTTTGAATTTACCAATAGTGCTAAGTTATTTCCTTTTAATAGCTAGTTAATTTTTCATCTGATTGATTTTTTCACTGACTATTATGCTTCACTGATAGCTGTCATTGCCACAAATTTTGCTCGTTTTAATTATGGCTTGTATCAAGATTTACTTTTGTGAACTACTTTAGTTCAAGCTGGAAGTCACATTTTTTATCATGTAAACAAAACAATTAAAAATTCATGGAGAGGAATAGCTGTGAATAATGTACATGAATAAATGGCTTACAGAAGACAGAATGATATATAATGCTTATGGCACAAATGTGTTGTCTCCCATCTTGCTGCTATTGTATTACTTCATTGTAGATTAAATGTACAATGTGACGTTAATTATTTATTTTTCTGTGTTACTGGGCTAACATTTCACTGTGCAATAGCTCTCCTTTCTTCATAAAAGCTTGAATTTTTGCTTTTAGGTGAGCTAATGTGAAATCCCCTTAGCTTTTCAACTGCCATATAATTATCTAACTATTAAACCAAATTCCATGAAGAATCAGAATAGATTTAATGGGTGTCAAGGAATGTAAAGTGATCAGTGCTAACAAGGAAGGATGAAAGACCAGAGAGTGTTTCTACAAACACATCCAAAATGCTTTGTGGTTGATGGTTCCTTAAAGGAGAATGCTTGATCATTTATCCATGGAACCTATCCCAAGACTTTTGCTATTCATGGTTATTATTTTTTAGTAGAATATCACTACTTTTTATGTCGAAAACTTTCAGGTAATGTACCCCTGTGTAAGGATGTGGACCAAGGTCTCACTTTGAGCTTCCTGACTTGTTATTTTCAAGGCTAAATTAGTAAATCAACAGCTGTCTGCCTGAGCTGGAAGGAGCTGCATCTCAGCTCTGTTTGATTGATTAAGCATCTAGTCTTTTTATCTCAGGTGCAGAAGGGCGCTGGGTTTCACTCAGGAGGCTATGCCTCCTGTGGCATTTTGCTCTCAGGGTCTGCCAGAGGAGTTGAAAACTGGGAGAGAGGAGTGCTTGGGGAGCACACGAGTTAGCACTGATGCTTATATAGGAGGAAAGCCCTTGTGAAACTTCAGAAATATACTCTGAGGATGCCCACCCAGTACTGCTGCTTTAAACGTGAGCAAAGATTAAGCTGCAGACAGGCATCCTGCATGTGGGACAGGGTTGGCACAAAAGAGTTACTATGTGCTGAAAGGAATCAACAGTATTTTGTAATATCTCCTCTATGGAGGGAGGTCCTGCCACTGCCTGAACAAGCAGTGCAATACAAGCAAGTCTTGAAGCAGAGATATTTCACAACGTTAGTAGGTGGGGGGGGTTTGTAACTCACCTTGGGAAACAAATATTTGTGAATAGTCTTGTCATAAATACATTCATGATAAATATTCATCTGCTGTACAGAGGAGTTTCTGACGGATTTGACTTGCATGCATGTACTAGGGCAAATTTTCTACCCCAGGCAATTACAATCATTTAAAGCAAGACATGATGAGAATAAAGAGTAGAAAGAGCAGTTGTAGTTGCCATAATGATTCTGTTTCATCTAAAAAATGGTTCATTTCCAAGAACATATGCCATATTCATTTTTAATTATTTTCTGATTTCAAGATAAATAATATAAAGGTGATGATATTTGACTGGAAAAAAAATCCGTTGTAGCTATTCATTTTTAAGGATAATTTAGGTTGGAAGGGACCTCAGGAGGCCTCTAGGCCAACCTCTGGCCCTAAGTAGGTTCAGCTGTGAGATCTGACTAGGTTGCTCAGAGCTTTATTCGGTCCTTGAGAACCTCCAAGGATGGACACTGCACATATTTTTTTTTTATGCGTATTTGTTTTTCTCAACTAAGGAAAGCATTCAATCTTGTGCTGAAACTGAATGAGACATTGACTTGTGGGATGAATCTGAAGGAGTTTTCAGGAGCAGGGTAGTAACTTCCAGCATGTGGTTTCATCCTCGTGTAAGTTGGAAGCAGCCTAAGTCCCAACAGAAAGGGGAGTGCTGCCTTGCTGCCAATGCAGGCAAAAGTGTGAATTGTGGGCACCTGCCATCAAAAAGTAACTCATGTTGATCATAGTCTACTATATTATCATTTCATTGTATTTTTGTACCATTTCTCACTGGAATCTGTTCTCTTGCTGTCAGTAGGAGTTAAGCAGTTGAAACATACTCCAAGTGTTCATCTCAATTCAAATCTAAGTGAACTTTGATCCTTTTGGTACTTCCACAAAGTGAGATAATGAAGGTTAAGGATTTCTATGCAGAATTGTGGTAGTTTCTGTTGAGGCTTCCTTTTACGGCAACACGCCTTTGACCTGATCTCTCTCACCATCATGGCAATAAAAGGTT
The DNA here is from genome assembly GCF_047716275.1 of Strix uralensis. Classification (NCBI taxonomy): domain Eukaryota; kingdom Metazoa; phylum Chordata; class Aves; order Strigiformes; family Strigidae; genus Strix; species Strix uralensis. The sequence continues at coordinate 30,200,348 of NC_133972.1, forward strand.
ACTGAGGATGAACAGCTACTTAGACCAGAATTATGCCAAAGCTTTGCAGGAAATAGATTTGATTAGATTAGACTTCATGTTCTTTTTCCATCCCAGCTGCGCTTCCAGAGAAGTAATTACCCTCTTCAACTATGACATGAATATCAGCAAAGTGAAAAGGCAGTTTTTTTCTGCCTTTAGGAAGACTGTGGCATAGAGTTTGCATTAATGCTCACTCTCTTCACTTAATATTAACAGAACTATAATCACTTTCCTCAAAGTTACGCCCTGTGGCATGATTCCAGTCCTACTAAGTGGCTTTCCTGATCATCTGGTGTTAACATCCACACCACAGTCATACTTAGACACTGGGAAAGCTACAATGTAGGAAATGCACTTGCTCTCCCTCTGCTTCTATTCCTACACAGGCACATTCTTCCCTAATTTAATTAAATGTTAGAGGAAACTCTGATCTGTGACATCCAGAAGGATAGTTTTGAGCCTCACAAGGGTTAGAAACGTAGGAAGAAAACTTGGCTATAGGCAAAAGAATAGTTATTCCTTTTCACTTTTGAATTATGGAGCAAGAAATCTAAATTTAAATGTGCTATCCTGCATGCATAACTTTTGTTGACTCAACCTAATTTATGTATTGTCTAGAGAAAATTGGAACTTATGCCTCCTGGGCAATTATCAAGATGTTATGCCACCTTTTACTGCATGTACATTTTTGATGTTGAATAATTCACATGCTACTTACAGTTCTAGTCTGTCACACCATTGTTGCTCACTTGTTACTAGTCAATGCTTACTTACTGATTTTAGTTTTCCTTCCACATTTCAGTCCCATAGATTAAAAAAGAGCAAACTGTATTGGATCTAATAGGATACACATTAATGTGAAATGAACTTGAATTGACCACAGGCGAAAAACCTTTGTGGTTAGGTACTATTTTTTTACTCATCAATTTACAAAGGTTAAGATATGAGTAATACTAAATACAATGTTAGAATATTATCTACAATGGCATGAATCTCAAGCCTGTATGATATTACTTGTGTTACTTCATCCTTCTGTATTTGCAGATGCATTTGTCTTAGCTTTATGAACAAAAGCATGTAAGATTGAAGGCACAAGTGAGTTTTAAAAAGAGCTTACCAATAGTATTTGCAGGCAAGAAGGTGATAAGTGTGGGGCTTCCACATTGATTGTATGACCTGCTTCTCTGTCAAGAATAGCATGTGAAATACTAATAAAACAGATTCTGCTGTATTTTCTCAAAAGTGATTAAGCTTCTATTGGTAATCATTGCAGTGCCTGAAAGTTACAACAGTTTCATTATAAAAGTGGTGTTTATACTATGTTTTAGTTCAGTTTAGAGAGATCTTGTGATTTGGCTAAGAGAGCAGTCCTGAGAGAGGCAGTGGTATCAGCTTAGCTAATCATTGCCATAAGCTTAGCTAATTCAATGTTAGCTTTATTTTGCCTTCATTGTTTAATGAGGTATTGCATGTAACTACAAAGCGATAAATATTACAAAATATTACATTTATTTCCATAAGTATAACTTTCATGAGGTATGACTGTAATTTCTTGTGTGCCTTATTTGTCTGTACTGCATACGAAGTCTAATATGTTCACTGAGTCAAGCCAGACAGGATATATAAACAGTACGTTGTCTCTGCCAAGTACACTGGTAGCTTCGAGTGCTTTGCATTATTTATTTGAAAGTGTCTGTTGCTTAAACATTGCCTTTGACTGCATGCTTTTTAAGTGACAGGAAGTCTACCAGTTTGGATCCATTTAGTGAAAAGCGAAAGCCTTCCCATAAATTTTGAGCTGCAACAATAGGAAACAGTGTCAGAAATGGTAGTGAATCGAGTTCTGTATGAAAGTGGTAATTGAATCTTCTAAACAAATGGTTGCATTGCTGTCTGTGCTTTGACTTTCATTTCTCATCACTGCCATTTATACAGTGAGCACATAACATGATTATGCCATCTTTGGTTGTTTAGGCAATCTAAAAGACTCATAAGAAAAGGATTAACAGCTAATACTAATAATTCAAAACACATGATTCTCTATTCTGGATAAAATAGTCTTGAACATCTAATATAGATTATTCCACGTTATCTAATGAGAAGCTCCAGCAGACCGATTGAGATTTCAAAAGCCTTGAAGATCCTACAAGTTTATTTTAGTGGGATTTATTCTTAGTATTAAATTTCCTAAGGAGCCCTGACAGAATGCCAAGAACTGCAGAGACACCAGAAGTCTTCGGGCAGTTTCTCTGTGGTTCCTGCACTGAGTTCTCCTGATAGTACGGAGAACGTCTGCTGGTGGTTCCTGATTCTGCAAATCCTGCATACAACTGCCATTCAAACTCTACATTAGTTGGACAAAGCCACTACCCTAGAGTAGGATATGTGAAATACTTCCAACAGAGTTTCCCTGAAATTCCTACAGTCTGAGTTTTACTGAAATTTCATGGTGGTCAAGACTTTTACAAGTACAGAGCTTAAGCATACTTTTCCTCACAATGAGTAAAATTTGTTGCAGTGGTCTCAATATTTCACCAAGTCATGATCCTTAGTCATAGAAGATATGGGCTTCAGAATCTACAAGAAAACTGGAGCATATTGTCTCCTCTACGGAATTTCTTAATATTAGTTTGAATCAGTAAAACAGAAAATAAATGATAGGCTGAGAAAGTCAATTTAGAAGAATTGTCTTTAAAAATGCTTGGAAAGCCTTTCTACTTGTTTTATAATAGAAAGGCTAAATATTTTGTTTTGAAAGTCTCAGAATGTTTTTTAACTCAAAAGTAGTAATTTATTTTGATGTTTTTAAAGCTATTTGCAGTGCTGATAAAAAATTGTGGGGTTTTTTTGCCATTTTGAAATGGTTTCTGTCATTCAGAAGTCATACTGTATGGAAAATAAACTCTTAATCCTAGCAAAAGAAAAAAATCATTATGCTCTAGAAATAAGGTGACTTCTTCCAAAGCAGAATGTTAGAAAGGGACAAGCCTTTCAAATTATACAAGTCTTCAGCTTTCTATATTTATTTTATGACAGTCTATGGGATAAATATGATTCTTTGTAAAATACAACAGAATACATCTTAATTTTTATTTTAAACAAGTATTGTCAATAAACACATGTACAAGATAAAGATAGCAATTTCTGAGTATTTTTTTATCACTGCATTGAATTTTTTAATAAATAAATATAGTAAACCAAAATTTCTAGCAATGCCAAGTTGATCACAAATGCGGGGTGGAGAGGAAGATGTAGGAGAAAACAATAGTGTGGTAATTTAGGAGTAAATAATTTTTGAGTGCGATATTGTTGGAAATATTAGATTAAATGTCATAGGAGTAGTAAAGCCTGAGAACGGATGAGGACGCATATCTGAGCAGGATTAAAAGTTTAGCCACTATCTTCTGTTTAAGGTTGCCCATTTCTTTTAAGTACTGTTATGTCAACGAAACAAATCTTTATTACAGGCTTTGTACCAGAAGACTTCAGTGTTATGAGAGTGCTGACATTAGATTACCGGCAGGGTTTCCTTGAATATGTAATCTAAATAATTATTCAGCAATTACACTAGCTGTATTTCAAATATTATTTTATCTAGAATGTGGGAATAGGATAATGAAGCCACTTTGTTCCAAATCCATGGTTTAGCAGAATTCAGGTCCAGTAACTTTTCATGACTTTTTAAAACCAAGTTTTATAGTGCAAACATGACAAGTTACAAAATTCAGGTGGAAAAACATCATTGGGCTGAGTCAGTGTTGCAAGTGGAGATTGGTTACATTTTGAGGTATACATCCATTCACTTTTGCATTAATAACTTTTGTTTGGTTTCTTATCTTCAGTATATGAGCATATGATATGTAATACTATTTGAAAATGTATTATGTATATTTTACTACGAAAATGGAAGACTTCACATTGATTCAATATAAAAAACACATAGAATTTAGAATCTTCCCTGGGGTCCTGTTCTATTCCCGTCTAGATTGACGGGTACCTTCCTGTTGTTCTCTGTTAAAATAGGCTCAGGGTCACAGTATAAATTTGAGAGTACTAAAGTATTTTTTCCTTTTTAAAAAATTACTTCCACAGCACCTTAAAATGTCCTTGATATTTTATTTTAGTGGTTCTTTTGTACAGATGAGAGTTGCTGCTCCTAATAGCTGATAGTCTGACAGAGAAGAGCAAGTTACAGTTTTGTTATAACACACCAAATATAGGCAGACTTTTGTTTCTATTTTTAACATTAAGAAAAACTCCATACAAGTCTAAAGGCAGGTGACAAGTTGAGGAAAGAGGAGGAATCAAATGGAAAGAAAGCTATAAACAAACTCTGGAATCTAATTAACTGTCAGGGTCCCAGACCACACACACTGATGACTATTTTATGGCCTAAATAAAAAAACCCGTTTTCCTCCCGACTGGCTGGTATAGGGAGTAATTTATGTAAGACTTGTTATTATATCTGTTTGTTGACTTTTTCCTTCTTTCTTTTTTCATTCTGCTTAATGATAGTTAAAGCCTTTGGGATGATTTGAGTACCCTATGGGAATACTGTCTCCAGCTAACATTAGAGAAACACACATTTAAAACTCTGCACCCCTATGATTATCCTAAACGAAGCTCAGAGCAGGTGGTTGTCATGTTAGTTGATTCAGTGCATAAAATACAAAAATGTCCTCGTACAAACCAAATGATCAGACCCCAAAATAGTAAGTAGTAGCAAGATTTAAATGTCCTTTGGCCTTTTGTGAAGACGGGAATTTAAAAAAAATAAAAATCATTTGACCTATTGAAAGTCAGCTTGCACCTGAGGTTCTCAGTGCTGCTGCCTGGAAGTAGCAATTTCTCCTCTACGAAGTGGCTAGCTGCAAACCTAAAAATGAGAGGGTGTGTTGGGTTTGCATGGCAAGGTTTTGGCAGTGGGGAGGGGTGGGGGGGTAGAGGGATGGCTTCTGTGAGAAGTTGCTAGAAGCTTCCCCTGTGTCCAACAGAGCCAATGCCAGCCAGCTCCAGAATGGACCCACCACTGGCCAAAACTTAGCCCAGCAGTGACGGATGTAGCGCCTCTGTGATAACATATTTAAGAAGGGGAAAAAAAACGCAAAAAAACTGGGCAAGAGCAATTGCAGCCAGAGAGAGGAGTGAAAATATGTGAGAGAAACAGCCCTGCAGACACCAAGGTCAGTGAAGAGGAGGGAGGAGTTGCTCCAGGCACCAGAGCAGAGATTCCCCTGCAGCCCGTGGTGCAGACCCTGGTGAGGCAGCTGTGCCCTGCACCCATGGAGGGTAATGGTGGAGCAGATCTCCACCTGCAGCCCGGGGAGGACCCCACGCTGGAGCAGGGGGATGCCCGAAGGAGGCTGTGACCCCGTGGGAAGCCCACGCTGGAGCAGGCTCCTGGCAGGACCTGTGGCCCCATGGAGAGAGGAGCCCACGCTGGAGCACGTTTGCTGGCAGGACTTGTGACCCCGTGGGGGACCCACACTGAAGCAGTCTGTTCCTGAAGGACTGCACCCCATGGGAGGGACCCACGCTGGAGCAGTTCATGAAGAACTTCAGCCTCTGGGAAGGACCCACCTTGGAGAAGTTCATGGAGGACTGTCTCCCGTGGGAGGGACCCCACGCTGGAGCAGGGGAAGAGTGTGAGGAGTCCTCCCCCTGAGGAGGAAGGAGCAGCAGAGACAACCTGTGATGAACTGACCACAACCCCCATTCCCCATGTCCCCCTGCGCTGCTGAGGAGGGAGGAGGTAGAGAAAATCGGGAGTGAAGTTGAGCTGGGGAGAAGGGAGGGGTGAGAGGAAGGTGTTCTAAGGTTTAGTTTTTGTTTCTCATTATTCCATTCTGATTTGATTGGTAATAAATCAGTTTCCCCAAGCCGTGTCTGTTTTGCTCATGACAGTAGTTGGTGAATGATCCCTCCCTGCCTTATCTCCACCCACAAGCCTTTTGTTATATTTTCTCTCCCCTGTCCAGCTGAGGAGAGGGAGTGATAGAGAGGCTTTCATGGGCACCTGGTGTCCAGCCAGGGTCAACCCACCACAGAGGGTAAGTCAAGTCCCTTTCATCATGGCTTGAATCATTGTAGGTTTTTTTTCTGCACTCATCAAAGCTAGAGGTAATGTCAAAGCACAGCATGTCCAGTGTGTTATCTCTAATGTACAGTTTAGGGAAGAGCAACAGGGGACATAAGGAGAGGTTAGCTGGGACAAGAAATACAGCATATATATATTTGGGAAGGAACCTTAGCAAATCCTGGATCTCTTCCCTCCTGAGCAAAGAAAGTGAAGTAACTGTGTTACAGGTCCTCTCATTGGAAGTTTTTTATGTGTCATGTCTGGTTCATCTCATTTTAAAGTTATCAAAGGGATGGAGCTACACCTGGTAGGGCAGACTTTCCTCAGGGCTTGATAAATCCATCATCAAACTAATTCTTGCAGCTTGATGGGAAGCATACTGTAGTTCCTGAGACTTTCAGACTCGTTTGCAGGCTCTCATGGGTTTTTCTGTCCACAGCACTCTGCTTCTAAGGAAACAGTGGACCCAGTTAATGTGTCTTGTATTTGTCAGCTGAGCAGCATTCATTTTTCACACTAATCAAGTTTTATAGGTTAAAAAAGCATATACTGTGAATTCAGGCAAAGCAGAAGTTTACAGTCTTGATTGACAAGTTTGGAAAAAAGCTGTAACACGAGGAAGTAAAATAATCAGTGTAGCCTTAGTGTTTATTAGAGGTGAAATAATTTCTTTTGTGTTGATTAGGATTGCTGAGGTAAATTTTGGCCTTAGGCCAAGGGGGGCAATTCAGCTGGTAGACACCCCTTTGCAGGATGCTAAACCTCACAGTGGGAGCCTGAAGCCCATTGTGGAAGGGAGGTGCTCGCCTTCTCCCAGGCTGCTCTGAGCAGCAGTCATAGTGAGAAATTTCTATCAATTTATCAGGGATGGGAGCCCCCCTGCCTTTTTGGCACTTGTAACCTGTCTCATGCTTCAGACCAGAGGATACACAGCCCTTCCCTTTTGCCAGCTTCTCTCAGATTATCACTGTGCCTCATTACTCCATTTCTCTGGCTTCAGTGGCTTCCCCCTTGTCAAGTTTCCAAGACTCCTATCAGTCTTCTAAAATCAATAAGAGTATTGATTGTACAACTGTTCTCTTAATTTTACAATCTCTACCATGTCCACAGGTTTTCATAGAAATCAGGCAGGGTATGAATAATTCAGGCATAAAACTTGGCATTAACTATAAGTTTTAACTCCATAACTTTTTTTAGTTGCATACATGTATACATCCATATGAAACACTGATGTTTCTAACCTAAGGGGCCAGTTTCTGATGCCATTACTCACCTTGCCTTGTGTCTTGTAATCATGAGGGCTAACGCACAGTAGGTCTGTTCGCATAGTTCAAATCTCGGTAACGTGGCAGAATTTAGTTTTAAAAAAAAAAAAAAAAAGAGTCTGTATAGAGGTGAGAAAACTGTCAACTTTCAGTTATTGTAAGTGATAATATCCAAGGAAAACTCCTCCTGAATGTCTGGAATGCAGCAGTTTCAAGTGCAGCTCAGGCAGTCATGACAACAACTTACCATACCTGGTGTCTGCAGATCAAAATATCCAAATCAATATTTTTAATTCAAGCTGACTCTTTCACATAGATGGATTCCTTTAGCAATGAATTTATATTATATATTTTCTCTCTGTTCATATGTGAAATATCTGCTGTAGTGGAGGATAGTTTGTGATCTGTGTGTGCTTTATTTTCCTGTTTCATAGAGGTGTATTAAACCCATTCCTGATGTTCTTGAAGCATTGAGGTATTTTGCTGCTTTGGGTCTGTTGCTAATTGCCAGGCAGCTCGGGAAGGTAAAAGTCGAGAAAGAAATTTGTCCAAATGCTGGAGATCATAGTATTTGTTAGTTGAATCTAATGAACATTTGGTTCATAAGCCACAGGTATTTGCAGAGAATAACCACTTTTTTTTTTTTCCTTTAAAAAGTAATAAATGCAAAACTTCGTTAAAAGCTTTGGTTGTTGTAGATTCATGGGTAATAGTACATGGTATTTAATTTATGTTTTAGAGTTGCTCTTAGCTTTAATTTTTAAAATATAACTGAGTAAACAAAACTTCATTTGGAACAAAAGACAAATGAGACTATTTTCTGATAAAGTCAGCAAAGCATAGCCTGATTCCTTGTGATAGGGATAAATATATTTGCACTAATGTGCTTAAAAGGCAACTATTAGTTTTTAATGAATGTAAGAGATTTACTTTTTTAGCAGAGCTACTAAAATAATAATCATACATAAAGGAGTACTTCACACAAACTCAGGAAATTATATTCAGAGATTTAGCTAGGGAATTTGGTTCTGGTTTGAAAGATAACGTTCATTTATATATACAAAAAATTGTTTAGTTCATTAGCATACTTTTATTCTTCAGACACTGAAAAGCTTTAATGCCCCTAAAATTACTTAGATGTAACTTAGTTTTATGAGTTATCAAGCACTGAAGATATACATAGCCTTATTATTCTGTCGCAGCTAGTGCAGTACTGTTCCAGAACACTATTGCACAATAGGAGGTGTTTTAAAGTGTGGCTGTTTTTCCCCCCACTACTGTACCAGATTAGCTAGATTCTGAGATAATATACTGACTGAAAGTGGATGTATGATTTTAAGACATCTGGTGAAGTGCAGACTTTCACATTAAAGCATTAAGATGTCTCTAATGGGCAGACACTATATTTTTTGAAGTAAGACTTTTGATTCATAATCTAATCCAGTACCAGTGGAAGATTAGTCAAGTCATTTTAATGGATAAGAAAAGTGGTCAGACCAAAATGTGCTACCTCCATGCTGGAGATAATTTTCACTTGCTCATGTCTATGAATAGATGTGTATATATACGTATATAAAAGTATAGTTCATTGGTGATGGAAACCAATGGAGTTGCGGCTATAAAAAACTGAAATAAGGAAGCAGGCATTTGGGCTCTTACCTTAATTTGTAAGAACTCTGCTGGGTGTCACCAACAGGTATCAGTAGTAGGAGTCACATGGCTGTAAGATGTGTTGCACTTTGAGCATTTCTCATAAATTGAAATTAATCTCTCCCTGTTCTCCAGAGAAACTCATGCATGTAGTATAGAAGTTAATATCAGACAGCAGAGATAAATATCAATACATTGGCAGCAACATTGATTATTAATGACTCCACAAGGAAATGCTTAAACCTGGCTAAATAGTGCACTAAGAAATCCACTGTTAACTTTGTTTTAGCTTTGCATGTCTGGCTTGAAATTTTATTTTAATCACTGTATCAGATAAAAAGCAGAAACTGGAGAAACAGTGTTGAAAATAATTGCCATTCTCTGGAAAATTGATTCAGGGGGGCTTAGTGGCAACTTTATAGTTGAACAATTTGCTCTATGAGTGATGCTTTTTGTCTTTACTTAAAATAATAAAAAACCCCCAACCTGGTACTAGAAAAATACACTCTAAAGAGCTGCTAGCTGTTAATACTCAAACTGTACTAAGTGATAATATTCTTATGCCAGACTGATAAGCACCTTTACAAAAAATATAGATTGTCAGCTAAATTAGTCTGGTAATCCTGATAAATCCATAGTGAGGTCTATAATGTCTGATAGGGGCAAAAATATATTCTGTAAGACTTGCCTACAATCTATATTTTCAGTCTGTGCATGTCAATCAAATTATTTCAGGACTGGCTTTAGCTTCTCAGATAGAGAAAATGGCCTTGAAAATTTCCTTCAAATCCATGTCCCCAAATCCAGCTTCCAGTAGGGTAAAAGATGATGCTTCCTAGGTTAAGGCTTTAATGCTGGCTGGGGCTTTCACAGTGGATCTAGATTGGAAGTGAACTTAAAGTGTTGCTCTAATCCTTCTTTTTCTTATTTTTTATTTTTACTGTTTCTTTCTAAAGAAAGAGCATGTTTAAAACTAATGATGATTGTGTATAAACAGAGGAGCTGCAAGAAATTACTGTGCCTCATAATGCAGCAGCCACTTTGGATTATATTTTTTAATCGTTATCACATGGTTAAGACACATTCCTAAGGCTGCTATAAAGTGGTTTGCATAGTTTGGCTCAGCGACATCACACAGGAATACAAAGGTGATTTTTAAATTCAAGATGGGTTACAGATGGCTTAGACTTACACATAAACTGTATTTATATTGAATTCTTGCATGGTTCTATGAATAGAAGAACATTACATATAAAGCTAATGAACTCTCAATGTGCCATTATGTAGGCAGAATACAAGTGATTATATACTTTCATGAGAAATTCCAGCATAGGGAAAAATTATTTCTTATGATGGCCACATATTTTATCGTCAGTAACTTGTTCTGTCTGAAGAATATACATTAAATCTTGTTTAAGAATGTATGAGGTAGTTTATGTGTGTGAGGCATCAAACGAATCTGTTGGAGAGCTGACCATTGATAAGGTATAGCAACCAATGGCTTGGCAACTCTCTACTCGCAAACTTCTTTGCAATCAATACTGTATTAATAATTTAGTTTCTGCCAATTTAAAATGGATGTTTTTACAGGGACTGCATCCAGCACAGTGAAATGTGATGTAGCATCAACATCACTGTTGCATTGGGAATGGAAAGTAAACCCAGGAAATTTTAAATTGGCCTCCTAGAGCGAGTGTGGCTTTTGTCTACCTGAGTGTAATTTATGCATGGTAAATTGAACATATAGGAATATTTTGTGAGACACTTTCCCTGGGAGACACCTTCCCTGAGGCAGAAGGCTAAAGGACAGGAAAAAAAAAAAAAATCATACTAATAGCAATCTTGACTGGATCCTACCAAATAGCTTGCAATAGGAGGCAAGCATGACAGAAAGAGGCTGTTCAGTTTTCCTGTGCAGTATTTCACTTGCTTGTCCCCAGGCATTTATTTTTTGGTTTTGATTTTTTTTTTTTCACATAAAGACCAAAAAAATTAACATAAATGAAATAGTTGAAGGAACAATGGTTAATGACCAGAAAGGGGGAAAAATGAGAGTGCACTTTTCCAGCATGATTCATGTTAACAGAGCATAATTTGGGAACTGAAGTCCATTGCTTCGCAATGTATTATAAGAGAAATTATTTTATCATAGAAATGGAGGAGAGCCTTTAGGATGACGAATGTTTTCTTGTGCATGACCTTCTCCCACATCCTTTTCTTCAAAGTTTAAAAGGCAAGGAAGTGCCAGTAGAGGTAGTAATTATTATAAATCGGGTCTCCGGAGGGTCTCTCATATGTGCTTGTATTTAATAAATTGTTGTCTTCTCTGTGTCTTCCAAAACAATATTAAAAGTGTTTTGGGGGGGGGTGGGGGGTGTTTCAGGTTTTGTTTCCCTTTGATCCTATTGCAAGGCAAATCTCGTGGATTGCTCTGTTGTCTCCCCATGTTCTGCATAAGAGCAGAAGACTGTGATGGACGTTAATTCCACTCAGTGGCCATGTCTAAACAGACACGCCTTGTAATTGTTGATTTTGCTGTTTACTTTCAAGTACGCTATGTTTGGATCCATATTGCACAGCTTATCACTGTAAACTTTTCCATATCTTTTGCACAAGTGACTTGCTGGTGCTAACAGCAATTTTGTAGCTACTTGATACATGTACTACTATACCAAGCTCAAGTTAATCAACTTTTTTTTAGAGAATCAGGATAAATCCATCTATGTGAGCCTTCCTGACTTATTTGAGCAATTACTTCTGAGAACTTTTTGACTATAGGTTATGCTCCATTCTGTTCTTTGTTACATACCTTAAATTATTTTTTTACACCATGCTTTTGGAGATTGCTTGTGAAGTAGAGGCAGAGATCATGCAATGGCATGACTTCAGCTGTTCCGGAAATTTAGAAAGGCAGCAGGCCTGCTGTTTCTCTCTTCACCATTGGGAGCACAATAAAAATGTATAATGAACTGGTTTTTAGAGAATTTATATATCCAGTGACAGAGAAGATGAATAATCTTTGCATTTCTGGTTCCCCTTTTGATAGAAGATGCCAAAAATGTTTGTCCACAGAGATAGCTAGAGGGGGTAGATGGAAAAAATCCACAGCAGTTGGCTTAATCTGTGCATTTGAGCAAGTTTAAGTGAAGGACTTGTTTGCGTAAATTTGCCTTGAAGGCTGAGTTTCATGAACTGGCCCAATATTCACAGGAGGGGCAAGATGATTTGTAAGGAGATTTAGGCTTTTACATTTCAGAATTACACACAACTTAATTGTTTATTCTTTCTTTAACACAGGAAGGGGAACAAAATCAAACTAGACACTTCCAAGGAATGATTCATCATACCTGTTTTAGTGTCTACTGTAGCTTGAGCTGATAGAGTTGTTAAGAGTGCCTGTTATCTCTATTGGCCAGTAAAGGAAGTTTAGAGAGCTAACTCAGATGAAAACGGTGTGAACACCTAAGGGTCTCCATTGCTGTTCTAATGTACTCTTTGGACTTCATGAGTTTGCAAATGTAGCCTTTCCTACGTTCACATGTAAGGTGTGCTTTCTGCAAATGAAATTATTACATTGCTTTGAAAGAAGGCTATATGCACTCTCAACAGCTGTGTCTATCCATGTTGTAGACTATTGTTTTATAGGTAACATTGAATAACAAAATAGGGATTGTTGTATGAGGTGTTCCAAGTCTGGCAACTTTTTTCCTTCTCTGGAGGACTTCCTTTTAGTTCAAAGAAGTTTGTGAGAAGCTTATTTTTTCATATCTTTATTGGAACTCATGCAGTCCACATGTCAGCCTGAGTCACCGCTGTAATGGTGAGTTGTAGTACCTGACAGGAGATGATTCAACAGAGGCAGCAGGTATTCTTCAGTGGGTTTTGTTTCTGATCCAGATTTATAAAGAATATTTTGCTGAAGTTATATGAACCACGCTTAAAGACAGAGAGTCTGGTCATGGATGAAAATCTGTAACTCGGTGCAATGACTAGTTTCCAAATATGTGAGGTATTCAACGGAAACATGTAACTTAGATATTACATGTCATTTTATGTTTGCCATCAGCTCCCTCTGTACAGATTACAAATAAGGACTGAGGGCAACGCTGCTAAAGAATGTTATGGTTATTTAGATGGCAGCTATCTAGGTGCAAAGAGAGTTGCTCAGCAGAAAAAAGCCACCTGGGCATTTTTCTGGCTCTTAAGAAAAATTAAGTGGCCAAGTTACTGAAGAAAGTGGGAGCTAGTGTTTCCTGCCTTCATGTGTGCTTACATGTTATGTACTCTTAAAATTATATACCTCTGCTTATTGTTGGGAACACTTTTAGACAGACAGTTGCCCAAAAGCAAGCCTGTGGCTTATTTCTTTATAGCACATTCTGACGGCAAACTGTGAAATTCTTCCATCTTTTTCAAATAATAGCATTTCCATTGCTTACTCTATTGCATATCTTTTGTAAAATAACCTAATGCAGCCAAAAAATATAACATAATCCAGGTTTTAATATAATTTATAAGTACAAAACTTAAGAAAAACAAAAAAACAATGCCAAGTTTATTTTTTTTAAACTGTTTTGTATGACTGTGTGTTTTATGCTGTAGAAACTGAAGACAGTGGTAAAAGATCCAGTTTTCCTTTAAATTTCTTGAAACCTGTGGAAGCAGGGATTATCTTTTAAATTATCAAACACTTCATGAAAGAACTCAAATCCCAAAAGCATATAGAATACTTGAATGTCAATATTTGCAATGAGATCTGTTAATAAACATAAAGATATGTTTGCACATCTGTATATTCCACATCTGAAAAAGCTTCCAAAACTGTCTGGCCTATACTTTAACTGTTGGAAACATAGTAGAATCCAAAACTGTGTAAAAAGTGCCCTCTTTGGCCAAACCCATATCCCTTTTTGGACATATCTGTGCCAGAGCAGATGTGTGTGCAGCTGAACACTATTTACTGCATGGGAACATCCAGCTGATCAAAATTTCCACACTGTGACTGCAATAATCTTTCATTTCTCTTGTTTATCTGAGATCCACCCTACCAGTGAATCTGATAGGGGGATTTAGCATGGGTATTGCAGGGGACGTTTATTATCTTTAGAAGAATAGCTAAGACATTAGCAGGATGCTATTACTTGTGATAATACACTTTTGTGCCAGACTTTCATAAGTGGTGGTGTTATTAAGGAAGACTTTTCATCACAGTGTTTTTGCTTAGACTTGCTGGATGTTTACAGAATGGTTGGCCGTGGATACTGCATGCTGGAAACACTGTCTTACTCATTTGTTAACATCAAGCTGTGAAGTGAGATTTTTCACATACTGATCTGGTTTCCTGAAGTGTAAGAATGAGAAAGGATGTGAAAATCTGCATGCCTTTGTTAGATGTATATATTTTTTCATTAGATAGATGATGAAAATCTATGTAGTATTTGCTTATGATCCTCCTAATTAGAACTAGTCTTTCGTGCATTTTGAGAGCTTCGTTCAAGTGCAGGTGGAAGGCAGACTTGGCTTGATTGACTGTAAAATGCTTTCACATTTAATGTGTTCTGTGAAATAAGTATGAAAGAAAAAAATCCTTTGATTGTGTCTGAAAATGCAGTTATCACTGCTGTGAGTGTAAGAGAAAAGGGAGAATGATGGGAAAGATTCAAAAGAGAGAAATCATGAGATGAGGGACAAAGAGCTCCAGAAAATACTTTAAAAAAACCCACTACAAAACAAACAAACAAAAAAACTCCAGAAGAACAAAACATATACTGAATGAATCAAATTAAGTAGTAAATGAGTCATAATATAGAAAGAAACAAACTTCCATACACAGATAACATGCCACATAACTGTTTTTCTGCTGTGAAAAATTCAGACTAAGTTAATATTGCTACATTCCAGGGTGTACACTAAAGTACCGTGTCCTGAAAAAAATATGCATAGGGATACATTTCCCTATCTTATAATTGCTATAAAACAAAGTACTGATGCTCTCAAAAACCTGTTAATTTATTTTTTCCTTAAATGCTGTGTAAGAATGTGCTCCAGTTGAATGTGCTTCAGTTGAAGGTTTACGGAAAATAAATGCAATGCACTATATTGAAAATGGATTCCTGAGAAAGATCAATAAATGCTGTATGCAGCAGAATGAAGTTATCAAAATGCAAATATTTTAAAACAGAATTTACAATTGCCAAGATAAGCTATTCCCTCAAAGCACACTGAAGACATTTTCTAGTTTGCATAATGTAATTAAATTCAAGCCTGAAGAATTCAAATTTGTCCCAAAGACATTATTGGCAATGTGATTTAATGTGGTGATAAGGATGAAAATGTAGCATGTTTGAAGGCCACAAGAGTATTACAAAATTACATTTGAAAGCTGACAACAATTGTTTGCAAGCATTTTTTTGAAAGCTACTCAATAGTGACATAATGAACAGAAGACCTTTTCCATTATTAGCAAGCACAACCTCCTCCTGACACAATTTGGGTCAAGTTCACCCCAATGTAACTTCCATGGTCGCACTGAAGCTATAGCAGGAGAAAATGACCCTTTTTTGTCTTGTGAAAAAAATGCCAAACATGTACGTGAACACAGTATAAGGACAATGTGAATCAGTGTTTTCTTATAACATAGTAAACCATTTTGTTTATATTCTTTCAGCGGTATGAGAGATGAGTACAGGTTTTCTGTACACTGCTTTCTTGCAGTTGGTTTTATTGTTTATGTGATGGGGGATAGCATGATCTAAATGCTACCCTAGAGTCAAGAGCTCCAAGGGTTGAGTCTTTTTTTCTAATTAATCTCTCTAATTATATTTTAAACCCACATTTCATCTGCAAAACAGGGAGATAGTATTTCCCATCTTGTAGGATCAGCTAGTTAAAAATGCAACAGCACTTGCAAAAATATTAATATTATATCATAAATGTTAATGTCTTTTGATCCTTTTGTATTATGAGTGCCTTAAGTCTGGTAAATTAGGACTTCATCCATCAGGGTACAGAAAGATTAATTCTGTGAAGCATCTCTTGGCATTGGTGGGGGGACATCTCAAAAGGTGCCAATGTTCTGCTGTTGATGACTGAGAGTCATTTAGCTTCCTGAGTTGAAAGGGTCTTTGACTAGGATTAAAAAGGGAGAGAACTATTTGGGTAGCAATACTTCCTACTGGAGAAGCTTTACAGTCAAACTGCCCCTCTTGAAAGGATCTATTTGTTCCTTAACAACTTCGTGGCATGACCCCTGATTGACAGTGAAGTGGTATTTATAGTATTTAGCCAGTCATCAAAAATGACTAATTATGCCTCCCTTGGAATGTACATGCTTTGATGACTCACCTAATATGCTCTCATTATCTCACAATTTGGTATCTCTGATACATTTAAAAATACGTACATATGTATAGTAGTGGTACTTAACATCTGCCTGTCTTAAAGTTCCATAAATTAAATCTTTTGTAAGTCTTAGGTAAAAACTGTTGTCCCTGCTGTGGTGTCCCCTTTCAAAGTAATAGGTGTTTCTTGTTCAGTCAGTCGCTCTTGCGTTTGTCATTTTACAAAATCTTCTAGCAGGCTTGAATGCATGTAAGTCAAGGAAAAAAGATCAAAGGCTAATCCATTAGTAGCCTCTCAGATCTGACCTTCCCTTAGAAAATATTCTATGAAAAGTTTAAAATTACTCTTTATAAGAGGGCAAAAGACTGTAGCAGAAAACTTGTGAAATATGTGGTATGTGCAACAGCAGGACCAAACCACTGGTTCATCTACTTTTCAACTGAAAAATCAGATTAAGTAGTCACATAATATGTAAAGAGCAATCTGTTTCTTTAAATTTGCTATTTTTATATTGCTAAGTGGTACTTTATGTAACTTTCTTCTAAAGAAACCCTGAAAGTATTCATCATAAAATACTACCTGAAAGCCTGTAAACTGCTTTTCTCTGGTTGTTGTTTCTTTAATCTTATCTGAATCTATTTAATTTTCTGTTTTTTAAATTAAAAATTATCTAACTCCAATGAAAAAGTCAAGAAATAATTTTTTTTTTAAAGTAAAAATGTATTTTGCCTCCCTTCGCTGTGCCCAGCCTGTCACCAAAGAATAACTTGTGCACCCCATTTGATTATTTATCAAAAAAATGCCTATTAGCAGGAATCTATCCACCAATTTTATGGTAGATTTTCTCAGACGGGAATTGTATTTTAACAGTGTGCTTGCATTTTTATCCCAGGAATAAAACCAGTAGCCTAATAAATAGGTTACCTGGATATTTGGGACAGTTTTAATTACTTGTTTGTCTTGATTCAGACCAAGGCATTTCCATTTGGTCTTCCCTGTCCTTGGTGACCCATTGACACAAGAGAGCTATCCTGAAGATGGTCTTTTATCATTTGTCCTAGTGGAGTCTTTATTTGTAGATCTAAACATTCATAGCATCAGACTGAAGTTGATAATATCACAAGCTTTTTAAAGCACTCACCAGGTGTCTAGGAGACAGTAGTCCAAATTCCTGTAATGAATGGATGAGGACAGGTGATGGGAGGTAAAGCATTTATTATGGAACTGTGGATATTAATCCTCGCACAAGGGGGTGACCCCTGGGTAGCCTTCAGGACTGCTGGTTAACCTCCAGCTGGGACTAATCTGCCCATCTTTCAGGTGGCTCCAATGGACTTCTACCCAGTGGAAGACCCTCTCCAAGGACCTTGACTAAAACCATGGTTCATTCTTGTTCTTCCCCTATGCATTGGTTGGGATATTCAACAAAGGTGGGGAAAAAAGAGGTTTCTAACCTGACTAGAACAGTTATGAGGCCCAGAAGACAGAGGTGTCATGAAAAATTTTTATGCCCGGGAGTAATGAGCAGGAACCCACTAGGACTTTACTGAGGACAATTCCTAACAATAATCATACTGTAACCTGCTAAAATTTTGACCATTCTAATTTAACTTCCTCATTCTAATCAAGTGTCTCTGGAGTACTGAATAGAAAGTAAAAAATAATAGAGTGCAAATTTTATCATTCCTAATTCTAAAATTTGATTTGCCTCATATCCAATGATGAATAAAAAGATCATTTTGTTGATCAGGAATGAGAAAGAAAGAAGGGGAAACAGGAATCTTAATGTTGCTATTTACCTGTGCAGCATGTTAAATATACATCTGAGAAAGCATCTAACATTGTAATGTTACACTGCATGCATATGTGTGTGCACATGACTGAATATAAATATGTGTGTATATGAGCGTGTATACATGCTTTACGCAACATTGCACTATTTGTGCACAGTACTTCTTGATTTGTTCTTAAAGTCGTTGGTTTTAAGGGATGTAAATAAAGATGAAACGTGGCCCAGTGGGTTTTAATGGATAGACAGTTACTCTTGGTAAAAATAACTACTTGATTAAATGCTCTGCTGTACAGTGATCAAGGAAGTGGTAGATAAGTAATGAAAAGTGTATCAGTACAAAAAGTATCAACAGCTTATAGAATATGATAAATCAGCAGGATAAAACAGGGACTGCAGACCTTTGCATGAAATGGTTTTACTGAGGCCTTCTATTTCTTGTACTATTTTCCATGAAAGCTTTTCTGTCAGTGATGCAGTTTTCTACTGCACAAAACTAAACTGCCAAATCACTGCACCCCACAGATGAGGTAGAAGTCACTTTTACATTGCAGTCAGCCGTGAGCAGTCAGAACATAAGTGTTCATGAAATGACAGTCACTTTTTTTTACATACAGAGAAACCAGAGGGTCTGCAGATGAGGTGAGCATAGCAGTCCAGCATACCATCATGCATCTTTGTTAAAAGCTCATCTTCTGTTTTGCTATCTGCAGACCATTCCTCAGTGCTGGGCTGTGGATGCAGACCCCTACAACTCTATGGCCAGCTTTTCCTCCTCTAACACCACCCAAGCTGAGATGGTGTTGGTGTAACACGGTCCTTCTGTCCAAGATGAATTCATAGACAGTCAGTACGGTTGGAACAGTTGTCTCATATCTACAGAGTCTGGAGAGATATCTCTAGGGCTTTAAAACCTAGCTGAAATACTTTCAGTTGTTAATGCTTTGTAGGAATATGAGGTTAAGCTATAATGTGCACCTTCATCTGTGGTATACCATTCATCTATGTAGTGCAGAGAAGAAAAAATTCTGTGAGGTAAGGACTCAGTCTGGTATTTTCTGTCTCTACATCCATATTTAGGATATCCATTATTAACCATAACCTAGGTTAACTAGGCTTATTTTTAGAGGTACTGAGTGGCAAACTGACTAAAAAATCAAGTAATTGAATTATCTAAAAATAGCAGGAGTACTCTATTTAGGCTGTCATGTTTCAAAATTATTAATCTCCTAACTATTTTGGCATAAATATCATTGCAAAGTATTTGTTTTGAGATGGACTCTGAAAAGTGCATATTGAAGCAAGAGTTTGGCTTTGGGATACAGTCTTTTTGTTCAGCTGTGGGAAACAAACAGAATTACTTATAGGCTGCTATTATGTCAGGGTGTTTTCAAACCTCATAATTAAATTCAGAGGTATGGAAGATCAAAAGGAAACTGTACAGGAAAAAGATGTAACAAGAAAGTCAGGAACAGATACAGACAGGAGTTTTTTGCTGTACATGTCATTCTGAATTAGAATGGCAGGAGGCTCTGTCAATAAGATCAAAAGGTGGGAACAGATATGAAAACTCTCCTTTTACTGTTAATTATTATAAATCAGGTAGGAATGTATTTGAACACTATTGGCAGAGAGCTAAAAGCAGTAACTTCCCCCCTCCACCCTTCTTCGGGGAGAGGAGTACTGGAGCATTTGAACTTTAAAAGAAATCAGTTTCTGGGTGATTTAAACATTTTTTTTCTTTTCACTATTAACACTAAATGGCTATATCATCTAACACGTTGTGACATGCTCCCATTTTTTTCTTAAATGTAAACTTGAATAGCATAAGTTAATCCACCGGGATTTTAGTGGAACATGGTTATTGTAGGATGCCAGCTTGGTCATTCAAGAGTGGTACTTTCCTATGTGACAGACATTTTTGAGACAGACATTTTTGATCTTTGTGTTTTTTTGCACTGTGTGGTCATTTAAAAACCCAGGAAATTTCCGCAAGCACTGTGGAAGCTAATGTTATAGTTAATTCCTTAGGAGATAATTCAATTCTTCTTGTATAAATTTCATGCTGGTTTCACTTGCAGGTGTTCTTCATGTTCTGTTCTAAATTGCTGCTTAGTGTTGCTGAGCACAGTTGGTAGTTGCTGTGATGATCCCAGATGGAGCTGAATTTCAATGGGTATGAGTTATCTGCAGGGGTCCCAGATCTTTTAAGAGGTTTGGATGCTTTGGCTGAGGTTCAGCTCCCATTTCTCAGAGTATGTATAGTTAGATGTGTGTGTATATAGGTATCTACAAGTGAATTAGATGTCTAAGCTCCCCTTTTGATTGGTGAAATTCTAGTCAATATAGTTAATGGAGCTTGGAGAGCTACTTGGCCAACCAAAGTTGGTGTCTGCTTCTGCATGTGATAAATAACTTCTGACTTTGTTGACTGCATCAATGTTATCTCCGTTGACTGTGATGAGAAATTAGACATCCAGCTCGCATGTAGATACCCACATATACACCTAAAAACTTAGATGTCAGCCTCTGAGTCAAATCCCACCTATAGTGAGATCTACTGTGGAAAAAATAAATATCCCTGATATTTTCACCTCACAATGATTCAGTACTTATGCTCTGTGTGAAGCTTCATGTGTGGAACTGCAAAATGCTTACACATGGACATGCAAATCAAATTCAGGGCTGGTGTGAATAAAAACAGTATAAATTTTTCAAAACTATCTCATAAAAAGTTGAACACTATGCTATAACTTGCATCTTTTTATACCTTCAAATTAGTGCCTTGTCTGCTGTCATTTTGTCCTCCTCCCCTTTTTGCATGGCAGTTTCTGACAGATTACAATTTACCTTTGACTAGCATTTCCTTTGATAGCAATTTGTTGGCCAAAATAATTTTTCCTTGGATATTAAAGAGGAAATCAAACATATCATGTGTGATTTCTGTGAGATTAGTTAAACTGTTTTATAGTCATTGGAGATGAAATTTCTCCTGCCTAACTGTAACTGGCTAAAAGTTCATCATCTAACCTAAATCAAGTGTTGATACCTGTCTGTGAGTGGAACGAGAGAAGTACCTGCAGAGAAGGACCGGTCTTCCTCTCAGATAACAATTTACAATGGTATGAGTTGCCCCAGGAGGCACCTGTAGCACTGGCTAGTTTAGTTGAGATGCTTCCTCTTTGGGTAGTTAAAGCTGGATGTGCTTTAAGCTCCTGCCTGTTCTTAGTTCCAAAGGCAGTGCAGATGCTTCAAGTGCTGTTGAAAAGTATCGCAGATATCCAGAGCGGGAGAGAAGTTGTAGTGCTGTGCAGCTGGCAGTGCTCCTGCCCCTTCCCGGCTGTAGGTCTACGCTGCAGCCTTGCTCCCATCAATTGACCCAGTATAAAAACCAAGCTGCTCAGCACCCACATTGGGACTGCATGTGCCAGCATTTTCATCTTGTAGTTATATATTGAAATCATAGCTCAGTGCTTCATAATCACTGGGAAACAGAAAAATCATACTGCGTTGCTACTTTTTTTTTCTTTTCATTTTTGAACAGCTCTGTACAGCAGCAAGAAAATGAAGGAGTATTGTTCCATGCCCATATCTTGAAATTGTTCCATTCAGGGACTTAAGAGTATGGAAATCTTTTGCGTATTTTGGGCTTCACGATGTTTTATTTCTTAAAGGAAAATTAGGAGCAGAACTGTTTAGGAAGAAAAACATAGCAAGACTTGGAAAGGAAACTGACACTTCCTTAAATATCTAGAGGTCACCAGATGACTAAAAAAAGTCATTTCATGTTCAGAAAATTGAAAACTTTGGCTAAAAGTCTGTTCTGGTTCAGCCACAAAATAAGGACAGCAACTAGAAATTAGAAAGCAACTTGGAACAAAATGATGAAAGAGGAAGTGGATACTAATGGATATAAATTAGAAAAAGTATGGAAAATTTATAGGGAAGGTCAAAAACAGGAAATGAAAAATCTGTGGTTGGCAAGGCAAAGGACAATAAAAAGTTTTTAGTGTATTAAGAGCAAAAATCCTTATACTATAAAAGCCACTAGATGGAGATAGTAAGATTGTTATGAGTGATTTGAAAGAGCCATAAGTGTTAAATAAATATTTTCATTCTGTATTTTGAAAAATGCTTGATACTGTCCTCATGTCATGAATGTGCTAAGGCACTTTGCAAAATGCCCAGAAGAAAGAAAGGAAAATGTCAAGTGGCAGCCACTTGGACTAAAGACTATTTAAAATCAATAGGCCTGGATAACTTTTGCACAAGAGTCCTAAAAGATTTGTTGAGGAGATCCCCATTTCATTGATGCACCATTGTGAAGGGGGACAAAACCCAAACCAAAACCAACCAACAAAACAACCAATGAAAAAAAACTCCAAAAAATCCAACCCCCAAATAAACACCTCCCACCCCCAGCACCCCACCCTCACCTCCCCCCAAAGAAACCCTAAACCACCCATATGAAACCACAGGGAAGTACAGGAGTGCAAATGATTTGCTGGTATTGAAATGTAACTGATACCCATGCAATAATCGCATTGCTATCATTCCTCAGCAAAATGAAAAAGTCTCTAATTAATAATGCAATAAATGTTAGATATTTTAGTTTAATAGAATATAAACAGACAGTTAAAACAGGCAGCATAAACAGACCATTTCACTATGTAATATCTGGTTTTGTTACTTGAGACTTGTCATTTGACTGGTAAAGATTATTTTAGAAATAATAAATGTGCATAGTTTTGGCCACGTTTCCTTTAAAAAAATGCACTATACAGCATAAGGCACGTACACATCTGATTAAGAAGGGGTTAATAGACAGATCCTCTACATACCAAATTTAACTAATTCATGATGGTACAATCAGAAATGCAAAATGCAGGTTGTACTTATGAACATATAGCATCCTGTAAATCAGAATGCAAAAAACCCCCAATCTAGAGTGCAAAAGCTGTACAGAATTTCTCAGTGCAGCATCTGGATTTATAAATTTAAATGTATATATTATAAATGTATAAATCGTGAGAATACAATGCCTGGATTTGGTGATGAATCTTAAAAGATATGTTGCAAATTATAGAGGGTGTTGGAAAGATGGACAGAAAAACATGAAACGCTGACTGATTTGTTCACCTCTAAAAGGGTAGTGATGCATTGTCTATGTGTGATGTACTTAAACCCCACAATATTAGCTAGACAAATTTTACTGAATGTGGTACGGAAATAAAATTACAAGGGAAAGAGGGAGAATGGAAAGACTGCGCATGTTGGAGTTGATGTTATCACCAATTCCAGCTTTCGTTCTTTGACTGAAAAAAATCTATTTTGTGTGTGTGTGTGAAAAAATCTTTGACATGGACTCAGACAAGCTTCTCAGTCTTGTTGTTTGTTTTTAAGACCATCTTTCCCTTTAAAATTATTATTAATATACATAGTCAAAGAAGCTTCTGCACCAGTTGTATATTAATTTGCATTCATTATCTTAAATCTTGTCACATGCTTAGGAGCAAAAAATTACAGGAGTGGGCATTTGGTAAAACATAGTGCTTAAAATGTCGGTTTGGTTTTATGTTGGCGGCATTCTGTTTGTGTAATAACTATCCATATCCATTGGAAGGAAATTCAGAAGAATATGACCTTTCAGTTGCCACATGCTATCTGTGTTCCAACTATAAAATACTAGAAGTACTAGCTTTAAGCTTACAAAAACGTATATTGTTGCTATTTATATTTCTTAGCCTTGCATGTGGAAAATCCCAGTTGCTTAAAAAGAACAGTGCTGCAAGTACTGTTATTGAACTGATAAAGTCTGCATGGCAAAGATTTGTAAAGGCTCTCAGAATCAAAGGTGAGTCTTTGTTTACCTCTTGAAAACACTTTTATAGGAGGTTCTGGTTAGCCATTTCCAATAGAGAATGGAGCAGTTGATCAGATAGCAGCTAAACTAATGAAAAGCATCATGGAAGTGACAGGAAGATTAATTAAGTTCCTCCAGTTGTATTCACGTGTGGCGGTAGAGTTCCTCTGGGTACTGTTGCAGTTAAATGCTATTCATGGTGACAAATATTGCAGATCTCCAGAAACGACACTTCTGAGTCAAGGGTAAAAAACACATTTGGTAGTTTTAGCCAGTGGAGTATGTGCAAAACGGAAGATGAGCCTCTATGGCTAGTTAAAATATACAAACATAACTTGCTCCTTCCCTTCATATCCTTTAGCATAACTTCAAGAGATTAGTAACGAATCACAAAATCATCATTGCTGTGTAGTATGTCTTAAACTACTCCAGATGGCTTCAAAATAAAAACAAACCAAATTTCTAGCTGATGTGCTAAGTATATTTGATTTGAGGCATGAAAATATGTGCACTTGGAAGGACTTTCAACTACTTTTGGAGCCTTACAAAACTGTGGCTTCTTTGCTGTTTTTTATTTCTGTACACTGTAGTACTAATAGGAATGAAATATCTACAATACATAAATTTCCAAATTACATAGAAGTTCTAGACCTACTTCACCTTCAAGAATCTTTTGGTTTTAGGGTGCTTTTGGTGAATTAGTAGGTCAAGTGTGATTTGGATTGCTTCTCCCACTTTATTTTCAGAAACGAATGTTTGGACAATACATTTTTATTCTTAATAGCTGCCTCTGTACAGTAGATAAAATTTATTTTAGGAAAAGCTGGAAACCTTTCAAGTGTATGAGATCTTTTAACCTACTACACATGATGCATAAACTTAAAATGTTGTGTCACTAGTGTATTTTGTTGCCTACTATTAAATTTCTGCCAGCAAAGAGTCCCTCGATATGCTTCTGCATTTGCAAGAAAAGGTTTGTGGTCAGCCTCACTAATTGAAATTCATCAAAGCCAACTGGTAAGAGTCTGGGTATAAATCTAATATCAGTTGACTCCTGGGAGAGTTCAAGACTGGAAGAGAGTTTTCCAGGAATCCTAGGGAATTAACTAGGTGCATTAATATTAAATATTAATTGGTCTCTGCAACAGACATGCTTTTAAGTGGTTTTAACACTTACTGTGGAGGCATCGTGTAAATAGGTGGATAGATAAAATTCAGTAGAAAGCATAGATAGCACAGCTGGTTCACGAAGTGGCCTTTGGCTCTATATGAAGTCAAGCATGGGGGGTAAGCTGTAGCTTTCCCAGCTCTGCAGAAATGTAGGGTACGTGCTGTACTTCTTGGACATGTGTATTTCTCAGCTTGCTTTTTGTTTATTCCAAGGAGGTAATGTCTTGTGGGGTAGTCTGCGTTTTGAAAATCTGCCCTTTGTGGCAAACCCTTTACCAAACTGTGAGGTTGTCAAGGTGAGGAAGGGCAGAAGAAATCAAGGTGGAGATGCTATTAGGAAAAAAAGAAGCAGGTTTCTGGGAAAGAGGATTTCAGGGAGTAGAAGCTACTTCTATTATTAGAAATAAGGTTGTGGAATAGCCGTTTTAGCAGAAGGTACATTTTTTCGTTTTATGTTTATGCTATTGCTGAATCACGAGGGTTTTGGGGTTTTGTTTTTATAGGTGAACCATGCATGAAAATATGGTAATTTTGCAGTTGACCTGCATCTGTAGCAAAGCTAAATGCTGATTAGCCTGTGCTGGCTTGTTGATGATTGGGAGTTTGTGCTGTGGGCTGACATCATGGGTAATTTGCTCATTCATTCTGCATGATCCTGCGTGCCCAGACTGGGTCTACTCAAATCTCCAGACGCACACAAGTGTTTGCTACTCCCGACTGCGCTTCCCCACAGTTGTGTTCAGCAAAGTCCACAGTGCTTGAGTTAAAACACCAGCCATTCGGGATTGCAATTACTAAACTAATCCTTGCTTTAGTGACAGTGACAATATCTGGGAACAAAATTTATTCTTTGTCCCTTGCTTGGAACTCTACTTCTTTTTGCAGTTTATTAATGTTGTATGTGTGTAAATGAAAGCAGAGTTTGGCATGGAGTATGTGAATTTGGGCTGTGAAAGCTTTCCAGGAGAGACCACCAGTGATTTTCCCTCCTCTCTTGCATTTGTTACATAGTTGAAATGCAAAGAAATTAAAGAAAACTCATTGTTTTAGTTCTTCATTGTCTACTTTGATTGTGTGCTTATTTTAAGAACACAAATAAGATGCAATAAGGGAGGAGATGGTCCTGATTGTTTGGCATCCTAAAGCGCAAAACAGAAGTGGAGGTAGCATTCAGAACCAAGTAGTGAAGAATATGTGCGTCTATGCGGTGCTTAGCTGTTTATGCTTCCTGAGGAGCTGACCTGCCATCAGGCTCCACCAAACTGGTATTGTAACAGAGCAGCTAGCTCAAGAAGGGATGTTTAAAGGCACCATAGTTGCTGCCTGACCGCTAATGGTACATCTACACAGACATGAGTCATCTGTACCCATGCTCTCAGCTGGCCAGCTGATGGCACAAATCAGCAAGGAGTATCAGCTTGGAGGAACGTCGAGAGTGGAGGTAGCCTACATCTCCCGGGGTCTGACTCCTGGCAGAATGAGCCTGAGCTTTTCTGCAATAAGGTAAACGCAGCCTAACAGGCAAATGCTGCGCCTGAGTGCAGACTGTCCTAAAGGACATCATGCAGTGCCTCTGCAAAAGCACTTTGGCGCTGGCAGAGGAGCTGAAGGATTTCACAGCAAATTGGTTCTGTGAGCTTTTACCCTCGGTGAAGGGAGGGGAGGGAATGCTTGTGCTGCAGAAGGGTCCTAATAGTAGCTTATACCTGCTGCTCAGAGGGCATTAGAGTGGCTCAGCTGAGACGTTTTAAACCAGCCTTTGAGGGTGGTGTTTTCTCCTATAGTGAGGTGTCCTTCCTTGTACAGTGGAAGTGAATGAGCATTGTAATGGTGAAACAGAGGAAAGGAAGGTGCCTTGAGTACCCTCTGTTACTTGCTGTCTAAACCCTCCAGTTAAAATACAGGCCATGGTTTCTAGACAGCTTCTTTTTTCCTCAGGGGTTTCTAGATAGTGTTTCTTCACCTTAATTTAGGATTAGTTTAACTTAAGTTGCTGTTGGTCAGTTTGAACGACACAAGAAGTCTTGATCTTCCTCTCTCATGCACTATGTGCTTTTTAATTGTGAAGCAAAATTTATTTTGGAGTCTATCTGTGTACCATGTATCCCTCACTTCAGGAATGCATTTTCCTAGGGGCAGTTGGAATAAGAAAGGGCTAGGCAACAGAAACAGAGAACTGTGGGACTGCCAGTGAGGGACAGGACTTAAATTCATGCCCCAGTTCCCCCAGGCAGTTTTTATCTCGGTGGCTTGCATACAGGTGACTTGCATACTCGTGAGAGCAATGCTGTGGAGGACTCCTACTGAGAGATGTGTAGTGGCAATGTATGCCAGGGTTCTTAACTCTTCTGCTGCAATTGGAGCGTTCCTTGGCTGCTGTGCTTGTGGGATAATTTTGCCCTAAGTGATTGGACCTCATGAAATAGAAAAGTGTGGAGCTTTTACAAATAAGAATGAATTATACCTGTCATCTTCTTTCCTGTAGAATAAAAACATTCATTTGTTAGGTCCTATTATAATGAAATAAACACTTCAGCATACTGTCCATTTTTTTACCTGTATTTAATTTAAGTGTATTACCAGTGATACATGCCAGATTGACAGCAGGAGACCGATGTCCTCTATTGATTCGTAGAACAGACGTAATAGTAATATGTGCACAAATACAGACCGCATAGTCTTCACCACGCTGCCACACCAGTGTGTGTCAGATCCATCCCGAGGCACGATGTGTAGGTGGTGGAGAGTAGTTCAGCATTTCTTTGGTCGTTCTTCCTCTGAAGCTGCTACTAGTTCATATAGCAGCAGGGGCTGTGTGGGGACCTATTTACAGCAGACTTAGGACAACTCCATTTGTCACAGAACAATAAAATAGCTACCAGCTGCTAATGACTTATCAACCTGGGCTGGAAAGGAACCAGAGACCTGAAGGGTGAAAGGTTGTAAACTCCATTACAAATCCTCGCTGTCATATATCTCCCATCCTCACGCTTTGTTATTCATGCAAAGAAATCATAGTTTTAAAAAATCAGTTCGGCTCTATTGAAATTGAACTACCTATTTGTCAATTGCTTTTTAAAAATAGAAACAGACTGAGCTTTATCCAACATTCAGATTAAAATCACTTATTGAGATGGAACTATTGATTTAAAAAAAAAAAAAAAGTCCTAGGGGGACATGATCTTGCAAAGTGCCAAGCATCTTTCATGTTCTACCGAAGTTGGAAAATCGGGGCACTCGGGGCTTCTCCTGGAGCCTGTCCTTCAAAGAAAAATACGTTAACAAAATACGCTTTGTCTTTCCCATCGATTATGTAATTGAGCACGTTATGTCACTTGAAAGCGTTTGCTGCCAAAAAAAAAAAAAAAAAAAAAAAAAAAGAAAAGAAAATAATTATGTACGATTTTAGAAGGGCTTTTTTTTTTGGCCAATCCAGAGTTTGGTTAACCAGAATATTAGAGCATGTCGTTGCGAGTCCGTTAAAGAAAAGATCTGTTTGTAGTACTCTTAGTCCTGATGTCACAGGCACAGCAAGGACATCAGAAGGAGGAGTCAGATTACAGTAAGAATGGGCAGTGCAGCATGCAGCCGGAGTAAACGCTAAATCAGACAGGGATTGTATCAGGGATAAGACTGCCTGCAAAGCACTCATCCTGAGGAGGCACACTGCTCACTCACGCTTCTTGTGCTGGGAAATTTCCACATAATGTAGAATGAAAGAGCTCTGTTTTACATGTCAGCCCTGTGCGGGAGCTAATGCTGAATACACAGCGGTGGGATCCTGACTGCATGATTAATGAGAAACATAATGTATTTTGGTAAGTGTTAACTGTGATGTAATTTTGCTTCTGCTCACATTATCAATAGGAGTGATTATTATAAATTTTGGATTCAAGAACATTTTGTGCTGGCACGCACCTAAAACTGACAACTGGGGAATCCTGTCGGCTGTGCAGTTTGAAAGGATTCCATTGTCTGCGAAATTTTCTGTTTGAGTGGGCTACCGCGTAGTTTTAGCAGCTTGAAAAATAAGCTAGATAGGATGAACTCATCCTAGGTTTGCTTTATTTGAACTTGTGTTTCATCTGCCGAGAGGGGATGAGAAATGGTTGTGAGGCATGGGAAGTTTTAGACGAACTTAATGTAATGGACGAGCTGCTCCTGCACTGTGGTGAGGATACACAGTGAACCTTAGAATTTCATTCAGCTTTTAGTTTAAAGAATTCAAAGATACAAAGGTGAAACAATGCTTTATTTGCAGTGGTGTGTTTGCTGCGTACTCTGCATTATGCAGATCACTGGTGTGGGGTTGGCTCCTAGCATACCACAAAACGCGTATTATTTTAAGCCTTTAGAGGTCTCAGAGCTGTTAAATATTTGTGCAGCGTTTAGTTTTGCTGCTTGATGGAAATCTTCCTTCGGCTTACAGCTGAGCTGGCTGCATACCCTAAAAACATGCTGGAGCGTAGAGCTATGTCTAAGCAGTGTAGTGCTGCAGTACTGGGCTGGGATGTACTATTGCAATATACTGCTGCAAGTTAGAGCTGCTAAATAGCAAAAAAAATAAAATAGGAAATTTGGTGATGTGATGGAAAAATACTATTCCTGGCTACTTGAAATCTCATCTATCTTCAGTGTTAATTTATAGCTGCATAATACTTAGAATGAACATAGAGCAGAGAGTTGGAGGATTTCTGGGACATTCAGCAGCTTTCTCAGTGTCATTAAATATTGAATCAGGAGTTCACTTCAAGCTCTAAGAGAAGAACTTTCGTAATATTCTGAGCCCTGTCACAAAAGTACTATGCTTTACGACATGCTGAGCACTATTTTCTTGTTTTCGTAAAATTAAAAATATTGGTGAGGAGGGTGTTGACTTTAACAGTGAAACCCATCAATTATGAAAGCAGATTGATTTTGATGTAAACTGTCCTAATAGAAAGAATATAAATTGGCTGAGTTGTCAGAACTGTTCAGAGTCCCTTTCAAAGACAAATTTGCAGTGTTTTAGCTTTGCTACTTTTTCCAAAGACTGAGGAATAATAGACAAGCATTATGGTTTTAGGTTTGAGTAATTTGGATTAAGTCTCTTCACCATTAAAAACGTGGCATTCGGCTAATCTTTTGCTCATTTCTTTTGTGTTATTTTTCTACCTTTAGTATCATTGCAAGCGTGAGTTGGGTTTTCTTTTGTTACAGTCAGGTTTGCAACAATTGCCTGTGTGACTAGGATTAGAAGTTGTGGTTTCCTGAAGTTATATGAGTTAGGGTATTAGGTATATGTTAGCTGTACCGTACTTAATTTTAGCAATTTTTCTGTCTATAATTTTCAGAAACATGTAATGTTGATCAAACTTATTTTGGTGTTACTTCTTCTGGAAAAATACAAACCGCTGTTTCACATGCTTTTTTTTTTTTCTGGTGCAACACAAGTTTTTAATTGAAACAAACTGGATTGTGCTTTCTCTCTGCTTTGTAGGAAATTTAACTTCTGAGAGCAGAGCTGAAAGTTTCTGTTAGGCAGGTTCTCGGTCTGCTTTGTTCAGTCTGAAACTTCCTTTAATATTAAGTTTTAAATGAATGTTCTTGTTTCTGTCTTTTGCATAACAAAGTATGAGCTAATGGGGATAATGTTTACCTGTGGCAGTTCTGGGTGTTTTCCTGCTCTGTCTGTGAGAAGCCAGAACGTCTGTAATCTCACCTGTCCCTGTTGTAACACTTACTGCACAAAGCAGTGATGCACAGAGCTGGATGAAAGCTTGACTCCATACGTTGCGCACCTACTTTGACTTAAAATTGCTGTAGCCATCATATAGATGATACCGGAATTTTATATTTTCTGAGGAAATAAAAAGAATTTCCTTTTAATATTAGTAAAGAATTCTGTGGTATTTTTTTCTCTGTGCATGCTACTATTGGGCCACCTAAAGAATAGGAAGGGAAGAAAAAGCATTTCTGTATGTTTGTATGCATCTTGCTTGTTTTTCTGGGCCTTCTTGTCTAATTGCTGCTGATGTAAGGTGGCATAGTGGGAACACATGTGTACAGCATTAAGGT
Organism: Strix uralensis; assembly: GCF_047716275.1. Taxonomy (NCBI): domain Eukaryota; kingdom Metazoa; phylum Chordata; class Aves; order Strigiformes; family Strigidae; genus Strix; species Strix uralensis. The sequence goes on from NC_133972.1 coordinate 30,231,583, forward strand.
TGAAATAAATACTGAAATAATTACTGTAGAAAATAAGACCTTAACCTTCTGAAAGTATTATTCTTATAGAGCGAGTATTAATAGGTGAAGTGAGTTTCTTAACCATCAGAGAGAAAAGTTGCTAAATTCAGGAATCGGTCATAGCGTTTGTTGCTCTCTTCAAAGCTGTAGCCTCCAAGATTTTGAGCTGAAATATTCTACTACATTCTACTATGTATATTCTACTATTTGAGCTGAGTATTCAAATAATTAAACTTTTTGTGACCCTTCTAATTGCATGAGCCTTTCTTTTACATTACACCAGAATTTTGATGGAGTAGTTTCAATAACTGCTAATTTTCATTCACCATGCTGTGCTTTAGAGTTTGTTGTTTAGTCACCGTGGATACATTTGTTACTTATTGTATTGATTTTGCATTCATCACTTCAAGTTGAACAGAAATATGGAATTATAATAATAATAATAAAAATCCTACAAAATGATGTAGTGTGTTTATAGAGTAAGCCAAAAGCCAATGAAAATAATAAATTTCTGTTAACTGTTTTAATAGGTAGATGTTTTGCACTTAAAAACATACATATCTACCCCAAAGCAACTTTTGGTTGCATTTATCATTAAGTTAATAATTTAGCATAAGATGTTGTGACCACTCTCAGCAGCTCCGAGAGGAGAAGCGGTGGGTGGCTGTCAGTGCCACAGCGCTGATGTTGAACACTGATAACAGGGGACCTCCTCTAGTCCTGCTCAAGGCAAGGGCTCTGCTGTGGCCAGTGGTCATAGCTGGACGCTGCCACCTCTACCTTAAAAGGTCCTGCCAGCCACTGCTGCCTTGGCTCGGCCACTTCGCCAACATTGTGCCTTCCTCGGCCTGGCAGCGCAGGTGGCTTGCAGGATCTGTTTCGTCCTGTGAGTGCGGTGGCCCCTGTGGCCACCCCTTGGTCTGGGTAGCCAGTCTCCTGGGGTCAGGTGGAAAGCGCTCTTTGCCTTTTGGGAGGGGAAGGGGGAGAACTTTGGTTGTGTGCTGTGCACCGGCACCATACGTGATGGTTGTCGAACCGGAGGAAATGCTGCAGTGATATTGCAGTTACGGGACGGTGAGAACTGGTCCCGAGGGCTCGGTAAACCCTGACTGGAATTGAGAGGGAAGCCAATCCTCCAACCCCGCTGTCAAAAAAATTACCCCCCTTGCCCTTACTGAAGAAGCACAACCAAAACAAGAACTAAAATTAAAATTTACAAAGACAGCAAAAATAGAGCCTTTTACCTTTCCTTTCTTTTTTCCTTTTTTTTTTTTTTTTCCCCCTTCCCCCCCTGCCCCCTATGAAGCTGTTACTGTTTTAAGTAACTTCTGTTCTCAGTGTTTCCATTCACATTATATAGGAAATCTAATATATTGGGGTGGAAATGAATATCCTGTAGGATAAAATAATAGAACTGTTAAGGGGAAAAAACAAACAATTTTTGCCTGAAAATGTCATCACATTTCTGCTTGCATGTTGGCTGTTTTCGGTGGGGTTTTTTCAGTCAATGTTGTAGAGTGTAGTAATTCATCTGCATACATACTACTGTTCTGAGTATCACTTTTTATTTCTGGAACACTTTCTTGTAGAAGAGATTCATGCTGGATGAGTCATGGAAGAAAAAATACTCCCCTCACACCCCAAATCTCACCACCTCTTTAAAGAAAACACACATTGTACAAACCAACCAACCAACCAACAAAACCTGTTTCAGCAGTTTCAGTGAAAATATTTAGCTGTCACCCATTTGTTTTTAGGAAGTTGTATTTCCTTCTAGGTTAGAGAGTGTGGAGGCCTTTCACAGCATTTCTGTTTGTCTTCATTTAAGGCAGGATGAACCGGTGATAATAAGGCTGTGCTTTTAAAATGTCTTGAGAAACACAGATACTGGATTATTAACTGTATTTTATCACCAGTCATCTGCAGTAAGAAAGTGTAGTTAATATATAATGGATACTGTATGTGACAGAAGAATTCAGCTGAGCAAGCCAATGTATAGGATCTTGAAATCTGTAGGAGCCTGATGTTTATACTTGGAACATTACAGCCTCCTGGGCAGTGAAGTTCATATCTGGAAGTACTGAATAATCATTAATGCATGTATACATAATAATTAAAAAAAAAAATTCTGTTTGAACTTACAGGAACTGCTCTGTGCTACATTGTAGCCTTTTAGATTCTGTTACAGAAATTGTTAATTTAAAATACTTCTAAAGATATCCAGTATGTTGCCATAAATAAAGGGTGATTTCACCATTTCACAGAGTCATTCCGAGTGTTACCCTTCTTGTGGGTGGCAGAATTGCTCCAAAACCAAAATCAGAATTAATGGTTTCTTGCTTCATTAGAGAAGATTAGATCACGGTTGCCTCAGCTGAAGGTCCTTTAACAGAAAGTGTGTGTGTGTGCACGCGCGTGCATGCATGCACGTGAATGTGTGTCTGTACATATTTTAACTGGAATGACTGTGGAATCTAATCCTGCATCCCTTATTAACAAATGTCTTGCTTCTATTAAGAAATGAAATGTTAACTAGAAACTGGATTTTTAAGATTTTCATTATGTCATGCCTCTGTCCTTTTTCATCTTTTTTCCTAAAAGAAAATTAATATAAATAATTTTTATAACATACTTTAAAATAATGAGAGCCTTTGGGTGCAGAATTATCTCAGAGTCATATGGCTTCTACCTCTCTGTGCCTGTGTGCAAATATCCTTCCATATTATTTTGATTTTGTTTTATAACCTGGTGGCAGTTCTAGAAATTGTTGCAATTACAAAAATGTTAATCGGGTTACAGGAATCCTTTCAAAGCTTTTGCCTCTCATTGCACTAAAGAAGATGGTGGTACTTGAAAAAGAAATATATTTCGACTCGATAAAGGAAATATTTCAATTTGGTGTTAGATCATGAAAAGTTCTTGAAATACAATAGAGGTCATAAGGGCTTCAGTTTTAAAAAGGGGTCATTACATGTAATATACTGCAAAGATTAGTTTTGCAGCTGAAATTGCGTAGATGATTGGTAACATTCAGACAAAATGCAGCAAAAGTATTTGGCTAGAAATACCAAAGCCTGAAGTGTCTAGGATTGTACTTGAATCAAATTGCTGGGGTTGAAAGTGGGAAGAAGCTTTGCTCTGTTGTAGGGCTAAGCTGTCATATGGCAAAGCCACATTCTGCAGCTCATCCTGTATTCTTAGTGATTTTAGCAAACGCTTCTGCAAAGTCTGTTTAGGGGTGAAAAATCTTAATACGTGAAGCTTCATTATTGGCATGCTCATATAGTTAGACCTCCTTGTCCATTTTGTTGACCACTTCTTTCAGTTTATCAGTCTGATGCTCATGAACATGTTCCCCTCAAATAATTATTTATTTTTTTTCTGTGTACATATGCCATAAAGAGTTACTCCAATCATAAGCATGGCATGACAGCCTAAAGAAGTTTACAAGGGTCTAGATCAAATGTGAAATAAGAAAATGCAACTGTAATTTGAAATTGGAATTGTAACGGAGGCTTTTATGAAAGTTTAATTATTATACATCCTTGTCTCTTGTTAACATCTATGATAATACAGTTCTGTCTCTTTTGATGCTTAAAATTATATCCATTTAAAACTCCTTTAGGTTTGAAAAAAAGTCATCTTGAGTGCTTTTCTAGAGCATTTAAACAAAAGCACTTGTTCTCTGTTTTTTTTTCTTTTTTATTTTTTTTCCCTATTTCTGCTTTGGCAAAGGTCACAACTATTTTAAAAAGTTGGGGTTAGATCAATCTATTTATTTTTTTAATACCTCAGCTAGCTGGCTGAACCAGTTGCTTGGAAATCATGGGAAATTCTTTCATCACTATGGGATCAGGTCCTGGCTGTATTACCCAGCCAACTAATTTACTCTGTTTTATAGTCCCTGCAGATTTCAGAATTTAAAACCATAATGTATCACTTGCTTTTCAAGTAAAGCTTGAAAAGCTCCTGGGGTTTAGTAATGTATAGTATCTTCATCTCTGAAGCAGTTAGAGGAGATACAAAAATGAGATTGACTGGGAGTGTCTGCTAACTGGTATGGCCATTTGAAATTTTAGCATATACTTAGGATCTCAAAGGACTCTGGCTCATATTAGTAATTTTGATACTGTGTATTGTTTATGCGTTCTTTCTTAGGACGCAAACCAGCAGTCTCTTCACCAATTCTCTCCTTCATAAAACAAGATAGAGCCTAAAAAGTGGGTTTATGTTAGAAAATCATCTCTGAATATTAAAACTGCTTTCTTAAGAACAAAGGAAAAAAACCCAGGCTTAATTTACTCTTTGATTATCACTTCACATTGATTCTCTTATTTATTTACTTTTATACTGTAATTGAAAAAGCAGATGGACAGTACAGTTCATTCAAATGAAAGCCATGAAAATTTTCTCAGCTTGTTTTGTTCTTGTTGACCTTGTTTGCTCAGTTTGTTTACTATGAAGTGTAGTAAGTTATGTAGACAGAGGGAGATAATGGCTGTGTTTTCCAATACAGTTACTCATCGTTGCGCTAGGGATCAATATTGAATGAAAAAAAAAGAAAAAAAAGGAAAGAAAAAAAAGTCAAAAAACACAGACCCTTGGCAAGACCTGCAATTGTGAATGCACAAGGAAGGAGTAGGTGGGGAGGAAGCCAGTCTTGGCACCGCAGGCAATATCAGTGCTCTTCTTACTAAGCCAAGTCATTTTTCAGTAGCAACCTGAGGGTCTGCTGTCTCTATAGTGCAATGTTTAGCAAATTAGTTTTTGTTTGCTGGTATTTACCTGTGATAGCAAATCCACTCACCTCCTGTCAAAACCAGCCATGTATCAGGAGCATTTAGTTTGCCAGATATGTGACTATTATATAGCAAGCACGCTGCTCCTTTGTTTTTCTATTAGTACTGGTAAGTTGTGCTGCTGTGAGCAGCAAATTTTTCAACAGTGGAAGTTGCATGAGCTTGTCTGCCTTTAGATAGCACAGAAAAAAATAATATCTTTGCTTCAACTCTTCATGCAGCATCTGTTATTTTCAGTAGCCATTTTTATTTCTTTAAGAAGAAAAAACAAACAGGCATACATAAAATGACCTACTCTCCTATTTAACTTTGCAATTCCTGTATTTGTAAAGGACAAATTCTAACAAGTCAAACAGGCTATAAAATGTTGTGTATGCATATGTAAAGATATATTTAAATCATTTCCTTTTTTGTCTCCTTCTCTGACTGAGGGCATGGCAGATGCATGAATATGGGTGCTGTAAAGCCATTGTAGTGCATTATTTCTAGTATCCTTACACGATTTTAGTGCTCAAGACGTGATGTAATCATTTACAAACATTTGTCTCGCCAGTCCTGACCACAGTCTGTCTACCTTGTAAAACTGGTTATTTAGTCCTCCTCTCCACATACAGTGCTAGGGCAGTCACACTAACCTCCTAATAACACATCTAGTTTCTGTTGGTTTAAATCTTAGTAGCACTGAGTACTCAGAAATTGCACTGGTCCACATGGTATGATTTTTCTCTCCCCTTTCTTTCTTTACTGAGAAAGGTTCTGAATTAACTCTTTTTCTTTTCAATTGGGTTGAAGTAAAAATTTTCAATACATTTATAGATTCCCAGTGGTTTTCCCTTTTTCCTTTTTTTTTTTTTTTTTTTAAACTGTAGTATTTTTATAGAACATAAAAGATATCTTCTTACATAGGTACTGCTGACAAACTTACTCAATGCTAATTAGCAGCCCACCATTTGGGTTCCTGTGGGTTCAGTAGGACATCTGACATCTCTTTGGATATGCTGTATAGAAAGAGCAGTGCCTTGCAGAAATACCTATCTATGGTCAGATCCATGTATATGAGGTGAGTATCCTTCGTATTAGCATTTATCTCTACACACTTTAACAGTACGTGCAATAGTTTACCTTTGCCACACATGCACATTTTCAAGGTAGAAAGCATCAGTGTCCTTAAAGAGGTCCATCACTACACATAAATATCTGCCCACACAGATACGCTCCTTTGCATGAATGAACTTACTGAATGTAATAAACAAAGACTGAAAGGCTGAAAATACCTTAAAAAAATAAATCAAAGCAACATTTGAAATCTCACTAACAATGTAGATACAATCAAAATGTGATTGTGGAAAGCCTTAGAGTGTGTGAAATGTATATAAACTCTGCTGGCAGAGAAAGACAGGCAGGCAGCAGGTAAAGCGCTGCGGCGCAGCAAAATGATATTGGCAGCACCACCCTGCACAAGCACCCCAAGATGACTGAATGAAACTGCTCTGTTTTGCCCATCGTGAGTAACTTGAAGCAAAATTGTCATCATATGGTATCATCAGCACACAGGGAAGAAAATTTATTTAAATAGCCTGAAATTAACCTTGTGAAGGCAATGAACGATGATGCTACGCGTCACTGTGGACACCCAGGCAATTCTACAGATTTTGGGAAGATAATACAGATGTGTATAAAATTAATTTATTGTTATTGCCTATTCTCCTATTCCCTCATTTTTTTTTTTTCCTAAGTTAAATATATCCAAAAGAATCAATGTAGTGAGGAAAAGCAGCATGGAACTATCTCAGGTAGGCGGTTTTTGATGATACTTAGCATTGAAAAAACATTAACAATTAATACTCCTAAAATATCCCTCAGTTTATTCTAACAATGTTCATGTGATTTGTATAAGCTTTTTGTGCATTTCTAGTAGGAAGATTTCTTCATGGGAATATTCACAAAGATAACAATTGCATGATACTTTATTGTAATTTATTAAAGGAGTTTTTATTTTAAAAGCTATGCCAGAACATTTTCAGCAATACAAAGCTAACTTCAGATTCATCTGGAAACAGAAATAGTGCCATGTGACCTCAGTATATAGTCAAATGAATTATGAATGTTTTATATCAAATATCGGTTTGAGAGACCTCAGCTGAGCTAATGTCTTCCAAATCACAAAGATAAGAAGAAATAACGTTCGTTCTAAATCGTTAGTCCTTTCTAGGAGTCACCCAGTGATAGATGGCTAATATTGTTCAAGAATATTTAAAATAACAGATAAGTTAATCTTCTAAGAAGTCTTCCCAAGGTGCCTGTGATGGGCAGATCTCCAGTTTTGCAGGTTTCTGTTGATGTAGCCAACTTCAGTTCTAGTAAATAGTGTAGGGAGATGATTTTGATAGTATATTGGTTGAGGTAATATTGATGGTTTGTCTGAAAGAAGTTGGACAGTTTTTGAAATCTGTTGATATAATGTATGTATGGCAACTGCTAGCAGGTACAAAAAAAAAGCTCTTGCAAGTTCAAGAATCTTTCAGCAAAAATTGAGCTTTCCTTATTGATATTGTTTTTACTGAGTCAGATCTGTTCTTCATAATGAAGGAGGAAGTTTTCAGAAAGTAATTATTATTTGTAATGAACTGTGAAAAGTGTTGGACTGTGTTAATAGATTTGCTTGAACTCAATTTCATTTACTGGACCTAACATGCTGAGAAACTTCCATGGCCCCCAGTAAAGTAAGAGTTTCAACTGTGCTGGAAATATTAAATCAGACCTAGTCTAATTAAGGTAACTGTCAAATAATTTGTAACAGTTATGTTTAATATCTCAAATAATTTCAGATGTGAATTAAATGCTCTTTAAAATCTTAAAATGATCATCAGCAGTGTAATCAAACTTTGTCAGCCACTTGGCCAGCAGATCTGAGGGTGGAGGGTGTTGGCATGCCCAGCAGCATGGCCACAATGCATTTCTTCCTCACCTGCCACCAGCCTGAAAGTACAGGAGGAAGGATGTATCTGCTTGGGTTGCAGTTCCTGCTCCAAAAGTTGTTCCCTGTCTCTTTGCACAAGAGAATGTGATGGAAACATGAGCCTGGGCAGTTGGATAACTTAAATTGCATTGCCCTTGAATGGGGAGCCCCAACGATGGGAAGATGCACCTGCAGCAGGAATATGCTGTTGTGGATCTCCCCATGCTAGAGGAGCTCTGCACACCTGCGGGGGGAAGACTCTGCCAGTTCCTTTGTCCGCCTGAGCTTTGATGGTTTCCATAGAAAGGTTCAGGAATTAACAGGCAAGGAAAGCTATGTTGATTTTTTTTGTTTTTCAGGAAGTGGTTTAAAACCACCAATCTCTTTTCCAGAAGCTAGCAGCTGTCCATATCAGTTCTCATTCTCATTTTTAAAAAAACTAAACCAAATCAAAAAAAAGCCACCAAGAAAACTTAAAGCTACCATGACTGTCATTCTTAGGTTTACATTTGCAAGGAGTTCATCTATGTGGATAGGATGGGGGCTTGCAAGCTTTTCTGATTATGTACAAGTTATGCAGAGTATCTCTTAATTCACAGTAGTCCTATTTAAATTATGTTCTCTTTCAAGGGGGCACCCTCTCAAGTGATTCGTTGAACTGGAATATCTCTTTTGTCCCATTAAGGCACATTATTGGCAATATCATTAAAGAAATCAGAACAATTCAGTGAATAGTAGTTTATGGTGATTCTCCTCCAATTAACAGACGCTACACTAGTTAAGCAAAACAGCAGTGGTAAGGAAAAGCTGAGGTTCATTCTTCCCCCTGAAAGCAGAGGAGACTTAACATTTTTCTTAAAGCATCATCTCATACAGCTCTGTTGAAGTTTATGACCACAAATCATACCAGGCTATCATTTCTGTGGGTTTGTAGCTCAGCCAGAAAAAGCTGCATGTGGGAGAAGCTCATTTCTAGTCTGCAAGATTTTAACATTTCCAATTGTGTGCCTGGAGCTGTTGAACAGACATGTATTAAAATTGTATATGGGTAAGAATTTCTAGTGACAAGGAAACTTTAATTTGTTATTAGAATGTTGATTTAACTTTTGATTGTGTCATATTGGAAAGGCCAAATAACGTTATACTGTTATAATTTCAAATTCACTATTTATTTATAGTGAATTTTAGGGGAAAAGAGATAAAATCTTGTATTAAATCTTGTCTAGTAGGAGGTCATTGCCCGTGCAGTTAAAGTAAGAGCAGTAACTTAAGAAAATATTATTAAAAATAGATTTCCATGGAAAAAAAATTAAAACATTTCTAGTCCCCTCAGGTGTGTATGTGCATCCACTGCCTTACATTTTTTCAGTGTGCAGTAGCCCTCTAAGAAATAGTTCATGCCACCTTTTCCTATCTTTCAATGAAGAGAATGAATCCTGAAATCACATGAGGTGGCAAACTTAACACCAAGGGGTTTTCTGGAGGCAGTCTTTTGGGCCTTTTTTTTTTAAAAAAAAAAAAAAAAAAAAAGTTAAGACCATCTCACTCACATCTGCAGAAGAAGTTGTAGGGAAACACTGAAGGGTCTTATTAATGCAAGAAAGAGATGTTCTGGTGGGAACAAAGTTTTCAGCTTATACTTGCAAGAGCAAGTGGCCTATTCACTTCAAGCTATCGGATGCTGAATTATACTGACTTTCTCAGTCTCTTTTTATTGTTTTTGGGTCTCCACCAGTCTTGGTAGTCTGAGTCTACCAATTTAGTAACATGACCAGACTTGGTCTTGGTAATGCTCTATAAAAGTCAGTGTCGAACACTGCACATTGGGGCAACCTAAACATGAACTCTTCATTGCTTTCTTTTGTGTCCATGCTGCAATGTTATTTACATGCAACTGTAAGCACTTCGTAACAGTTCTGTTAATACGATTGATTCTTGACCTTGGACACAGAGATCCATTTTACTTTTACAACTTTCGTAACTGAAAATAGTCATTTAGCTGAACACCTGAGTCATTTGTTGCTGTCTATGAACTTAAATGTTAGGTTAAGTGAGAAATAAAATCTGGAATTTTTTTCACATGTGGTAGCAACAGAATCTACATAGCAACACCAAACAGCTGTGTGTGCTCTAAGTCTTCTTAACCTATTTTAAGTATAATTTAGCCATCTGAAGAGTGTAATAAATAAATCCTAACACTCCCCATTTAGCTTATATCTTCATCCGGACAAGATTACTACATATTCTGCCCAAGTTCAAGTGAAACAGCATAGTCAGAAGTACAGGTTTTCAGAGTCTTTTCTCAGATGTTAAATCAAATCTTTCTATAATGCATAAACAAAGACAACAGATCTGTGAAGCTACAGATACCCAGTGTCTGAGTTAGAAGAGCAGAAAGTGTAGGGTCCCAGCCTGATGCAGAGAAGTGTGCCAGCATTGGTGGTTTGGGGCTGAAGAAGGGTGTGCAGATCTTAAATTTTATCATGGCTTGGCCAATGTCCACTGAAACTTTCTCAGCGTTTCAGGTTAACACACCCAAAACACTCTGCTGTGAACCAGGTGATTTATGTTTAGTTGCAACTCCAGATCTGTAAAATTGGCTTGAACATAGGCTTTGGAATGCAACCCTTATACAAGCAAGCTGTGTTTGGTTTCAGGTTTCTTAGAGGCTTGCATGCAAAACCGCCTCATTGCTTGAATTGATACCTTTAATTAAACAGATTCAGTGCACTGCAATAGTTGTCCTTTAGTATTACAGTTCAAATTAATATCCAGTGTAACTCTCCTTAACTAACTGGAATTATGGAGAGATAGGAGAGATAGGCCTCTTTTTCTCAACACACTGTGTTTTTCAGTAAGTTTATGGGGCTTTTTAAATGCCGTTTCTAGATCCAAGAAGTATCTTCTTGTCTCTGGAATGATCCTGTTCTTTTTTAAAGATGTGATGTCAGAAAGAAAAGATACACGTCTTAGTGTGTCTTTGGCAATATGCTTAGAGTACCTTCATTTTCATCTTATGTTTACAGTTTCATGATGTGTTTCTCGTCTTATGTGGTGCATCTTGGTGGTTTGTGGGCTTGTTTTGTTTTCAAAGAAAGTAGTGCCAAATTCTGAATTATGCAAACAAATTCTCTCCTGTATATGGTGATGTGAGTCAAGTATTCAGGATTTTAATTCATCCTTCAAATTGCGCACCTTTAGTAAAATTTTAATTCCTTTTTAGTAGAATAGCAATTCTCGTTGTTTAAAACTCATTGTTATGGAACATTTTGAATGTTTAGTCAGATAGTCATGCAAATAACAGATAGACCCTACTTCTGCATGCATGAATTAAAAAGGAATTAACTTTTCTGATGTCATTCCACTGATGGGAGAATTGGAATAGTTAAATATATGCAGAACTATTTGCAGGACTGAGGTTTGTCTCTGGTTTAGCAAATCCTTGCATTTCTATAGCAATCTGACAATTGGTTGGCTCACTTCAATGGTTTAATATAATTTCATTTTCTTGGAAATGTACTGTAAGATTACCTCTTATAGAAAGCAAAGATGATTACAGTATGTGAGGCTTCCTCAACTCCTTAGCAGTTGAGCGGGAGGATGGGGGGAGGGATCCAACTTGTCAACACATGGTTCCATTGAAGGCTCTTAGCACTTGCCTTGCCCTTTTAGCTTCTCAGCTATTGTAAGGTTCCTCTGATCAGATTAAGATACCAAATTCATTAAAATTCAAAGGTGGTAGGTTTTGGAGGGGGGTGACTTGCTCATCTCCAGTAATAAAAACATATTGAGAAATCACTTGAACTATTTGATATACAATTCAATTAAATAAATATTTGTTGCCTAATTTGAGGGGATTACTTTTCTATTTTAATGTGAAAAAGTACTAAAAATATTGGAACATGTAAAGTAATGTGATGCAGAGAAGTCAAATGATCATTATAACTTCACTCCAAATAGTAAAAGCAAAGCAATGCAATGACTTACAAGGAGAAGAGCAAATACTTTCATTTATAACATACTCAATAACATCGGGAATTATAATAGCTAGACTTAACATTATGAAGCTGCATGGTTCTGATCCTTCTGATCTACATGGATTATCAGAAAGGTCTGCACAGGAATCTTTCTCCTCTTGGTGCTGTATTCTACTGTATCATGGTTATAAGGCCTAGTAGCAATGCCTTTAAAAAAACACATTTGCTTTAGTGTTTCTCAAATAATTGTTATGTAGCAGAAACCAAAGTTAGTTCTTCTGTTTTGTTTGGTCTTTCTAGCAGAGAGAGGCTTAAAAATAAAATAAAACAAAACATGTCAACTAAGACTTTTTTTTTTTTTTTTGTGGAGTGACAGTTTTAGTGTGTTATGCCCAAGGCTTGATTTTTTGTGGGCACCTTAGTAACGAGGTAGATGAAAGATAGTCTTTGAATGGAATGAATGGAAAAGTCTGAGGTGGGTTGTTTTTATGCTAGGCCTGTTTCTAGATATATTTACAGTTAGTTCAAGAAATGCTGAAATCTAGACCATGAATAACAGTGAAAGCAAAATTGGTGAATGTCTAACCTGAGTTTGTGATGCACTCAAAGCGAAATTTTAATAGCTATGTAGGGCAATAAGTAAATATTCTGAGCAGGGTGAATGCATGAGCAAGAAGGGAGCTCCCTAAAAAGTTATTTAAATGTTTTATCTCTCTCCCTGATGTTTAGTTCCTGGGACAGGGACTACAACATTTTAAGATCCCTTGACAGTGGACTAGAACATAGGTAGACTGACTAAAGAGCAGGCAAGGAAAGGTACTATTACTTGAGCTCTTACCATATTCCTTTTTCTTTAGAGAGGGTTTCAGGCTGCTCCTGACCTATGTAAAAAAGCAGATGAATAGTATTTGTCCTTTTCACCATGCCTTGCCATCTCTAGCCAGCAGTGAAATCTGCACGTTGGTATGCAGACCATTCCTTGCCACCTTTTATAGCACTGAGGGATTTAGGGTTTGGGTTTGTTTTGTTTTTTCTTTTAGAAATTCTCCCATATAAAATGGTAACCAAAGACACACAAGATAATCTTCTGCAGCCTTTTCTTTACTGCTACAGGCTGTGTGGTCAACTCAGGAAACCTTATGACAAAATCTGTGTCAGAACCTATAAAAATTTCTTTGCTTTTTCTGTGAGGAAAAAGTTCTGAATGCATTGAATAATAGCATGTAGATTTATCATGGAATAATTTCATGTTGCATGATAGTAAAATGCTCTTAAGGAACATCTGGATAGGATAACAGAAAAGCTAAAAAATCATAACTGATTTCATATAGCTTAAAGAAATATGAACATATTATTCGCTTAGGTTTGTCTTTTTTGGCCAATAGTTTATGCTACTTTACTGAAAATTGTTATGTGTAAATGTAACTGGATTGTAATCAATGGAATTACCCACCAACAAGAACAATTTATATTAGCCAGGGGCAGGGATTCCCATTCATTAAATCTGTGGAGGACAAGCCTTTATCTATTTCTGTGGATGCAGCCTGGAGCGTCCAACATGTCATGGATTAGATAAATTGGGTCTGACATGCCTGTGTTTCTGGAAAACAGGACAAAAATTTCTTTTGTCCTTTGTGTCTTGTTGGCAAAAGCAGTTGTGCTTTCCCCCTACCTATAGAGAATGACAGGAGATAATTTTCCTTGCTTGAAAACTTTTTTTCTAAAATTTAGGCATGTTTTACATAGAGATATAAAAAATGGACCTGCCAGCATTTTCACAAGTATCAAGAGGACAGTCAACCTACTTACTGCCACGTATTCCAGCTCTCAAATCATTTGCCTAAGTGAGCTTCATCAGGTGTTAAGCTTGTCAGAATCGAAGTTTCCACAGCCCTTCTTTATAAATAGTCATTATGTTAGAGCTTCTCTACTGAAAAAGAATGTATTCACTTTCCCAGAAAGACACTAGCCCTGTGGTCAAGGGATTTTTGTGGGCTGCTGGAAACACAAGCTAAATTCCTTTGTGAAGTGAGTACACATTTACACAAATCTAAACTGCTCCAAAAAGAGGTTATTGTGCAAGTATTCCCAGTTAGTCAACAGCCCAACTATTGGGACATTCCCCTGAGGCATTGGGGACTTACAGAACAGACTTCAATATGGGCCTTTGATTAAAATACAGACCTTAATTTCTTTAAATCTTTGAAACTTTTGTAAGGATTTTCTTCCATAATAAGTAGATGTGAGAGTGTAGCTTACATGTAGATCTGCAGAGAAGACAAATTCTGATGGAACTTTGTAACAGAAAAAAGTTAAGTTTGATGGTGTCTTCTCTCGCTCTCCTATTCACAAGCAGTGACATCTTGAATCAAAGCATCAGCCAAAATGTCACAGAAGTATAGTTATGATTAGTTATCCATAACTTTGTGATTGCAGGGGCATGTGCAACACCAAAGCCTGATTCAAGGGAGATGGGATTCTTATTGCTTACTGGCATAAAACATGGTTTCAAACTGGTCTTCTATAACAGAACAAAGAGACAGCTTTATAAAAGTGAATTCGAGATAGTCTGATTTGTCATGTTTTTTTCTGCTGCAGAAGAGTCATGGCTGGGATCTGTTAGTGAGAATGATGGTAGCCTGCTTGTGCAGTGGAGCATTTAGATGTTCAGGGGGTTAGTCAAACTCTGTTATTTCAAGACCTCATACCTTTGGAATTTGTACTTCTTTTTTTTTTTTTTGGCAGCTTGGAGTGTTACTCAAATGTGAATTTTTGTGGAGTCTGACTAAGAACCGGATTTTGATGGTTCTGAGCTCTGATGCTTGAGTCTGCCACCATAGGCACCATGAGGAACTCATTGTGCCATAAAACATTTGCAGGACCACTGTTCATTGGCATCTTTAACAGTCTTCCCTGCTCTGATTTGTAGGGAGTTGGATTCAACTTCAACTCCACAGCATTAATATATATGGGCCAGTGCTCTTACAGAACACTATATATTCATGTGATCTTTGTCATAGATAGGAAAACCAATGTTTTCTTCACTAGTCCTAATAAAACTTTCTTATGTATCCTTATCTGTTATATTGCATCATGATGTGGTTTTTTGCTTACACTTTTTGAATATAGAGACTTACTGGTTTATGGAATAACTATTTTATTTTTAGCTGTGTTTATGGAAGCACAATCCCAGTTTTTGAAGGAAATAAAAAGATTTATTCATCATGATGTACTGTGAATTAAAACCTAAAAACTGTTTTCCAGCATATCATATGACACATATTTATCTCTGTTTAAAAAGAAAAAAAAAAAATCGTTTGAATTGCACAAGATCTGTGTGTGATTGCAATAAATAGTTTTTGGCAATGATGTTAGTATTTTTTAGATACAATACAGTTACACAACTATTACTTTTTAAGTATGTTATAACATGTCCTATTTAAACTTCATTAAAACTAAATCTGTGACTGGATATAGAATTTCCATAAAACATCTGTTTAATTGATTCTGGCCAAGGTTCAAATTTCTCCCATTGATTTCCAACATCCCATTCTTTTATTTCCATTCTTGTTCTGCCTGCTGCCTTCTTACTTTCCCTTAGCTTCCCTTTCTTTCCACTTTTCCCCCTCCCAAATTTGATGCAAACACCTTACCCTTAGCATCATCTTGAGGGTTTTATGCTTTATCAACAGCTGCTCTTTCACAGTTGACCCCTTGCTGAACTCAAAAGTCTGTACTGCAGTCCAGAACTGCTAATCATTTGCATCCCCAGTCTTTGTCGGACAAATTAAGAATGGCTGATGTGTTGATCAGTATAGCAAACACAGGTTCTAAGAAAGTTGGTGACAATCTGCAAATTTCTGCTGAATTAAATGACTCATCTTTTCATGCTTGAAGGCTGGTATCTTGTTAGTGTGCATGCTTTTGTCTTATGTGAGTGCCCAACTTGCTTTATTGCAGCCGCTGTAGTTAACCTTCAATTTTGGGCAATGGGGCAACAAAGCAACATCTGATTTCACATCTCCGTAACACAGTGTGATATCAGCTGACTTCAACTGCTTAATGCTGAAGGCAATTACTCTAATGTAATCTTCAAATATTCAGGTGGTACTTACAGGATATGGGAAGATTTTTCTCTCCCCAGAGTGCAATTGGTGCTTTTTTTTTCTTTTTTAATTGCCTGCTGATGAAAATCCAGAGATAAGTCATTGCTGGACACAGTGCATGTATGATTTGAGGTGGCATAAATTTTTATTCTAGTAAGGCTCAAACTTAAGAGTTAACTAAACATTTTATACCTCTCTCAACTTGTCTCTGTGGGGGCAGCAGACAGCCAGGAACTGTCTTTTTTAATTTGTTTCTCAGTACAAAGCATGGGTTGCCTGATAGGATAACTTCAATTTTTCATCAGCTTCTTTTTCCAGAAAGTCTTGGTCACAGATAGAGCCTCAGGCTCTTGGGTTTTTGCACAAACAACTCTATCTCCTGAGGGCTGAAATGGTTTAGTTTCATTAAAGTATGGTAGAATTTTTTGAAAAGTAATGGGTTGGGGTTTAGAGACAATCAGGCCACGTGATCTAATAGTTTTTTCTGGGTTTACATCCTGAGAAAGAATAGTATGAAAGATACTCATCTTTGCTGGTTTGGTTTACTTTTCTTTAAGAACTTCAGATATTTCATTCAGAATATGAACTCAGGTATTTCATGGTGGGAAAAGTTCCTGAGTCAAATAACTTGAAGTATTTTTAATTTAGGAATGCATATAGGAAAAATGATGATATGATGTATAATTTATCTTAACAAGTATCTTTCAAGCCACCATGAATTAAACAGTGCTTCATGTCCAGGAGCCTGTCCTTTTAAAACTCACTTCTGTCTACTGTGGCTGTGCTCACTATCCATTTGTAAATCCTTTGTGTTTGGTTCCACTCTAATTTTTTCTCCCTATTAATGTTCAGTAAGAAATGATACCACTTACTCTTTTGCCTACCTATGAAAGTCCATAAACCTCATAGTTTTAAACATTGTGTTGGGTCTGTGTGTGTGGTGGAGGTTTTTGGTAGCAGGGAAGGGGGCTACAGCAGTGGCTCCCTGTGAGAAGCTTCTTGAAGCTCCCCCGGCTCTGGCCATGGCTGAGCCAATTAGAGATGGTGGCTGCACCTTCTGTGATAGTGTAGTTAAGAAGGGGAATCTGGGAGGAGGAATTGGGACTTGTGAGGAAGAGTTGTGAGGAGGACACCTATGCAAACTCCAAAGTCAGTGGAAGACAGGTGAAGGGTGAGGAGGTGCACTGGAGCAGAGACTCTCCTGCAGCCCAAAGTGAGAGGGAAGGCTGTGCCCTTGCAGTCCGTGGAGGTCCATGGTGGAGCAGATGCCTACCTGCAACCCATGGAGGACCGCACACTGGAGCAGGTAGCCATGCCTGAAGAAGGCCAGGACTCCATGAGAAGAAGCCCCAGCTGTTGTAGTTTGGCACTGGGAGGACTGCAACACATGGTGGGGACCCACGCTGGAGCAGCTTGGATAGAGTTGCATCCCATGGGAACAACTCACAGCAGAGAAAGTTAGTGAAGGACTGTCTCCTGTGAGAGGGCACCATGCTGGAGCAGAGGAAGAATGCAAGGAGTCCTTCCCCTGAGGAGGAAGGAGCAGGGGGACTGACCATATCACCCCGTTCTCTGCCCACCCCCCTCAGCACCGCTGGCAGGGAGGAGGTAGAGAAAGCAGAAGCAAGGCTGAGCCAGGGAAGAAGGGAGGGGTGGGGGGAAGGTGTTTTTAAGATGTGGTAATGCTTCTCATTGTCATACTCTGTTGTGGTGGTGTTGTTGTTAGTGTTTGAATTAAATTGGTGTTCTTTTTTTTTTCCCATAATAAGTCTGTCTTTTGCCCATGACCATAATGGGTTAGTCATCCCTCCCTATCCTTATCTTGATTCCCAAACCTTTTGCGTTACTCTCTCCTTCCTATTCCTGAGGGGAAAAGGGTGAGCAAGCAGGTGCATGATGCTCAGTTGCCCTCTGAGCTCAAACCATGGCAAACATGTGTAGACTGTTTTTTTGTGAATCAAAAATTCTGGGACTGTAATAGTTTCTGATGTGTAAGCATTTGTGTCTTACTGGGAAAGAAAAATGAAAAACATGATTTTGTTTCAATAAGTATGCATTTTTGTTATGTACCTATACATAAGCAGTCCTATGTATGCAAAAACTGCAAGGTTAGTTCAGGGGTGAAACTTGGTCCAGTCCGTGCAACACTGGCATAGATTCACAGAGGTATTTTCATGTCCATTGTTGTGTGCTACCTGTAAGACCAACAGCCAAGTGGATCTATGTAATCATAGACTTTCCATCATTCTTTTCTCTATGCACCTCTCTCTTGTCCTTCCCTTCCTCTCTCTCTGTGGAGCTAGCTTTGACCTGGGCAGACTTTTCTCGTTTGATTCTGCCATCCTTCACCTAACTCAATCACTTCCCAGGTCAATCTGTCTGTTACTCAGTAAAAGAGCAAAGATTTGACAGCTAGCAGAAGAGCAAAGTGGTGCTCTGGAAACACGCAATAACTGTTGGCATTAAGTTCCACTTACTCTTGCATTATGCAGTTAAAAATGTCTAAAAACTACTTCCAGTGAATTAGTAATAAAACTTGGTGAAGTTGAGCTTTCCCAGTGCTAAATGGAAGACACATTGCTACAGAGCACTATCTTCAGAGAGTTTACTAGTGGAGTGTGTCCATTTCATAACATTAGTTATATATTTGTCTCAGTTGTATGCTTGTTTCATTTAAAGTAAAGACATCAGAAGCTAATCGTTATTTCTTTCCCAAGCATGCTTTTGAAAAATGGTACTTTTAAAATTGCTAATATATTCATCATAAAAATGAAAAATTCTTTGAAAATCTATTTGTGATACAGTGTTCTTCTGATTAATAGCCCTTGGAAATCCGTACTCATTATACCATAAACATGACCTTTATAAAAACATCAGAAAAATCCAACTGCAGAATATGCCAGGTCAAGATTTTTTTAAATGTCAAAAAGTGTAAAACTTTAAAATTAATGTGCTTTTTATAATACTTGTCTGATGCTTGTATTTTTGCTTTATTTTATGTGTTTATTTATGGTGGGGGTTTTTTTTGGGTCTTTGTGGTTAGGGTCTGTTGGGAGACTGATCCCAGGGGAGCACACGTTGGAATAAGTCTTAATGCCCTTCAGCAACTTCTTCCCTGTCATCCAATACTTAGGTCCATTTAGTTTGTAACAGCATTTTTGCTGGGCCTGTAGTTCATTAGATCTGGTAATATCTAGTAGCCCTCCTGTAGAGGCTACTAACCACATACCCTGACCTACTGGTTAGGAGCCCTCCACGATGCACTAGTCAGTAATGGTGCGCTGTCAGAAAATTTCTCCTTCCTATTCCTGAGGGGGAAAGGGTGAGCACTGTCAGAAAATTTCTCTATCTGCTGAAAGCTGTAGAGAAACACTGTACATGGAGTTTTGGGGAAATGCACATCTGTAACATTGTGCCCTTCCTCTAATGCCATCAGATTGCAGTGCTCCTCTGAAAACACCCATGCTTCTCATACACCTCAAGATGCACCTTAGCTTGAGTCTGAATCCTTCCACTGCAGGTTGGAAACCATAATGTTGGTAGCTGCTTTATGTGGGAATAGCTAGCCAAGATTGAAGACCTTATGGTCATGAGAAGAAAAGGAAAAGCTGTTTTTCCTTTGATATCTGGACAAACTTTTCTGGCCTGGCATTACTGCTTGGTGGTAGAAATGTCTATATATATTTCTAGATTACTCCAGGCAAGGCAGGCTTTTCACTTCCTTTGATTCACTTTCTTATTAAAGAAAGTAGAAAGTTGTATAAAATATGAGCGGTAGGGGAAGGAACTGCAGAATAGAGCTGGGAATACATAGTTTGCCAAAAGTAAAGAGAATTATTAGTGCAGATGTGGACTCATCAGTCCACTCATCTTCCCTCTAGCATTTACAACTGGGAAGGGAGAACGGGTTTTAGCATTGTCTTTGCTATCATGAGATCACTCAAGTCTAAGTGAAAGTGCATTCAGTTCATTACTAGACTAAAACCAGGGAAGGATGTTGCAGTGCTCAGAGCACTAAATTTAGGGACCTAGGGCTCAGTTCCTTGACCTGCCACAGTTTCCTTTATGAGCTGTGAGCAGGTGACTTATGCTGTCTGTCCTAGGTTTCTGGGTGAAAAATGGGGATAATCTCTTGCCATGTGGAAATGTCCTGATACTTAATACCAGAATTGGTATTGGAGAAAAATAAGAATACTGGGTATTCAACGTTTGATTTTGTTTTGTAAGGCAAACAGAAAAGCTCCTCCATTCTCAAGAGGGAGGAAAGCTGAGGTTCATGGGCATTTTGCTTTTTTGTTTTCTCCCAATCCATGATGCTGGCAGGCTTGGGCTTTCTGATTCTCTGGTAACTGGCATGGCTGATACTTGGTATGGGCAGCTGGTAATAAGCAAGGTGGCCAAACTAGACAATTTCTTGTTGTTTCCTTCTAGAAACAACCAAAACTTTATAGAAAGTGGAACATTCGTTTTGGATCATTTTATTTTCAGTGATCCAAAAGCTTCCAATAGGGGAAAAAAAATCATCCAAATTTGTCTGACCAATCGGAATAAAACCTCAAAGGATTCTGAAGAGCTCAGTTAGGTAGGTCATGTTGCTAAAATAAAAGGCTTAGTTGCTGTCCTTGTGCAATTTATAATCCATAGAAGAAGTTGCCCATAGTGAGTTAGTGGAATTCATTGCTAGACAGTGTTAAGTACTGAAGTTCACATCATGGTTTTTCAGTAAGTTTTATTTAATATAAAAAAAATTAAAATTAATTGGTAAACTGTTTCCTGTGGGCATAGCATATTCTAGATATGGGGGAAAAGGGGTGATACTTTGTGAGGTTCATGGAGGCTCTGATATTAGTGTCCTTGTGGCCTAAGGTGGGTAGGGTCTGTACAGTGCTGTGCACTTTGATCCTATTCAGACAGGCTGGAGTGTCTGAATTATCTGTAACCTGGGCCCGCCTGTCTGTTAACACAGGTGGATTATGGCAGAGGAACAGGAGGGAAGAAGGTAGCAAAAAGGGAGAAGGAACCTAAGCTTGCTTACTAGAAGTAAGGACAATGATGAAAGAAGATAACAGATATCAGAGTATTCATGCAAATTTGTCTCTGCATTTTTCTAGTCCAGCATCATAACAGTAGTTTCACAGGATTCTACACAACGAAAAGAGAAATCTACTCCTTTAGGTGTACAGAGGGGTACATTTTTCAATCAAAATTCTTGTATCAGGATATATGTGTTTATTTTTTTCAAAATGCTAGTAAGTGTGAAAGAAAAGACTTCAAAAAAAAGCAGTATGATGCATAGCTTCAGGCGTCTAAAACTATAATAATAATAAAAAGAATTTTTTTTCTGAACTAGCTCACTTTGCAGGAATCGCAGAATAAATATTGTCTCTAGACAAAATAATACTTTGTATAGCAGCAAGTGACCAGAGCTGATTCAAACTTTCCAGGTGAATAGTATATGTGCTGAAAAATGCACTTTATAAATAAATAGTGGGTACTGATTTGTGCCAAACTGGAAGAGTTTTACTTTTTTTTTTTAAAAAAAAGGGAGGGAGAGAAAGAGATGAGAAAATATTTGAAAATGTTTTTGTAATGAGTAGTTTTGAATTGTTTGGCTTTGGATGTTTGAAATTTGCCAATATTTACATAATAAAAATGGTTAAGTATCCAAGTACAAACTATAGAATTTCATTTTGGGTGAAAGAAATGTTTCAGCTGACACAATGATTTTATTTTTTCCCCCCCTAATTGTCTTTTTTTTTTTTTTTTTTTGGTTTGCCCAGTGAACTGAAAAATCAATTACTCGCAGATCGCCACAGCTGAGACAGTGTTGCATTCATCCTCATCAAAGCGACTAGCCACTGTTAACATTACTAACAGCAAAACCTATGAAAGGAAAGCTTTTATTGCCACACAGTGTACTTGATCCTCAAGCTGTCTCAGGAGAGTCAGCGGGATAGAGGCTGGTGTGGTTGGAGCCCCATTTTAAGAGTGGTTCTTTTCTAGTGGATGTCACATATTTAGTACAGTTGGGTTTTTCCATTCTTTTCTGTATCTAAACAGGGTTTATATGAAAAAATATTGTGTTTAAATATGGATATCCTAATTTTTAAAATATTCTTGAGATCATTATATAATGAAAGCACTCTCCAAAAAAAGTCTGTGAACAATGCAGGGGCCAAAAGCACTTTGCTTTAAGGTCCTCATTTCCCCTTCTAAAAAAAACCCACAAAAAATACCCTCCCCCTCCAAACAACAACAGCAAAAAAACCCTACAAGGAACTGCGTTCTAACTCTGTAAATAGTCAGAAAACTGATTTTCTGAGCAATAAATTCTCAACAGGCATCGTGTTATTTGTTCACACATAACATCTTTTCAGCCCGTATGGAATAATATGTAGCTTATTAATATTAAATATTTAAAATTAAAAGTGTATCCATTTATGCACATAAAATGTACAGGTTACATGTTAGCTAACTTTCTGTATGCTGAGGTCATATTTCAATCACTTGAGTAGTATAATAACCACTAATAAGTAGTCTGGTGATTAGGTGAAGCCTATTTTGCCATGTCAGGTTAGATCACTGGTACTACTTATTATGGAACTTAAGTTACCTTTAAAGCGACAATCCAGCAGTTTTTAAGAAAAGTGTCTGTTGCAAAAATGAAGGCTATCATACAGTGATAAAAGGGAGCATCCTAGTGATTATAGGTCACGACAAATTATGTTAAGCTAATTCCTAAAAGACAGATCTACAATTCATGTTGCATTGTCTCTATTATATCCCAGAGAAGATTATTCTTTTGTCTTTGGATGTTTTTAAATTTCTCATTTTATCAGATTCTCCGAAAACCTAAGTGTGATATCTAATATTTTAGATAAAGTTCATTATTATCATCATGGCTAGCCTACTGTTTTTAATTGCCTATGTCTTTATTATCTTTTTGAAGACAATCCTTTCAAATATACCTTTTCTTTGGCCCACTGGCAAACTAGATTCATGATGAATTAAAAGTTTTAGCTGATACTGAGTTATCCAAATGCAAGTTTCTTAGCATTTATAAGATAGAACATGAGCTCCCCACATATCCCTTCTCTTTAATACTTCAAAATAGCCTGAGTTACCTTTCTTGAAAATTTTCTAGGAAGAAGAAAATTCCTCTTTTGGCTCAGGCTCTCTAGGATATACTGTAATGCTTAGTGGCTGTGAACTGTCAGATAAGTGGGTGTGAACTGTCAGATATTAGGATCCTATATAAATAATATTAATTATACTTTTTTAAGTTACCTAGAAGTTAACTTTTAAGTGGGAAACTAGTAGTGCATTCCCAGCTACTCTACTGAGTCACACCAGCTGAAAGGTTCTCTGAGTTTCTGACAAGGCAGAACGTATGTATTGTTTTGACCTCAAATAAGCTAATATTGGAACTATTGGGAGAGGTGCGAGATGGGGTGGAAAACTTGGGAGTATCCACATCTTGGAGAAACCAAATTATGATCCTGAAAACAAACTTGAGGAAGGAAGGGAAACTGAACATTAGTTTAGGGTGTGTGATGTACTGAAAATGGCTGCATACGTGGTCAGAAGGAAAGACTTGCAAAGTAATGAAGGACTGAAAATGGAATTCTGCAGAGATTTGTTTTTTCACTAGCTATTTATGATGGTAGTAGTGATGGAAGAACTGCAAAAGATTTAGATTAATGGGGTATTAGTTTAGAGTTCCTGCCCAGTTTATATAACTCCAAGTTCCAAATGCATTGCAAAAAATTACCTACATTATTTGTGTCTGCAAAATTTGGGCTGGATATTTCCTTAGGAGAAGCTATTTGATAATAGATTTGGTGATTCTTTTTCTGGAAACTAAACCTGCCGTTGAGTTTAAAGGACAGGGAATGAGAATATGCATGAGGAAAGGCTATGCAGGGGAAGATGTAGCATATCTTTCTCTATAGCCAAATCACATAATATAGCAATATGTGGTTGCCAAATTGTTGAGCTGTTTGTTAGGGGACCTGAGGGACAGGGATCTTGACCTCCTCCAGAAACATTAAGGAAACTTGTTATTTATTATCCTGTATATAAAAACCACCCTGCTTTATCATGTCTATTCTCTTTTTTTTCCTTCGGTGCATATTCAGTCTTTCTGCTTCTCTTAAACCAGATTTTAGGGGCACTGCTTACAGCTGATCTGAGGGATGTTTCAGGTAAAATGGGCACAAAAATTTGCATGGGAAACTTTCTTATCAGAAAATGCTATTTCATTGAAAGGAAAAATTTCCCCCAGAAGGTGTTAAATTTTTTGTAAAGAATTGTGACAAAAATGTATTTACAATAAGGTGAAAACTTTAGCATTTTTAAAGAAATATGGTTTCTTTTTTTAGGAATGACTTCTCATTTTAAAATCTGTTTTTAATTCCATAGTGGAATATGGTCTCTAAAGTCAAAACTGGGGGAAAAATAACAAAATGGAGCATGGCGAACAGGGCGGGCAAACAGGGCATGACGCATCAGAAGGTTGTGGTGTGACAGTTCGCGCAGGCAGGGCGAGCAGACAGGGCGCAGTCCATCTCCTGGGTCTAGAACTTATCTGAGCTAGTTTCATCTTATCATCCTCCACGAGGAGACTGAGCTATGGTTTCCACTCGCATCAAAACCACCACCAGAAAGAACGTGGCGACCCAGACGGAGCTGCCACGCAAACATGCAGCGGTCCAGGTCCTGGGCTGCAGGGAGTGCCTGAGCCTGTCAATCCTCCCAGAGGGCAGCAGTGACAACACCTGTGTGTGCTGCGATCAGCTGGATGACCTGCTCAGCCTGGTGGCAGAATGCAAAGAAGAGGTCGAAAGATTAAGAAGTATTAGGGAGTGTGAAAGGGAAATTGATTAGTGGAGTAGCACCTTGGCACCCATGAAGCAACAGGAGCAAATGGAGGCTACAAACGAGGCAGGTAATCCCTCATCCTCTTGCTACCAGGCAGAAGGAGGGGATCTAAGAGATGTGGGAGGCTGGAAACAGGTCCCTGCTCACGGAGGCAGGAAAATCCCCTCCCGACGTCCCTCCATGGTGTCCCTTCACAATAGATTCGGGGCCCCGGAACTTTTGAATGAAGAAGAGAAGGAGGAAGAAAATGAGACAAACAAGGAGGAAGACCAAAGTCCACCAAGGCCGGGTC
Organism: Strix uralensis; assembly: GCF_047716275.1. Classification (NCBI taxonomy): domain Eukaryota; kingdom Metazoa; phylum Chordata; class Aves; order Strigiformes; family Strigidae; genus Strix; species Strix uralensis. The sequence continues at coordinate 30,256,617 of NC_133972.1, forward strand.
GTTCTGGACCAGGTATTAAAACCAGTTCTAAAAAGAACCCCAGAAGAGTCCTTGTAGTGGGTGACTCCATTCTGAGGGGTGTCGAAGGCCCAATATGCAGACCAGACCCACTTCATAGGGAAGTCTGCTGCCTCCCTGGGGCCCGGGTCAAGGACATCACAGCAAAACTCCCCTCTCTAGTGAGACCCAAGGACTACTACCCTCTCTTGGTTTTTCAGGTAGGTAGTGATGACATTACCAGGAGAAGTCTTAATCAATGAAGAGAGATTTCAGGTCCTTGGGGAAACTGATTAAGGGGTCGGGGGCACAAATTGTGTTCTCCTCCATCCCTTCAGTTGGGGGGATGGATGAAGAAGAATACAGGAGAACTCAACAGATGAACTTGTGGCTCCAAGACTGGTGTTACCGGCAGGACTTCGGATTTTTCAAACATGGGTTAGTGTACAGGATGCGAGACCTTTTGGCATCAGATGGGATGCACCTGTCCCAGAGTGGGGAAAGGATCTTGGGGCAGGAGTTAGCTGAGCTCATTGACAGAGCTTTAAACTAGATTTGAAGGGGGAAGGGGGCAAAACACCAGCCCATCTGAAGTGCATGTATACCAATGCACACAGCATGGGTAACAAACAGGAGGAGCTTGAAGCCATGATGAAACAGGAAAAGTATGATGTAGTGGCTCTCACAGAACCATGGTGGGATGTGTCCCATGACTGGCGTGCGCCTGTTGATGGCTACAAGCTCTTTAGGAGGGATAGACAAGGAAGGAGAGGTGGTGGGGTGGCACTGTATGTCAGGGACTGTTATGATTGCTTTGAGTACAAGTGTAGTGAAGACAGGGTGGAGTGTCTTTGAGTTGGAATTGGGGGGAAGGCCAACAGGGCAGATGTTGTAGTGGGAGTCTACTATAGGCCACCCACCCAGGACAGACAGGTGGATGAAGTATTCTACAGGCACTTAGAAGAAATCTCACGATCGCTGGCCCTTGTTCTTGTGGGAGACTTTAACTTCCCAGACATCTGCTGGGCATACAACACAGCAGAGCGGAACCAGTCCTGGAGATTCCTGGATGTGTGGCAGATAACTTCCTGATGCAGCTGGTGAGTGATCTGACCAGAGAAGGTGCCCTGCTGGATCTCCTCTTTGTGAACAGAGAAGGACTGGTGGATGATGCGGCAGTTGGAGGCTGACTAGGACACAGCCATCATGAAATAATAGAGTTCTCTATTCTTAGGGAGGCCAGGAGAGGGGGAAGCAGGACTGCCATCCTGGACTTCCAAAGAGCTGACTTTGTCTTGTTTGGCACCTGCTGGACAGGATCCCTTGGGAGACAATCCTGAAGGGTATAGGGGTCCAGGAAGGCTGGACACTCTTTAAGAAGAAAGTCTTAATGGCTCAGGAGCAGGCAGTCCCCAGGTGCTATAAGAGAAACCGGCGACAGAGAAGACCACCCTGGCTAAACAGGGAGCTTTGGCTGCCACTCAGGGAGAAAAGGAGAGTTTACGGCCTTTGAAGAAGGGGCTAGCCACTCACAGTGATTACAAAGAGGCTGTGAGGCTATGCAGGGCAGAAATCAGGAGGTCTAAAGACCAGCTGGAAATCACCCTGGCTTCAGCAATCAAGGACAACAAGAAATGTTCCTATAAGAATGTCAACAAAAGAAAGACCAGGGAGAGCCTCCATCCCCTGCTAAACGCAGGAGGAAACATGGTAACAAGTGATGAGGAAAGGGCTGAGGTGCTTAATGCCTTCTTTACCTCAGTCTTTAATAGCAAGACTAGTTGTATTGAGGGAATCCAGCCTCCTCAGCCAGAAGACAGAGACTGGGAGAACGACCCCTCTGCATTCCAGGAGGAGATAGTCAGTGACCTACTGCATCACATAGACATACACAAGTCTGTGGGACCAGATGGGATACACCTGAGGGTGCTGAAGGAGCTGGCTGTGGTGCTCGCCAAGCCGCTTTCCATCACTTACCAGCAGTCCTGGCTGACCGGGGAGGTCCCGGCAGATTGGAAATTGGCCAATGTGACGTCCATATATAAGAAGGGTCAGAAGGATGATCTGGGAAATTACAGGCTTGTCAGCTTGACTTCGGTGCCTGGGAAGCTGATGGAGCAGCTCATCCTGAGTACCATCATACAACACATGCGGGACAAGCAGATGATCAGGCCCAGTCAGCATGGGTTTATGAAAGGCAGGTCCTGCTTGACAAACCTGATCTCCTTCTACGACAGGGCGACCTGCTTATTGGATGAGGGAAAGGCTGTGGATGTTGTTTACCTTGACTTCAGTAAGGCCTTTGACACCGTTTCCCACAGCATTCTCCTGGCAAAACTGGCTGCTTGCGGCTTGGATGGGCACACACTTTGCTGGGTAAAAAACTGGCTGGATGACCGGGCCCAAAGAGTTGTGGTGAACGGAGCTAAATCCGGTTGGCGGCTGGTCATGAGTGGTGTCCCCCAGGGCTCGGTTTTGGGGCCACTCCTGTTTAACATCTTTATTGATGATCTAGATGAGGAGATCGAGTGCACCCTCAGTAAGTTTGCAGATGACACCAAGTTGGGTGGGAGTGTTGATCTGCTCGAGGGTAGGGAGGCTCTGCAGAGAGATCTGGACAGGCTGGAGCGATGGGCTAAGGCCAACTGTAGGAGTTTCAATAAGGCCAAATGCCGGGTGCTGCACTTGGGCCACAACAACCCCCAGCAGTGCTACAGGCTTGGGGAGGAGTGGCTGGAGAGCTGCCAGTCAGAGAGGGACCTGGGGGTGTTGATTGACAGCCGGCTGAACATGAGCCAGCAGTGTGCCCAGGTGGCCAAGAAGGCCAGTGGCATCCTGGCTTGCATCAGAAATAGCGTGGCCAGCAGGGACAGGGAAGTGATCTTACCCCTGTACTCGGCACTGGTGAGGCTGCACCTCGATTACTGGGTTCAGTTTTGGGCCCCTCACTACAAAAAGGACATTGAATTACTCGAGCGTGTCCAAAGAAGGGCAACGAAGCTGCTGAAGGGTCTGGAGCACATGTCGTACGAGAAGTGGCTGAGGGAACTGGGGGTGTTTAGTCTGGAGAAGAGGAGGCTGAGGGGAGACCTCATCACCCTCTACAACTACCTGAAAGGAGGTTGCAGAGAGCTGGGGATGAGCCTCTTTAACCAAGTAATAAGCGATAGGACAAGAGATAATGGCCTCAAGTTGTGCCAGGGAGGGTTTAGACTAGATATTAGGAAGCATTTCTTTACAGAACGGGTTGTTAGGTGTTGGAATGGGCTGCCCAGGGAGGTGGTGGAGTCCCCATCCCTGGAGGTGTTTAAGAGTAGGGTTGACATGGTGCTGAGGGGTCTGGTGTAATTGGAAACTGCCAATGCTACGTTAACGGTTGGACTAGATGATCTTCAAGGTCCTTTTCAACCTAGATGATTCTGTGATTCTGTGATCTTGCCTGTGCTTTAAATTGCCTGAAAAGTGAAGAAATGAATGATTACTTCAATCTTGATTAAAATGCTAGCTAATGCTAGCTAATTAAGCTTCTAAGTTTTATTATTCCTGTGCTTCCTACAATGAAAATTAAGGTAAAAACATTGACATGAATTTCCCAAATGTCTGGATCATTTGTCTCCCATTTAGTACCTGAATGGGCTGGAAAGTCTCTTCCTCTTTAGAAAGACATTGGACTATAACATCACGAACTTGTAACACTGGAATTAGTAAATACAACAGTATCTCCTATTTTAAGAAATTGTAGCATTCTACTCATTAAATGTAACTTTAGACCTGTACTGCCCTACTTTTTTGGGGACTGTTATGTCTCTGAAGTCAGGCCATGCATGCACCTGGTTTTTGGCAAAGATGTCTATGTGAACTTAGGTAATGATACAGAGCATCAAGCACAGGATGTGGACAAAGCCTGTCAGTGGCGTGAGATGTTATCCTAGCTTTAGTGGTCAAAATGGAACTCCAAACCTTGCTGGTAGGAAGTCTATGAAAAGACTGACATTGAGCCTTTGTTGTGTGTTGATCAGCAGTGTTGCATCTGCACGGGGAAAGCTATGGAGGTCTTTCTGTGGAATCTTATCATACAGAACAACAAACCAGTCATAAGCAATCTTTATGGCTCCTTTTTAGTTATCTAGTGTTCAGTAACACTGGATAACTAAAACGTACCGATGTCTTGCTATAATAATTTTCTAAATGTGCTGTTATCACACGTAGCACCACTTATTTACAAAACAAGTTCTGCTTTGTGAGTTTTAGTGCACCTCTCTTTCTTTGCCTTCAGTTTAGCTTTCTTGATTCTCATGTTTTCCTTCTGTCACCATTTCTGCCCTTGATATTGCCTTCTTTACAATAAGAATTTATTTACAGGTTCTCTTCAAGAATTCTTCCCAGTGGGCTTCTACCCCTCTCCATCCCTCTGCTAATGGATTAGGTGGGAAATAGTTAACATTGACATTCCCAAATGTTGTGTAAAGGTTTTTCATTAAAGCTGAGTCACAAAAATGGTTGCCATTGCTTCAGGTTTTCTGTTGCTGATTCTAGACTACAACTCTGCGCATGTTAAATGGAAATAGAAGCTAATTTTTGCAACTATAAACATTAGAGAATTTCTTTGAAGCAAAAGCTCAAATTTCATGATACCTATCACATGCTCCATCATTAAGGGACATGTCTGACACTATTGCAAAAACAGAGAGCAGCTGTGCTCCTGAACATACTCATTTTCTGTGCCACTGTAGCCAGGACTGTGGTAGATTTTAAACTCTGTTCCAGAGGCTCTGAGTCCCAGCCAAGGTCCTGCAGAGCTGGCTGAATTTTTCCTTTTAAAGCATGTTCTTGTCCCCGGATGACTTTGTGCATCACTGTCTGGCAGTGACAGGTGGGTGGGTGCCTAGTCATGCCACAGGGAAGGATCACAGGATAGAAATATTTCATCCTTCGTGGCATTGGTATCCTAGAAGAGTATGGGAGAGCAGTGCTGTTCCTCTAGGTAATCCCATCCTGCAAGGCTCTCCTCCATAGCACTGAGATAATAAACTCGACTAGCTGGGTCCCCGAGCATAGGTGATATTTCTCAGTCCAGTTTGCATTTGCATGTGTGAGTTGTAGGATGTTTAGTCAGCTTCAAATTCTTTGCTATTGCCAGGCAAATGCTCACCTTGGCATTTCTGTATGATTCTGTACAATCTCAGGTGCAACCTGGAGACTTCTTGGTAAGGTTTTTATTACTAGGAGTGACTTTTTCCTTTCACAGTCTGTAAAAGCTTTACATGAGAAAAATTAATTCATTCCAGCATCTAAAAAAAAAATGTTTTTATGGGTCTTTCCTATTCAGAGGGAGTAAGATTGGCCTGTTCAACACTACCTTATCATCATTCTGACCTGTTAAATTTATTTTTACACTGTTTTTGTAATAATTCCATGGGAATGTAGCAATTGCCAAACCAACGGCAATCATAAAATACTTGATGATTCTATGCTGGTGAGCTATGAAAAGCAGAGCTGCTTGCCCTCTACTTTTCTGTGTTCCATATCCTTAGCTGCTGCATTCAAAGGGTGATTTGGTACACTCTTACGTTGAAGTAAATGTAGAAATTACTCCAAAAATGGCAGTTACTCTAGGGCAAAAACTAACATGAGATCGGAGAGAACCCTAATCCAATCCCTTTGGTTTACTAGTAGGTAATGTTTTCCTTTCAATGATTCTTAGTGAAATGCTTCATAGAGGAGCTGAAAGTTGGCAAAAAATACTGTCTTTGAAAATTTGGCTCCAGCTGATTTTATACCTAGAAGCAGAACTGTGGATGATCTGCTACAACTGGTTAATTAAATCCTGTGTTGTTGGTCCTCAATTAGGCGCATTAAATTGCAAACCTTGTTAGCAGATTTGCTGGCCAAATATGGAGAGATTCCGTATATCATTTTGACTACTTTATATTTGGGCTCTTAAAGAATGTATGCAGCTTGTCTAATGAAGTGTCTGTATGTATGAGAGGAAGAAAAGAAACAGATTTTGGATCTCTCCCTCTGTTGGTCTGTCTGCCTGTGTCTCTGTTCAATGAGTGGGGTAAAACTCCCTTTAACGTTTTTTTAAAATGTTTCTTGGACTTTTACCAGCAGGTTTTTACAGTCTGTTGCCTGCCTCTCAGATTAGAAGAACACTGGCATATTTTAACAGTTTCCTAGGATCCAAATAGTCTTTAATTAACAGGGAATTGATGTTTTGGAGCGCAACCAAAACACGGAAGACATTGGAAGCAGAGAACAGGCTTGGATCCTTCCAGCTTTTATCTGGCTGTGGCAAAGGACAAACAAATAAGTAAAATAGGGTCCACTGCAAACAGGTAGCAACTTATTGGTATGCAGGGGGATTTCTTTCTTCATTTGCATTGTGTTCCCACATGGTGGTGGTTGGTGGCGTTAGCCAGGAGGAGCTTTCTGCTGCACAGTCTGAATCAGCTCCACCCCTTGCAAGAGCAGAAAGTGTTCGTCAGTAATTTCCCATTAACAGAATTTCTGTGGCTGCTGAAATTGGTCTTAGTCTAGATTTGTATTGATCAACTGTTGAGGAAGGAAGGTATGTTGTGTTTGTGAGGTTTATGTTGACTCTGAAGCTGTAAGCTCCATGAGTGAGCATTTAATTAAAAAAATCAAAAGTCTGCAAATGACATGACTTTTGCTGAGCTAAGCATCTAGTTTTTCTTCTGGAGCAGTTTGCCTATGGAGGGGTGAGCAACAGGGTTGGGATGAAGCACTGAAATTATGGCAGAATGAGACTAGCTGAAGTTCTAAACCTAAGTCAGACATACGCTGAAATATTGTTCCAGATAATCCAGGGAGATAAATGGTTTATTAGCTAATTTAAAATAATGATAGATTGATATCTGAAGCAACTACTGCAGAGAATTATAACCAACAGTCACTGAGTCAGCTGTACTCTTTTATAGTAATGCAGTAATTTGTGGACAAATAAAAATGTATTTGTTTAATCCAATATTGGCTTTTTATTATTGCTTTTTTGTGTTGGCTTTTTTTTTTTTCCCCTCCTAGTCGTAGTACTTGCTGAATGCCTTCTGTCTCTTTTTATACCTAGGTGGTACATGCCAGAGCCCTGCTCTTCCAGCCCTAGTGCGTCCTCCTGCTCCACCTTTGCAGCCGTCGCTGGATATTAAACCATTTCTTCCGTTTCCTCTGGACACTGCCGCAGCAGTCAATCTCTTCCCCAACTTCAATGCAGTAAGTACACTCCTAACAGTTACTGTCCACCTCAGTGAGCCACAGTTTCCATGGAAGACTCAAGAGGGCACAAAGTAGAATTTTATGTACTCAATTAAACCTGGAATATCCTCTCCCTTACTGAGGGCCAAATAGCTCTTTCAGACACACTGGTACGCCATAAATTAAAGTCTAGCTGAGCGTTAGCCAGAAGTAATGTAGAAGGAAAAAATTATATGATCCCAAGTGACATGCAATAAAGTTGCAGGGCATATTCAGTCCCAGGGCTTGTGAGTTTCCCACTCTAATTTGACGTACAAAGTTTCACTATCTTACAGTTTGTTGCAACTCTCAGAGAGTGAAACTCTCAGAATGATGGCATTCTACATCCCATCTCCAACAGACTTCCTGAGAAATACTTAAAATTTATGAATTGGAGGGGCTACAAAAGATAAAACTGTCAGGGCAATTAAAGAAAGAATGAGAACAGCTTTAGCTGGTATATGAGCTATTCATTGGCAAACAATCCAGTGTATTTTTTTCAGGTTAGGGTATTTTATTTCTCACACCTTAGGTTAAAACAAGGTTAGATTTCTCTTTAATTTTTTTTTTTACTTACTCATACTATCTGTGACTATAAAAATCTTATTCCTTCTTAGATATTTTCATTGTTTTACTGACATATGTCATGAATGTTTCAATTTTCCTGTTTCTCACTGAGATATTTAATGCTCTAAAAGAAAAAAAAAAAGTTTAAATTGGTTTTATGTTAATTTTGAGTTTACAGAATTATGCCCCTTTTTAATTTGAATATGCTCTGGGAAGTTCTTTTCCTTATTTACATATACTAGATAGAGGAAAAAAAAAATAAGAATGTGTGTACTTACCTACTTTGAGACACACAGAGGGATGGAAAGTGCCATGCCAAAACAATTATATACAAAAATCTTAATTACAGTAATTAAGAGTAGTAGAAGAACATGCCCATTCTAGAAGCAATTTGTAGTAATCAATAGCAAATTTCAATAATTAAGTGTTCATTTATTTACCTTTTATAGATGTTCATTTTGCTTTAAAGTAATTAAAATGAACTAATTGTCAAGGATATTTATTTATGCAGTCTTAAATTTAAGCAATTCACAGTATTAATAGAGATCAGAGAAGCTATAAGCTGCAATTCTTAAAATGCTCAGAAACAATATGTCAAAGAATTATCATTACAAAGAAACTTTTTGTTACAAAGAAACTTTTTGTTACAAAGAAACTTTTTCAAATTTTAAAATATATATAGGTATGCAGCAACATTAGAAAGTGCTGGTTTTAACCAGGTTGCTGATAACTCGAAATGGATAAACAATTAGACTTGTTTGGTATGCTTCAGGTTTTTTTTCTTACCAGTTTTGCTTTGTGATCATTGTATTTAATGCAGTAGGCCAGCTGAATTTTTAGAAATTATTTGTTAGACTTTCTGTTCTTTCAGGATTTTCCATAGTTCAGAGTCTTCAAATTGTTTTGCTAATTGTTTAACTCTGTGTAATTCAAATACAATTTTAATGATTAATTTTAAGAAATAATTGTTAATCTTGTGTTGTTCCATAAATTTGCAGTTTCTTTTTACAAAGACTAATTTTTATGCTATAATTATCTTGAGGGAGAGGTGGAGAAAGATGTACTTGTATTAATTTGGAAGAAAGTAAAAAATAGAGTCCTATCGAAACCCTGTTATTCCCAAACATCATCTTAGTAGTATATTGTTTGATATAAGCACTGTAGTTGGACTTTACAGATTCCTCATCTTTTTAGTTTTTCAGTAAACTGAGCCTAGGTTTCAAGAGTGAGACTAGCAGCCCTTTTTAACACCACTCTGAAGTTTGTTCCCGTGCAAAGTACTGCTTCCTGTGATGTGTGGCCATCTGCCAAATCCACCTTTGCTGAATATGTCAGTCCTGAGTATAAGGATGCTGTTATCAGAGCTGCTGTCACCTGCCTTGCTGCTCCATCATCTTTGCCTTGCAACATGACCTTTGGCTTTTCATCACGTGTGCTGACATGTAGCATCATCCTCATGTTCCCATTTTCATTCTGAACAGTACGTTATTGAACACTGCTATGTTTAGTTCATATGCCAGAGATGGTTAATGGCATCCTCCAAACGTGTAGGCTAGCTGAGAAGTTCTGCATATTTTCAGAAATTATTTCAAAGCTGACAAATCTTTTGGGGACACACCAGCTGCTGCTGAGCATTATCAAGCCTAAGGAGAAGGTAACCCACAAGTCATATCAGACTTCAAATGGGATGTCTGACAAGGGCTTGAAGTATGTGAATGTGAGACAGAAAACAAGTGTTTGACCAATAAATGTTCTTTGTAAATATGCATGCTCATGAATGATTGGAGCTGTTGATAATGCTTTATAGTCATTGACTTCATTGACAATCCTACACAGTGTCAGCAGAGAAACATTTACGTTCTGTGGCTAAACCAAGGTCAAGCAGGTGGTCAGTAAAAGACCCAGAACTCTGAACACCTGAAATGGATATTCTTCTCTTGTCGATAAATTAGCTTTACCCTTGATTGTGACATCAAGGTCATAGATTGTCTTAGGAAATGGGTTTCTAAAGATCTTGACCCTCACACAATTCCACAGAAGCTAATGAGTTTGGTAGCATGTCTGGGCTGATTCCCAAGAGTCTAGAATGAATTCCAGAGTTTTGGCCATTTACTTGCCACTTTTCAACAGCCTTCACTTGAGAAGAGCATGATCAAGGAGAAACTTGAGTAAAAATTCAGTCATGTTCAGGGAGAAGAAGTGGTCTCTGGTTATGGCAATACTAACTCGGGAGTTTGCTTGTGATAGGCATAGGCATCTCAGCTAATCAGGTTAAGTTTCTCACAAAAGGTAATGGATAAAAATAAGTGGAGAAAAATACACAAAAGTAGGTTGCAGTGTGCAAACATCCTCTATGTCTGTTTTGGCATGAGGTGAAGCGAACCCTACAAGTTCCTATTCATCTCTGCTGACTATAATGAGGGTCTGGCTCAGCTGCATCTACATTTGGTTAGATGAGTCCCACATTATGGGACAGGTCATAAGCTATTCACAGCTGATATATTAAATTCCACTCAAAAATCAGATGACAAGTGCTGACATTGTATTTTATGTTTACAGAGGAATGGTTCCATTTATCAAGCAGTTATGCTTCTATTTTTATCTAAAGACAGTCTTAAGGAAATTTGAGGATTCAGATGAACTGGATAGAAATATTAGGAGAGGTGAAAGTAATTTACCAATGGATAATCTCAGGCACATACATAAGAACTAACAAAACCAAATACTGATCTTAGAGTACCACAAATAATAATAGTAAGGTCTTGTGTTTTATACCTTTTTTCACTCTATTTCAATTTACTGCAAACATAAAATTACTTTCATTGTTACTGAAGATTTTGGTCTAAAGCTAGTTCAGCTTTTGATGTCCACCTCTGAGGAAAACAATCAGCACTGATTTCTATGAAGGCAAAAGCTTTCATGGGAGCAGAGAATAGAAGAGATAACATGGGGTGTGCAAACCTTTATCACTAATATCTCTGAACACCGAGGAGAGAGAAATATAAAAAGTGAGTAAACTGAGAAATGCAAGGGAGATAACATGTGAACCTTTGAACCCTTCAGTTTCAGGAGAAACTTTTTCTATTTATACAAGAAATCGTAAAGCAAATATACCAATTAACAATCTGGTTAACTGAGCATTTGTAGGTGCTATGCCCTTAATTGTGAAGCAAATGGGTACCCTCAAGTCCTATGTAAAAAGAAATTTTAAGACAGTTGTTTAAACTGAAAATAGCCCACTGGTACAGACCCTGAAAAATCACAAGTTCACTGCAAGTTTATCTGATATAAAAAGACTGATCAAGAGTATGGGATTTAAATGGCTAAATTTTATGAATGAAAGAAACTATCACTATAAACAATGCTTATGTAGCTTTTTAAAACATGATTTGAAGATTGTCAGAGTAATAGAAAAATAATTGCATTGTCTATTCTGAAAAATGTTTGAGATCATTTAGCAAGTATTTGGTATAGTTCCGTGTTTTCATCTCCAGAGTGAGAAGCTTTAAGTCTGTGTGCTCTTAAGAACTAGTTCTTAGAGACACAAAGCTTTAGCAGTTGTATTGAATACACACTGGTCCGTGAGTGTATGTGAATGTGGATATGTAGTGTTTCTGTTCATGAGACAATAGTTGGTTGCAAAGAAATTTCACAAAGTATCAAAGTCTAGAAGTTAATTAACTTGTAAGAAAATATTGATATGAGTTCCTAGACTAAGAGGAAATGCTTTGTTTTGCTAGACATCAGCATCAGCCTTAAGTGGCCCTCCCACAGAAGTCTAAGATCTTTTTTAGTCTCCAAAGTCTATCATCCTCAAAGCACAGATGCATCAGAAACTTATTTCTGAACCTCTCAGAATTACATATTTCAGACTCCTGAGAGACAGAATTTAAATTTTACAAATGCAGGACATTTGCCATTGCTAGGTGGAAGATCAGACAATGCATTACACTCCTTGTTTGTTTATTTTTTCAAGGATATGCAGACCATTTTCCTGAAAAAATTCTAAAAAAATTATATCACACTTTGTAGACTGTAGGATGAGCATAATCTGTAGTGGGAGAGGTCCACAATGTAGAAGATCTGAGTAAGTGCTTGTAAGCAGAAATAAGGATGTTGCTTGAAAAGCTGTATCCTAACTCCAAGTTAAAGCCTGATCTCCCCTTGTTGCCAATGGACAGTTTCCCAAAGAATCATCCTTTGGAAAGAAACTTGATTACAGTTTTGACTAGAAATGTATGACTTGGAAGAGCAGTGGTAATGTCAGAACTGTACTAAACATGGATGGAAAATGAAGGATTATTCTACAGACATCTCTACCTCATGATCCATCTGTAGTAATCCTTGTTCAGTCCCCTGATTTTTTCCTGTTTGCTTGTTCTGTGCCAATAGCCCCAGGTGCAGGATTAAGGGCTTCATGTTTCACCTTCCCCTGGTAGAGATTTGCCATATGGGAAAGGAGGAGGAGGAGGAAACAGTGGCCACTGCCCATAGGTTAGGGCTCTGGCAGCATCTTGGGTTAGGGTGCCAATGTAGTGCTCCTTGCTTCCTGAAAACCAGCCTGTGCAACATCTAGCAGTTTCCAGGGCAGCACAAAGGCTGCATTCTCTATTTATAGAGGTGAAGCTTGTGTTTGTAGGTCTCAGTAGTGGGCAATTATGGCTGGCTTGTTTCACTGGGAGATGCTTTTCTCCCCGCTCTGGGCTTGCTGTCGGGCTCTGTCTGGCCTGCTGATAACCACCAAGTTAGCTCATACAGAGCGTAGCTTTGTGCTTGTTTGGGAAATGCAGTCTTGTCCTATTGTGGCCAGACAACTGATAGAAACGGACAAAGTAGAAAACCTGCTTGTTGACAAGTATTTCTGGGAAGGGTTATGCCAAGAAATGTAGAGAAAACCTGTCAAAAAGCTGCCAGAAGACATTTTAAAAATCTTTTCCTTAGGCTTTTGTCCCAGATAGTTTTTTATCTAGAAGGGAGATATGTGCTGCAGAAATGATGTGCCAATTTTCTGGATGTTATGAATAAGATGTAGCTTTTGATAGTGAAGAGTGGAGGAGGAATCTGAAATACATGTTAGTTTTTCTAAACATTAGCAGCCTGAAATTTACAAAATAAACCCAAGTTTTTTTATATGTCTATACATAATAGTTTTGTTTTATATTTTCCGACTTAGTTGAGCAGAGGAGCATAACGAGACTATTTTTCCTCATCATATAAAATCTTTTAAAGTTCAGTAGTGACGACATGCTGTCAGAATGCTTTGTTTCCAGAAGAGGATAGGGAACAACACAATGGCCTCAGTTTCGTGTGAATCAAAATGGAATACTGCCTATATAGAAGAACTTGGCAGTAAAAATATAGTCTGTGCTGATTTTTAATGTTATTTCCATGAGAAGGACCTTTATCAGGTGGAGAACTGTACCGCACAAAATTGTTAATTGGTCAGACAAAAAGAGGAAATTATTGCTTCTGAGGATATTCCTTGCATGGCTGCTCATTTACAGGTGTCTAGAAACAGGGGGTTTGGCTTGCTCTTTTCCTTTCCATAGCATTGCAGTTGAGCTGTGAGATAGCTATACTCTTCTTTACGGTCTGTATCTTTATTACTGTTTAGCTGAATATTTTTCAAAATATGGAAGATTGCAAAAATGATATTTGGGTTCAGGAATTCTTTATTATAACAACATTTTCATCACTGGCCAGGACATTTAATTAAGAAGTCTGTAGGGGAAGAAGAGGGATTAGAGAATGGGCAAACACAAGAATATCCTGGCAATTCAGATGCTTTTATTTGGTGCTCGCAAAACAGGAATGAATCAACATCAGTATGAAATATTCAATTATTTGAATTGGCCAGATTTGTTTGCTGTACATTTAAATCCTTAATCTACACCCTGGGCTCTGTTTGAAATAACAGTAAAGCTCTGATTGTCTGATGCAGAGGAAGTGTTCACAGCTCAGGAGACATGGTAAAATTAAGCTCTTCGTCTTTTTCCTGTTTTGAGTCAGTTTAGGGTGGATCCACATCTCTAGGAATACTCTGTCCGCCTGTTCTTATGTATGGTCCTTGCTCTATGCCACGGATAGGGAACAGAGCTCATATTCTGACTTTGTATAAATGAGTGTTTCTGCAACCCTCAGGTAACCTTCCCATGGTTGCCTGTGATTGCATGGCTGTTCTTTTTCTTTGCACTGCAGAGCAGCTGGGGAGTAGTGTCTCATCTCCCTAGCAGTTGTCTCCAGAATGATTGCTATTATTTTCTTTGGACTTGATGCATTGTTAAGGAGCATCCTACTAAATCTAGCCTTAATCCCTTTGTAACTTCCTCTAAAAATTTTTGTCTTCTGCTTGCAACTTGTAGCTGGGACTCCCACAAGTTTCAACCCAGGCATCAACAAAAGTCTTATTGTTATCCTTCTCTTAGTGTTACCTTAATTTTAGCAGCACTTCTGGCCCTGTTTTTGGAATTGCTTTCCATGGGCCCATGTGAACCATATGAAGATCAATAAGGTCAAGTGCAAGGTCCTGCACCTGGGTTGGCACAATCCCCAATATCAGTACAGGCTGGGTGATGAACGGATTGAGAGCAGCCCTGTGGAGAAGGACTTGGGGGTACTGGTGGATGAAAAATTGGAAATGAGCTGGCAATGTGCGCTTGTAGCCCTGAAAACCAATCATATCCTGCAGCACGGCCAACAGATTGAAGAAGGTGATTCTCCCCCTCTACTGCGCTCTCATGAGACCCCACCTGGAGTATGGCATCCAGTTCTGTGGTCCCCAATAAAAGAAAGACATGGACCTGTTAGAGTGGGCCCAGAGGAGAGCCATGAAAATGTTCCACTCCTCTGATCACCTCTCGTATGAAGAAAGGCTGAGAGAGTTGGGGTTATTCAGACTGGAGCAGAGAAGGCTCTGGAGAGACCTTATTGTGGCCATTCCGTACTTAAAGGGGGCTTCTAAGAAAGATAGATAAATTTTGTTACTGTGTCCTGTAGTGACAGGACAAAACGTAATGTTTTTAAACTAAAAACTGGTAGGTTTAGATTGGAAGAAAGAAATTTTTTACTATGGGGGTGGTGAGACACTGGAATAGGTTGTCCAGTGAAGTTGTAGATGCCCCATAACTGAAGGAGTTCAAGGTCAGGTTGGACGGGGCTCTGAACAACCTGATATAGAGGAAGATGTCCCTGGCCATGGCAGGTGGGTTGGACTTGATGATCTTTAAAGGTCTTTTCTAACTTAACCCATTCTCTGATTCCTCACAACTTATTTGAACAATTTTGGAATTGTGTTCCAATTAGGGAATTAGCAGTCTCCTATGCTTATGATGAGCAGCTGTCACTTCTTGCCACATAGAATACAGTAGTCTTGAGAGCTTAGAGGATTTTGCTCATGGGTACAAGTGCGTAGATACCATTAAAAAAATCCATTTAAAAGTTTTATTTTCATTTAAATTAAATTTGTATCAAGGGTGCTCCAACCTTCTGTGATTGCTTTCAGTAGAAATTCAGGTTTCTAGGATGCGCGTTCTCCTGGGGAAGTAAATGTTAAGATTACCTTAAAATAGCATAAGTTTGTGTTATTTCACCTTGCTGAACATTATAATACCTATCCTTGAATTCATGTCTGTAACTGTAATGTGGATGTAAATTATCTGACCATACTTTTTTCCTGGTTGCTGTCCAGTTTTTGGAGTGTAAGGTGTGCATTTGGTAAAACTTTTTTAATTATTCAGAAGACTTATTTCCAGTATGTGTGCAATAGCATCACCTGTGTTTGGCCTTCTCCAGCTACCATCTCTGTTGGCATTCAGTTCTGTGGCCTCATTCAAGGTCTTTATGGATGTCTCCAATGCTGGTGGTCATTTGACAGTTGCTGCCTGCAGATTGTATTTACTTTGTGGGTGCGGGTAGGACGTTCTTCACGCAGGCTGAGCATGTAGCACACGCGCTTCCAACCATCTGTTTGATAGCTCACAGTTTCTTCAGGATTCTTCTGACAGTATATCACTTTCCAGTCACTCAGCACCTTGTGGCTGAAGAACAGATGTTTGTGCTGCTCCTTTTTGCCATGTAAGAAGGGGTGGAACTCTAACTAGTCTCCACCAATTCTCATGTCCATAATTAACTGAAAAGGTCCGAGGCAGAAGCACCCTGTTTGTGTAAGCTCATGGCTACACCATTAGATAAATGTCCATATAGTAGCTTACAGAGTATAAACTTGAAGGCATTTTCATGAGCAGTGTTGTAGGCTGGAAATGATCTCTGGACAAAGAGCTCCACATACCTAAAAATGACACACAGCAAGCTTTGTTTTCTCTGTATTTTTTTTTTATTTACTTAAGTGGTTTCTTGTTATTGTTAAAACAATCAGTAGGATCTAAATATCTCACATGCTTGTTTGTTTAACTGATGATTAGTAATAGCAAAAGAATAGACTTTCTGAGTTATCTCATCCTGCCTTACACATTTGCTGGAGGGCACTGCACAGTGTGCTGACAGATAACTTGCTGTGGACAGTCATAGTATCCAAGGTAAAGGCAATAGCACAGCCTTTATTGGGGACTGAGGGTCCCTCAGGCTTTTGCTCTGCATGCAAAACATTCTTGTAAAGGAAATTAAATGAAGTACTCTTCAGATTTGTCAAGTCTTGATGAGTGGAATTACTTAAAACTAAATTTTATAAAGCATTTTGCAAAGCATTTTAAATAATGTTTTAATCAGTTGATGTTTACACCCTTTGTCTTAATAGCACTCAGATGAAAAAGATCAATGATTATTTTATTCTGCAAAGACTATAAAACTTTAATGGGTTGCATAGTAAGTATAACTCATAAAATCTACAGTTTAAATATGGATGGTTATTAACCTGTTTTTAAAAAGCTGCAATTAAAGTGAGAAGGAATTACTTAAAGCAATGATTTGATTATGGTAGTCTGAGGAGGAAAAAGAGTGATAAAATTCTAAAACCAGTATTATTTCTGTTGATGAGATAGACATTTGGAAAGATTTAAAATAAAGCATGATTTTTTCGTAGCCTTAGGCTTGTTTGTGTTGCTAACCTAGCTGAATAACTATTTACTGATTTTTTTTTTTTTTTTTTTTTGTACAACCTGCAGTTTGTTCTTCTTAGGAATTTCAAATATATGTGTTGAAAAAAGCATGAGTTTTCATGACAGGTAATTTTACACACAGTAAATACATTCCTAAGCACAATTACCTGTTAATTGCTTATTCATAGCATGCAATAACAGTGCTGCTGTTATTCAAGAACTTCTAAAACACACTCACTTTTATCCTTTATAATGAAAAGGTTTGGGGCTCTTCCTTTCCCACTCTTTTTAATCACAGTAGTTTGGACTGGTAAATGGCACATGCTGAATAACTCATTTATCTGGAGTCATTCTATGATGCACTCTTTGATGGAATAGTTCTGTAATGTCCATGTCCTGCCTAATTTATTTTATCCTAACAATTTTTTGATAAGGGAAGAAATCTCCAAAGGTTATATGTTGGACTTGTACAGTAGAATTGGATATAGAACTCCAGATTCTCATGCAACTACTGTTTTTCCTGGCATCTCTCCTGTGGCTCTGCTGAATGCTTAAAGTAATACTATGTAAATACCCATGCAGATTAAATTAGTAATCAAAATAATTCGTAAAAAATAGTACAAAAGCTTGTATCTCTCCGGAAATTGGTGTTTCTCTTTTAAATACATTGGTTTATATAAAATAGATTAGTATCAAATTCTTACTATTTAAAAGAATACAAATCAACGTTTTTCTGTCCAATGTTATATTTTGTCCAGAATTAAATACTTTGTGATGTCATGGATAAAAATTTTTAGATGACATATTACACTTATATATTATTTTTTATCAGAAAGAATACAATTTTTTGAATAAATTATGTAATTTCCTTACACAACAAAAGCAATCATGTTTACAATGCATTGCAAAAGCTGACAACTCACAACAGAAGACTGAATAGTCTATAACTGAATGAAAATTAAAGATAAAAAATAAAAAGATATATAGGAAAGATACATTCTTAATTACAATTAGAAGTGGTGTAAAGCCTGCTGGAAAGCTGACCAGCAGAAGTTTCTTTCAGTAGTTTGCTGCTGTGAAATTGCTAGGATGTTTGCATGGTAGAGAGAGTGATCCTAAGGAATGGAAGCCATGCAAGAGTTCCTGCAGTTGATAAAAAGACCCTGTGAAGGAAATATTTAAAGAAAATTTTAGGGGACTGGTATTACTTTAACTTATTCCTGGGACATTTGTCAAGAAGCCAGAAGAGGTATAAACCTGAAGCCTTTACTTCCTTTGTTCCTGCTCAGTTTTAACTAGGCTTATCTGTAGTCCATCAGGTCCATGCTTTGTTAAAAATCCAGGGAACTATGTCCACCTTACAAAGGTATCAGTTTGGGATCCCGAAAACAGCATAGGCCAATTATCAGGGTTTTTTTTGTTCCTGAGCTGATCAGCCCTCCAGTGTCAGAAGAGTCAAGTAGCTGATCTGATGTACCTATGCATCTTTAGTTTCAACAGGTAGGGCAGCTGTGGTACCTGAGGGTGATGCAATGGGATTATAACAAGGTAACAAAAGCCAGGACCAGGCCAAAGCATTATCTGTTCCTATAGCCTTTCTCTGGCAACTTAAGGAAGTGCAGAAGAGTAGAGAACACATATAGCAACACTTGCCAGACAATGCCTCCAGTGAGGTATATTTTAGGACGTTCTTGAGCCAAATGTGTTGTCTTGGCATGTGATAGCCCTCCATGTGGTACATGCTGAACTGGATGGAATCAGCAGGAGAGTTTGTTTATTTTAACTACTAATGAGGTAATTTGAGTTTCCTCATTCCCTTCTCCAGACGGTGCCCAATATATCCAGGCAGGGAGATACATAGGAAAGTTTTCCTGGGCAACCTAAGTAGAAGGAAGAGATGGGAGTATATGAACTGTGACTTGCTATAAACAGTAGAAGTCTAAGGACAATTTTTAAGGTGCTATGCTTGTGGGAGCTAGAAGCGGATGAAGAAATGTCCATCACCTTACTGGTACTTTGTGTTTGAAATGTACTGATTTGCTAATGGATCCAATCCATTACATTATTGGTGTTGCTAGGACTCAGATGACAAAGATAAATTACAGGGGTGATGCCAGAGTTAATTACAGCAGTACCCTCCCAAACAGCACTGTCAGCTCTGGGAAAAAGCAAAAGCTATTGTTGGCATTAGGAAGTTACATGAGAGAGTAGTGTCTGGGAGAGGAGCGGCAATGTGGAGACTGCCAGTTAAAGGACTGGAAAATGCTGGATGTATGGTGTTGGGCTTGGAAGAGAGGTGGGAGGAAGAGCAGAAGGTTTCAAGAAGAGAGGCTTAGAAATATCTCAGAACAGGTATTTGAAAGATGCATTTGCTTCATACACACGCACACAAAAAAGGTGGAAACATTGCAAAGCAAGTTAAAGTATCCAGTTTCCACTTACTTACATCTTTGTTCCTGGCAGGAACAGTTTCTTTCCTTTTTAGTTACATGCTTTTCCCAGGAAATTAATATCTCCTGGAACTTTTTGAAGCAAGTTTGTTCTCTCTAAATCTATCTTATTTATTTCATTTTATGGGAGCTATATCTGCTTGAAACCTAATTATGTTTTTCATTCTAGATTTGAAAGAAAAGAGAGAAATTACCTCAGTACTTATTGAAAATATGTCTCAAACTGAACTAAAACAAGCACAAAATTAAAAAGAGCGTGTTTCTGAAATCAGAGAAAATCCTTCTTTAAGAATAACCCTCAGATACAATAAAATATCAAAGGTCCACAGCTGTTCACTCTCTGTTCCTCAGAAAGGATTCCTTGATGAAGGGAAATTGTTCTTCAGTTTCTGTGCACAAAGAGGATAGCATGTATTTTGGTCTTAAGTGCCTTTCTTTTCCATTAAGCAAAGCAATAAATTAAGGTAAAGTCTACCTCAGCAAATGCTGTGTATGCATGTCTCCTCTGTAGTGTCATAAAAAAAATTTCTCTTATCTCTTCGAACAGGCTGAGTTTCTATAACGTGAAGAAATGTCCATTTCAGAAGACACCAATTTGCACAAAAACTATGGATCTGAAAATTAGTTTTTATTTTATTTACTAGGACAGCAACATTCAGTTGATTGGGAGAAGTTGCATTTAATTTAGAATTACTTCCTTGAGCTGTTTCTTCACAAACCACTACAACATTTTCAGAAGTCATTCAATTTATTTTTTAGAAGCTTCTGTGATACGGCAAGAGATTTGGTACATAAATTGATGCTGACCCTGATGATAAATAGTTCCCTCTGTGAGATCCTAAATTTAGTGTCCCTTGAGCAGCTCAGGTGAAAGTACAGACAAGCAAAATCCTGTAGGTATTGGCATTTGTAGTAATACAAGGAAATTATTAATTTTGAATGTAAACAAGTAAGAGAAGAGTGTTAATTTTGGTAGAATTAAAACTTTCATGCCTTCTAGTTTAATGAGAAAAAGGCAGGACTTCACCAACTCAGAAGTCAAAAATACAGAACACACAACGTATAAAATGTGTTACTCAGTTCTGTGATTTGATAAATATCTCTGCTTCATACTAGTTGGACTCACAGTAAAACACTGCAATATTTTATTTGTGTTTCTTAAAACAGCATTTCTGTGGACCAGAACACACCAGGAGGAAGGTTGTGAAGAACAACTTCAAGTTCAGTAACTGAACATCTTAAACATTTGTTAAGCTTTTCAGTAAGACACAAGATTAAACAATAAAGCAAAAAGCCACTTAATACTTCAATAATGCATTATTTAGAGTATAACTTCTCTTAAATAAGAGGAGGATTAACAATCATCTGCTTTGGTCTTTAGCTATCACTAACAACATTTAAGTCTTCAACCTACGCAGGGATTTAAGATGATTATATAATCAGCAGATTTTGTAGACGGCTACAGCTGGTGATAAGCATGCATTATTCCAGGCTTCTGAGCTATGCTAAGAAATTATTGTCTTGCTAGGCTTTTGTCACATAATAGTATAAAATAATAATTTATTTCAGTTAGTTGTTCCCAGTTGTTCATAGTACAGAATGAGAGAAACCTTAAGTCTTTAACAAAATTGAGTTGAGGAAGAACATTCTTGCTCATAGAAATGATTTTTAAAGGGATTGGCAACTTTTATCCAATAAAATTGCTGATCTTACAGATAGCACCATTCAGGTAGTTTTTGAACTTGGGGAAGTTCTGTATGGTAACAGGAGCTTTGAGGACTCATTGCAAGCTTGGGAATTAATTTGGATGCTGTTTGTAGCCAGCCCAAAACTCTAGATGATAAGCTAGCCATGCTTATGTTTTTTTCTCCTCATGTTGTCTGAGCCTGAAGTAGCCTCTTTGATGTATTTCTTCCTCAATCCAGTAACAGCGAAGCTCGTAGAACAAAAGAAGATCTGTTCAAGTTAGTCTAATGAGTTTGAACCTCAAAGGTTCAAGGTGAAATGATAGTCTTTTAAAACACATCCTTAGGCCTTACTTTATTTAATCTCATTTATCCATTGTTAATTTTACACAAGAGATGTCAATTCTGAGTAATTTTAATTTGGCTTTACCATCCATCTGTTTTGTTACGGTGTAATCACTACCAGCCCTTCTTTTACTTTTGCTCATTCAAATGGCTGCTAGCTGAGCTTTCTTTTAAATCTCCATGAAAAATGTTATAAAATAAATATTGCTAAAATATCAGTAGGTTGCCTTCCATTCATAGCAACATGAGACAGTATGTTTAGACTGTGGTTGTGATCCAGTAACCTCTTAAATTTTAATTCCCAACAGATTACGGACTAGGTCTGTCGCTATTTGTCATTCGTTTAATTTTCATTTGAGTCCCTCTTTTGGAGCAAGTCCAGTGTGCTTCTGCATCCTTTGGCATGGACAACCTAAGCAGGTTGGCAGAGATCAGTAACTTCAACAAAATGGGTCTTGACTAGTTTTGCAGATTGCTCATCCCCATTAGCTAATAACAGTTCCCAGGGCCCAGTTAAGCTTCTGACTTTGGGAAAGTAATTTCTCCCTTTTAGTGCTTTGATTTACTTCCCATTTCTGTAATGGGGAGTGATAGTGCGTTCATGCCCTCCAGGCTCTGTTTTCATGCTCATATTGGTGTTTTGAAAACAAGACTAATATTCACAGAAAGCTTGGAAAATGTAATATGCCTGAAGAGTCCTACAAGTGATAAAAGTTTACAGATATCTGCCCTATAAAAACTTTTATGTTTCTATCATATGTGCTTTTTGAGTTACAACCCACTGATCCCTTCCTGCCCTAAACTCCACAAAATGTTTATCAGTTGGGTTATCAGGGCTTGTCAGTGATGACTGCTTGATATCATCACCTAATTTCTGTTTTCATGTGAATATCTATCACAGCTATGCTTAAGGCAAAATTATGCCATAATGCCTAAAGGCATTTTCTTCATTGCTGCATCCAGATTAAAAAAATAAAAATAAATTAGAGGTGAATCCTACTGTTATTGTTTAATCTGTACTGGGACTACCTCACTGGTCCATCTGTAGATAAGAACATGAAGATATTGCATAAAATAAACATTTTTAGGTTGTTGAAAAGTTTGTCTGGAATGATTTGCTGCAGCAATCTACAGGTCTTTCTAGTGATTTTGAATATTTCTCCCCCTTTCCTATACCTTTCACCTCTATTACAGTATCTTCTTCAGAAGCAGATGGCTCTAACTACTGAGCTTTTCTTAACCTAGTATTGATACCTGATTTTTATTGCCATCACTGTCTGCTGGGTCTTCCTTCGGTAGATGGTTAATTAAATGAACTATTTTGAATATATTCAGATTTGGCCTTCTAATCAATCCTAAAGAACTGATTTAAACAAAGAATGCAGATGAATGTATTTGATCTATGAAGACAAATGGCTTAATCCAATTGTGTATGAGACCTCAAATTCATATCCATGTAATGATTTAAAAGGAAAGGTAGTACTCCATAAACTTAATGGTAGAAGGCACAAGCAATTAGACTGCCATAGACTTTTCTGGCTTTTACTTATAGAGTTTTGGTAGAGAGTGGGGAAAATAAATATTTTCTTTAAGTTAGAAATTTACAGTCATTAAATAAACTTATTTGCAATAATGATAATGCCAGTTAAGAGATCAGTGCTGAAGATTAGTATATTTAAGTATCTTAGTAAGATCTGAGAAATTTAACTTGAGGCCACTCCAATATAAAGAAAAAAAATCTGGCTTTTGGCTCTCTCACCTCTTGACAATTCAAGCATCTATGCTACTAAACCCCTAGTGTAGGAGGATATAACCAAATCATACTATGATCTTTCTTGCAGAAATTTAAGTTAGTGTGGATGAGACATATCTGACCTGAATTGATGTTTAAAAACAAAGTGTCCAATTTGAACCAACCATTCAGCCCCTTCCAGAGTCATTGTGGAAAGATAGATAGCCACAGAAAGCAACTTATCCCATCGGAGATGCTTACCTGGGATGGCATTAATCACCTGCAGGAAGTACTTCTCTCCAATAAATCCTATACCGACTGTGCTGTCTTGAAATGCTATACCTGAGGTAGCCAGCTGACACAGGAAATTCTAGTTATATCATAGGAACGCTTATTTTCACAGTGAGTGGATTCAAACACCATACTGGTTTTCCCAGGGAAGCTGTGGACTCTTCATACCAGGAGATACTCAAAACTTCACTGAACAAAACCCTCTGTGAGGGCCTGGACAAGGCTGCCAGTTAGTGCTGCACTGAGAACAAGGGAGCTGGAGCAGATGACATGCAGAAGTGTTTTCTCAAACTAAACCATTCTGTGAATTCTAAAGGCCTACAGAAAAGCAGAGAGACTAAGACTGTTGTGTTCAGAGGAGATAAGAAACCATGAAAGGGAGGTGGTGAAGAAACAAAGCAGGAAGTATTGTGTCCAGCCTGAAATGCTGCTGAATACTGCAGTTCAAGCAATGCAAGGTTGATAGAGAGAAATAATCTATTGTGTTAGATCAACAAGCTAGTTTCAAGTGCAGAGTTTCTTTCTTTCTTTCTTTCTTTCTTTCTTTCTTTCTTTCTTTCTTTCTTTCTTTCTTTCTTTCTTTCTTTCTTTTCTTTTAGCTCTTGCTGGAATACAGGAATCAAACAGAAAGAGTGAAGGATGAGATTAGAAGTAGAGAAGGCATGAAAGATATTATGTGATGTTATTAGATGGATCTCTGGTTAAGACATGCTTTTCCACATGTTTGTGGTCATTGCATTATTGCTATTTTACTCCAGAGAGCTAAAATAAGATTTCCAGCACTCATACTCTTGGATCTCTGGCTAACTGTTTATAAATGAATGTGGGAGAATAGGGAGTAGGGGTAAAGAAGGATATCAGACGTAGGGGTTGAACTGTGACAGACTATACTGCCTCCTGTCCAAAGGATGGCTCTCAAATAAAGTTATGAGTCTTAGGGCTGAGATGTAAAAACAGTGACTAGATTCTCTCCAGACTTGGATGTATGTGTGGCTTAGTGATGGAGAATATTAAAAACCTTTTGGTGTCTCTGTATGGTGATCGAACAAGAGAGCAATGAAGTATATGGATGGAAATTGGTGGTTTTTATTAAACTGTGACATCATTCCCTACTGTATATTTACAAATTGTCTTTTCATCAAGAGGAGGCCACTTCTTAGTAATTGAAGTTACGTTTCAGCATTAAATTAAGGAATAGTAACCTCCAAGTGTTTGGTGCCTTGAAAGCAAAAGGTTAAAACTGCTTATATACAGTATTTTAAACTTCACACAGTTGCTTGAGCGGAACATATGCTGGTTGAGTGCTTCAATTAGACAGTGAGATGTTCAGTTTGGAAAATTCACACTGTGAGGGAGAAGCTCACAATTAGAGCTTAGAGTTCAGGCTGCATTCTGCTTGCCAAAACATCTGCTGCAAAACGATGTCTTCTTTTGACATTGTGAGAAATTAAATTCCTTTGATTAACTTTTTCCTGCAGTTTAATAACATTACTATTGAAATTCAGGAGGTTTGGCTTGTATGTACGTGTATGGGCATGCATTCTTTTTATTTTCCTTCAGCAGTGAAATCAGGATGTGGTATTCTGACCGGTGATAAACTGTTCCTGCCTGTTACCTATTCATTGTAAAGGGTTGCCACGTTTGTAATGTGCTAATCCTAGCAGTCCTCTTAGTACCTACTGGGTTGCTTAAAGACTAATGCACAGGAGTAGGGAGTAGAAGCCACTGCAGTGGGCACTGCACAGATACTCCTTTTTCAGATATCCATACATACAGAAAATTTAAATTTATCATGGTGTGAGTTTGGCATGGCAATATAAATTCAAGCAACACACTGTTCAGTCTTTCGATAGATAGATTTGCAGTTGAGAAATTTATTCTTATTTTTATTCCCAAGTATGATGACAGGTAGAAATAGCCAAGGACTCCAGGACTATCACATTCTCGTGATATTATGTTCTGCAGAGAGATGGGATAGATGTCTCCATGCTGGTCTGCAAAACTAATTTGTTGTAAGCAAGAGTAGATCCTAGTTTCCGGACATCTCAGCCTTCAATGATTTTATCCTTCAACAACCTGTGTGCATCATTTTCTCTTTCATGGGTTAATTGAGGTGCAAAGATACTGGTATTTACTTCAGGTCCTACAGGAGATAAGTGAATGAGCAAGAGATTGACCTGAATTCTTCTAAACTGTGTAGTGTTTGTGAAAATCGCTTACTGCAGACTCGTCTCAGCAGTTGGATGAGGTAGCTGTCATTTCCTTTCACGCACAAGCCTGTGATATGAAGTGGAGAACTGAAAACGGGCCATTGTCAGACCCTCAAATGTAGCACCCATTATTTCAAGATTATTTAAACTGGTTATCTCCATTGCTCAGAGATACCAAAGTTTCTTCCATAGTTTGGAAACGGCTTAGTGGTTTAGATATGTGAACTATGTCTTTCTGAGTTATTTCCAAATAGTAATGTTGGCTGTAACTAATATTCTGCTTGATATATTTTTAGTTTTAAAATATTAGCAGAATCTATTAACAAATAGTATGTTTGTGAGAACTCTTGTGGGAAGGGGACTAAAGGAGGGTACATGTCACTGCACATATTTGCTTTAATCTGTATTGACTATAACTTTATAGGACTTTACGTGTGTCCGTTACAGCTTCTTAGTATGTCTGCAGCCTCAAATAGAAGTCATATGTCTTTTCTAAAACAAGCATTTGTTAAATGCTGTTAACGGTTATGTCAAGCAAGAATAGATAGAAAGTAAAACAATCAAATTGCTTATCAGTCCATTTTTCTCCCAGAGGTAGTGAATAAATTCTGTAAGAACTAGCTCACTTTTCCGACTCCAAAATATTATTGGAGTTTAAGTTTAGGGTATCATCACTTAGGCAGACGTTCTAGCTGAGTCTCAAACTCAATTCTTTTAATAAAATACACTTATTACAAGAAAAATCTTTCATTACTAGTATAAAAAAAGTAATAAAGTAGGTATTTTAGCTTTGTATTGTTCTGAAATGGGACCTTCAGCAAACTGTATTTTGCATTGGAACTACCCTTATGCATCTGATGTATCATGCTAGTCACTGAGGCAAGTATCACATCTTTGTAATGTGAAATGGCTGAATACATCTACTGTCTTTAGAGAACATGAGTTGGAACATAAACCTACCAGACCCAAAAAGTTTGATGGCTTCCTTTCTTTAACTCAGACATATTGTCAAGCAGCTCATACAGAACGAATTCTGATCTAAGATTTATGTAGCTTGATTTATTTTATATCCATTTTACTTTTCTTTTTAAAAAATCCCTCAACTCCCTCTGTATAGAAATAAATGTGGGCATTGCTGGATGACAGAACAACATGTGAATTATGTTATCACTGAGGTTTCCCCTTTCTAATCAGGTCACCTAAGTGAGAAAGGATGGGGTAATGTGCATCTCCTAAATTTTTCATTAGGAGTAAACTAGACAAAGCAGACAGAAGAATGAAGAAACGGGCAGTTCTGACCCTAAGGCAATTGTTCCACTTTCTCCAAGAACATTAAAAAGAAAACCTTAAGTGTCTTTAACAACCTGTGCATTTGTTACTGTGCATATGAGATACTGTACCTCTGAGCTACTGGTTTCCCATGTTTTCATGTAGTAGTTTATAAACTCTAGTATTACACCTTCCTGCTTATGGATCTCACAGTAGAATGCCCATTTTCCTTCTTACTAACTGAGTATGTCCTCATATGCTATCATTCAATTCATCATCTTCCAGATGAGTTCCTCATCTTCAAGATCTTCTTCAAGACTCTTCCTCACGAGTGCCAATGATGTGACAGTGCCACTGTCCCACTCTCTATGTAAATAAAATGCTGTATCTAGTAAGGACAAGTTCAGGATATGTAAAGCCCCCTGAATTCTGGCTGATTTTGGTATCCTAGTTGACAAGTAGGAGGAAGAGAGATGAATCCTAAGAATTAATTTCAAGTTATTACTGGTAGGGAGTCAGAAGGGATAGGGAGAATGCCACACCTCTCAAAATTGTTTTGTGTGTTTGTACTGACATACCCTGGACCTCTCCAGTCATATTTTCTGTGTAAATCCATGGCCCAGAGTGCTACCTGCTGCTGAAGAATAGAAGCGCTTGCATCAATTTTTGTAGGAATGATTGGTCACCCATGGTAGCAAAACATTCAGCAGTGTAAACACTGGATGTGAGCAACTATCAGCAGATTTTAAACACAGCAGACAGTATGTTATTGCCACTTCTTTCTAAGTGACCCTCAATGATAATAGTAGCATTGGTAAATTAAATTTGATCTGTTGTTACTTAAACATGGTTATGAACTATTCCCTGTTTATGAAAAAATGCTTAAAAAAAAAAAAAAAAGAGAGAAGAGGAAGAAGAAAAGGCATCACCAGAAATCAATCACAAATGCTGTGGGTCAAGTATTTTTATAAATGGCTGTAGAGAAGCTGTTGTTTTGTATGAATATTGTATTTGCATGAGATTACCTGCTTGGTATTATTATGGCTCAATAATTAAATGAAACAAGGCTTCAAGGGAGGAATACATATTGAAGAAAACAGTGAAGGATATACACCTTATCTCTAGAAAGAATATTGAGGCTCCTTACAGAAAAACTTAAGAGCTTGTCACCGGAAAATATTGATGTTCCTGTTGCCATCTCAGTTAACAAGCTTATGTTTTGCAGGCCGGAGTCTAAGAGCAAAAAAATATTTAAGCTGTTTTAGACTGCTTTTCAAAGAGGCAAACTTATAGGAGAACCTTCATAACATAAACAGCTTCCCTGCTTCTGTAACAGGAAAACTGAGGCAAAAATGGATAAGTAGGTTTGAGATTAAACCTCTTTTATGTCACCTGAGGAACTGCTTCCTTTACAGGACTTTCTTTGGTCTTGACTGTAGGGAGTCCTTGCAGCCATCCGTTCCAGTACTTAGCTTCCACAGCCTTGAGTTACTGGCCTAACATAATGAAGTTGTTTATTCAGCAGATTCATTATTGAATTATGAACTCAGCGTTAGTGGAATCACAGAATCACAGAATCAACTAGGTTGGAAAGGACCTTGAAGATCATCTAGTCCAACCATTAACCTTTCAGCTTCAGTTTTCAGAATCTTTCAGCTTCTTCAATTACATTTATATTTTTGTACCATCATACAATGAACTTTGTTCATTTATTTTGGCAAATGCAGGTTAGCTGTAAAATGATAGTCTATTGCAGTATATTATGCAGATTGGTAATGCCTTACCTAAGATTAATGTTTAAACATTAGATGTTTATGATAACATTTGTAGGATCCTGAAACCTTTAAAAGTGTCATACTCTGACTGTTTCACATTGGTTGAAAAGTGGCTTACAAACAAGATATAAAGAATAGTGGGTGTTTTTAGGTAGAAAAATGTGGCAACAAACACATACTATAAGAATGACAAAGACCGCTTTTAGCATATCAGCTACTAAAAAAATTGCGTTTCACACTGAACATATTACAGAATCAACACCTCCTTCTTGTCCAGCTCTTGGTAGAGTTCTCTGTAACAGATAGCATTCAGATAAAGCACCGAAGGACAGGATGTTATATTGCTGTGAATCCAGTACGGACTTTAGGCACTAATTCTTCAAAGCATTTAAGCATGAATTTGCACATCAAAGGTATGCAGGACGACCTGCTACCCAGCAACTTCTGATGAATTAGCACATTGCTTCACAGATGACTAAAAGGCAGAACACTGTGCAGAATGGTCAGTCCAGCTCTCTTGCTAACATAATGTTCATTATTAAAAGCAAATAACCAAAGAGATTGAATCATATTATCATCTAATTGTCTTCTCTTCCTTTTGCATTGCAAAAATATTTGTCTTTGACATGGTGTTTGAAGACACCTTTACATGGTGTTTCCATTTGGTTTTGATTTTAGGTCAATAAATACCCTCCCTAGAAAAGAGTTTCTTTTCCTTTCTATAAAGTTCAGAGCAAAAGCATATCATTCAAGATGTTTATAAATTGCTACACAGAGAGGTTACAGTGGGGAAGCCTGTCAAAACCTTCAGTATAGAAGCACTTCTAGGCCCTGCAATAACATGTCCGACACACTAGCACACAGAGCACCAGAGAAACGCTCTAAAATGTGTTGTCTTTTTTTTTTAAAACTGTATATGCTTTGTAATCAGAAGCATTAAAAAAAAATATTTTAAAAGCATTGATTTGAATAGAAACGATATGTGGTATTTTTAGTTATATTGCAAATGTGCCATACTGTGTAATGGAAATATTGGACACCTACTTTAGCATTTACTGCATTGCAGTCAGATCCATCCTGATAGGGTTTATCTGTTACCTCATTCAATTCCCTCAGAAAAAATGAAATTATGTATTTCTCTTTGTGCTCTTGAAGCAGCAAATTCTGTTGTATTTTTTGATGCTGGGTTTATAGACTTTTCCTTCTTTTCTCTGCAACCTTATCAATGTTTGTAAATCAGTATTTATTTCTAACAAACTTCTCTTACCCTACTGCTAAAATTCTACAGTCTAGACAGGTAATTCTGAATGTGACTGTATTTTCTTTTGGGAGGTCCTGGTGGAGTGACAAAGGGAGGAGACGATACTCACAACACAGCTTGTTAGAATACTTAGTGCTTATTCCAATATCACTAGAATGGAATTCTTACCAATGTACAACACATTTTTATAGCAGAATAATTAATTTTCTCAAGGGGTCAGGGCCTTTTTTCCCTATGTGGTAAATTATGCTAAGTCTTTGTGAGTTAATTAAAAATCTTATCTGTTAATTATCTACAGTGTGTGCAAAATAGCTGTTCATGTAAGTTCTACAGTTAGGATTTTTTTTAATCACTGACGTCTTCCTGATTGTTAGAAAATTGTGCAAATATCCTAAATGTTGCTTTACAACTTTAATTGCAAGGCATTCAATTGTGATTGGTGTCAATCATCATGTCTATGTTATAAACTTAAAATTCATTATGACTGACAGAGAGAATAAGTATGAAATGTAGGGAATGCCATTATTATTTAATGGATCTCACTTATATAAATACCAGCAATATTATTATTACCATGTTTGGTAATAATATAGCATGTTGTAGTTATATACCATTTTTGGTTAGGGTCTGGGAAGATTAAAATCATCCTAATTCGATGATGTTTTCTTGGAATAATACTGTTATCAGTGATTCGAAGGATTAACCCTAAACTGGATTTTTGTAAGTGTAACTTCAGAATTAACATTTTTGTTCTCATGCTGTAAGTAAACCCAAATATCCCAGTATTGGTTTAAAACCACTAACTACGACTGCCTTTAGTGAGGGGAATGTTTTTCAGATGCAACAGTCACCATTTGATTTTGATTCATGCCACAACTCACTTGTGTGTGTGTCTGTTCCTACCCATGTTTTTTGCAGGTGGTGGAGGGTGTTTTGAGGGGGTTGCAGTGGGTTTTTGTTGGGGGGTGGGGTGTTTGTTTTGTTTTCCAAAAAGAAGTGAGGCATATAATAGCCTCTGAAGCTCTGGTGTTCACTGTTAAGATTTATTCCCTGCTATTAGTTCCTAGTACGTGAAGTGATGGTGCATAGGTTCACAGGCAAGTAGATAAGGAGGATTTCAGGAAGGACCCTAAAGAAATATGCAGTGCTTTTTATGTTATAAAGTCAAAAACAAAAGAGAGCCAAATTAGGATTGTGGTAAAAGTTTGGCAGGAACACTTTTCAAACTAATGCGAGTATTGAATGCATAAAATCAGTAATCAAGTTGGGAGTCATATGTTGGAAGTAGCAAATGTGCCACATTATCTACAAAGATAATACACAGTGGTGTTCATTTTTCTTAGTAGCTAATTTAACTACCAGGTTTTTATTGCTTCTTCTGCTCAGTCCTTCCATTATTAGCTGAAGTCGACATTTCCCACAAAAGTTCATCCTTGGTAGTAATAATTTGCTGCCATATAAAATAAATGACTTAACATAAAAGATTTTACTGATTGCAGCGCCAGTTGGCACTTTCTTGTTCTCTGTTGAAATGAGCACAACACATTGTCTATTACAGCTGCACGACCACCCTGTGACCGCAGCGTGTTGCAAGTTTTAACATTATTGCTTCTGTATGTATTTTTCCCCCATAAATTATTCTTTGCAGAAGAATGTTAATTAGTAACTGATAGATATAAAGATTGCCAGGGACAGCCCATTAATTCCATTTACCTTAATGGCACTTAGATCTTAGCTTGCAGTACAGCTGTATTCAGACTGGATTATAAATGTAATTTTTTGCATCATTAACTACCCTGATTAATCTTAGACAGCAAAAGCATAATTATAGAAACATAGGACTTGCAATGTGCCAGTTTAAAGTTGTAGCTTTGCTCTTTTATGTTTACATCATTGTAAACAACATAGGTTTTGAAAATTCAGACTGGGAAAGTTTTTCTCCCTTTCTTAATAATTAACTCGTGGCTTGTACTAGTCATTTCTCATTTCTGCTTTTAGGGGTTTTTTTAGGTTTTATTTTGTTTGTGGTTTGTGGGGTTTTTTAAGTGCCTTTCATAACATGTTTTGCTTTTGACTGGTGCAATTACTGGATATTTGCATAGTAATTGACCACCATTAGCAAAGTGTTCATTCTGCTCAGAGTATTAAGGAAAGCACATGTAGTCTGTGTCTGATTTCTGTGGGGGCTTCATGGAGGAGAAACTTACTGCCAGAAGATGTCGTTGTGATTCTCACATTACAGTCATCATGAATGCCCTGGTTAGAAGTCTGACAAACACAGTGTTGGGCCAAACAAGTACAAATTCAGATACGAACTGCAGACAGGAGCAGGTTTGATGAGGTGCTGGTCTTCCAGAGAGCAGCCAGGAAATGGCATGTTCTACTTAAGTTCATGTTTAACAGTTGGGAAACATTAAAAAATGGTATCATAAAAGCCTTTGTCACGTGGGGGTTTTGGTTTTTCTTTGGTTTTGATCAACAAAAGGCCATGTAACACTACATTGATTGTGTGCCTTTGGTGTAGTATTGTCTTATCAATATATCACTGAAGTGACAAATCCCCACCCTCATAAGTGCATAAATGCTACTTGTTAAACTTCCAGTTGCAGTTAATAATGAGAAAGACAAGAAGTGACCAAAAGAAAGAAAGAGAGAATTTGCACTGATAATGCCATTTCAATAATCATAAATTTGAAAGGAAAACTAAAAGCAGTTACCTGAATGATGATGTTTCAGAAATGCCATTTGGAAACAGTTAATGGATGGTTCTCAAGAACATACTGGATTTTTCAGGATCAGTCAACACTGCTGCATGCTGTGAATGTGCTCTGTGGCCTCTTGCATAGAGTGTGACCCAAAGATTTTTTTGAATGGCAACAGAAGAAGAAAAACTTTCCAGTGATAAATTCAAATTGGTGATTGCACAGGTGCCTTCTTTAATAGTGTGGATTTCTCATGTGTGGATGGGTCTGAGCAGATACAAGTCCATTTCAATATAACAAACTACATTGTTTTCAATTTTGTATTTGAGTTTCCTGGCATCCTCTTCTTTCAAGCTGTAGGCACAACCATTGCAGAGGCAATCTGCTATGCAAATTACAAGGAGATTACAATAAATACAGTTTTCTTAATAGTGCCTGAAAAGGCAGCAGCACTTTTAAGAAGACATAGGAAAAGAAGAAGGGTAGAGGTTTGGACCACTGAAGTTTGCAGCTGCTCCTGAAAGAAAAGTATTTTTTTAATTATCTTATCCCATAGCAGAATGTTTGTGCCCGCAGCTGTTCCTGAGAGCTGCCAGGGTAAAAGCTTCCCTCCTGCTAGGTCAGACTGTCTTTTGAAACAAGAACCAAGAGCCACATACAGTGTGGTGAGGGGTTCACCAAGGGCACAGCTCTGATCTAGGAAGAAGGGGTTGGTAGAGGAAACTCTGCATTCAGGCGCAGACCTCCACTGTGACCTTGAACCATTACTTACTCTCAATTTCTATCTGCAAGACAAGGATAATATTTCCTGGCCTTTTAAGTGTGACACAAAGATCCTGGTCATTAATGATTAATCCTGGCACATGACTGTGTGTAGTTATGTAAGTGTTAAGATCTGGACATAATTGTCAAAGCTGAGATCCACGGTCAAATCTTGGTTTGAACTTGTTCCATCAAGAGTGTCAAAATAAGCAAGAATAAGTCCTGGTGGATAGAGTTCATCTCTAATGTAACTTCAGTATAGAGCTAAAAGAGCTTTATAGTAGCAGGAGGAATGATGTTTTCATTGGTGATGATATTTTTATAATCACAGATAATTAAATGGGCAGAAAATAAAACCAGTCAGAGCTGAGAGTCCTGCAGGCATCTAAGAAGACAGAAGCAAATCCTCTGGGGTTTGCACTGCACTTTTGGTGTCTTCTTCATTTTATCAAAATTCTTTCATTAGTTTCTGCCATCTTATCAGGTCCCTCTTACCTATTCTGTGTTGTAGATATCTCCAGGGCAGAGCTTTTACTATAGAAGCAGAGACAATGCACCTATATGGTATCCACAGGCATCAAATTATACATAAAAAATGAATCCTTCAAAATAACCAGAGCAGAGTTTGTGCGTTGTGGAGTTTCTTTTCTGAAAAGATACATTAGCAGTGTAGATGTCTTTAAGTACTTGACTTGCAGGCAACAACTAGACAGTTCACAGGCAATAAAATTTCCTGTCTTTACATCCATAGGTACTTGTGTGAGGTACTCCAGACATAGATGATTTTGAATCAATGATGTCTGTGCTGTCTAGTGCTAAGGCATAAGGCTCTGAATGAGAACAAGTGGATTTGCCAAAAGTTCTAGTACAGCTCAGTTTTCATATGTTAATTACCTGTCTGTAAGTGGTCTTTGTAAAGACTGTGAAATACTCAGATGAGACTTCCTATTGTGTTTAAGTTCATAATGTACATGAAATCCTTTTCAACCTGATTAATTCAAAATACTCAAGGGCACCCTAGCTTCACTGAATGTTAAACGATACTGCCCTTCTGGCAGGGGGTCAGCTGAGGAGATGGAAGACCTCTCAAGGCCACTTGCCTGCAGTAGCTCAGTATCTAGCTGCTTCATTCCTTCCTTTTTGCCCCCCTGGACTGTAGCCTGCACCACAGTCCTCACCTGATCAATGAACCTCTAACTACCTTGTGTGTGTCAGGACCTATACATCACCAATATAATTGGAGCTGATTTGGGAATAAGGACATCCAGTTTGAGTTTGCTTTACCTAAAACTGTGGAGAGACCAAAATCAACATGAAATGACTAAACAATCAGAGAATTCAAGAAAAGTGAACTAGGTCCAAACCAAATCACTGCTATAGAAAGAAACCATGTCACAATCAGCTCTGATGAAGAGAATGATTTCCCCCTTGTCCTATTGTCCTTACACAACAGAAAAAACCAAAAGAACCTGAAGTAGTCCCAGAAACCAAAGGCCCCTACTAACTCCATATTTTTTACTTTGTAGATATATTAATATTTATTTATGGAAGTGGACTCTTGGTAGGAGTGAAGATTGCTGTTTTAAGCCTATTTTGAGATATCTTGAACTTTTGGGCTAGTATTTCTGTATGCACACAGGTTTTCTTTCTGTCCTTTGTTTCATTTAGTTCTGGTTTGATCTATAAAAAGCTCACAAGTCAGGGTCAGAACGGTACTTCCCTGGCAATACTTTTTTCTAAATTTTAATTTTGATATATCATTCAGATAGAACTTCAAGGATGAAATTGCATGGAAACATACACTGTTAACTTTTCATCTTTTTCCAAATGATATAAAAACACGCTGAGAATTATTTAATACATCACATTTCAGAGATGGGTAGGAAGGGATTAAAGCACTTCAAGTAGTGAATGAGCCATACCTATATTCTCCACAGCTGTTCAGTGCACTCAGGATCACACTAATGACTCAGTCATTAAGACTGACAGGAGACTTGGAATGAATCTCAGTGGCAATCTGTAGAGAATTACTCAGAAAGTACAGTCACAATGTGGTTTCCCAGTACAGGTATAACTATGTTCTTTTCATCAAAAAGGAATATAATTTTGGTTTTTTACCATGAAGAAAATGTGAGATGTTTCAACTGGTGGGGAGTTGGGTTAGTAATGTAATAATCTCCATTTGTTCTAAATTATTTATTTTCTGTCTTTTTCTACTCTCTGCATCCTAAAGAGTCTGAAGCAAAAAATCAGGTTGATCTTAATTTTGCATTTACAGATACCTTATTAAAATGCAGACCACCTATTTCTCTCATCTTCCTGGGATCTTGCTCAGCTTAGTACCAAATTCTAATGTTGTTTATGTATATGTAGTTACTGAGCACAGCAAGTTTTATTTTCATTATTATGTAAGGTCTCAAACTAGATCATGAGAATTTATTACAATTTATTAGATTTTTTTTTTCATTTTCTTATTTCATATTTCTGTCTCTCTTAGTGGGAGTGAGTTTCCTGAACACATAGTCTCATCCTGGTTCAAAAATTCAGGCAGATTTTAGAGCAAATAATGTTATGGAGGAAGTAAGCAGGTTAATGACTTCTGCTATGGACCACAATCTATGAGTTGAGCAAAGGTAAAATATTTTTCGCATGCAAGGAGTTATAATGCTTGTAGTGATCTGTATGAGGTCTATGAATATAAGTATTAATTATTTTATATAAATAATACATTTTAGATATAAATATATGCAAATATTATATATGGTATATATGATATATAATATAGATATTATTTACCCTCATATTTAACAATTACCTGTTCTAAGGGTGTATTGAGCTGCATGTGCAAACTATAGCACCTTCAGTTCCCGTATGTGAAGAGTCTGGGGAACATTATTTTTCTGTGTTGACTGTTGGTGATGAAATTAATTTAAATAAAATTCTCTTGAATCTCAAGATGTGAGGCAATACGATGACAGTTGGTCACATAGTTTTATATCCTTGAATTTTCTTAAGAACAGTAGAACATTTATTCTGAGAGAAGGGAGTGGAAATGTGCTTTTTTTCAGCACTGACCTAAAAGAAAAAAAAAAGAGAGAAAAAAAGTGCCTGTGGTTAAATAATTATACAAGAAAATGTCTACATTTGCACCTGAAGTGAAATGCTTCTACAAGATTTTTAAAGACAGACAGACATCCATTTACAAACCGGGAGAGATGTTCAATAATTTTGTAATCACTCTGTTGTAAAGGGTTGTCTGAGACCTGATGGTTGAACAAGCTGACCAGCTTTGGTAAATGTTTCAACTGAAGTGTTGAAGTGTTTTACTCTGAAAAAGTTATAAAACGAGAATCTGAAAAATTTCTGTCCAAGATTCAACTGCTGTATTTTAGCCTTTACTTCATGAAAATATTTGCTCACTCACACACCCCCCCGCCAAAACCTGGGATAAAAATATTCTGTCCCCATAACATTTTTCTCCTTTCATGGTGCGAGGTATGGATTAAATGATGTCTTGGGGTTCCTTTTAGTCTCTTTTTATCTGGTTCTACATGTATGGCTTAGAAATTGTAACTTCTTCCAGTGTTAAATCTTAACTGTCTAAGAGAGATTTTGAAATGTGTTGAAATGTTATAAAATATAGATTTGATAGAGTATTTTAATAATGTCTGAAGCATCCCTTGGACTTTTTCAGGTAAGAATGTATTTTTTTTAACATTCTAATTATACTCTACACCTTAGTTCTTAATGGTTTCTTTGGAGTCACCAGAATAATAATGGTAAATAAGAAGAATTTTTAAAATAGGCTAAAAAAGCATAGCAGCATGATCAGGAAGGTTGCATTGCAACATTATTTTCCCACTCCTTAAACACATACGTACACAGTCACTTCTCTGAAAAATGTGTAGTAGTTTGCAGAGACTGCTTTGGACTCTCATACATGTGAGCAATTCACTTATAAGAGTGAATCAAGTGCCTCTCTGCCAGTTCTCTGTCTGGCATACATCCTGCTTTTATTGTTGTTGTGATTAGAAAGACCCGCTATTATTAAATACCAATTATAACATTTGGTCCAGTTTTCTGAAATTCATTCACATATGAATGATGCTATTGGGAATTTGTTGTGTAACCCTCATTATGCCTGCCAACCTTTTGTTCCGAGCTCTTTTCTTAAGCACAAAACATGAAAATGCCCTTAGCTTTTTTTAACGTGTTCTTTTTCTCATGAGCTTATTTTTGCTTTGTACTTGGTTGAAGCTGAGAAAACAAATGGCATCTGTGAACCTTAGGTTTTTGTCTTTATTGCTATCTTTTGAGATATCTTTAGAGAGATATAACATTTATCTCTTTTTGTTTTAAGCAATTGTTTTGGGTTTAATCATATTTTTACTGTCTGCCACTGCTCATTTAAGTGAGCAGCTGAAAAGAAACAATCCACCCCTTCTTTCCACACCATTTGGGTAATACCTACTAGAAGTGGAGTGACTAATTCTCCCACTTTCAAGGTGGTCTGTTTCACGTTAGTCTGTTCTTATGCTGCAATTGTTGTATTGAGCATTGTCCACTGGATAATTGACCAGTATGATAAACATGGCACATTTGGTTGCCTTTCGTCTTCTCTCCTCTGAGAGAATCTTTTAGGTCTGGTAGAATTTTGTGTGTCCTTTGGAACAGCACTGGGGAACAATCATTGTTTTGTAATTCAGAAGATTATTATCTATGTGTCATGGTTTGAGCCCAGCATGGTATTCTTGCTCTGTTTGTTGAAGAAACTGGAAAACATGTTTTGAATGAGATGGGACTGAAGAACAAGAAAGGGCCATCCCATTCCAGACAGCCAGTTGAGTACCACCCTGGAGAGTTGTTGAGAGATGCGAGGCAAGTCATTTAACCCAAACTTTTCTCAGACAACTTTATGGATTGTGAGTCCAGCTTGCAGCTGTAAAGCTGCGTTTAGCCTGTGTAGCAGCTTCACAGGTGAATCTGAAGTCAGAAGCTGTGTGGTGAACATACGAAAAGCAACATATTAATAAGTACTATTAGGTATATTAAATTGGGTAACTGGAACTAGTGTATGCTTTTATTCTTAATTTCTGAGAAAATACTATCTTTTATCTAACAAAGAAATTTTGAAAATAAGTTATACTTGTGAAGTACTGGCATCCTGTGTCAGTGAAGACTGTAGGAGAGCCAATGAATAGGCAGATAATTCCCATTGGAAGGGAGGTTTCAGCTTTATACAGTAAATGAGGTCCAGGGTGATTCACTGAACCCCTTGAACAAAACACAACACTGAACAGTTGCTCATTAAGTGAAGATTGTCCATCTCCTGAACAGAACAAGGCCAGAATCTTTCACAAAAAATACATAAACGTATTTCAAAAATGTAAATTCATAAAGGTGTTAAATTAAGGCTTATAGGCATTTCACATTTTTAAGGGCTTGATCTGCAACCTTAATGTTCTTTTAGCACTGTGGGTTTCTGTATTTAGCATACATACACATACATACGCAGATTTGTTCCAGTTTGACAGTCCTTCACATGTTTAGTGTGTGTGATTAGCATAATCACTGTGTGATTATTTCTCACTAGCCTTAGCATATGCAAATTCTTGTCTTTTGACTGACAACCATTATTAGACAATCAGAGTATAAGGATTTGCATAATCTCTGTGTGGTTATAGTATTTGTGTGCAGTACCAGTGTGAATGCAAATCCTTTTGCTCTGACTGGTTTCTGTATATTCAAGCAGTTTGCCAGAAATACTGCTGCTGCCTCAGCATCTCATTGCCAAGTGGAAAAATTACAAGAAAAAAATAACAAATAAGAAAGCAAGAGAGAAATACTACAGTCATATCAGAAAGGTGACTAGACAACAGCTATGGTTAAATAACTCCATTAAAAAAAAAAAAAAAAAAAAAAAAAAAGATAAATCCTTACACTCATAAGATTTCAATAACAGAATAAAAAGTTTACTTTGGGAATTCATTCTGAAGTACTATTCATATTACATAAACCAGTTATATTGTTTGGGAAGTGACTACAGTTTTCTTTTTGATAGATACCACTTTTTTAGAGAAAAGTAGTTCTTCTGTAAATATTGTACATTACTGTAGTTGTTGCAGGTATTTTGTATTTAACTAGGTTGAGTAATATTTCTGCTTTATGTACATGAAAAGCATCAGGTTAGTTCTACCCTGTTTCATTGATAAGAGCAGAAATGGTAGACACTAAGAAAAGATGTGTAATGCTGAGTTCAATTCATTGCATAATTATTCTCCATAATTACTAGGGCAATACTGAATAAAGTAGATGTGAAAGGATAAACCATGCATGGTAGCACATCTAGAACATGTATTTTAACCATCTGACATCTTACTGTTCTACTTGTACCTGAAACCAAAATATTGTTGAACATTCATTTTCTTGAGTTTAATTATACTTACTAATCTCTTCCCATCATTCCTTTTGAATTGTGTTCTTTGGTTAGTTTATAAGATTCTTATTCACAGATTAATGTGGTGATGTGAAAAAAACCTGGTCTGCTAGCCTTAACAATGGGACATATTTCTTACAGAAATACAGAATGTCAAATATACTTAGGATCAAATCACTGAGCTGTTGTTGAATTGTTCTGTTTCTGACCTGGACACCAGTATATTAAGAATGTGTCAGGTAGATTGTAAGTTATAGGTCTGACAGTTCTGGAAAACATTAGACCTACTACATGTGCTGCACAAGTTTCTTTTTTTTTAACATGCACAGTTAATAAATACTTTCAGGAGGTTTGAGATGGATATGCACACACAGAAATGAACTGCAGCGCGTGACACCTAGTAGGTCCAATACTTCCTGGAAGTTTTAGACCTATTGCACATGCTTTGTCCAGCTTGATTGTGCAGCTGCAGTAGATGCCAAGTATCTCCTGGGGAAGGAGCTACCACTGAGCTGAACAGTGCTTATAATATGGGCACTCTATATGGGCAGTGTAAAGCTGAATGTCCAGCAGTTCTATAAAACATCAGAGTTTCTGCATAAGTAATAATATAATAGTGTAATGTAATGTTATCATATCATATATCATATCATATTGCTGCATTTGTACAGTTAACAAACATGATTGCAGGGGAAATGGTTGTGAATTCTTGATGCTACTGAGATCAGAGAGGAACTGCTCAATTCTTAATCGGAAATAGTGAAATTTCTGGTTGAAAAAGTCCCCCAGCTATAAATGGCAGTGGCTTCGCATGATTGAGGAGCTTCCTGTAGCTTTAGTAACTGCTCTTCTGTGTTTCTTCTAGTATGTCACAATTATAATGCAGTAGGCAGTTTTATGATTGAACTGCTTGGTGATAAAAGTATCTATCATAAAGTTTTAAAAATGGATTAAGTTCACAGTAACTGCGTAGGATATGATAGTATTTTGTTCTTTTTTGCTTGGTAAGGCATTGTGTATGTGTTTGGTAGAGGATTTACACTGTTTCCAATGCTCAGATTTCACCATTTGTTGGAACATAAGAGAATGAATGAAAGGAGCCATCACTGAGTTATCTTTATTTCTTATCAACTTTACAGTTAAGATGTTCACATTCCACTTATATGTGGAATTATTAATACCTTGTCTGCAAGTATAATATTACAGTGTGCTTGTTTGACTTAATTTTCATACTTAAAATTAAATGTGTTTGTAGAAATACAGACCTACCATATGAAACCACACTCAGAATATCATTCCTTTAATGTTATTTTCATTGTAACATTGCATTGTATTAGCATCTGGATTTTAAGAATTTCCGAGAGGTGTTGGTGGCTGTGTCACTGAATTCACTTACATATTCAAGTAATGGAGGTCAGTCTTTTGGTGGGCAATTTTTTTGTAAATTACCACTAAAATGTTCTGCAGCAATCTTTTCCTGAGAGCTTCAATGACCTGATGTGTTTTTCTGCTCTCTTAGTGTAGGACCAT
Organism: Strix uralensis; assembly: GCF_047716275.1. NCBI lineage: Eukaryota > Metazoa > Chordata > Aves > Strigiformes > Strigidae > Strix > Strix uralensis. Next base: position 30,297,933 of record NC_133972.1, read on the forward strand.
AGTGATTTGAGTCAATCTTTTGCAGCTAATTTCTTTGGCTTTGAGGTAAAAATACTTTCTTACTTATTTGATTGTTTTAGGCCTACCATATGTTCTGGGCATCGACATTATCTTCATCCTTTGACCTGGATGCTTTTATTTATAGACATCAGTGCAACTCCATTAGTTTACTCTCAACCTCAAGCATTTGAAATGCTCATGTCATGCCCCTTGCTTTTAATGCACAACTAAAAAAATAAAAATAGCTACCTTTAGTTTATACCCTTTTGTGATTTGAACCTCTGTGGATCAAACTTGCATGCTTTCCTTTGCTATTGGTTTGTTGTTTTTTTTAACTTAGGCATACTCTTATGCCTCTGGGATAAGAAGTCACATAAAAAGGACTAATTAAAAATATATGTATTAAAAATTTGTTGGAATTCAGTAAGAGCTATGTATTTGAATTTCAGTTTCAGCATAAAAAAATCTTCACCAAAAAAAAAAAAAAAAAGAAGAACACTTAGTAATTATTTGTGGAAATTATGTAAAATTTAGATTTCCAAAGGATCAAATTTCTCTGTAGGTAAAATTTACCAGCCCAGGGTCTGCCTTCTGGAGATACTTAATGAAATTTCATGAGATGGAGACTTGACTACAGAAGGTCTTCAAGGATAGCTGCTATGGTGATTGGTGATTCTGGAAAAATTGCCCAGGCGGGTAGGATAACAGAGGATCTCCTGGGTCAACTTCCTGGTGATTTTATGGTAGATGTTTCATCCAGAAAAGTTAATGCAATGGCCACTCCTTTCATCTGCAGGCCATGAAATAAAGAGCTCTTTTGTGCTCTATGGTAAGCACAAGAACAGAGAAGGACGCGGCTACGGTAAGGTCAAAGCTAAGAAAATGGAGTAAGGGGCCAACTTCTGCAATGCCCTTGGTTTAAGCCTGGATTTTGCTGAAGTATGGCAAGCCCCTGAAGATCTTGGGAAGGGAATACAGTATTTGATCAAAGAAAGTAAATAATATCATGTTTCCACAGATTTCAGCTTGAATAATTAAAACATAGATTATATTATTGCTGTGCATTTTATGTATTGAAAACAAAACTTAATGAAAGCCTTTCATATTTATCTTCATTGCTCAAAGTAACAGTTACGTTGTCGTTTGCAGTGAACCGTGAGCAATGTGCTATCCCTAGACTGACCACAAGCAAAACTGTGACACAGTCTGCATTACATAGTAAGATATACCTAGTACTGGGTAGTAGAAAAGCAAAAGGTAGCGAACAAGCAAACACAGGGCAGCTAACCCTCTTTGTGTTGTAACTTACAGTGCAAATACATTGGTGAGAGGAAGTAAAGGGACATCTTGCAAACCTTGCTCTCCTGCACAGCTCTGACAGCTGAATCATAATCTTTCATGTGAATTGCAAACCTCTCTGTCCTTCACTATAAATGGGAGTAAATTAAATCAGTTGTATCTAAGAAATAAAATAAAACCCCAGCAATTGTAATATAGCACTAGTAATGAGTAAAAAGCAGATTTTATCAAAGTTTATTATGATAACTTGTATTTTGAAAGCAAATATTACTTACGTAAGTTGAAATACGGTTTATCTGTGTAATTAGTAACATTCAGTGAGCTTGGAGATTCGGCTAAGTATCTCGCTACTTGCTGATTACTTCAGCCACATGATATTATTTCTCTCTTTATACTTCCCTGCAATCGTTGCTCTCTATTTTCTGGCAATCAGCTGCGTCTCTTTGTTCCTCTGACTCTCAGCAGGGCTCCTCTCTGTCTTCCAGCGTCTGTGAGATCTGAGTGCTTATCATGCTGCACCTAGGTATCCCGTTACCTCTCTCAAATTTCCTGCATAGAAGTTCTGGAGGCTTATCTGGTGCTTTTGGATGTTTATTTGAAATTTATGGATTGGTGGTGTTTCACAAATGAAATCTCCAGGAAAAGATAATAACGTCAAATACCACTACAGCATTCTGCCCCAACTTTATTAGAATTTGGGGCTAAGTTTTGAAGTTTAATTCTGCTTTGCAGTATCAAAGAGCAATTGGCAGAGAAGGGTTTCTTACTTTGAAACAGCTTTTCTTAATCAACTTGGAGGCTATCCAGAACACTTTTTCATTTAGAGCAACAAACACAAATCATCCAGTTCACAATAAGGCCATGTAGCAATATATCTGCATCTTTCGAAAGAGAAAGGGAAGTGTGCAGATGGATTTCTGTATCAGCAGATAAACAAGAGAAAATCTGTGGAGTGATTAGGAAAGAAACACCACATTTTTCCATGAGACCAAAATAAAATTAAATACAAAACAAACCAACTATTCCACACATTCATGATTCTTCTCAATTCTGAAAAATTATCTCATTCTCAATATGTAAGCATCAGTTCCCCCAGAAATGCAACCTCATTTGGAGTTAGGATTCTTAGTGTGAAGATGAGTAAATCCAACTGAAAAAATGACTTGTTCCATCTTAGGAACCATGGTGGTACCTTTCATATAACCCTTAGAGAGCTTATTTGTTGTCTTTCTTCACTTATGGCACTTGTGAGATAATGTCAGAGTTTAACATTTTAACACTGAAAGCTAAACTGGTAGTGTCTCACGACTGTGGTTAATGTGACGGCAAACAGTTACACTGGATCAAAGAATGCACGATTTTTTGTTACCATGTGCTGACTTATTTCTATACGTGGGCTTCTTGTTTCCCTAAGTATTTTAGACCTGCAGTAGCGAAGGGAACAGTGCCTAAATTTCTTTAGGAATTTGGGCTGAATTTCTCCAAACTTCAGCAGCAGTGAAATAGCATTGATTAAGACCAGGTCATGCTTTAGTGTTGAAAATCACAGGATACAGGTCTATTGGTTCTGCTGGCATAAGAAGTCACTTCTTGAGTAGTGGAGCAGGTGGACAAAGAAGAGCTGTTACTGTCTATTTCCTTTCCTGTGTGCTGGTGTTCTTTCTGGTCTATACAATAGTATTTTTGGACCATGGACTTTTTCAATATCATGTTACTGAGTGCCCCTAGCACATGGTTTGATCACTGCAGACAGTCTCACACAGCATGCTGTAGTGTTTCAGAGCTTGATATACTCTGACCTTAGCCATCAGTGTTATTTTGGGGTTATGTTACAGTGGTGTCCCTAGTTTCTAGGTGGGATCGGTGTTCTTTTATGCTGGTGGTTGCACAAATGTGTGAGGTATTTCACTTTCACATCTACTTGAAAAGGATGATCAAACTGAGCACTTCTTCCACACCTTTCTGTAAATCTCTGCCATTTTCCTTGTTCCTTTCTTTGTCCATTCTGAATTTCTTTTCAACAGGAATTAGTTTAATGGCCTATTTCATATCTGACACTGAACAGCTGTTAGGTGATGCAAAATTTCTGTAGTGATCTGTTCTGGATTCACTGCAGTAGAGGCCATGACTGTCTACCATTACAGCTTCTATGAATAATTGATTACTCTAAGGAAAAGCTCTGATTCTTTATTTATCAAATAACTCTTTGCTAACAGACTAGATAAAAGTGAATCATGGGGACATGAACGTAGAAAAAGGTTGTTTTTCTCAAGACACATACACATTGTGCTTTCTGAATATTGGTTATCATCAGAATTAGGCAATTAATGGTATTTGCATCTGTGAATTTTTAACAATACAATTTAAAGATAGAAACTATTAGTGGTTTTACCAAGTTACTGTAAAGCTATTACTAGATTTTTAAAATAGCTGTCAAATGCTTCTTGTGAAAAAGAAATATTAATTTTGACCAATGAATTTGGGGAAATGGATTTCAATCCTCCATATAAAAAAGTCTCTTGAATAACTTTTGTGAAATTCTCTGCCAAAATGGTACATTTTTTTATGGGACCCTGACTTCCAGACACTGCCAGATCAGTAGAGGTTAGTTCAGAATAATGCCTTTCATGAAAGTCAAAATTCATCCTTAAAGTAAGGTTTATTCAAAATAGTTTCTTCTAAATGACTGTGAAAACAATCTTTGATGGTTTTGGATTCTCATAGATTGTGTAGAATTTGTTTTATGGAAAAGATTAATTTATTGGTTCCTGGGAATTTTTTTTTTTCATAATACTGAGATAGTGTATGTTATTCTGGAATTATTTGTATATAATATTCTTTCACATTTCCATTGATCCTTTTCTTAGTAATTTTATTTAAAATATTCTTGTTCCGTTTGGTGAGCTAGCTTTTCTATGATATAAAAAACATAAATTGGTGTTTTGATAGGTAAACTTGTTCAGCTTTTAGCTTTCTTCAGTAAAGGGAGATTGGTGCATATAGAATTGAACTAAGGGTATGTATTTCAAGATAGCTAATGACACATTTCTTTGTCCCTCTCTGTATTACCTCTTCGTAAAGCTGCGTGAAGAAGAAATATTCATTTTCAAAGAAAAATAGTAGTTTTCTATAGTGTGGTGTATGTTATGGCTTGATGCAGACTCTGTTTTGAGACTATAGATGAAATAACATACAGTGGAACAGCAAAAGCTTTTCTTTTTCTTTTTCTTTTCTCTTTACAGATGGACCCAATTCAAAAAGCTGTAATAAATCATACGTTTGGGGTTCCTCTTCCTCATCGAAGAAAGCAAATCATATCATGCAACATTTGCCAGCTGAGATTTAATTCTGATGTAAGTTGATCATTTTGTATCAGATTAGAAATATGTACTTATCTTCTAGGATGTGCCATAATTTGCATAAATTGAACCTAAATGAAACGTTGTGATTTCAGTTTGTGGCTCAGCAGATGAAAAGGCTGTAGGATGCTTCAAATAAATACAATTATTTGGTAGTGTTTATACACCCAGCCAGATTTTCCCTGCAGATATATCCTTGCAAGCTCATCAACTTCAGTTGTGCTGCACAGAGTGTAAATAGGAAAATGGATTGATCCATTACTGCTAATAAGGCTGAAATATTTGCTGGGTCCTAATTCTTCTACCAGTCCTGGTTCTGTTTGCCTTCCTTTTCAGCCTGTAAATGTTAGAAGTTATTCAGATACACTTAAGAGTCCTTTTGGATCTACCTTTGTTTTCCTACCATTACAGTATCTCTGTCTAGCCAGAATGTTCCTGTTCTGCCAGTACAAGCTTTTAAAGACAAAAAAAAAAAAAAATCAAACAAGCAAGCAGATGATATTTTTGTCAGTTGGTTCCTATTCCTACCTTACATCCTCTCACTCCTCCAGCAATGAAGTGGAGCAAGCTGAACTGGAGATGGTCTCTAATATACAGAGGAAACCCATCCCCCATAATTACCCAAGGAATCTGTGCTGTGGTGCTCCTTTCCAAGGAATACCTGTTCTGTCACAGAAAAACCACTTAGAATTTGACTTGTTTATTTCCTTCTCCAGGATCATTGTGTGTGCAGACAAAACCTGACGTGGTACAATATATTTTCTTCTGCTATTGTAGTCTCTCCAGGAAGTTTCTTGACAGCGCATCACTGGTGGATACTTATCTTCCCCTACCAAATGTCTTTCATTTGCTACTCGTTTTACTAATTTAAATATGGAAGTTACTTCTGTCAGAACAAAAATGTTTGAATTTAGAGTGAGGTCTAAGTCAAAAACGGCCATGAGGTTCCTTCCTCCTGCTAATCTTGTGAAGAAATTAAATAATTCTTGTGTGCTGCTGCTTCTTTGTAGGCAGCTATTTATGTACAACTTGTACCTATTTTCAGTTTATCACTTATTTATCAAAGCCATGAACTTGTCAAAAACTTTAATTGAACCTTGAAGCCTCCTTTTAAGGATTGACCACCAAGGGATGAAAATAATGTAGCTCTCTTCATTCCCCTCAGCTTTTTATTCCTTAGAAATAATTTTAATGAGAGCTCAGTCAGAATTTCCAGACCAGTCAGCATCATGTACTTACTTTCACTGGTGACTCCAGGTTTTGTAGTTCACAGGCTGAAAGGACACCTTCCTCTTATAACATTGACATAATTCTCAAACGGTGGTGCAAGGAAAGGTAATACATTCTCTGGAGCTGTCATCTCCCTCAGATGAAAATAGAAGAGTCAAATTAGTCCCTTTCATTTAGAAGCCAGATGCTAGAATTAGGACTGTAGATACTGAGCCATTCACAGGAAGGGAACGATGGAGACTTCTGGGCCACAGTGGATCCCACTGACTGAGCAGCCCAACTCATCACTCATAATTTTCAGCTTTGTCTCAGGAAAAAACATATCACACTGAATCATACATAGTATATAGCTGCAAGAGACATCAAACACTTTGGTGTTACGTACTAAAGTGAAACACCTCCTTTCTAAGAGGGTAGACCATTTGTTAGTCTGCAGAAAGATCCAGACAAAAGAGAGGATGAACACATCATTAAAATGACTTAGTCATTAGCAGATACACAACTCAGATTGAAACATGGAGTGGAACATTTTCCAGCTGACAGGAGCTAGGCATTTTCCAGAATAAAATGTTTGAAATAAAAATTCTTCGACACAGATACAAAGAAGGTATCAGTGGACACTGATTCTTCTTACTCAGAGGACTGGTATGCTCCCATACTGTTCTTTTTCTGCTGTTCTTAAAAAGGTTTCAAAGGAGAGAGGGGGAAGAAGCAGTGGCCATTTTCAGAGTCATCTATAGAGTCCAAAAAAATGGTTTCAGAAGAAATCTATTCATTTAGACTGTTCACAGCAAACTGTTGGAAGAAAAGCTGTTAAGTGGATATTTAGTTGTTCCTTCACACTTTCAAGTGATAGAGGCTTGAACTCCAATTTGCCAACAGTGTTCAGCAGAAGGTTGTTCTAATGCTCCCCTCTCTCAAAGTAAATCAATATCATTAACTTTATGGAATGGGAAGACCTTCTTGGTGAGTATCTTTCACTTTCCACTTGTAATATTCACCTAATTTTTAAATAACCCAAGCGTTGCTGATTGATGGAGAGATTATGATCCAAAAGCTGCCTGTTGATTAACCTGAGACAATATCTCTCCCCCTTTTCCCTATCACACAGAAGAGCTTTGTGGATATCTTTTTGATGGTCTCTTCTCATTCCAGTGCATATGGTTATTACTGCTCAAAATCACAAAGTGCTCTGCTGAGGCTTTCCAAGAAATAATAAGTAGTTGGAGTTCCACTGCAGTTTAGAAATATGCTTTTCTGCAACATGAGGGGAATAGGCAGAGCTAAGTTCTTCTGTTGCTTGGGTAATTCTGAATGTCCACCAGTTTTTGAAGTAAAAATGTGCTAAACTGAGGATTTATTGTTGAGACTTAAAGGAAAGATTGCTCTGAAGAAAAAGAGCTATTAACTACCAGTTTTTTGGTAAATCTACTATATGAATGGCAAGTACACACATTATAATTTTTTCTCTTATTATTATGAAAAAGTTTTAATTTACTGAATATTCCTAACTTTCATTTTCATCATGTTTTGTTGAACATGATTTAAAACGATAACAACAATAAATAACTTTTCTTTTCAGAAACGTAGGGCATTGTGGCTGTTCTACCAATATGCCTTCATTTTTAGATGCTAGAGATAGGATTTATTGTACAGTAATGAATAGAAATTCCATTTACCTACTGCACGACAGCATTATGAAAATGTTTACAATAAAACTGGTCTGTGAGATTTTTCATTTTTGCAGAGAATACAGAATTTTTTCCCCTTTGATACAGATTTCTTTCAGAGCAGAAGAGCTTTTTTTCTGGTTACATAGTATCAAAATTACATTTCAAGGAAAAATGAGAAAAGGCAGTACAATAGTCTAAAATCGTTTAGCTTCTTTCTAAAGGAGTTATCTATAAATCTTCATGACAGCTGTGTGTTCAGTATTTCTTTTTAAAATAAATCTTCTCATACTAGGGAAGGGAGGAATGAGCAAGTAACCAAAGTCTCTCCATGCTGAGAAAAAACATTAGAACAGCAGAGGTAGGTTCTGTGGAGTCAGTTTCAAGCAGTGATTTTTTTTCTTTTTTCTTTTTTTTTGCAGTGAGAGAGATCTATATATAACATTTACATTCACATGGTGCATCCAATACAAGGCAAAACATTTAAGTATGTGCTTAGCTGCAAGTGTGTTGCCATTTAGATTTTGGCAGCTGCTGAGAGCTATTGCACCAGTTCAGAAGAACTGCTAAATGCATGCTTTGTAGTAAACGTTAAACATCTGCTAAAAGCACCCTGTAAAATGAAGTCCAACTGACTTCAGTAGGACAACTCGTGTGCTTACAGGTAGGAGTACATTCTCTGCTAACATAATCAATCACTAAAAAAAAAAAAAAAACCACAACCCAAACAGAATACCCACCGAACAACACCATAGCTTCAGAAAAGAAGAGCTTACTAAATTTACCTCATTTTTTGATCAGCTGTCTTGACTATTTGATCTTCCTTTGCCCACATTTCTAATTTCATCATTTGATCAAGGTAGTGACAGTGTGTTAACAAGGTCAATTCTTGCAAAGGGATTCTCTCTTTTTCTTCCCTCTCATTTAATGCAGATGGCTGAGTGATAATCCAGCTTGCCTTTAGAGAAAGGTTGGACAGTGTTTTTATGTACTCACAGGACTTGAATTTCATTATGATACACTGTAAAAATATTTCCAAATATGTTAGCCAGAAATTATTGTTTGACTTAAATAGCAACAGTAGTAATACTCTCCTGAAAATCATGAGCTGAATGCTTGTCATGGAGTCCTTATTTGTTGTTTTTTACCTTGTTTTCTTCCATCTCTATAAAGCAAAGGTACTGCTGAATTGATATATAGTTCAACTGTATGAAGTTGTCAGGATTCAAAAAGTCCTGTTCCGGTAAAAGAATAGTGAAGGATTTTTTTGGAGGATAAGGATGCAATATAGCTCCACAGTATTTTACTATGGTTCTAACTTTCATGGGGAAAGAAGCAAGACCAGAGGACTTATATCCTATTTAGGTTATGCTTGGTATTGAGAACAAATGATTAAAGTATCAATTTGTAAGCACCTAAGGGATAATAAGGTGATAAGAAGCAGCCAACATGAATTTGTTAAGAACAAATCATGTCAAACCAATCTAATTTTCTCCTTTGACAGGGTAATTGGTCTAATGGATAATAGGGAATAAATAGATGTGATATATTTTGGCTTTAATAAGGGTTGATACAGTCCTATGTGACAGTCTTGTAAAGTAAGTAGGGGAATATGGTTCAGGTGAAATTTTTAAAAGTTGGTTGCACCACAGATTGAAAAACTGTATTGAGAGTAGTTGCTGATGGTTTCCCGTCAAAACAAAAGATCACTACAAGTCAGGATCTGCAGGAGTCTGTTCCATGCTTGCTGCTACTCTAAATTTTCATTAGCAATGTGCCTGACAGAATAGAGAGTACATGTATCAGGTTTGTGGATGACACCTAGATGGAGGATGGCAGGCGCTTGATGGAAGGTGACGAGTTCAGGATTGCAGTCCAAAATTATCTTCACTAGTTGGAGAAAATATTCTGGAATTCCAGCAAGTGCAGTAAATAAAAGCACAAGCTATTGGACTTAGATTGGAAAAATTAAATGCACAAGTAGTAAAATAAGAAATGTCTGGCTTAATGGGCAAAACCGAATTATAGTGAACCACAATCCAAATATACAGTAACAATTGGTAATGGGGAAAAAAAAAATAAAAACACCCAATTAATCCTATGATTCTTTTTTTCCCCAAGACTGTTATATTTATCAATAGACAGGTAAGTATTCTACAGTATTTGAAATTGGCAATGCCTTGGGTGGAGAATTATTTACAGCAGTGATCATCACACTTTAACAAAAGCATAATTAGTTGCAGAATTTAGAAGACATCCACTAATATGACAAGGTGTTAAAAAACTTTACTTGCCTAGGGAAAGTAGAAAGTACTGGATAGATGTACAGTGAAAAAGACAAAATATAGTAGGTTTTCAGTGTATGAAAGAGGGATAATAAGAGAACAGTGACCAACTGATCTTTGTGTTCCTTGGTTTTGATGGAAGAATAAATTTGATTAATTATTCAGCTTAATTTGATTCAAGATTTTTTTTGTTGGAATATTTGGTGAAACAATTCTTGCTATAATGGTAGTGAAGTTCTGGAAGGAAACACATAAGGACAATTGTGGGCTCTCTGGCAGCAGAGGGTCTTAACATATTAGACATCTGTTTCTGAGGATGGACAGGAAACACTGAGTATAGTCCCAGATGTGAGAGAGAAAGATTATATGACCTCCTGCTTGACTAACTTACAAACCTGTTTCTGTGGTTTGGAAGAGGTAATAGAAGTTTCTTTTCTTGTCCATGCCAAGCCATGGTCACACCTGGCCTGCTTCCTCTGTTTGCAAAGAGAGAGGAACTTTCAAAAGCTGGTCCATTAAGAACCAGGAAAGGCTGATACAACTAACTGCTTGAAGTTATTTAGTGTTTCACCCTTCTGATTTCAAATCTATTTTTCAACTTTCAGAGATCTGTTTAAATGGTGTTTGAAGCCATGCATACTCTTTGCCTCAGTCACTGTTCTGTGTGTGGCTATAACCATATTCTTATTCTTTGCATGTTTTGTTGTGCCTTCAATTATGGTTTAGATTTAGATTCAGGTTTTCAATTAACCTTTAGATTTAGAAACCTGCTTTGATATAAAACCAACAATTTCTGCTTGAATTGTAACGCACAGCTTCCTTAATCAAAGTCTGTTGTTGCAGGTATTGCCAGCCATCAAACACATTTATCTATTATCTCAGGGCAATTTTACTTCTGGTCTCTCCAAACCAATGCATCTGCATTCTGTGAAGTCATCAGCCTGATTCTTTAAGGAGATTCTCTTGTGCAACTTCTAGAGATGTTCATCTTCCCATTAAAGTCAGTGTTACTATATGAGAGTATAGTATTAATTGCAGCACTTGTACCTCTCCAAGGATAAAACTTCATCCAGAATTAACTTATATATGTTTAAAAAAATATATATATATGAGTTATATAGTTTATAGAATTCCATGTACATATATATGTATATGATACTTCCTTCTAATGATACACCATCTTTTCTGTACTATGGAGTTCAGTTTAAGGAGAAACAAATGCTGATTTCAATTATGGAATTGCACATGCCATTCATTTGAGATCAGAATGTGAGTCAGAATGGAAATACATTCATAGGTCGACACTTTTCCAGAGATACTGGTTTATAGTATTCACTGGAAAAAGCAGCAAGTAATCACAGAAAGTGATTAGTGTAGAGATTTCCATGGGATGTTTGGCATTTGTGTCAACACATTATGGAAACCCTAAAGAATTTTTAAAACAAATAATTCAAGATATGTGATTTTTTGGCATACTAAAAGTCTAATCAAATAGCACAGAATATTTTGCACTTACGTTGCATACATGACAAATGTGAAAACAACCTAGTATTTTCTTTGTCCAGTTCAGTGGAGTCTGTTTTTATAGGACTAGCCTGCACATTTTAGAAGCATTACCTCCTCTTTCCTAGACCACAGACTGAAATATGAATTGCAGTCAGGTCCTGTGCAGGTCTGCTGTTTTTCATACTAGAGAATTCAACTTTTTTTTTTTTTTTTTTTGACTGAGTGTTGTATTTTGAAAGAAAATAATTTTTTATTTTGATTCTGTTAGATGCTGTTTCATTCTGAGATGGTTGTGAGTAACCTTTCTTCATGTAGGAAATTAACTTAATTTATAAATTGTGAAATCCAGAATACCCTGTTGAACAATAGTAATGAATTTTCACATAACCTGTAGTTTCTTAAAGCATTTCTAAAATGCTTAATAGAAAGTGTAATTTTGGTTTGTTATATAAAGTATTTTTTTACATAGTTTTCACCTTGTATAGAGTACTTTTTATGCACCTATACAACCTAGAAGCAGAAATTATTCATATCTGCCACAGCACCTTGTTGTTTAGCCTAGGAGTACTTTTGGAGGTGTTGAACTGAGTCCCCGGACTAATAGTCTAAGGACATGGATATTTTCTTGCCTCTTAAGCATTGCCTACAAACTAAATGTTTTGGGTGATCCTCACTAACTGCTGTAAGTGATCTCAGTGGTCTACAAGCTATGGAGCTCTCTGCATGAACTCTTCACTAATCCTTGTACCTATCTCCTCTCTTGTAGTGAAAGTAAGCTATTCTGTCTAGAATATCTGTACTGTTGCAGAACATGGACCAGCCCAGAGGTATCAGGCTCACAGAGGCATTGCCTGAGGACAAGAAGACAGTAGGAAAGAAGGAAGGTTTTAAGTTATTGATCTTTAAGAAAACATGCTCTTAATGTTAGCTGGTTACTCAGTCTGTTGCTGGTGGGGAGAGATGGAGCACCCTGGTGTCTACTGTATTCGTACTACAAGACTTACACTTTCCTCTCAAAATTCACTCTCCAGCCACATTCAACAGTGGCAGTTGAAGAAAGAGTGTCTAAATCAAGCATTGGAACAGGCTGCCCAGGGTGGTATTTAAAAAATGTGTAGACATGGCACCTGGGGACATGGTTTAGTGGTGGACTTGGTAGTGTTAGTTAACAGTTGGACCCAATGATCTTGAGGGTATTTCCAGCCTAAATGATTCTATTCTATATATCAAGGAGAAAGCAAAGTCTAATGCTTCCAGCTACCTGGTCCCTGCACAAGCAGCGGTTATGGAGGAATGTCCAACATCTATGTCAACTGAACATCAGAATCAGTATAGGAACATGATCCTGGAGAGATTAAAACATTCAGCTGATCAGCAGCTGTTTCTATGTTAGGACGTAAAGATTATTTAAAACTAAGACTTTCTGTATTCACCTTTGTGAACTCTTGCTTCCTACGTCTGCTTATCCTACCAGGTAATTTCATTTTCAGAGCGCTCACTTTTTTTTGAAAAAATAAGTCAATTGTGGAGAAGGATTGACATCTCTTGAAAATTACTTGAGTTTGCTAGAAATGATCTGTGAATAGGCAATGGCACTCTCTGATAGTCCTGTTTATAATTTGCAAAAGACTAATGACCAGTATTTCGACTGTGGAATATGGAGACAAATTGGCTTAAAAGGTTTCTGCTTCTGGCACGGAAGTGAATGATTTCAGTATTTGTCCTATTGGGGCCAACTTCTAACTTATCCTTGACTGTAGATGGTCTCAGAACTGAAAAGAGCAGAAGAAGGAGAGAAGGCAGAGGTGAGACTTGTTAACAGGAGAGAAAGTCTGAAACAAGAGCAACCTCCCTCCTGTGTTTGAACATGTTCATGATTGTTGCTGTCAGAAATTTTCCTTCTCTCAGAAATTATTAAATTAGAATATAAGAATGTACCAGAAAACATGATATTGGGAAGTGGGAAGCAGACCTAAGTGGTCTGATAGGCCCTAGATTTTCCAAAATCTTCTTTCAGTGTCAGGAGAGTGCTTAATGTGGATTATCTATCACTCACTAAGATTACTTTCAGGCAGATTACATATGTATTTCCAGTGTTTTTAACAAATTGGGTCCTGTAGCTATATTCTTTGGGTTACAATAGTGTCAGAAAGATTTTGTTCCTGGAGCAGGGTGGGGGAACACGAAAATGGAATTCAAATGCTAAAGTTAGGCAGGTAGTGGCTAACTGGAGTTTCTTTGAAGTCTTTGGCTGAAATTGTGGTAATGAAGACAACACTTAATATTTCTGAACTGTACATTGAAAAATGCCATTTTATACACAAGGGAATTAGTATAGACAGGGAAAAATATAGACATTATGAAAGATATAGACAGTATAAAAGGGGGGAAAAGAAGTCTCCCTTCCAATTCTCTCATGTTCCATTCATGGAAAAGACTGCCCATTTCAACTGCAAGGAGAGAAACCTCTGCTTTATCACTTCTTGCCATACATTTATTTGTATTTAAGACATTTTTTTCTGTGAGATTCTTCTGTCAGTGTAGGAAGTAAATCAGTCAACTCTAATAAACAATTGAAATTTATGACCAACTCTGATGGGGACTCTACAGAAACCACTTTCCATAAGCAAGTCATCACCTAAAAGGAGAGATAATTTGTAAACTCTTTACTGTGCAGTCTTCATCTAGCTTTGTTTGGTATGTTGTAACTTCTTCCTTATAGATTTATCTAAAAAAATAAAATTTATACACTAGAGAATCTGAGATTCTGAATTATTAATAAGAGGGGCAGATAACAAATTTCACTATAAAAATGGCAAAATATTGTCTGCTTTCAGTCACCAATCAGTGACTCTTGGCTCACTTTCTTAGGCACTGATAAGGACATAAAGAAGAACTGGGAGAAGAGGAACAGGCAGGGTTGTGTCAAAGTCTGGTCCACAGAAAGAGCACATAGTGAAGAAAATGTGCAGTTCTGTGTGATGTAGAAAGATTGCCATCAAAAAGAGTTAAATGATGTAAATTATATTTTTTCTCAAAAAAAATCCTAATTTCTTCTAAAAATGCATTAGAAGTGAATTCACTCTTTTACCTGGCTTTGGTTGATTATACTCTATTCCAACAGACATAAAATCTTATCAAGTAATATTACACTAAGTCTGGACACTTTTTTGTTTTTTCCCCCCTTTATGGTGAGTAAAATTGCACTCCCTGAGGTACCTGTGATATAATCTTTACTGTATCTGTGCAGCCACCTCTTGTAGCAAATATAATATTTTCTTTTTCTAGAATTACTATTAAACATAACTGCCCCTGATGTAAACAAATTCCATTTCAGTACCTCCAGGCCTGACTTTTTCAGCTTCTTGGTTCTTTTATCAGTCCTCGCATGTCTTTTAAAGTCTCTTGAGATATTGCTATTCTGTGTACTTACATCACAGCTAACAGCTGGGAGTCTGATCCTCTGAAGGAGTGGAAGTGCAACCCAATATGTGCTTTTAAAAGCTTTATATTGGAATAAAAAAGCACATATTTGAACTATACCTTTGAGGGAGTATTGTCCCCACCCATGTGCATTTTTTTTAATCTCAGTTGAAAATGAAGTCTTTAAAGGTTTAAAATGGCCAAAGGGGACTGACTTCTTTTCAGGAAATAATCCAATATGGCACTTACACCTAACTCCCCCATGGCCCTTAAAAGCTTGATTATAAATTCAAAACATGTATTCAAACTGAGGCAGTGCTTTACTGGTAGACCATACAGGTACTTTCGTATATATAATTGTTTGAAGAGTTGATCTCAAACTGTGATTTTAAAAATACAAGGCCTTATTCTGTTTGGGGTTTATATAGGTCTCATTGTGTCATGGTGTAGATACAGATGCATAATAAATGTATCGAATTCATTTATGTTAGCTCTTTTTGGATGGGCATAAATGTTTCTTTTTATTCTTTAGAAAGGAGACTTTAGAAGGTAGTCTCTGAACAGGTTTTATCCTTTCCCCAGCATAGCCTATTTTCTCTGCATCAGTGGACTTGTCATGATAATCAACTTTTTTGTCCCAACCATCAATCACTCCTGATTACAGCTGGGGAGAAGTTCTGTTCTGTTGATCAGCCCATCAGTGCACATAATGTTACACCTGGAGACAAGTGAAAATCATCCCTCGATTGGGGAATCACTTGCCTTCAAATCTTTTGTCTGAAGCATTTTAATTTACATTTAGAGTCTTGTTGCAATTGTCAGTGCTTGCTTTGATTTTATTATTTCTTTGACAAAAATAATAAGTTCAGTTGAGCTTTCCCTACATGATTAGAAAAAGAGTTCTTTTCTATTTCAAATAACATATGTTGTAACTTTCTCACTTCATTGTACAAATATTGCAATAATTACCACTATATAAATTAAAAATTAAATAGTTATGTGGTACTTCACTAGGAGAAACTTAGTATATGCTAGCCCACAATTTTTGCAAAAGCTTTTTTGTTGGCTTTTAATCAGATACTTGGTTAGGGTAATATTTATCTTTAGTATTCAATTTATGTGAAGTGGCAATTGCTCACTTCATAACAATAAAATCAGTAAAAATTAAAGGCATCTTTCTTTAAGGGAAATATGGCTTATATTGTCATCATTACTGAATACCACACTTCTGAGAATAGGGGCATTCTAAGTATCTAAAGCTAAACATTTGTCCTTTCATGTAATAAAGGTGTTTTTCAGTTGTCACAAGAATGATGAAACTTCGGCCTGAGTAAATACTTTATATTTTGGTAATTACTTAAATATGACTTTTAATTAGCTATCAGAATAACCAGATGTAATTTAATTGTACCATTCTTTTTCCTCTCACAGTTACTTTTTAATTTTAGGTATCTTTCTAAATTATCATTGTTACAAGTTTATTCTTTCACAATATCAAAAAACCACAACATATAAGAAGACTGTAAACCTGATACTTCAAGGGCTACAGGATGAAGTGTAAATGAAGAAGAAAGTAGAATGTGAGAGTATAGGGTAATAAAGATTTGATTAGCAATCATGTTTTTATATAAAAGGTTTAATTAGCAGTAGCTCATTTTCCTATTCCTGCCAGCCATTTTCAGGACAGTGATATATTGCTTTTTTGCAGTGAGCCATGCCACCAAATAGAAGGTGTTATGTTTTCATTAAATGAAGACACTTCAACATTATTATCTCTCACCTCAGTCTACACAGCAATTCAAAACATGTCCAAATGTCATAATTTAATAGGCCAGTGATATATACAGTAATTTTAAAACTATGGGATATTCACTCAGATGCTTTCTTTTGTTTCTTTTTAAATTGGTGATAAAAACACTAAATTGCAAATCAAAAAATCATTCAAACAGGCTCACTCCTTATGTTCTGTCTGCTTGAATACCTTGTTTGCCCAATACAGAATTTCATCACTTGTATAAAATTGTTCTTCCAAAGAGACAACTTGTTTATTTTTATAATTTAGTAATTAATGTGATTATATTGCGTAATTTTTATTTTACAGGGTACATCAATCTGCATTACCTTTCAAAAGAGTCTCACCAATTATTGTAATGACATAACGGAAAATTTTCCTTTGTTATTGAATATCTGATGGTTCTTCACTAACACAATTCTAGTTAAATGGCCTACCACAAGGTACCTGTCATTGCTTGTCAATTTATTTTCTAACATGATTTTCATACCAGAATCTTATGTAGTGATAAACAGTTACAATAAAGTCAATTTCTAAGGTAAACACATTCTGAGAAGCAGCAGTAAGTGAGTAACAATGTCTAAAGATGTCAGAAAACATAGAGTATATGGAAATAATTAACACCTTGGACACAGGAGGAATGAAGATTTTTACTGCATTTAATAGTATTTTATTCTATATAATTCCCAGTGGCTAAGATTTTTTTTTTTTTAAATTATATTACATGATTAATTTGTATCTCTTTAGTGCTTGAAAAGACTGTAAGAATGAAAATTCCATCACAGTAGAGCTAAGAAAATGTACATCATGTCGTTACAGGATGGAAGAATTTTTAATAAAATGCACTAAAAATGGTGCGCACCGTTTTGGCTATTCTTCTAGAGCTTGAGCCCCATGTCTCAATTGGCGAGACAGGCCTTACTAGCAAGGCAAACCAACAGGGCATGAGATGCAGAGAAAAGCCTACAATCTTTGTAGGCTTATTAGCTTGTCCTGTGCTAAATTAGTGCTGCTGGAGGTGGTGCTGCCACCAAAACAATTGGCAAGATGTTAGGAGAGAACAGATACTCAGGAGAAGAAAGGAGCAGATGCAATGACATTCAGCAGCAGGGACCACGAGGAGTGGGGACTGCAGCAAGAAAAAAAAAAAAAAAGGGTTCTTCTGTAGACTCTTGGCTAAAATAGATGGGGTTGTATTAATGGTTACCACTTAGTTATTTCTCTTGTAGGATTAATTGCATTTGCCCAGGGAGGGATTCAGTAGTTAAGGAATGTTTCAACACAAGGCACAAGTTCTGTCATCCTTCCAAGAAGGATCTAATTATTTATTATGCATGTTCTGCACTAATAGAAGGAATTTTAAAGGAAGAGGGATTCCTATGGAGTGGAAGATTTACATTTCACACTTGAGAGAAGTTTGTTACAACATTGTCTAGGCTAATAAGATGAGAAAGATGATTTCTTTGACTCACATCATGAGAGAAAACCAATACAGAGTTTTCACTGGTGTGTGTGACAAAGTCTGCTGTTTAGAGTTGGAAAAGAAACATAGTTCCGGTGGTGGGAAGCTGATTTTTGTGTGAATTTTACAAGTGCTGCACAATCTTTGAATTGCCAGCACTGGTAGCCTAATAATTAAAAGCAAAATTCCTTGTTGAAAAGGATCTTGCCTAAACTATGAAAGCAAGTTCTGAATTGGTTTATTCTCTCTCCAAATCCCATAGAAAATGACTGAAATTAATCCAGGGCAAATCAATCTTTTAAAAAAGTTAACACTAAGAATAAGTAGATGTTTGCTCTGATGACTCTTATTAACTGATACTTGTATCACTTGTAACCATTTTGAGGATTAATTCAGTTGTGGCTGTGATGTCTGCTTAGTTGCAGACATCAGTCCATGCTACTTCAGACAGAACCAAAGGCAAGGTCCCAAGAGAAAATGGGCTCAGCATTTTTGTCATGTTTCTTGCTGAGTGTCCATTGATATAGGTAAACAACCATTAACCACAAGATACACTGGAAATCCTTTCTCAGGAAACGTGTTATTGGTATGGTCTGAATTATTCTGCAGTAATGATCTTAAAAATAGTAGAGGTACTTTTTAATCGGTAATTTACTTAGAACCTGGAGAATACTATGTGTCATTTATACAAGGGCCCTACAGCTAAATATCTGCATTGTATACAGTGCTTTACAGATGTGTAAGATGAGATCTTTTCTCTAGAGAGCTTATTTTCTAATAAATCAGAGATGAAACAAAAATATAAGGTAGGGAGAGCAGCAGGGGATTGGCAAATGAATTAATGGAAAAATACTTTCTGAAACCCATTTTTAAGTTTTCTTGAAAGAGAGAACGTTTGACAACCAGTAGGAATATGATTCAACTGATTAGATAACATGTTAGAACAGTTGAAGTCAAGCCTGTAAAAAATGTCTGAGGGTAAATAAGAATAAATGTATTTTCAGAATTTGTAGTTTATGAAATAAATGGTTGGGGTAGGTGTGTTGTTCTAAGGCATGTGAGAGGGAGAGGGACCTATGTAAGAGAAGAGGCAAACATTATTGAATAACAGGTGTGGTGATGCAGAGTAGGAGATCAATATGCAGAAAGAAAGGAGACCCTGACTCTGTCATAGTTCATGATTAACGTTTGGGATATAGTGACAGAAAAGAGGTAATTTGAGAAATGGAAAATTTCAGGTGGCAGAGTAAACAGTAGGAGAAAAATTAGAACCATCCAGAAGCTATTCATGCTGAATAATCATAAAGATATTGGTTGAAAGCAAAGGAGAAGTCATCCCAAAGAGAGTGTGTCCAAGTCCAGAGAGTAGAAAGGCTTGAAGATAGAATCCTGAAATACATTTGTCTGGCCTTACAAGTCTTGCAAGATGTGCAAGTCGTCTTTTTCAACTGGCAGGAAGTTTGTCATCCAGACATTCTCCAGCTGAGGTTACTTAGGATTCAGATCTTCTCTGAAGACAGCCCTATTTTTTTTTTTTTCCCCCCTCACTACTTAAGCCTGTATAAAAGTTAAGATGGCTGGTCTATCAATTAGCTCTTTTCTGGTATTTGCGGTAAGGAATAAGCACTTCTAGAATAGCTGAAATGGGTAGCTGCTTTAAATCTGGATTTTTAAAATGAACAGAGATTGTGTCTTATCTCTCTCAGAAAATCTACTTGTATCCAAAAGATGCTGATTTCTGTACTGCCTGAACAGGACAATGAATGCTGAAAATAATTAGCCACTTTTCCCTTCAATGTGCTGCCCTCCATCGCCACCAATATCCTCAAGAAATCAGCTTGGTGATTTATTATGGCTGCTCCTGACATGAAACAGGTAACAGAGTAATAAGAGATTGATTCACCGTGAGGAGGTATAGTCACTTACAGTAATTGGACTATGAATTTTAATTCAAGTATTGAAATTGTACATGGTTGAATTCACAAGAATCTGTGTGTTTTGCAGGTATGACTCCTTTTTTCTATAAAAAGAGGTCCCACCAATACTAAACATGCATTTTTAATTGAGCACTTATATTCATAACAAACTGATCAGTTTGAACTCTAGCTAAGAAGGCAGGATTTTGCTTGTTTAGGGGGCTAACATCACATTTCGGTATGCTGTTTATAGAAATATGAATTGCATTTGGGACAAGGTGGGGGCCTTTAGTATTTCACTGCAAGATGTTGAGGTGTGTACAGAGGTACATTTTCAAACTGGTAAGTGATGGGTTCGCCCTTGAGGCCCTTTGGCTGGGGAGAACCATAGTTCTCATAATTCTCTTTTATCAACACCACAAAAGATAAATAAACAGGATGATGATCTTATCATTAGCATCAAATCTCGAGTAATTTTCTGAAATTTTTGCACTGTAAATAACCACATATTCAGACCTACTTATTAAAACTGCCAATTTTCTGTGACAAGGTTATCCTTAATTTCTGTTTGTTTAATGAACAGTAGTGGACTCCCACCCCTTTTAGGAATGGAGTGGTTTAAATGAGAAGGAGAGGAGACTGTACAGCCATGTGGAGCAAAGATTCACGTAGACAATAAATTCTGTTGCTGACTTCTGTAGTAATAAGCTGTGCAGTCAAAAGACCACCAGGGCCTATGATGTGGTCTGTCTGATCAGGTCAAGAAGGTAGGGGCTCTCTCCTATCAAATGTCAGGGGGTTTCAGACCCATATTCCTGAACTTGCAGAAGTCATAGACTTATATTTGACTGACTGAAAGCCATGTTTGCACACAACTGAATAAACGGTTTGGCAATAGATTTAATCCATATTTAGCAGACAACTGCTTGTCTTCCTACCATATTTGCAATAGTAAACCCTTTGGCCTAGCCTGAAAGTTCCCAGTTATATTCCTGGCCAGTTGTCTGCCTGAAGAAACCTGTTAGATTTACTGTGTGTGAGCCTGAAGGTGCTAATACATCTTAAAACTCTCAGCTGAAAGTAATATCTGTTTTGTATTTGGAATGCAATAAAATGTGTTTTTTAAGAGACTGAAGGGCAAGAACATCTGTAAGTTGAAACTGAAGAATCACTGAATTAAAGATTAAAGCATCGACTCTCTATAAAGAGAAAGTATTGGAAAAAATTAGAAGTTAAATAATTTCTGGACTTGGTAGGATGCTGGGTGCTAAAGCCAGTTGTCGTAAGCTTGGCCTAGTTGTCATAATCCTCTGTAAATGGCAACAGTCCTGCAAGCTGTAAGATGTTACACACTCCACATGACATTTGTGCATCTGTCCTGAGGGCCTTTGGGATCTCGTTTGGAGAGTGTGACATCTTGAAGTTCACTGTCATTAATAAGACTCTAGATAGTACCTGAGATCCTACTCTCACCCCTTCTTTGGGGTACAGTCACAGTGCTGTACAGTTCAAAGTTCTTATTACTTGGTAAATGTGTGCATCGTTAAGTGGTGATCATTTCTGCAGTTTATGATTTGGCTGGTGGAGTAGGTGGCACACAGGGGCACTTCAGCCAGCGCTGGGAGTGCAGGCCTCACAAGGCTCTGTGGAAAATGGCACATAAGGGCACAGGGGTGACATGGTTCCAGCCATTAGGGCTACCCTGAACTCTGAAAGGCAGGAAGATGCCTTGGGAAAGTTAACTTGTCTCAGGCAGACTTACATGAGTCATTGTCAATATGTATCATAATCTGATAGATCATAACAACCTACACCTCCAAGTACTTGCTTTTGCATTCACAATGTTGGCTGTCTTCTATTTACCCTTCCATATCCACTGTTTGAACTTGCTCCCTTAATGTTCTTTTAAGGTAGGTTCCTTGGTTTTTTGGTCTGTCTAAAATTCATTCATGTAGGAATAACTGTCATTCTTGAGATGATTTATAGTATAAAGCACTGTATTTGGGAGCTAAATTGAGTTATTCTATTTATTTTTCTTATATTTTGGTTGTTTTTTTATTATGGAATGGACTCGGATGTAATTTGTCTCCAGGATCAAAAATAGGAAATTACTCTAAAATGAATAGATAGTCACACAGATTCAGTTGAGACTGAGAGTTCTAAAGGTTATCTGCCACCTTCTGATGTTTTATTCCCTAGATATCATTATGTAGTGTTTCTGATATATGCTGTGGCTTTATATCCATCCATAAACTGCTGCACAGATTATTTGCAACGCAGTAAAAAAAGCAGGGCAACGGATTATATCTCTCTGACAAAAATGTGAGAGTCTTTGTTAGCTTTATAGCTGGATGTCTGCTGGATATATATATCAACTGTACTCAACACTGGAAACCTTTCCATCTAATATAATATTTCTGGTGAGATGGCAGGTTGCCTGTGGTGTGTGTGTGTAGCCATATATATATAATCATAGAATGGTTTGGGTTGGAAGGGACCTTAAAGATCAACTATTTCCACCTCTCCCTGCCATGGGCAGGGACATCTTCCACTTCCAGGTTGCTCAAAGCCTGGTCCAACCTGGCCTTGAACACTGCCAGGGAGGAGGCACCCACAACCTCACTGGGCAACCTGTTCCAGTGTCTCACCACCCTCACAGGGAAGAATTTATTCCTTATATCTAATGTAAATCTACCCTCTGTCAGTTTAAAACCATTACCCCTTCTCCTATCACAACACTCACTGATAAAGAGTCCCTCCCCATCTTTCCTGTAGCCCCCTTTAAGTACTGGAAGGCAGCTATAAGGTCTCCCCGGAGCCTTCTCTTCTCCAGGCTGAACAACCCCAACTCTCTCAGCCTGTCCTCATAGGAAAAGTGCTCCAGCCCCTGTACATCTTCATGGCCTCCTCTGGACCTGCTCGAACAGGTCCATGTCCTTATGCCTGGGGGCCCCAGATCTGGAGACAGCACTGCAGGTGGGATCTCACGAGAGTGGAGCAGAGGGGGAGAATCACCTCCTTCGACCTGCTGGCCACACTTCTCTTGATGCAGCCCAGGATACGGTTGGCTTTTTGGGCTGTGAGCACACATTGATGGCTCACAGTCAGTTTTTCATCCACCCATACCCCCAAGTCCTTCTCCACGGGGCTGCTCACAATCCACTCATTGACCAGCCTGTATTTGTGCTTGGGATTGCCCCAACCCATGTGCAAAATCTTGTACTTGGCCTTGTTGAACTTCATGAGGTTCACATGGTCCCACCTCTCCAGCCTGTCCAGGTCCCTCTGGATGGCACATCCCTTCCCTCCAGCATGTTGACCACACCACACAGCTTGGTGTCATCGGCAAACTTGCTGAGGGTGCACTCAATCCCACTGTCCATGTCTCCAACATGGATATGCTCCACCAGCAACCTCCATGGGTGGCAAGGCCACAGCCTGCCCTCTCACCGCAGGCTACAGGGTGGGTCTCTGCTCTGACACACCTCTCCCCCTTCTTTCTCCTTTCTTCCACTGACCTTGGTGTTTTCATAGGTGTCCTTCTTGCAACCCCTCCTCACAACTTCAACTCCTCCTCCCAGGTTCCTCTTCTTAAATATGTTATCACAGAGGCACAGCCACCATCACTAATTGGCTCAGCCTTTGTGCAGAGGCGGGCCTGACTTGGAGCCAGGGAAGCTTCAAGAAGCTTCTCACAGGAGCCACCACTGTAGCCCCTTCCCCTGCTACCAACACCCCCGCCAACACAAACCCAGCACATAGCTCATCCATCAAATCCATGTCTCTCCAATTTAAAGACAAGGATGTCATGCAGGACAGTGTCACATGCTTTGTACAAGTCCAGGTAGATGACGTCAGTTGCTCTTCCCTTATCCACCAACATTGTAACCCCATCGTAGAAGACCACCAAATCTGTCAGGTACGATTTGTCCTTAGTACAGCCATGTGGGCTCTCAC
Source organism: Strix uralensis (assembly GCF_047716275.1). Taxonomy (NCBI): domain Eukaryota; kingdom Metazoa; phylum Chordata; class Aves; order Strigiformes; family Strigidae; genus Strix; species Strix uralensis. The sequence goes on from NC_133972.1 coordinate 30,321,832, forward strand.
CGATCACCTCCTTATTTTCCATATACCCTAGTGTATTTCCCAGGAGGATTCACTTTATGATCTTGCTGGGCGCAGAGGTGAGACTGACTGGCCTGTAGTTCCCTGGGTCTTCCTTTTTTCTGTTTTTACAAATGGGGGCTATGTTTTCCCTTTTCCAAGTCAGCGGGAACTTCACCGGACTGCCACAACTTCTCAAATATGATGGATAGTGGCTTAGCCACTTCATCCACCAGTTCCCTCAGGACCTGTGGATGCATCTCATCAGGTCCCATGGACTTGTGCACCTTCAGGTTCCTTAGATGGTCTTGAACCTGTTCTTTTCCTACAGTGGGTAGTTCTTCATTCTCCCAGTCCCTGCCTTTGCTTTCTGTGTCTTGGGCTGTGTGGCTGGAGCACTTGCCGGTGAACACTGAGGCAAAAAAGTTGTTGGGTACCTCAGCCTTCTCCATATCCCGGGTAACCAAGTCTCCTGTTTCCTTCCGGAGAGGGCCCACATTTTCCCTAGTCTTCCTTTTATCACTGATGTACCTGTAGAAACTTTTCTTGTGGCCCTTGGTGTCCCTGGCCAGATTTATTCCCATCAGGGCTTTGTCTTTCCTAACCTGACAGCTGGCTGCTTGGATAGTTTCTCTGTATTGCTCCCAGTCTATCAGTCCTTGCTTCTACCCTCAGTAGGCTTCCTTTTTGTGTTTGAGTTTGTCCAGGGGCTCCTTGTTCATCCATGCAGGCCTCCTGGCATTCTTACCTAACTTCCTGAGCTTGGGAATAAATATATATATACACATGTATATGTGTGTGTATATATACATTCACATACCTTTCACAAACAGGTTTGATGCAATATAAAAGAAACAGGAAAATATTCCTGTGCAGATCACTTAAATGGTACAGTTTTCTCTAGCAGTGTTAAATAGAAACTAGTAAAGAAAGAGCAGGGAAACAAATAAAGTCCTTTCCATTTGAGTAATATTGATCTGGGTGTTCTCAATTTTCATTTTGTCAGTATTTTGTAGAGTGTATGTATGTACAACATACCAGTAGCAGCTGAGTATGAATACATAGCACCAGTCAAGATGATGCAGAGTTAGCCAAACAAATGCTATAGTGAGGGTAAACAAGTAGCATATTCCAGGTTGCATATAACACATTTTTGTGGTGAAAGCATGGGGTTTTTTGCTGAACCAATGTGTTTCTGTGATTCAGTACATTTTGTTTTGTTGGCTCAGTCAAAGGCTGTCCATCCATCTTTAAATTCTTTCCACTGGATCCAGGTGGAGCATCACACTTGCTTTCAATCGCCAGTCCAGGGTGAAATAAATGTCATTATTTCTGTTGACTTAAGTGGTGCCAGGATTTCACCCACACAATCTAAACTTAACATGCTTGCTACCTTTTTTTTTTTTCCTCTCAGCAAGGAGGTCCTGGCAATTTTCAAAGGGCAATGAAAACAGCATGATTTATTGTTTCTAGATTTTTTTTTTGTGTATAATGAATTCATAGAGTGAATATTGAAACAGTTGTAAAGCTCCTGCCAAAATGTTGTTTCTTTAAGAGAAGTAATGAAGTATATTAGCTACACTCAAAAAATAACTTCCAAATCAATATGCAAGATGTTGATCAATAGTATGCACGTTAGGAAGGTAACAGAACACATTCAGGATTTGAATAAATGAACTAAAGAAAGTTCTTTTGCAATAGGCCTTCTAGAGCAAGTTGTTAACTTCCTATCATGGATGATTTTAACACAGATTTCAGTGGAGCTTGGACTATTGAAGCAAATAGCTCATTCTTGAAGATCTTTTGTTGGTTTTAGCACATTGAATTAGCTCATTACTGCTGAATATGTAGTGGAAAATAGCATCTGTGTACATTGCAATAATATAAAAATTACTTACCAGTAACAGAATAAGGAGCAATTTGCAAAAGCTAATCATATTTGTGCACTTGTCTGCAAAAAGTAAATAGTTAATACATACCCAAGGGAAAATGCACTTACTGGTTCATGCAATTTAATCGTAGTGTTAAGAATAATATATTAAAGAAAATTTTTTAGGATTCAGTTTTAAGAGTCATAAGGGTATGAACATTAAAAGCATAGCTGTCCCATATTTCTGCTTCATCTGTACTTAGCGAAGGTTGAACTCCAGAAAGCATCCTGAAGCTCATTGTGCCCAAATCAGTGTCAAACTGTCCCTACACCCCAAATGTACACCACCAGTTTAGAAACCTACTAGGAAATTTCCTTAGTGAGAGTTCTGTCTTCATTTACCTAGAAGTTTTCAGTAGGATGTTCTCCATCACATGTTTGGGGTGCTGCAAAGCATAAAGGAATATTGAGAATTATCACAGCAGTGAGATATCATAGCTGTAAACTGAGAGCTTTGGAGGTGAAGTTAAAGTATCTTATTTTCATTTTATTCAAAGAGGATTCAGAAATCTCTACAACTTTTTACAGAAACCAGTTTTCCAAATGTAATTTTGTAGGGACCAGGGTAGACATGTTAGTTTTCCTTAGCCCTGCTTGGTCTCATTGTGATGTATTTGCATGCCCCATGTGCAGATTTTTTCCAGAGATCCTTTTTACCACAAATGCTATGTGCAAACTTGCAGTGTTTCTCCCCTGACATTTTATTTTTCTTCAGAAGTCTAGAGAGGAATGCTTTGCTCTGAACTTGTATCTCAGTACAAAACTTTGAAAGCAGCTTCAGTCTGTTCTTTAAGAACAGTATGCTTTTATACATCTGCTTGTGGAAATGGCAACTGTTAAATGCATTATTCTTAAAGGATAGAAGGAAGAGGAATCTTGAATATTCTTCAGTATTCATTGAGGTATTTTAATACCTCAGTAGTTCTGATAGTATAATCTCTTCTTGGTTACTGATGTTATCAAGTGTCCATGGATAAAATTTTGTAAAAAGGAAACAAAAGGAAAAAGTCTTTCATTTTACACAAGTGTTGTGTGAATTAAGTCAGCATTTCTTCAGGTGTTAAGGTCATGCTTGCAAGGTTAAATTAACCTTCTCTTAATGACAGAGCTTCTTAATCACTTTAGGAGCATTCCAACATTTGGTGAACATGGATGGAAAACTGTTAAATGTTATCGACTTATTTGTACTAATTTACATATATCAGATCTCTGTTGTTTCAATTCTAAGATGTGAGAAGTTTGGGTTTTTTTTCCTTTCATTTGAGTTACAGTTACTATAGATTGATGGGAATCAGCACTGAGAAATAACAAAAGGAAGAACAGCATAAAAACAATAAAGAGCAATAAATAAGTATAAATATGTTAATAAATATAGTGAATAGGTATGAAGGGATTTGCCAGCTGCAAAGAGTTTGGAGTCTCAGCATTAAGTTTCAGTACCATTTGGAAATTTCACTCTGTCAATAATCTCTGCCCAAACAAATCTAAAACATGAAATGATGTCTTAGGTTTTAAAATCAGACAGGGCTCTTATACCTGTCTGGTTTGACCTTTTTTATATTACACACCATACAATTTCATATAGCTGTTCCAGTTTTGAACCTGATAACCTGTGTTTGACTAAAGGAGATGGGAAACATAAAAGTCAATGTGACTGAACGTGGAATATAGAGCATCTCTTAAGCAGATGTCCTATAGCACTTCAACATATAAAATGTCTCGTTGATTTCGGAGGGGCTACTCTTATCCAGTAAGGTTTGTAGAATTGCAACCAGTAGCTTCAGCAATTATTGGGTTTTGGTCAGTGGAAAAAAATTAGATTTTTAGATTTCAGTGTAATGTGAGGTAGAGGTAACAAAGGTTTGTAGGAAGAAGACAAAATATAACTGCAGTGTAAACAGTAAGTAACAGAACATTCTCATTGTTCTGTGTACTGCTTTGTATCCCTAGCCATGGCTTTTTATATAGAACGTAACAGATAGCTTAAAGTGAAAGATGGTGACCTGTCAGCTTTGTACTGGAAGATATTGTTGCCTGTTCTGAATAAATGAAAGTATAACAACTTACTTGTGTTAGTAAATAAACCCCATTTTTCAGTCTGCACAACTTCTAGAATGACTTAATCTATCCACATTTATGCATTACTTTAAGAACAAACAATTGATTTTATAGCTAACTTGCGTTGCAAGCAGGTCTGTGTGCACTATGTATGAGTGAAGGAGGTTATTCAAAGTACTGAGGTTCTGACCCTGCAATAGTTGGTAGAACTTGTGTTCTGGCAAACCTTGTAGGTATACACCATCTCGTGGACTTCACTGAGGCTCTGAATGTGTTCACAGAGTAGCCCAAGACTGTTTGAAAGCAAGGCAAAAGGAACAGCGTTATGTAAAGGAATAAATGTAAGTATTGTAGCCTGACTGATCTTCAGGTTTTCATATGCCTCACAAACCTTTGTTCCTTCTGGATATTTTGATTGTTTTTCTCAAAATAGTTTCTTCCTGGCTAATCATTTAGATAAAACTAGTTTTTAATGCAAATTTGCTTCCATGGTATACCACTAGTTTTTATCAGCACTTAGGCATTTATTTTCTATTAATATTAGTTCCTTATATAAAACATAATTTACTTCTTTTTTTAAAAGTAGGAAATAGTGTTTATTAATTTTACTTTGTTTCTTCCTCTCTCTTTTTCATATAACATATATTTCCTCCCAAAGAGAGAAGTCCTGTGAGTAAACCTACAGTAGGGCTTTTTAAGCAAGACACTGTCATAGGACTCTTTTAGAGATACAAAATTTGTCTAAATGTGCCAGGAACTAGTGGGCTGAGAGTTCTTTTATTCCAAGAAAACACATTGCTCTCCTTGGATGTTTCTGCACCTGGAAGGCTTGGATTTCTCTTGGAATATGAGGAGAATGAAATAATCTGTAAATTCTTCTGTATTAGTACTAGCCTTAAATTATCAATCTTTGTGCAGCTGTGAAAACTTTTCACAGTGAAAAAGTTCACATAATATTTTACATATACTTATAGCCTTCTACAAGAAGGCTGGAGATTTAACCAGGGAAGCACCTAACTACAGCCAAGTCCACACAAAACAGAACTGAAATTGGCAAATTTGAGCATTTATGTTTCTTATTTGTGGGTTTTGAACTTCTACTTATGGGTAGGAGCTGATCTAAATGACACAGGAAAGATTTATATAAAAATAACTATTGAAATATAAATTGAAAATTTATGAAAAATTAAATATTTGAGTAAAAGAATCAGAAAAGCAAATCAACATTTTTCTGAAGACAAACTTGAAATTTGGAAAACCTCTAATAACTATAGTATTAAAAACAGTAATTCCAGTAAAAGTATTAAGACTGTGCTTAAGAGCACAATGAAAATATGTACCTTCTTGTGGTTTTGTACATAGAAGTTGTATTAACTTGTTTGTAATTTCAAATATAAAGTTCAAATAGTATTGAGTTAATACAAATTTAAATATGCACTTTTTAAGCTTTTTCTGCTTTCTGTAAAATTTCTTGTGCTATCTTTGTGTCTCACTTATCACTATTCTTCCCTGATGCTTTGATTCAGTCAAAAAAATCTGAAACCCAGAATTCAATGCAATTGCTATTATAAATGTAAACAGACAAAAATGGTTCCCTTGGCAACAGAAACCAGGTGAAAACACTCAAATGAGCTACACCTAACCCACCCACTCAACTTTCTTTAGTGATCAGTTCACAAGCTGGGCCCAGAGGGAATCAAGTGTTTTACGCTCAGTCAGTGTAAGTTTTCTAAATGAACTGAGGTGCTGGGCAGGTAAATGTATGTGTACACCCTTAATTTCAATTAGCTGTTGTGAAATGTGGCAAACTGAGATTCAAAAAGATGTTGGCTACGTATCCACCACTGTCATTCCTTTTCAGATGACACCACAAAAGACTGACTTTTCAACATTATTCAGAAAATTAGTGTTTTAAAGAAGTTATTTTAAATTCAACACCATCCGTTGTTTTTAAGTAAACATGATTTGTGTATAAACTGAACATTGAATTATGTTTACATTATTAAATCATTATTAAGTAAATCACAACCATATTGAGCTTATTTTCTTTGTTGTTTCATAGATAGATTGTATGTCAGCTTCCACTTTTAGGATTGTCATTATTGACATACTATTCAAAAGGTGCTAATTAACACAATGAATAAAAGATGTGTGGGTGTGTCTACTGCTAGTGGAGGGAAGCTGGGATACACTTCTACAAAATTCTAATGGCATATATCATTTGCTCAGTTTCTCAGTTCCAAATATGTCAGTTCCAAATTCAGAAGCGGAAGTATATATGTTATATTTACTAAGCTGAATTAATACATGGTTTATTTTATCACATGCGTAACACATAGCAGTATGTATAGATTAACCTTCTCATTCTAAGATTAATCTTGAGATTAATCAGTTGGCTAACCTGAATGAAAAAAAAAAAAACCCCGAGTTTAATATTCTCTTGAAACTCTTAACTACAGTAAGATTTACCATGGGGAAAATAAATGATGCTGCCAATTAATACAATAAAGATGAGATCAATTGTTACAGTTAATGTCATTGTTATACCAGTTTTGAAAAGAGCATGTTTCATCTCCCTATCAAACAAGCTCCCCAAAAAGCAACCACCATTACTGTGGAAGCCAGTATGTAAAACCTTCCAGAGATGTGAACTTCATAACCTTGTCAAAATTAGTTTAAAACTGATCTGCCTTAATAATAAAAAGGATAAAATAGACGGTAAAGCAAATAGTCTGCTTATTGAATTTCAACATGCAATGAATTTATGTTGTGCTACATGAAGTACTGGTGTCCTTAAAAGAAAAATGACAGGTGTTGCATTTAAGGTAATGAATTAATTTGGTAAGAGATGAATCCCCTTGCGTTCTAGCCGGTCCTCAGAGATGGGTGGCTGGACTTATCTCTTAATAGGTATGCCAATTATGGCCGTAACTATAGGCCTGACACCAGATGCATGAACAGCCTGTATGCTGTAGGTCTGGTTGCATTCAAGAGAAGGAGTCAGGTTCACGAATAGTATGGTTTATTCTTATGCAACATCTACAGATTCTTTGAGATTGCCTATGATAAACGCACATACTGCACGTTGGCTATATAGCACTACACACAAAAAACCCGATTGCAGTCACACATACTTAGTTCCCAGGTAATCACTCGGTGTAGCTGAGGACCCAAATCTTACCAAAAGGCGTCCCTTCTGGGAGGGGGCGAGGAGCACAAACCCGTCAATCTGTCCCTCTGATTTGATATCGGATTATCATCCCTCCGAGTTAGATACAAACTCAAGGTAGTTTTTACCTAAGTATGTTTGTGTGAGTGGGTGGGACTGTGGTCAAGCCATTGTTTCTTGAGTAGCAACACAGCACATTCCTTGGTGCAAGGTGTGTGCTGTTTTTGTGGGAAAAGAGGAAGAATGAGAGATAAGGTCTGCAGAATACTGCAAAACAGTCCTTGAGAGAAGGGGAAGAGCAGGAGATAGATCTGCATAGTCATGTCAAATGTTCCTTGAAAAAAGTGGAAGAACGGGACCGTGCAGCCTCCACCTCGCTTCACATTCCTCCTTGGTGCTACGACAACACAAATCACTGGATCTCCATCATGTCCTGTGTTTGTTCTGGGCACCATGTGTTAAGGAAATGTGTGTTTTGCAGATTTTTTGCTGTTTTGGTTTTTCCACACTTCCAACAAGAGTTATGGGAAAAGATTGATTACTTGAGGTATCTTCCTTTCAGTATATATATTTTGATGCTGCGTATGTCTACTTAGAATGCAGTGTGAAGTGTGTTATATCTAGGCAGTTTTTTGTAATCTTGCTTGGATAGCTTCAGGTAATGCCACTCTCAGTGGCAGCCTACAGGGCAAGCAGATGCATGCTTATAAAGATACTTTGTTTTGGGACAGGCGATATTAAGTAGGAAATCCTGACCTTCTGTATCTGACCAAGGTAAAATAGCGTTTTCCTTTCCATAATGAAAATATTTGATTTTACTATAGGATGGATGATTTTACCATACAAATGGGGTCAATGCCAACCTCTCACAAAGTGATGCAAACCCTTGCCAGCTGCAATCTCTTACCATTATATAAATGGCTCTGGAAGGGGCCCAAGCATGGGGAGTGGGATGGAGCAGTTTTGTTAATGCAGAGGAGCTAATGAGCTCAGGAAGCACCCACTGGCTCTGATCCTCGAGTCTCAGGGTACATTCATGAGTGCATTGAACAAATGCTTTATGAAGGAGAAGAGGGAACAGAAAGTTTTTCTTTCCACGGAAAGAGAAAATTAAATACCTGGGAATTAACATGCTGAGACATTTATTTTATTCTGCCATAATAATGGAGAAATGTTTTCTTTTCTACAGAAAGGTCCTTTTTGGTATTTGCTCTGTAATTATATATTTGGCTCTAGGGAAAGGGGCAAAATGATCAGTTATAGTTTAGGGGGCAAAAGTCTTCTCTCGGAGCACATCTGAAAGAAGTCATATTACACACGTCCTTTATGACAGTTACATCTGAGAGCATAATGTAATTAGATCTCTGGCTCTGTATTACAAGTGGTGTTGATGATGGAGTGCACAAAAAATTGAAATGACACAACTCAGAAGATAAAGGTAGGCTTAACAGAATGAAGAAATGAGGACAGGCAACATTTATCTACGCTATAATTGACTGCAGATTAAGTTTGTATGTATCAGGCAGAAATCAGGATACTCTTCTTGTTCAATATGAAACATGTCATCATGTTGACATCACCTTTAAAAATTACATTATGTGTCTTCATTTAATCTATTCTGCAAAGGTTTGCACAGGTACTTAGCTTGTTTGTCTCTTGTACTCTGAATCTGTGAAGCTCAGCTGAAGTCCATGTAGTTCCTGTTTTCTAGAAAGTAAGCATAGGACTTGTGAGTAGTCCTGAATTTCCTGCGTGTACTCACGGGGCAAACCAAACAGTAGGCCTTGTAAGAAGTGATTTTTGAAAATTTAAAATAACCTCAAATAAAAGCTTACCTACTAAATAGAGTAAATACATCTCAGTGCAAAAGACTTGTACAATCCTCTTCTTGTTTTATCAGGTGTGGCTCACAGTAAAAGCCTTGCCCTAGGCAGAAACAACTGTTGGGCATCTCAAGGCTGTTGGACTTTCTGTCTGTAAATTTCTCCAGTTTACTTACTGGAGAAGTTCTGTAGCGATCAGCTCAGGTTATGTAAATAGCACATACCTGGTAGTTTACAGATGTCTCAGCTGCATACTGCAACCTTCCCTGAGCAGTGCTGTCATCACTGACTGGCCAGGCTTTGGAATCATTAGAAAAAAATATGAAGCTTGTTCTAAAAATAAAAAGGTCCTTCGATTTTTATCACTTTCTTGTGTGCTTAAAACATCTGTGAAGTTATATTTGGAGTATTTACTGACAGCACAACTTTAGGAAAAAATTCTGTACTCAGAGTTTAAAACAACGTGTAGCATAAGCATCTCATAAACAATTTCCCTCACTGCACCAAGGACAGAAGGCCTGTTGCCTTATGCAGTCGTGTATTATTGCTTTCTATGTGTGCCCAGCTCACTGACAGTATTAGTTTGAACCAGGAAACTCATTTTTTGGTTTTAGAGCTTTTTACTCTGGAGGATCCTGACATCGGTTGTTGATGTATTAGCCAAAATTGCTACTATTGTACTGGGAATAACAGCAGAGGTGATAGTAGCATCCAGTGGCTGGTAAAAACAAAGACATAACATGATCTACTGAAATCTCAGACAGACAAATAGGACTTTCCAACACTCTCAGCCCTTGTTTGGGGCTTTCTAAGGGTGCAGATGGACTGCAGCCTTGCTACTAATTGGCCAGATGACATCATGGAGCAGAGCACTCTCCACGATGGACATTTTACAAAATTCATTGTGAAATGAGAAAGACATAGTGGAGGATAGTTGGACTGAATTTTTGTGAGGAAGAATCAGTGGAACATATTCACTACACTTTTTTAAAAAAGTTCTTTTCTTTCAACTGGTTTTTATTATGAAGGTATTGCCTAGAAGGAATGACTGAGACAGGAAGACAATTGTAAGAAGATTGGTAATATAAGGTGGACCAGGAGGGACATAAAAAGGATAGAAGATGCAGTGCTGCTAAGTTGAAAACTCTCTGAGTATAGGAGATGATCCTTTTTTGTCTCAATGCACAAAATCAAGCACAATGTTTTTGTTGGACCAATGCCTAAAGAACATAAGTGAGAAGATATGATTCACTGAAGTACCTTAGTCAGGCAGACAAACTTATTTTGAAGACTTCCATGTAGATATGATGACTGTAATTTTAAGAGAATACTGTCTGGATTGTTTAAAATATTTCATCTTTCTCATCGTATTTTACATATTGCAATTTCCTTGGTAATATGATGTCCTTATGGTAATTGTGGTACAATATTGCAGTTAGTCAAAGAAAATACAGCTGAGTTTTGACACTATGGCTGTTATTTCTAACTGCTCACACCTGCATATAGAATTTTTTATCCTTTTATGGTATGTGCATGTCTGTGTTTATAACGTATATATACACACACAATAAATCCTTATATAGAAAAATAAATTTTTTATATTCTAAGATTTGGGAAGATTACAAAATGTAAGGATTAGGAAGGTCCTTCATTGTTCAAGATAGATACATGGAACCAGAGGAAATTATTTGTTTTGCAAAAGACATGCTTAAACTGACTTGTACTCCTCAAATAGGCAGGACTTCATTACAAATAACCTTGGAAAGTGATTTGCTATTTAGGCATATTGCCATTTACTTGAAGTAATTCCCATAGACCAAAGTTTGTCTACATGTAATTTGCAGGATCAGAGCCCTCAAAATTTAATAAAGGATCCTTGAATTTTCAGCTTTAGATACGATGTAATAATCTACCTTTTACTTTCTTGTTAGACATCTTTTTCAAGAATGGATATAGTTTCTTAAAGTTCACTCTAATGTTGCACCAGCAATATTTAACATATTTCTCATGCTTCATCACTGACTGGGTCACATGTTAGCTGATAGTGACTTGTCTTCACAGCGCTAGGGTTAATTCTGTGTATCAAACATGGAAACTATGATGTGAGAAGCAAACATGGAAACTATGATGAAAGAAGAAAGTAAACTCTTTCTTAAGGTATTCTTCTAATGTGTTCTATTGTTATCATGAAAAGAAACAGAATTTAATATTAGAGGTTTTTTAGGATAGCTGATTGACTGTGATTGCAAAGTATTCTGTAGTAATAGGGAATTTTTCCTTTAGGATTGTCCTGAATCTTTTTCATTTGAGAGAACATCTGATTTTTAGATCAGTTATTTCTCAAAGGGGACTGGCTTCCATCGAGATAAGCAATTACAAAAGTCACTACCCCTTTACAAAACCTGGAAAGGGAAATCCTCCCTTGAGTCCCATCGGCTTCTGTAGATGTAGGGTTTCACCTGTAACCTCTGTTCATAACTTGTCTGAGCACAACTTCTAGCACAACTTGGTAAGGTAATATATAAACATGTATATATTATCTTCTTGGGTTTTGCAACTGTTGAACTCTGAAGTGTTCCAGAAGGAGACCCCTTCTCTGAAGGGGTAGTCTCTTCACTCAGTTAAGCGTCATGGTTGGCACCAAAAAGTATGACTATCTTGTCTTTCACTCTTCTGCTCTTTCTCAGTATTTCCTAATTCTGCATGAAAGTTGGGAATAATTGCATTTTATGATCTATCTTATTTTTGTATTTAACCTACAAGTAAATACCATTTCAGGAATGAGTTTTATAAGATATAAGTAAATGCCATTTAAGCAGTGAGGATTATTTTCGTTCTTTTATGGCTGCAAGAAATGATTCAGTGAGGTACCATATTTTATGGTGCTGTGCTGAAAAAGATATTTATGGATATTTTTCCATTTCCTACATCTTAGTCTTGCAAGCAAAGATAATGACAGACTTTTTTTTTTTTTTTTTTTTAAGGTTCCAGTTCTGTTGTTAAAGTTCAGCATAAGCTAATTTGAAGCTGGTTAAATGCTTAGGAGCAATCTGTCTGCTCTCTCATAGAACTACCATTAGCGTGCCAGCTACGGTTATACTGAAACAAGCTCAGATGGCTTCATGTTCCCACAGAGGATGGGGACTTAAACTTTGAAATAAAAAAGGCATAAAGATCTTCCTTAAGTAGAGGCTGGGTAAACTGGCAGCTCTCTGTGGGAAGTGAGTAATGGACAGCTCTGCATAGCAGCCATCGTACTTGTAAATTTGAGCAATGTGTTTCTAATTTGGAGCAATTTCATCCATATATTTCAGAACACTGAAAAGGTCACCGATTTCTACATAGGCCCTCATTGTATATTCCTTATGCATCCAACACCCTGCTTGAGTTGAGGTTTGTGGAGTTTTAGCTGTGAGAATTTGGAGAGAAGAAAACTATAGATGCAGGAAACATAAACCTGGGGTGCTCCACCAACAGTTCTGTGAAGAATGTTGAGCTGTGTATCAAACTAATACAAACATTCATACTTAAGTATTAAGGACCATGTTCTAGCTACCTTTCTGATATTTGAAGAATGACAATATTAGTTAGGGAAAACAAGTGCAGTCAGAATCTGGAGCTGACTGATAACTAAATTTGACTAGAAACTGTAAAAATAGTTGATGTGATAGTGACATGAGGATGGTACTGTATAATATAATTTTTAATGCATCATCGTAACTTGACACTGGTCTTTCAGTTTAACAATAATTAACATATCTTGACTGTTTGTATTTGGCTTACAGTATGTCTCAATGTTATGTGTTGGGAATTGTAAAAGATGCATGATTGTGCTGTTTCTGTTCAAGTCGTTTCTAATTAATAACTTCACTGTCCAGTGTTCTTTCAATAAGGGTACCTAATACAATATTTACATCATTTTAGGTATAGAGAAACTGGCTTTTCAACCAAACAGAATGATGCATCTCAATATACAACAAGAGCGTATGCATGTATGTGTATACACATACACATACGTGTTTATTGGTTTAGACAAGGTCTCACGCTTCTTTCCTACTCACCTTGAGCTTCTCAGATCTCAGGCATCTGGAAGGAATCATGACTTTTCATGAAAGCTGAGTCAAAAATCTTGACATTAATTAATATACACTCTTATTGCGATATTCACTAGAACTTCCTCTCTCCCCAAAATTCAGCACATTAAATAACATTAAATAAAGGCCTAATGACTAACAGATGCCAGATAATGCGGGATTCTTCTACCTGCACGAGTGGCTTAGTGAGTCGAGTAACTGTCATTTTATGCCTTTGATCCTTTGAGTTTGTAGCCACTAAAGTACATATGTGTTTTCTTCTTCTTCTGATTCCACAATAGAAAGTGTTTACCTTTCTTTTCTGTTCTAAAAGTCTCTGCTATTGTTTCATACCAGAAACAAAATGCTGACCTTTGTGGGCCCTTGCGCTGACTCAGCATAGTTGCTTTTCATTTGTTCAATTCTGTAGTAGCTAAATTTTTACCGGAGTCTTAATGATTTCTCTTTCAAGTAAGAAAGCAGTTGCTTTCAATAAAGTTTGAAGTTCAGCAATAAAAAAATAAGGAATTTTTCAGGTTGTTAATTTATTAACTGGAAGACTATCTTTCTTATAAGACTTTTAAATAATTGGGGAAGAAATAAACTCTGAATATTCATAGTAATTCGAGTGGGTTTTGTATAAGGTTTAATCTTATACTTCAAATACTATTCTTAAAATATATTGGCAACATAGATTAAATTAAGAAAAGTTAGTATTAACTCTTAGAATAATAAAGATACTTTCAGTGTAATACATAAATCTTTACAGCAATGCACATAAAAATCTATTTCAGCTTAACGGTATCAAATAGCCAAAATACATTTGGGACTGTGACAGGATTTGTGTGAGCTTTCTCCTTTGAAAGGATGCTCTTGGCTTTGAATTTCAAACACTACCTTTTGTAGCAGGTGGACAAAAGTAATCCTTTTTTTTAAAGAAAGACAGCTAATTGCATGTCTGCCTCACGTTCAGTTAAATCTTTGGTGATGGGCTTTGAAGAAAGTGTTTTATGTTTTGCTTTCTTTTGTTTGGGCTTTGGTTTTGGTTTGGGATTTTTTTGGTTTGTTTTTTTTACCGTCAGTCTTTACTGAGAAGTTTCTGATACCACTATTAATAGTAAACTGTTCTTTGAAGGAAGCTTTGACAAAATATCTGGTTTGAAATAGAAACTGGAAAAGTGCAAAGCTACTGGGAGGAGAGTGCCTTCCTCCCTGTTGCCTGAGAATTAATTTTTTTTTTTATGCAAAAGCAAAAAAAGTCTTGATAGAAAAAAATAATGGTAGCATAGTAGACTAAACCAACCTTAGTTTAGTCTGAAAGTAACATACTGTTATACAGTAATATACCATATTTATCGAATTGGGGTTGCTTGAGTATTTTTTCCCATTGTTTTCCAAGCATCATTCAAAATATAATTTTCCGTTTGGTCACTGCTTAGATAATGTGGATGGTACCCATTATTGAAAGGTAGTCTGTATTTGTACTAATACAGAGAATGCTAGTTTAGAAATGAGCCTGATTGCATGGTTCATTTTGTTCTCCTTTGTAGAGCCAGGCTGCGGCCCACTACAAAGGCACTAAACATGCCAAGAAGCTCAAAGCACTGGAAGCCATGAAAAATAAGCAGAAATCTGTTACTACCAAGGACAGCGCAAAGACTACCTTCACTTCCATCACTACCAATACCATCAATACCAGCTCTGACAAAACAGGTTAAGCGACAATCTTTGTTGGTTTCGTTTGTGGGTTTTTTTTTTTTTTTCCTTGTTTAATTCCATGTCTGTTTGGTTATGTGCTTGCCACATTGATTCATGCTCAATCCATCTCTCTGTGTGATATTGATTTCTTTTAGTCCTTTCAGTAGGCTCCTGGAGTATGATAGTCATGTAACTGAGTTCTCTTAGTGAAAAGAGGCTTGTCATTCTTTTAGAACAGAATGCAATACTGATGACTTGATTAATTTTTATAGTGGCTAAGCTATTACATATCAACTGATCTAAACCTCCTAGTCTATATTCAGTATCTCTCAATAAATTACATATGGCACATTTCTTTTAACCACAAGCAATGTAGCAAATTATGCTGCTTGTGTCTAGAAGCCTCTTACAAACGCATCGTTAGTAAAAACCTAATTTTCATAAATTTCAAACATTGCATTATTTTTTTAAAATGGCTATTGCATGGTTTTGAGCTGGAAAATAGCTGTATAACCTCTATTCCGCACAATCAGGTAAGTGCTATTGATGCCAATTATTCTGCTTAAATGAGTCTTCAGACTGAAATAATATCCTTTAAATTATTGTGCAGGTAAAAGGTATTCCTTTGCAAATAAAATCTATGTGAGTATTTGATAAAAGTCAACAGGATTTGATTTAGCTTGCATTTTAAATATTTGGCTATTGTACTGGAAATTTCACTGAAGGGAAGTCTAGTATCTCACAAGGTATGACTGCTCTTGTGTATGAAGGGATACAGTTTGCATATTTAGTCATAATCAACCCCACTTTCCCAAACAAGCCCAAAACAGCCATGGCAAAAAAGCTAAAGCTGTGAAACAACAGAGACCTTTCTACTGATGCTGAAAACTGCTCCTTTGGAACCACTTCTGATGCAGTAAGTTTAGCATTGTAAATGGATATGCACTAACCAATTATAGTATAACAAAAAAGTACCTTGAAGACATGTGTAGTACTTTCCTTAAGATATGTCTTTGCTATATTTGTTATAGACAGATACCTCTATGTCTGTCTCTATATATATATCTTTGTTATACCCTTTTATTATAGACAGCATATGTTTTTATGGAGATTTATATCCTATTTATAATGGGAGTGCTTTAAAAAACAATTGTTACATTATTTTCATGTTTGTTACAAAAGAAAGAAAATATTCTGAGTACTTTTGTTTCTATGATGAAAGAAATGAAGCATGGGAGAATAGGAACAATGTCAAAAGGTATTTACTAAAATATATGTGTTTCTAAACATACAAATACATTTAAAAGTTTTTCCTGCTGTTACCTGTTGGCATGTTCGGAAGAGAGAGGGGGATGTTGTGTGGAAGGAGTGATTTATTGTTTACAAAATATGATCTAGTGACTGGAGAAAATAACTAAAAGAAAAGAGAAATCTTTTTAAGCTTTAAAATGTATTATTCAAAAGCTTTTATCTTATGCTGTGTAAGTTTGAAGGATTTTCCAAGGTGCCTTAAATCCTTTCTGAGTCTTTCCATCAGGCTTTGAATTAGAACCCTGACAAGATATATGAACTGTCTTGTATCCAAGGTCAGTAGTACAAATCAGTTTTTATATTGGCATAAGTAAGAAAACATCAGAAACCTAGTTGCATGCAAAAGCAATGGCAGGAGTTTCCTCAGCATTAGACATTGTTTGTGACTTCCTGGATTAATTTCAGAGAAAGTGTGTATACATATATGTATGTACATGTATTCTATATTAGAAGTATTGACCTTAATGCATTCTAAAACACATATTGATGTTAATTGACAAACAGCACAAAATCTGACAATTTCACAAAAAAATGAGAGCCATATTCAATTGCTGGCAAAAGCCCTATTCAATTGGTGGCATTCAAGAAAGGGAGCCAGTTTTGTCCAAATGCAAATACAGTTATTACAGGTCAGCAGTGATGTGACTGGCTGTAGAATAGCATCCTTGGTGTAAATTATCCTTTGTAGAATCAAGCATGTGTGCATAACAGGAGAAAATAAAAAAGGGAAAAAAGAAAATTTTGGGTAGCCAAAAGGATGAAATTTTCTGCTAGACATGGCAAGTTAAAAATTTAATAAATCAGATTTCCTTTCCTTTCCAGTTTTTCTGTGTCTTATATTTGCTTGATAGAACTTCTAAGGGCAAAATTATTTCTAAAAGCAAGAATAACATCAGAATATACTGCACTGTGTGCATTTGCACATTTGTAAATGTTCTCTTTAAAAGTAACAGATTCTGATATACAGTTCTGAGGGAATAGTTTTACTACTGATTATAATTCATTAATTAATCTTTCATAACTAGTAATAAGTTCTGTTACTAAGTCCCCGCACTCCATTCAGAACAAAAGCTTTTTCTACAGTTTTTTAAAGCTCTCTGCTGAAGATTAATACTTGATCCCAAATACACTGAGGATAGGGTCATGTTCATATCACCTCCTATATATCATGTACAGCAGTGGTTAAATGGTGAATTACATGTCAGTCACAGCACATTGGTCAGGACTTCAGTTCAGTGGTTCTGTGTACCCTTAGCAGCTCCAGCAAACAAAATGTCATCAGGAAATCTGCAGTGCTATACAATGAAGATTATGAAAAAGACCATACAGTATACAAACTGATTCAAGAGATAAAGCAGCAATTTTTTATGTTGCTTATTCTAGAACTATTTTGTCAGATGTGGTACCAGCATGTGCTATTGCAATAAATAATGAAGACTCTGAAACCCACAATGTAAGCGGACTCCTTAAAACCTTTCATAAGTGATTCCTGGTGGCTAAACTATGTGTTAAGGAGAAAACGTAATATGTGGGGTCATTTTGCTCATTCTGTGAAAGTCGCTATTTTTTTTAATCCCTTTAAACAAATTTCTAGAA
This sequence comes from Strix uralensis, assembly GCF_047716275.1. NCBI lineage: Eukaryota > Metazoa > Chordata > Aves > Strigiformes > Strigidae > Strix > Strix uralensis. The sequence continues at coordinate 30,339,487 of NC_133972.1, forward strand.
TTATTAGAAGGCTTGAACTTAAGATATCTTTGCAGGAATTAAATATCATGAAGAGTTACGTTGGCAGGCACATAATGGACAATGCCATTCCCAACTTGTGGGAACTTTGTTACCAGTTCTATTATTTAATGTCCTTCTTTCATCTCTATTTACTATTTATTATGTGATACTTGTAGTCACTCAGGACAGAAAAACAGAAAGTGTGACGATTACAAAGACAAGTCCACTTTATGGTAGTATACAAGACAGATTTCAGTATTTCTTGATTCTTCAATTCAAATAAAAATTAGTATTTTCACCATATATTAACATATATGCGTACATATTCCCTGACATAAAGTTGTTAAATGTCCTTGATAGCTTTAAAAATTGACCCTCCTTTCTGCCAAGGTATATTTTCCTCATATAGATGCTTCACACCTTCACTTTGGCTGTAAGGACAGATACTTTAGGAACACCCTTCAGACTCTATTTAGATAGACTGTGTTCTATCATCCTAACTACATATCCTGTCCAGTAAAGTCATCATCCTGCACTTGGATTTTTTTAATCTAGAGTGAGTGTCCAAGATTATGTCCATGTAAAATGATATCCCCATAGTAGTTGCATATGTCTAAACATTGATCTTTTCCAAAGCTATTTGAATTTAAAAAGGACTCTCCATGACCACATTATCACAAATTTTGTTTTGAAGATTTGGGCTATTTTTATTTATTTATTTATTCAGCAGAGAATTCAGCATGAGTTAGATCATTTGTTATCAACAGAGAAGGAATAGACCTTTCTAAGGGGGGGAAACATGTCATTGGGAACCATCACTATAGCAAAGTCTTTAATGTTGCCTTCAAGTGTTACACACTATGTCTTAAATCCTATGTACTTAAATGCGATAAACAGCTCTTAAAAACAGGGAAAAATGTGATGAACAGAAAAAGTGTGTATCTGGGGCAAGGCACAGACAAGATCATTTATCATTAGTAGAGTCTTAACAGCTACGAGACCCCTGTGCTATCAGAGAACAAAATACTGGCACCTGTCCTAAAGGGCTTACAGTCTACACATAAGATGAGCGACAACTTAAGAGATAGACAGTGTTAATGTAATAAGCAAGTGTTTTAAAAGAGCAGTAGCATAAACATGTTCAAGTGATAAAGGTGTCAAAAGAAATAAGAGTATTGAAGGATGGAATAGAAGGAAAAGGAGGAGGTTTTTTTCCAGATACTGAGTGTATGTGTGGCTAACAGCATGGGAGAAAGCATAAATTCTCTTGTTTTCCTTTCACTGGAACATATGAAAATTCTTGTATGTGGGAAAATTTTAATTGAGCTACCTTTTTGCAGTCCTTTTCTTTTTTCTTTGTCTTTTTATCTAAGAAGTGATAGGATATTTCTGGTCAGCAGATGGAACTTGCTCCTGAAATAACAATTTCAGCCCAGCTGGGATAATTCTGAAATGGAGAGCAGGTGGAGTAGGTGAGAGCAGCCAGCCTAGCAAGGTCTTGGGCATAAAAAAGGAAGGCAGGAAGGAGAAAGAAATCAGAAATGATGCGATAAGTCAGGGTAAACTTTGAATGAGGAAGAAAAGAAGATGACATGAACTGGAGAGATTCAGGAAGATATGTTGGTGTGTGGCACCTACAAATACCACAGAATCAGAGCAATTTTGAGATTCTGTGAAGATACCTCAAAAGGGACATCTGGAGATTGACTAGATCACCCCTGCAGGTCAGAGCAGGGTCAGCTAGAGCAGGTTGCTCAGTATGTTTTCCGGCTGGGTTTTGAATATCTTCACACCCTTGCTGGGCAACCTGTTCTGGTGTTTGACCACCCTCAGAGTAAAGAAGACTAAAGAAGTTTTTTCCTGTATTTGAGTCGAATCTCCTGTATTTCAGTCTGTGCCTCTTGTGTCTTGTCCTGTCACTGTCTCTGTCTTTTTTACTCCCTGTCCCTGACCCCGTCAGGTTTTTATACACATTGATAGGATCCCCCTGAGTCTTCTCTGCTCCAGGCTGAACAGTCCCAGCTCTCTCATCCTCTCCTCATACAACAAATGCTCCAGTCCCTTAATCACCTTTGTGGCTCTTTGCTGGACTCCAGTATGTCCCTGTCTCTCATGTACTGGGGAGACAAGAACTGGATCCAACACTGCCATTGTCTCACCAGTGCTGGGTACATGGGAAAGATCACTTTCCTCCGCCTGATGACTGCAGTCTTGCTAATGCAGCCCAAGATGCCATTGGCTGCCTTTGCTGCATGGGCACACTGTTGGGTTATATTTAAAGTGGTATCCACCAGGATTCCAGGTCCTTCTACAGAAAGCTGCTTCCAGATGGTCAGCCTCCAGCCCAGACTGGTGTGTGGGATTATTGTTGCCCATTTGCTGGACTTCGTATTTCCCTTTTCTGAACTTCAAGGGACTCCTGTTTGTCCCATTTCTCCAGCCTGTCCAGGTCCCTCTGACTGTCAACACAGCTATCTGGTGTATCAGGCACTCTTCCCAGTTTTTTTATCATCAGCAAACTTGCTGAGAGTGCACTCTGACCCATAGTCTGGGTCCTTAATGAAGACTTTAAACAATATTGGCACCAATATCAATTCCTGGAGGACTCCACTCGTGACTGTCCTCCAACTTTGTGTTGCTGACCACAACCTTTTGGTCTGGCAGTTCATGCAGCATTTTTTTTATTAACATTTGTGTCTTTTTGTAAAAATGAGAACTAAGAAACTGCAAGAAAAGATTAAGAGTAAGCTCAAAGAAAAGAACTTAAATGGAAATGAGTAAGACTTATCCAAATCTCTACATTCCACTAATGCATGACTTTAATAGGTTTGCACCAGTTTCCCATCAGGCAAATCACACTGAATTTATGTAATATGCATTACTGTTATAAAATGTATTTTACATGCAATTAAAATAAAGGTCATTGATGGGACCTGATTGAAGCGCAAAGCTTTCTCTTGTATTTTAAACTGTTTCTTTATGTCTTTCTATTGAAATACATGACAAATTCAGAATTTCTATTTTCAGAGCTGTTTTATTCTTTTTAACTGTACTTCATGCCCTGTTATAAACTGTGTTGTGTTTGTGTGCCTTTTCTAATAATTCCATAGTGCCTTTTGTCACCCTTGCAGCCTTTACCTGTGCTTCTGTGGGATGATTCAACAGATTTTACTGAGAGTAAAAGTTAACGCAGATCTGTTGACTTAGCATCAGTTTACACTGGAGCTGAAGTTGGTCTGTACATATGTAGGGAGTGGCAATAACGTGTTGCACAGTGTGCAGGTTGTCTTATGCCGTTACTGAGATGGAGAACTCAGCTTCAAATGCAAGGAGTATTTTAACAGAATGAAATCTATTGAACTGCTTAGACTGTTCATCTGTACTTTAGGTTTTATTGAATATAAGAAGGAGAGAAGAGCAGAGGTTATTAAACATAATATTCCTTGAGCCTCTAGGTGGAATTTCTTTCAGCAGCTATAGACATGCATATTGACATACAGTGCTAATTGCACTGTCTTCTCCTTAGTGTGAGAGGAAATCATGTCAGTGAAGTCTAGGGCACAGTTCATCTTACTCTAAAGTAAACATCTATAATAAATCAGATGGATGGTGAAGACCTGAGAAAAAGTATAAAAAACCCTGTGGTGACTAGGTCAGATGTAAACTGCTATGCTGATACCTAAAGGTAGTGGAGATGAATTCCAGCCCCATTGATCAAATTGCAGGTTTTGATTCTTTTTAACTGAGTCATGAATTGCTCTGTAAGAATTTGGTGCTCAGTGTTCAAAATCTGAGTTGTGTTAGTTAACTCTGAATAGTCATGTAACAAATGACACTATTTCTGTCTGTCAAATGGAAATTTTAATACGCTTTTGAATAGCTTTTAGATTTCCCACTGATGAGAAGAGAGTTTCTTGATTTTTTTTTTTGTTGTTGTTGTTGTTTGTAAAAAAAAATGAACCTTTTCCTCATCGAAGTTTTCAGGCATGGAAAGAAAATTATTGCCTAATAAAGTTAGACTGACGGAGTATGTATGGTTTAGTATTAAAATATTAACTTCATCTTTCTCATATTACATTCAACCACAGGTGTCCTAGTGAACACGTCCTATTAGAACATTGTGTCTGTTTCTGGTCTCTAGAAAGGAGTCAAGGGACTTTTTGCTGTTAGTATGTACTGCTTTATTTAAGATTCAAAACTTCTGCTCTAAACTGTAGGAAAACGTTTTCAACTGTAGTGCTCAAATGAATATCCTATATCTTGGTCATATCAATCTGTATAGAAGGATAATATATAACTGACTAGTACTACAGCAGTTTCATTTAAAAATATGAAGAAATATTCTTTGCATATATTTATATGAATATGGTTCTGCATGTTTGCAATATTTGCCGTTCTCTGTTCAAGACAAGTAATTAACTCTTGTTTCCTCCAATATCATGGATTTGCATACCTTGCTTGCTTTCTTTTATCACTTAGATAGTCAAAGCCATGTGTATGTTAGCTCTGTACATAGATGTATTTGTGCAGTTCCTGGTTCAGCTCCAGGACCTGTAATGGAAAGGAACTCCCATTTGAAAATGAAAATCAGTTTCCTCTTATCTCTGCTTTCCCTTTATTTCCACTTTCATTTTATCTCCCTTACATTCAGCTTTAGAGCTTATTTTCTTTTTGTATTATAAACATACATTTTGGTAATGGCCAGGTTTTAAGGTTTATGAGGGCTTCCATATATTAAGAATTAGTGGATTTTTTCTGGTGTTGCTTGGTGTAACTACCCTATTTTATCATTTATTCTTCGAGTTATTTGTTTAATCCTTTGTTCTTAATGGCAAACCACCCTAACTTTTCCTTTCTTAAAGAAAGCTGGGGAGGACATACTGTTGTATTTATGACAACATATATTCAATGAAAAGTGCCTTTGCCTATTCATTAGCATTTTTGTAGACAGCAGATTTTCTTGTATTCTTCTGTAATAAAAAAATCTATTTCTAATAATGATACAAATGTCAACTGTATTTAAAATTCAAAATAGTATTTAATACTATTCAAAATCTGCTGGTGGATGCAGAAACAATTTACTGTGTATGATCCCAGTGTGCAGTTTGCTGGTACAGCTTGGGCTGTGGATACCCTTGTATACGTAATTATTATATTAAGGATGTTTAATCTAAGAAGACAATTCAGTGCAGTCGGTTTGTGTAACTTCGCTGTTGTTTTGTTTCAATATGCTTTATTATATCATAAAGTGTGATTTTGTTTTGGCAAGTGATTTCTTCTGATCTTTGCATTGCTTAGGGCACAGCAGAATTCACAGGCTAATTCTGGGTTTAGGCTTGTGAGATTTTGGGTATAAATTGGTTTCCTTTACAGCCAATGTTTTAGTATACATCAAAACAGAACAATGACCTTGAAGCTTGAATTTGTAAGGATTTTTACTTCACATTAACTTGTTTGAGATATTTTGGGTGGAGCATTCCAAAATTGCAAGAGTGAAATAATAAATGAGGAGTAATTGCTTGGTGATTAGCATAATACAGGTGGATTTCAGAGCCAGCTATAGGACTTTGTGGCCCACTTCCCAGTAACCCAATTTTGAAAGTTCAACTTCTTTTTTAATTTTATTTGAATGAAAAATCTTTGAAAGAACCTATAGTCTGACAGAGATGTTCTTATTTTCCGGTTCTCTTGTCATTGGTTTGGAAATTAGAGATTACTGATTCACAGCTATCAGTTCTCTCAATCACATGCTTGGAAAATTCAGCTTAAACCAGTAAAATTTAACTGTGCTACATCTTTCACTTTAAATCACCTATGGTTTGACTTTTCCATACTTCAGACAATCTGTGGCAAACTGCAGCACAAAATGTTATCAGCATTCCACAGACTGTTGTACCAATTTTGCATTAGAGCTCAATGGTAATTTGGAAGACAATAGCTTCTCTTTTGATCTCTGTGTAGAACTAGGGCTTTTTCTTTCTTTCAGAGTGTAGCTAAATGGCGATATGAAAATTACAGTAATTTATGTGTGCCTCAATTGATCATGAATGTGCAATAAAATCCTTCTGGGCTTGCATCTACGTATGCTGAGAGCTTCGTCATATGAACACCATGTGTTTTTTGTGGACCCAGCTGCTTTTGATTGGGATTGCCTTGACAACAATTTTATGCTTGAATAATCCTGCAGATAGAAACTGCTGTCAGTCACAACATCTGTATCAGCCCCTTAAATCAGTATAAAAGTCCAATACTAACTAACAATGGTATTGTTTGTAGGTCTGAAAAGCATTTTCTATTAAAATACTAAATCGGGTCTTTCATACTATCTGAGGGAGATGTCAGCTTGGTTGCTGCATGCTCATAGTTGTAACTACTAGAAATCTCAGCAGTAATCTTCTGTTGGTCATATATCTGTTTATCAGTTGTTCATCAGTATTGTCCTAAAAACTGGATGAAGCAACATAGTGTGTATCTGCTTAATGACTCATTCTTCATGGTGTGTTTTGTTATGAAGTTGGGAATGGCGTTGACACTAGCTATTAGGAAAGATCTGAAGGCTCTGCAGTTCTAGCTATTGGAACATCAAGAAAATTATTGTATTGCGGTCCTAGATTCTCTTTCAAGTTTTTTTGGTAAAACATCAGATTCAGAAGGCTGTTACTATATTGCATAATTGTTTGTTTTGTCTGTTTATGGACTAATTTGGAATGGAGCAGAAACCTTGATCCATTGGTCTCAGACAGGTGGTCAGTTTTTGCGAGTCTGGAATTTTTCAAATGAGAAGGCTCTGCTTTGATGACAACAGAAGAGTAGGTAGGTCTTCATTTTAAGTGATCCATATTTTTTTAAAGCTGACTTCATATTGGCTGGACAGTGTAGAAATAGGAAGTAGTTGTTTGTTATCTGTTTGAGGACTGGTTTTGTTTTGTGTGGGACATTTCTAAGACAAGGGCAACCTCATTTCCAAAGATGCTTTAGAGCGTACTTAGGTTATTTTCTTTTGTTGTTCATGCCATATTCTTGCTATGGCTAAACCAAGAAGAGAGGGAAGTGCGGTTAAGAATATGAGTAAATGTACGGTGCTAAATATTTGGAGCCATTGCTATATGATGCCCATTATAACACCGTTCAGAATGATCTAAAGGCAACTGGAGCTGGAACATCTGTATTAATAAACATAAGGGAATCTGCTTTACCTGGTCCATAGACAGTGGAATAGGCTTCCCAGGGAGGTGGTGGAGTCACCATCCCTGGATGTGTTTAAGGGTCGTTTGGATATGATGTTGGGGGATATGGTGTAGGGGAGAAATTTGTAGAGTAAGGCTGATGGTTGGACTCAATGATCCCCAAGGGTCTTTTCCAACCTGAATGATTCAGTGATTCTGTAATTTCATTGGCCATTCATGTACAAGAAAGCAGCACAGCAAAAGCAATTATTTCTAGAAACAGACTATCCTACTTACATATAGTAGGCATTTTCAGAAATAGGCCAAAACTGAGTATTATTCAAAACTGTAAGAATGTTAAGAACAATTTTATTTTGCAACAATGATATTTATTCTGTCTTCCATTTGGTATTACACATATTTCAATAATGTATTTAAAGTATATATATATAAAGTATCTTTACTCAGCTGGAGAAGTCTCATATTTTAAATTCTTCTGTGCTATGTCATTCCTTTGCTAAAATATACCTTCCACTTACTGTATTAATGGAGTTAGACTTTGCAAATATTCATTTTATATTCATTTCCATTCAAACAAAGACAAAACAAAGTATCAGACAGGACCAAATACTTTCTCATCTCTTGCCATTGTCCCCTTTCCTTATGTCTAAAAAAAAAAAAATTTAAAAAATTGTGTTTTGAATTGTTGAATTTATAGCAAAATACAAAAATTCAGCTAACATCTAGTTGTTTTAAGGTTTGCTGGCACTGAAGTTGTAAATCATATAAATAAGCCTAAATTAAGCTTAAACTTAGTAAAGTATCCTTAGCACCAGCAAACATCAAGTTTTCTTGAGACAAAGCATAGCTGTGACTGCAATATCTGTTTGAGGAGGAAAGTAAACATACAGTTGGTCTTCATGCACCTGAAATCTGTGCTGCTTAGATTTAATGTAGTTTTCCATCTACTAAATGGTTTGCTTATAGCTAATTCAGGCAGGCCACACCTCTAACTTTAGAATAAGCGTGTTAAGAGTCCCTTATTCTCAAAGTCCATACTGTGTTTCAAAAATCTTGAAGAATTATTGTTTATTTCTCATTTCATCTTTGTGCATTCTTTACTCCAACATGATACCTAAAATAGCAGTCTCCCAGTATTAAAACTCTTCATTTTATGGCATGTCCATAGCAGAATTAGTATCAAAGGAGCTAGGAGAATTTATGTAAATTAGAAAATAAGAACTACAGAATATTATTATAGGAAAAAAATGGATGAAAGAATAAATATAGGTTCATCAAGGGAAATGGAAAGGCATTTTCAAGAGTAACAGGAACCAAGGAACTGTGTCTGATAGATTTGATTTGAGAAGGGAAAAAACCAGCTTACTTATGTAAACTTGATGATAATGTTGATGTTTAAATGTTTTCCATGCTACTAGTAACATAAAGTGTATCTAACCATGAGTACTGAATAAGACAACAGATCAGGAAAAGTTGCAAATGAAAGCTTTAAAAGAAGCAGATAAAGAGCTTTCTGGATAAACTGTATGTTGTAGACACTGTAGAAAATCCAGAGGGCTAGAAGGAAGTTAATGTTGTGTTAGTATTCACAAAAGGTGAACAGGATGAATCAAGTATTTATAGGTCTATCAGCCTGACACCAATCTTGGGAAAAATAAAGCAACAGCTGACATGGGACTTGAGTACTGAAGTAAATGAGATAAATTGTATAATGACAATGAAAAATAATTGACAGAAAGTTAGACTTTCCTACCTAAAATTGTTTTTATGAGATTACATATTGGATTGATAAAGGATAAGTGTGCTGATGCTTTGTATTTGCATGGCTGTACAATGTGCAGAGGTTAAAAATTATCTAAGATACTGGAATGATACAGAATGAATATGGAACATATTAAGTGGATTTAGGCCTGCTAATTATAGACCTTGGAATGCAATCATGAGATATGAGTTGGTGTAGAAATATTCCAGTGAAATCCTTTTGGAATAGGGTCTTAACTCTAGTCTAATCTTACATCATCAGTTACCTGCAAGGAATTATAAAGCCTTTACAAATTGCAAATGTCACAAAATTAGAGTTCTGGACAAGTAATAAAGATGAGCTGGAGATCCAGTGAATCAAATGCTTTTAATACAACAAAATGTATTATTCTCAGGAAGGAACAATAAAGAATTTATTGAAAAGTTGGGGGACTTCATGTGAAAATGAAAATTACTTGGGAGTACGTGGTTAAATATCAGCTACACTGGAACTGGTGTAGTGATGGTTCCAGAAAGCCTTGTGAAAAAGGACAATGTAGGAATATAAAGATTCTTCTTTCTTTTATTACTGTAAATGAACTATATTATCTATTTTTTTTTCCAAACAATATCATCAAATTGAGTCAAAACTTAGGGAAGTTCTAATACAATTATTTATGAATGGTTTACTAGTGGAAGAGATAGATGCATTCAGCTTCAGTATTTACTTCATCAAAGAGAATGTAAGCAGTATTTTGATTGCGGTCTATATAAATTTGCATGAAAACAACAGTCTAATAATAAAATGACTCCTAGCAGTTGGGAGGTGTGGCAGTATCCAAAGACTGCAAGTGAAAAATAGCTTAATTCCACAACCAAGACAAAACCTTTTTAACAATGAGAGCAATTATAACATATACAAAATCTCATGTGGGATTCTCATAATCATTTGACCAAAGCTAATAAGTTTGACTCAGGAATTAATAATGGAAGTCCTTTGGGCAATGTTCTGTTGCATGTCAGAGAAAACTGTGGACATATGTATTTTTTTCTGCCTTTAAATATATAATTTATCTTCCTGTCTCCTCCCATTAAAAAAATCTTTGGTGCCTGGAGACTGCAGATCTTGTGTATTATATACTTCAAGTGTTCTGTAATGAAGTTCTTTATGTGTCAGATTTAATAGTACTTCTGTGACCAATTTATTTGACCTCAGTCAAACAACATGCATTTTCAAAGTTCAAGAACCGATTCTTGAAGTATGTCCTACCTAGGTCATAATATGTTATCTTTCTGTGTTTTTTACAGGACTGGACAAGTGAATAGTGCTTGTTTAAAGAAAACACTAGGAAACTATAATTGCTGGTATAGATTTGTGTGGATAGACAAAGGCTTTATTGTACAAAACTGCCTGTACCCTGTCTCAGTGTCCTTAATTATGTCACAAAATTGACTCAAGATCATTAAAGATGTTTTATTTCTCTAGAACACTAATTTCTTTCTATTATTATACCTGCTTCAGTATTTTCTTTTTCTGTCATTACTAGAATTTGACATGTGAGAATTAAAATTTATGCTTTAATTCCCAAGTAGTATACCTTCAAGCATTCTTCCTACTTCTTTCAATCAGAATTTAGTACTGTTTCCACTTCCTTGTTCACCTTTGATTAGTTTTAAGCCCTATAATAAACATTTTAGGAGATTCAGATCAACTTACTTAATCCAGTATATCTGCACTGATTATAGCATAGGTAGTAGCATTACTTTTAGTAACCCATGTTTCCAGCTAAGTATTACAGAGAATGCAAATTTAAAAAACCAGATTTTTTTATCACACTTTTCAAATTATCTCGTTTCTGTTTCCAAATAGCCATTTTCTTACATTAGAGCACTCAAATGAGCTCTTTAGTTCATTCACCTTATCAGAGGAGTCCTGAGACAGCTGCCATGCAATTTTAATTCCTTCCTTTGCTACATTTTACTTTTTACTATTTCTGGTTCATTTTCTGCTCTGCTGGTTTAATAGCTGCAAGTTTTGAGCATCATTTTAGCAGCTCCATCTGAAAGTTGCATCAACAGATTACCCACTTCAGCCATCTAGTCGAATTTGCTTGCGGTAGTTGCCCTTAATAAACCAACATTTCCCAGTAGGGAAAGATGCATACTTTTTTTCATGCTTTCAAGTATAAAGAAATACCAGCAGCTGTTGATGGCAAAACATAGGGAACTTGTCGTTTTCGGCAGATCTGGCCAAACAACCTTGTCATGCTTTTCGTGCACGTGCTTCCTAGTTGCGAGTTCCTTGTTACATCACCAGACTCAGGGCAAGGGCAATGGTTTGGAGAAGGGTTAGTGTGTTACTTCTCTCACAGAGTATGACTAGTGTAAGTGAGCTTCAACAGCACGGTTTAATAGATCATTAGTGGGGACATCTCTAGTGTGTGCACAGGAGTGACAATGCTCACAGCCCGTGGGAACGTGCTACTTGGGGAAGGCTTCTGTACAGAATCAATAGCATGGATTGCAGTATCTCATAATGTGAATCAGCTCCTTTTTTTGAAACTGCTAAGATTGGGGAACTTTTAACCCAATAACAATTGCCTTTGTGGCAATAAACTTATGACTGACACTTCCCTCATGAAAATCTACACACACTAATACATCTACAAGAAATTTTTTCTGGAACTATAAGTCAGGTTGCTGGTTTTGTTTAAATGTAGATAAATTCATGCACATTACCAGGGTAAGTGGATGGTCAGATACTGATTAACCAAGATGAAGAGGAAAACTAAAAGGGCTTTCATTTCTTCTACTGTTTTCTCACTGTAGTGTGCCACATGTGTCATGGGTCCTGCAGCTCCTGTTCCAGACATCAACAGTGAGCATAGTAACTGTACTACTGAGAGGAGAAGGTGAATTATGCCCATGATGAATGGAAGAACATCATGGAAATTAATGGAGTAGATGTAAAGTTCATACTGACAAAACCACTGCCTTGCCAGATTTGGGGGGCCAACCTCCACTTGCACAGGGGCTGCATCTCCTTTTCACATTTTCAGCAGATACCTGAATGCCTTCTTGAGTCAAAGTCAGGGCACTCATTTAAGGCTCACTGAATTGTTTAAAAGGCAAACAACAATCTGTCTGAATATTTGCACTACATAATAGTACTTAACTGGTGTGTTTGGGTAAACTTAAAGGAAAATTACCCAGCCTGCTACTGCAAATTTAAACCATTAATCGTCACTTTTTTGTTGTTGGGAATTTTTCACGTGTCTCACTGCACAAAAATTTGAGATTTTTGTTTATAGTTCTGTTTTTCCTACACCAGGGAAACTGTCTACTGCAATGGATATTCACAAATGCTGAGCTGTTACTGGGCTGCCTTTCAATTATCTAATGGTTTGTCTAGCTCCAAGTCAAGGTCCCCCGTTGTTCCTCTAGCAAAGCTGTGAAGCCTGCTTCATGACTATCTCCTGCTGGCATTTTGTTTTAAGCTTTTAACAATTCCTAGCTAACTTTAAACAAAGGAAGGAAATGAATGGAATTTTGAATTAGCCCCCTCCTACTAATTAGCATTAACAGTGTGGTTGTCAACACTGTAGCACTTTGTGCCACATTTTTGTCGATCAGTAATAGTCTAGAAGAACCATCTGTGACTGGAAATCTGTCTCATTGTTTCCTTCAGGTAATAGCCTTTCTAATACTTTAAAGAGATTTTTAAAAATCAAAAACTTTACTTTCCAGGCCACTTCAAAGTAAACCCTTGAAATGAGAACACTGAGAGAAAAAAAAAATTAAAAATCCAAGTGTTGTGCATACTAATCTGGTTCATCCAGAACAGGTCATTATATTTTGTATTCTCTTGGACCTCTACCTGTATTATTTTTATTCAGTTTGTGACCAGCTGCTGTTTATGAAAAAAAAACCAACTAAAGCAACCCACAAACAAACAGACAAACCCAAAAAACAAACCCAAAACCCAAACCAGAAAGTTGGAAAAACAGTTTCTTTTCTGCTCTCGCACAGAACTGTGCTACTTTAAACTTAGTGTTTTTCTTTTCCTCAGATACTGTGGACACTGTATCTAATCAAGATGGCTGTCATTATGGAACTCATGAGATATATTGCTGACATTTCCAGCCTTACATATTTGGGAGTGCATTTATCTTCCTTTGGTAGTGTGTCATCATGCTCTGAGCAATGGCTATTGTGTGCACACTTGCTTTACGGTTGGCAGGGAGTGCTTTCCAGTGGCTGAGCCCATCCTAGTGACTCTTTTAGTACCAGTTTGAATAACATGCTTATCTTTTTCAAGGTCATGACTGCATACTTGGGCAGTCTCTGAATCAAGAGACAAGATTTGATATTTTACCAAGTAAGGAGGTTCTGTGGTACTTTTGATATGTTTTTTTTTATTGGGCTTTTTTGTTGTTTTCTTTTTTAAAACACATCTCTGATTAAGTAAACTGAGCAAAGACATATATTTATTTTTGGTATTCATAGTTAATTCAAGTCCTGATTTGAAGAATTCAATATTATTTATTTTATTTTAATGGATTTTTTTGGCCATCTGACCTGAATATCTCAAGTACTGAAGTATAATATCTGAAGTATTGACAATAAAGTTCATAAACTGACTTGAAGAAGCCTTAGGAGACTTAAATATTTGATAATTTCACAGCCAGTTTAGGACAGTTCTTAATTTAACTTCAGGTGTGATCATCACCCAAGAGGCCATACTTCTAGAAACTGAATTTGGTTTGAAGGTGTACAGAGTAGATGTGGAAGGTAGCAAACGGTTGACTTATGTCAGAATAATGAAACTGATATCCCAAATTGTTCTTTCATGTATGAACAAACGTGCTCTTGTAAAAGAGCTGTGCTTTGGCAACCTATTGTCTTTTTTACTTAGAAGGAAATTTTCACATAAGAAATAACATTCAAATAACATTCAAATAACATTTATTATTTGGAACATTTCTTTAACCAACTTTGGCTACAGGCCAATGAAGCAACAGTGCAATCTATACAAGATTCCTCCTTTGGGTGTCTAAAGAAATGAATGATTCTGATAGAGAAGCACAGGACTTCATTAGCAGTAGTCATGTACAGCTTCTTTGATTGCTTTCCCACTTTAATTATGGCAAAAACTTGCCTGTTCTTCAGATCAGACATTCTTATGGATGTCAGACACATCCACAAGCTTTAAAGAAGTGCTTAAACTCGTCATATCATAGTACCATTATTTATAGACTGTAAAGTTTTGTAAATGTACAGATCATGTAACCTGAAAAAGAATCCTTAAAGACTTATTACTTAAATTTATTTCAACTAGAACTTCTGCATGGTTAATATGTGTTTAAGCGCATCTAAAGGTCTGGATTATCATTGATAGAATTTTGCACATGACCAGGGAGAGGTTTGAAGAGATTTTTCCTCAGTGCGTATTTTATAAATTTATATTTACCATATACTGCTGGTTGATATAGTGTTATGAACTGAGTAAGTAGGTTACAGGCTCAAGGAAAGAATTATCCAATTTCAATTCAATGAATCATGTTACTATTATATTGATTGGCACTGGAATTATCAAAGGAGGAAAAAATCCCAGAAAGCTGGGACAGTTTTAGGTATAGAAAAATAGGAATAAAACCCAGTGGAATTGAGGGAGGAATTCCTGAAGCTCCAGCTATGTGTTAGAGGTCCATGTTAGATGCAGCGTTGCATATCTGGTAACTATGTTGCCCAGAGCCCCGGAAGCCATCAAACAAAAAATACAAAGAGCTTCAGAGTTCAGCTAGAGTATTGTAACTTCCTGTCCATCTGGTATTTATATTTCTCTGGTTTGCATATTCCTCAACAAATTCTACTTCAAAATGGACCTGGGGCACTTGTTTTGTGCCATACCCTCTGCTAAGCCATGGGCTTTTCTGTCTCCATAGAGGAAGTGACTATTGCCTCCCTTGAGAAGGAGAGCTCACCAGCCCTCACAGATCCTGACAGTAGCAACTGTGATACAAGAAAAACATCACTGATGTAGCACAATATAACAAAGTGAATTATCTACTTTAAAACGATGCTAACAAAACATGCTTATTTCCCTCTATTCGGTCTATATGTGTAAGTTTGCATAAGGCTATGAACATGCTTTCCTGTGCACTATGAACATGTTATTCCTACCATAGTTGTATCTTCTGCATTTCAAACATTGAACTATAGGCAGTTATAAATAGATTTGTTGTTTGAATGAACTACCTGTTTGCCATTGGTATCAGGAATGAGAAATGCTTTCTCTGAATATTTGTTGCAAAGATGACTTGGGGCCTGGCTTGCTAGAAAGTAGAGTCTAGACTATGCCTTGTTTTTTAAGTATGAGCATGATAAACATTCCTCTGGAGAACTCTGGCATCTCATAATGTCTGAGAAAATACAAGAAATTGAGACAGTTGATAATAGTATACATGGTGTTCAATTTTTGGGAACTGTTTGCCTGAAGACAAGATAGACTCATAGGTATAGCAAAAAACATTGGTAGCACCTATTTTACAGGAACTTGTTTTTCAGTGTTTTGTTCCAAGTGAATTAATTAGCATATTTGTGAAGCTGAGCTATAGTTATGATATTATGGCTGCTAAATGCTGAGGCATGGACTCTACCCTGTGTGCATTGGGGTTCTGTGAATATTTTTTTATAATAGCTCCTTGTCTATGGGACTTTTTGCACTATGACTCTGTATAGACTGATTTTATTGTCTATTTATGTTGCAAAATTTGAACATAATTTGTGGTAGTACCTTATTTATGTGTCCTCTGAAACTCCAGACCCTGTTTCTTCAGGTGAGTCTTACTACAACTGTGTGGAGCTGTAGTAGTAAACCTGACAGCCAGGCTTATTCTGCTTTATGCTTGTAAAAACTCTGACTGTGATTTCAGATTACATATGGATAAGGAACTTTCATTAACGAGTCATCTCCTAAGGAGGAAGAATTTGTTTACTGTAGCATAAAATAGGGATCACAGCTAAGGAAAATGATTTAGTTCTACTTAAAACATCCCTCCCCAAATGAAATTATCATATCAAATTTTATATCTTAAAATTTCTGAAAGGACTGCATTGGTTCACTTTTTCATGTGGTCTAGCAAGCCAAGCTGAGCTTAGGAATGATTCTGACCGATGTATAATTATCAAAACTTATATTAGTGAAGGGCTGGAAGAAGAGAGGAAAGGGTAAATTCAAATAAAAAATAAAACCTTTGTATTTAAGTAACAGCAATTATCAGAGGTTCTGCTTGTATTAATATTGTCTGAGCACATTATAAAGCATTTGTCATAGCTAATGCATTCCTGTCAAATCAAGCAATATTAGAAGAGGACTTTTATAATGAATATTAATATAAGAGACAGTTGTAAGTGACGTAACTTATAGAGGCATGTAAATGTAGTATTTACTGCTACAGCAAACTAGTCTTTCACTGTAAATCAATTTCTTCCTATAATGTTAATAAAAAAATAGGCCACTTGGTAGTCATCTGCAAGCTGCTGAGCATTGATATGGGTTTTCAAGTACTTTGCTCATGTGTCTAGCTCTAAATTAAAAGTCATATTCATGAAAATGAGTTTACAGTCTATGCACTCAACTTATCGACTATGCTATAGTTTCTGCACAGTTCTCAAATTCTTGTTCACACATCAGAACACTTATCTTCCATTCAGCCATCTATGAGAATTTAGGCAAGTTAAGGAATAAGTACAAGAATTACCCCGTACACCAGAAATAAAATGCATGAATTCAAATTTTTGCTGTCCATTTTGATCCAGTTTTTGAAAATGCCATTGGCGTTGTTTTATTTGTTGTTTGTTTGTGGTTTGGTTTTTTTTTTTTTTTTCAATTCCAAGGCCTTTCATTGTAAAAGTACGCATCTGGACTTGTGTTAGGATTTTTGCATTGATCTCAATT
This sequence comes from Strix uralensis, assembly GCF_047716275.1. NCBI lineage: Eukaryota > Metazoa > Chordata > Aves > Strigiformes > Strigidae > Strix > Strix uralensis. The sequence goes on from NC_133972.1 coordinate 30,356,374, forward strand.
TTGATATGTGCTGTTTTGGATTAGGAAGTGAAAGTAGGACTTTGGCACATTAAGGATTATGTGCATGAAGTTAGGCTTCATAGTTTTACCAATATATTGTTTTTTGTTATTTTGGAGGTGTGTTTTTTTGTTGTTGTTAGCATTAATTAGCTAGTAACATTCAAGCCGTACCCTTACAGGAAAATTCTTTTGCAGGGAAATTGTGATTGTTAAGTGTGGTTATTATCTGGAGCTTCTTTCCCTAATGCCAAAAACTGGTTCAGAATTTTAATTAGTACACGATCACTACAAAGACTGTTTCAAGTAAGGTGTAATGAAGCTAAAATCTCATTCCTTCTTTGTAGTGTTTTAAGTTGAAAAACAAAGGTATTTTTTTTATTTACTTTTGATAGGTGATCCAAATCACACTCTTTAAGTTTTGAGAACAATTGTCACATGTTATTTTTGTTGTTGCCATCATTATTGTGCTTTGATGGCTATTGATTCATCTTCTAAAAAGAATAAGTGACAAATCTCTGTTTAAGATAAATGTTATTAATTGATTTGAAATGGTAGTGCTATTTTGATTCTGTATAGTGCTATGTTTGAGGAGCACAGAATAGAAACAAATCTGTAAACTGTTTTCCAAATGAGCAAGTATGGAGCAAAGGTACCATGGAATTTGATAATGTAATGGATTTTGGATCTTAGACATTTGAAGTGTGGAATTTAAGCAGCTAAGTCTGAACTTAACCACTCCTAAAGCATTTGCTCGTCTTTTATCTACATTTCAGAGACATCTCTGGTTTTAGCATTTAAGTTCTGCACAGTGACATATCCAGAATCACTCCTTCTCTTTCTCTTGTTTCACAGAATTAAGCAATTAAGGATTCTTCAGACCTTTTATAATTAATGGTCACATATGCTTTTATATTGCATCTGGTATTTAGTTTACATAATGATCAGTCAAATAGCCTGCTTGGAAATAAATTAACAACCACTTAAGACTGTGCAAATGTTTCAATTTATCTACGCATTATAATCCCAAATAAAGATTTTTAGGTCACTCACTTTTCAAGATTACCTTGGTCCATGTACTATTTATTACCTTTCAAATATGAATATCTATTTGAAAGCTGAACAGATCTGAAAATTAGGATATTTTTACAATGAGCTGTTTGCATTTTTCAATCCTTCATCAGCAGATAGATCTTCAACATAATCAGGGACACAAATTGGATTTTTTTTACAAAAATAGCGGTAAGTGAAGTGAAGAAGCCATAAGCTTATTCCTGTAGAAATTTTTACTGATTTCAGTGAAGTCAGGATTTAATGTTTTTTACTGTGTTTTCCACAGAATTTTAAATTTTAAAGGGAAGTTAATAGAAGGATGACAATTCAGTCTTCTATGTATGTAGTTATGGTTGTTGGAAATGTTGCTGTTGAATAATTTTCAAAGGTTTTTATAGAATAGAATGTAAAAGAGGGAGAATAGATGTGTCAAGATTTTAAAAGTGTAGGTGTGCATCTGCTGTTTTTCTTACTGCTCTGAGGAATGCCAAGCAAAAAAATTTGAAAAAGTAGTTCAGAATTTCCTAGGTAAGATTCCACTCTCTCTACTTGTAAATATCTAACACTATTTAAGAACAAACCTAACTCTTATTAACAGCAAAACAATGAGTTTCACTAGCAACTTAGGAAAGCATTGTCACATCTTTTGGATGTTTTTGGACTACAGTGTATTGCATTGACCATATCTGTTCTGTGAAGCAAATAATTTTTGTTAAACTGCCCTTTGCCCAGAATGTCATCAAGTACTCAATGAATTTCCACTGAAAGTGAGTTTACTAGTCCTTTGAATCAAAACAGTTGATAATGCTGTTTGTGTCTGAGCAGAGTTTATAGTTGGAGAGATATACTTATAAGCTTCCTAAATAGTAACTATGTGAATTGAATTTTATGGTTGGAGGTGGGAAGAGGAGTGAAGGGCAAACAATGGTCAAGAGGCAATGGTTGATGTCCTGGTCAGCTAAGGCCCATCTAAGTTGAAACTTAATTTTTAAAGTTCTTCAATCTATGTAGCAATCCATTATCTACTTTTCCAAAACAAATGAAGGAGAAAAATAAAAAAAGAATAAACAAATAAATCAAGTGAGTCTCATACTTGGGCTTGAATTCATCTCACCTAGCATTAGGCGATTTGAGTCTCCTTTATGGAAAGATATCTTTTTAGAGTCAATGGAATGAAGTCAGCTCTTCTAGAGAACATTTGGTCTCATTCTAGTACAATTCTCCAAAAGAGATCATGTCAATCTTCTGTGTCTTTTCAGAGCCTAGGGGGGGATTACTCAGGTGTAGGTATCTGAAGATGGACTAGATGTATCTCCCAGTTGTGGGTTTGTTTTGTTTTTTAACTTCAAGGCACATTATTGACATTGAAACACTTTTCAGTCTGTTAGTTTAAATCAACCCTACGCTGTTACTGTGGCTTTAGTAACCAGATTTCTTTACTCTCAGGTAGGAATGAGAACCAGATTTGAGCTCTGTCTGTATGATTCCCACCTCTTTTTGATTCCTGAAATACATAATGCATTTGAGATGTCTACACCCTCTACCTGTCAGTAGCTTTCATGAAGAGAACATGCTGTTTAGAATAGAAGTGCCAGTCAAGACACCGGGTTCTGGCTCCACTATGTCTCTCATGGTTCACAGCTGTTATAGGCAATTTCTAGCTTGCTACATAGTACACATTACTGTAATATGCTTTCTAAACGTGTTTTATTAACACACGGTGTGCAAGTGTTTGCCCAAAGTGAACCTCCAAACAAGGTAGTCCTTAACCGGCCTCTGTTTCCTTCAGACTAGAGATAGTAAAAGTAATATAATGGCCATGTTTTAATAGTGTATTCCCCATCTGCACTTTCAGTGCTTCACAGAGGCCAATTTAAAGCATCTGTTTCCCTCCCAAGTTACTCGTATACATATGCAACAGTTTCGTCTATTATCTTTAGCTTGACATAAGAAACACAGGGAACTCTCAGCTAAGCCAAAAGCAACATTTTTTCTTCCAGAGTCTGTAGAAGAGTAATCTTTGAATAGCTGCAGGAACTTTCAGGCTCTTAATCTTATTCATACTGTTCCTGTTTACCATTTGGCAGCTTAAAATGTTAAAAGTGGAAATCCATAATTGTTTTCATATTAGGTAAGTAATTTGAGGAAAGCACTCAGGGCCAACAAGGTGTTTATGATTTTCACTATATAACTTTTTATGGGAAAAAAGATCACAGAAGAATAAGAGATAAACATGTAGGCAGAATGTACACTTTTAGTTTAAGTCTCTGTATCTTGTATGTGTCTTTGAGTGTGGACATATACAAGTGGAGGTGGCTGTTTCCTGAGAACTCATATTAACTTCATTGTCTTACTCAAAATTTATCTGCGCATTAGTTGGACTTATTCATATGCTATGGAAGTGATTATGGATGCTGTTGATTACAGGAGAAAAGAGGTTACTTTAATATTTTCTTCAACAATAGAAAGTAATCTTTTACTGTGAGATATATGAATAATTAACTCCTGGACCTTCTCTCCTTTTCTTTTCTCCCCTTCCTTTTTTCTCTTGGAGTGGTTCCATGGGAACTATGACTGTTTTAACTCTTCTGTGTTAAAGACATTCCCTTCAGTTCTTGATCATTTTTATATACACTTATTTCCTCGTTAGTGTTGGTATTGATTTTCATTTTCTTGGTTATGAGTATCCTTAACTTATTTTAACAATGAATCCTATATTCTTATGTTCTTTGACTGCTTTTGATTGCACATTTCAAGAAAAAAAAAAAAACACATTAAAATGATCCATCTGACACAGAGAGTTTAAGTCTTTTTTTTTTTTTTTTTTTTCCTCCATCAGGAAATGATTAATTTACTTCAGTGATTCTGAACAAAATGCTCTCAGGGGAATGGAAGTAAAATTTAATTCAGATGAGTGTTGCTTCCTTGCAAACTGAAATGAAATGAGAAACCTCTAAACATGTTGGCTTCTGTCTTCCTGTCTTTGTAAAATATGTTGGGCCACTCAGGTCCAAGATTTAGGACTTTTGTTACAAATGTATTCATCAGCACTGTCCTAATTACTGCTTACAGGGTTGATATCTCGTTAACTAAATCAGTTTATTGTTGTTTCTGAGTATTACCAATGTATTTTTAATGAGCATGTTTATTTTCCTGTGTATAAGTTTTCAAGACCATAAACTGTTGCATGTTTCACCAAAGTCATTCCAGAAATCAGCGTGAACCATTTAAGTCTTATTCTGTAATCCAATACAGCAAGCAAAACTATTTTAGAAAACATCAAGAGAAATCAAAGAATAAATAGAAAGTTGTGAAAGTTCCTTGAAAATGAAAATATTGATGCAGTGTTTAATTTTCACTGTATTGATATAAAACTGTTTTCCATGAGGTACTAAATGAGATGTCATATTTATGTTTTATCCTAAGAACGGAGTGAGACCACAGTATCTTACAGTCCTGCATGCCAGCTCCCATCAAGTGTTGACTTTTCTATAGATTGTTACCAGAAATTATCAAAGTTTTAAGACGTTCAACAGGCTTAAGTCTTGTTTAAGAACAACAAGCATCCATTGTTTGTTAACATATATGTGAAATTAATGTTGTTTTCTGCCACATTTCTCTCTATGTTGTTCCTTTTGCAGAAGAGTGTTTTGGCAGTGATTTCCTCAGCTAAAAAAACCCACCTTCTGAATATCTCTTCTTCACTTAAATTCAGAAATCATCCTGTGTTTGTTTGCTCAAATCCATGGAGGCTGCCATTAATATTCATTCAGATGTACAATTTATATACACAGTCAGTATAAAGGAATGAAGAAAATGAAACAAAGATAGAAACATGAATTTATCCATTTCAGATCTCACCTGTCTAAAGACATACAGAAATAGAAATGTTGACATTTGAACAGATACGCTTCTTACTCCAATATTCTTGTTCCAGAGTCCTCTAAATGAAAGAAAAACATATACCATTGACCTGTATGGTTTTTTGGCTTGTTTTTCTCCTCAAGATGCATTAACACGCTATCTTTTCCATTCCATTTGAATTTATTTCATTTAACTGTGTATTTTGGCTTTAACATTCTAAACTATTAGTGCTTATTCAAAGAACAGTACAATTCAAAATGTCATCAGTAATGGGTAGTTATGACATTCATAATGATTTTTTCCTAAAATGGACAAAAATCACTTGACAAATTGAATACATTCTCTCTGTGCATTTGCATTTGGTAAATATAGCATTTAGAATATGGTCAAATAACGATTCAGCTTTGATCTCCTAGCCAAGGGGGAAAGAGCATTCCTAGCAAGTACTAATTGATTATTCTTCTGTCTCTATGATTTTCATGCTGAAAGTTTCCTGGCAGACCATGTAAATATTGCCAAGGATAAGTTATTTCATTAATTCTACCAGGACTAAGGAATCTGAGGGGAAATTTAACCATGTAGATTTTAGGCCACAGGAGGGAAATTCTTCTAATGTTAATTAAAGCTCTTGATGTTTAAACTTGTATGGTGAAAAAAGAACAAACAAAAACTAACAGCAGTTCTTGGGAGGTCTCTAGTCATTTAGAAGATTATTCATTAAAGGTCAGTAGAGAGTATGAAAATATATATTTTTTTCATAGAGGTTATCCAGGAAGTTCTAATGACCCACCACCTGGAGAGGAAAACAAAAAGCAAACCCACAAACCAAACAAACCCAAAGCAGATGTACTAGGAATAAGATATAGCATAGTCTTTTGTCACAGGATTATTATTGGGGGCACAATAAAAGATATTTAACTTCCAGTTGCACTTTGCTGTTTCACATATTTTAAGCATCTCACTTGTATACTCTCTGCCTAAGGTGAGAATGAGATTCCTTTATAAAAAAATCCATGTTATTTTTCTCTTTAATTAAATATTCATAAAGGTGACCTATGATTCCTGGTTTTCTCGTAAGAACCCCAGAAAAATAAATCACTTCCTTCTGAAGCTGAATCTACACACAAAAGACTTGTTGACAAAGGTGCACCTAGTAAAACTAAATTCTAGACTTTGCCTCTTTTGTTAAAGTATATGTTTTGTTCTAGAAGTTGGAATTCTGGACCGTATTTTACACTATACTTCTTAATACTATATTCACTGTTGTCTCCTAAGGTAGCTGATGTAAAAATGAATATTTATTTCACTGGGACACAAGGGACACTAGTCCTTGTTAGTTATTTTTTAGTGAAAGCTGCAGATTTAGAAGTCATTGACAGCATGACATCTCTTAAACTGGCAAGGCACTGAAGAGCAAAGGTCCTAGAGAGTAAAATCTGATGTCCTTTGCAGTTCTCCATCAAGTAATTTGAATAGAAGGAATTAAGTCATCTTAATGTGACTACATACCACACATGATGTAGACCCCAACGGCAAGTCAACAGGTCCTAGTAATTAGTTTTGAAAGAGAGCAAATGATTAAAAAGGGGTAGTGTGGATTCCTATAATTTATCATTGGAGGAAGTAATCCAGAAACAAAAGAGAAACGTTCATTCAGGACCATATTTCAGTCCCTTGTCTGACCAGAAGTGGGTCTGCGGTACAGAGACAACTCAAAGGATGCTTGGATCTTCCTGCTCTTCTACTTTCTGTTCTCCTTTTTATCTGGATATGTGGTATTGCTTAGGGTCTCATATGCATCATGGTAACTTCATTAGCTATCACTGGAGTATTGAAAATCCTTTCTGGAGAAGGATATTAATCATGATAGCTGCCTGTGGATTCACTGATCTCAGCTATCACACTTAACAAAAGGGCAGTGAGCACTCCTTCTCTCTCCTACTTTTAAAGGTGGTTTTGGCCAGAGGTGTCAAAGAAGGGCTACAGGAAACATTTCTATCAGACCTTTTGTTCATTGTGCTCTCAAGCATCTATGTTACATCCTATCCCCATTTTGCATTCTCTGCTGCAGCTCTTCCTGCTGCCATGCCCTCTTCTTGTCCTCAATCTGTCAGTCAGAGACAGATCTCTTCAACTGTAACACAATATTAACTCTGTATAGTTACAAATGAAATTTTAAGAAGCTAAGTATAGAAAATATGGGAAATTATTTTTAAGACACAAATCAAAATCCACTACAGCTTTCATAAGCCTCTAGAAACCTGTATCCAGGCAGAAAATTTCATAAACTGTCTTTTATTCTATGTATATTATATGTGTTACTAGTTTTGACTTCTACTGGTTTCATACTTCATACTTCAAAGAAAATCAAAATAAGAATTAAATTATCCACATTTATAGTTATGAAGAAGGAAGTAATTGTATTCATGCAAGAGGAATGTATTAATATAATATTCTTTTTCAATAAATAAGTTCTATGGGTCTGTGATTTACTCTGTGCTTTCATGAAAAAACAGGTACATTTTTCAGCCTGACATGACACAGTATTGTTACTTTTTTCAGCTCTTCTGTTCAAACTAAACAGATAATTGAAATGAAGCTTTGTATCACAGAATGTGTTTATTCTAATGAGCATTGTTAGTGTCTTGCACAATAGCCTTTTAAGTACCAGAATTTTCATTCCTTAAATGAAATAGGCGTGTTTATGTTCCAAATTTCATTGTCACCAAAATTAAACCCTGTAGCTTTGAAAACTAATCTCCAGTCATATCTATGTCCATCCTCTTCCTTTTTAAGTGCAAAATTACATAATTAGTTATACTTCGAGAAAAAATAACACTTTTTCTCTGAGCCTTCATTGTATTGATTGATTGATCTCATTGCATTTGTTTGCCCAAATCTTAGGTCATTTACATAGCCCAAAATAATTTTTAGCAGCATGAGGGTATGAGTCAGTTACCTGCTCTAGGAAGATGATTATTCGATTAGTTGTGCACTGAAATAATAACTCTTTAATTTGCACCATCACATAACATGCAAATAAAACAAACCAGGTAGCTATGGACAGCCCTATAACATCAAAGAAAGACCCCCTTTTATTTAAAAATAATTTATGTCAGTCCTTTAATATAGAAGAATTAAATTTAATTTTGAAGAATCATTTGGTTATGAAACTGTAGTGGGCAAATTTAATGTGTGTCTTCAAGCAGATCATTGTGAAACAGTGGAGCAGTAGATTTAGAATAGCCAGGATATCCACTAACAGGCACATCCTGTTAAACACAGATGAGGAGTAATATCTGCTTGTGACAGTAGACAATCAAGGAATCAAGCTCAGTATTACACATAAGTGAAGATAAAAAAGCAAACAGAACACTGTTAGTGTTAAAGAGAAGGATAGAGTGCAATGCAGGGAAAATTATTTTAATGCTCTGAGGGGCTTTTAAGATTGTGTTTGGACAGCTGTATGCAATTTTGAGCACATGTATAATCTGAGACCTTGAAAAGAGAGATTTAAAAGGTTCACAGCAAGCCAAACTAGAATGAGTCATGTTCAGAGGGCTCACATATGCAGAAAGCCTGGCAAAACTGAGACTAAACTAAGAAAGCTGTTTGGGCAAAGTTATTTTTCAGGTTTCCAAGATGCTGCAGATAGTGAGGACTAATGCACATTAAAGCTTGTGAGAGGGTTGTGGTAAAAGGGGTAAAGACCAGATGATGAATGTTAAAATGTAATGCCTGGTCAACTTGTACTATGAGAATATTATAAATAGTGGTAAATATGGCTTGGCTTGCTTTCCAAGTTATTTCAACTATAAAGCTGCATGAATTATTTTCCTTGAGCTTTGGGTGAGAAAAATGGTCCAAAAATGTAAAAACTCTCAGAAATTGTGCAAATTTTTGTATATGTGTGTATACTTATAAATATGTCATTATTTATTTTTTTCCATAAAAAGCTGAAAACTGGTTGAGGTGATCATCATTATTCAGTGAGTTAAGCACTGACTAGTCACACAGTCAGAAAGAGTCACCATCATGAAAAGTTTATAGAAAATACCAGTCTGCGTTGCTAATTTATGCCGCTACAGCAGTATATTTAGCAGATATGTGTTTGTGAGACAGGGTTGAGTTGGTGTAGCTAATTTCATTCAGGAAACATGTATCAGGACTTGGGACCTATGCTGATATCCCCAATGGGACTCTGAGGTGGGAGCCTCTCATACTAGCTGGAGTGCTGAAAGGACTTTTTGGTTGAGCTCTTGGTGTGTAGCGAGGCCTGCTCTGAGCACGTATCTCTGAAAAGACTCTCAGAATTAGTATTTTGAGATGTAAATGCCAAATTCAAGAATTTCAGAAGGCTGTAAGAGGAGAATGGACTCACCACAATAGCAGACAACCCTGCTTGGCATGTGTAATACCAGAACTTCCTTCTTGTAAACAGTTTTAGCAACCAAATTTAAGCCTATCAGGAAAAGTTATGATTTTTGTTGTTTTCTTGCTTTGATGCCCAAACTGCAGATGAATTCTAATTTCAGTGGACAGGCCCCATCGGTGTGTAATTCTATAGTCAGTAGTTTCAGCATTTCACCAGGATCATCCTCAGTGTAAAATCAGGTCATGCACACAGACCCAGGAACTCAAAGAACTCATCCATTCTGGGATTAGAGGAGATGAACATCCAGTGACACTATTATTGCTCAGTCTTTACAATCCAACAGTTTTTACTGAGTTGATGGAAAATACCCTTACATTAGGATGCAATGGAACATAACAGCAATATCTGAAATAAGATGTAAGGGAATAAGCAATAAATGTAGGCAAGAATTCTTTGATCATTGGTTAATATTTGTTTAGTATTTTGATGTACAAAGAGGTTTTCCCATTCCAGACAAGGTCATTCTTGTTTCTGTTCATTTACAATACTCATCCCTCCTTGCTCCTTGCAAGTACACCAACCCTCCCTACGCATCCTGAAATTATAGCATTCTGCCAACTCTTCATTGGTGTAGGACAGGTTTAAAAACCACACTTCTTCTGGAGGTTGCCCTGTTTAATGGCCTTTTGTTATCTTGATAGTGATGTCAGATAGGGTTACTTGCTCTATTTTCTGCCTGCGGTCCTAAATGAAAAGCCTGCGTTAAAGAGTGTAAAACAAGTTCTGTCCTGCTCTGACTAGCTTAAAGCTACAGTATTGAGTTTGGGTTATTGGGGTTTTTTCATCTGAACATTTCTAAATATTTCTGCAGAATCTTTTTCTTTATAGAACTGGCTGAACCTTAGGGAACTGGGGAAAAAAAGTAATGTTGCGGCTAGACCTCAGATTTATTTGAAAGAGCTATAAAAAGTACAGGTTTGATGTTTTAAGAACTGTTTGTCTAAAAATTTAGCTAGTTTCAAAGCAAAAAGCTGTGTCTCCTTTTGTACAGCTTTGGGCATAAGCCAGCTTCTAGGCACAATATCATGATCTTCCCTAGGGATACTCTCTCCTGAAATGGTGGTAGTTTGGGATTTGTGTGGGGTTACTTTGTTGTTTGCTTTGTTTTGATTTGATTTGGGTTTTTTATTTGGTTTTCCTTTCAAGCTGATAGTGTCAGCTACTGTTTGAGACAGAATATTGACCTAGGTTCCTTCTGAGTGTTACAAAATTCCCGTTTATACCACAGCAGTGATGCAAGGATATTAAATGCATTATTGCTTGATCGTCCTGTATTTTAGACTGGGTATTTTTGTGGAGAAATTTTGTTATTTCACATTTGAGAGAATGGAAGTAGATATCTCTGGCTGTGGTTCTTCGGGGATTTTTTAGCAAACCATTGCTCTTTGAAGATCTGAAGAGGTTTGAATAGTATACACAGATCTGGGTGAGAGAGATAAGCAGACAGAGAAAGGGATGAGATGATCAAAAGTCCATGATAAATGCCTGGTTTTGAAATTTATTACATGGGCCCCAGTCATGGAGTGGTCTTTATCTTGTCTGGAAAAGCAGCATAATGCTTAAATTACAGGGCTATCCTTCCTCTGTAAACTGTATTGCAATTAGCTTAAAAGTTTTCTCATAACCCATTTCCTGTTTATTTCAGAGTGAGTGTATTTATTTCTTATAATGAGGTTCGTATGAGTTGTGGGATTTTTAATTTCAATATTGATCTAACTGAGAACATGTAGAACAACCCAGTTCTCAGTTCCTATCTCCTGAACTCCAGGAAAGGTATTTGGAAACTCAGTCATACATTTTAAATTGGTGAGGGTTTAAAAGATTGTTGTAACACTAATGAATCTGCATTTACAGACATCTGTAATTTGGAAACTTTAGTATGTCCTTTGGTTAATTTGATTTCCTCTGCAATTCCTGTCAAGTAGTCATACCAATTTCTGACCATAGGTTTTTGTGCAACTCCTTCTGGGCGACCAGTCCTCATAAGGATTGCTTCTAGCAAATTAAATGGCCCTCTTGTTTGTACAGGCCGTCCCTGGTGTATTTTCTCATCTTGTTTCACTGTTCGGACTAAAGTCAAAAGTCCATTTTCCCATTCGGAGCATCTCTGTTCTGTATCTTTAAATGCAGTCGAGCTGAATAATAAAGGTCTCTTTGGTCCATCAGGGCCAGTTTGGAACAGGTTACTGTAAGTACCGTGTTCAGCTAAACACCATTCAGCTGTAATAGGGTCATAAGGGTGTACTGGTCCCAATGACTGATATGTTTTTAATTCTTCAATCAGAGTTTTTATCACCTCCTTATGTTCTAATTTCCACTCCCAGGGTTTCCCCTTCCATAAAAGTAAATATAATGGATGAGCAATGACAGAAAATCCAGGTACATGCTTTGTCCAATATCCTAAAGTTCCCACTAAGTATTGTAACTCTTTCCTAGATTGGGGCAGGGGCAGCTGTTTAATTTTTCTTAAGGTATCTGAAGGAATCACTGCAGTGCCCACTATCCTGGTCCCTGGCGTTTCTTGGGTGGCATCTCAACATCTACTTTATGTAGTGCTTGCCACATGTTGCTGCCATTTCCCCACCTTTTCAGGGGAAGTTCCTCCAATTAGAATGTCGTCTATATATTGGTACAGTTTCGCATCTTGAGGGAGTGAGACTGTCTGCAAAAGTTCAGCAAGTGCAGCATGGGCAATCATGGGTATCCCTGTGGGAGTCTGTTAAAGGTGTATCCTCTCCCAAGTAAAAGCAAATTTGTCTCTATCTTCTTCCTGTAAGGGGACCATAAAGAACATACCTTTCACATCTAGCACTGCCATCCATGGGTGTGCAGCTGCTTGTAGCATGGCTGTTAAAGTTGCAATATTGAGCCATTAGCAGGGCTGCGTTGGCATTTAAGTGCCAATAATCAATTGTTAGATGCCATCTCCCATTCAGTTTTCAGACTGGCCCAGACCAGTGAATTGTATGGGGTTCTGGTAATAATGATCCAGTAATAATAATCCAGTGGGTTCTGGAAATAATGTGCCATCTTTCCAAGTCTGCTATTACTGCAGAAACTCTGTTTCGTGCCACAGCAGGAATCAGGTATTGCAGTAAATCAGTAATCTTTGAATCAGGGAGTGCAGGGGCTGCATGGGGTACACGCACTGTAGCCTCCCGATATCTATCAGGGTTAGGGTCAACATTTGAACCAAAGACCCACACACTGCCGTCCAGCAGGAACCAGGTTTGGCTGTTCAAAACATTGAAACCCAAAATATTTTCATTGTTATATTTAACTGCAAAGCGACTAGAGTAGATGACATGCGCTTCTCACCCAGGACCCATAAATTAACTTTCGCAATTTGGCATATAGCACTTGCTCTGTTTATTCTGGTGATTTTAACTCTTTGCTGTTCAGGTCATACACCCAGCATCTTGGCATCTTGTTGTGTTAATATTGAAATCTGTACTCCCATATCTATTAGGAATTTTACCAATTGTTGTTGAGGACCAACTGAAATCAAAATATATGGGCCATTACTATATATTCATTGATAGAATTCCAGTTGCCAGACAGGTAGGCCCAGTTGCCGTTCTGGCATTATTCGGTTTTTTGCCTCATGCTTTGCAATCCATCTCTAAGGAGGAGGAAAGGGTTATCACTCTTTCTTGGAGCTGGCGATAGTGCCAGAGTATCTGGAGTATGCTTTCTCCTTTCACGATCATCACGTTTCTGAAATGCATGAATTAGTCAGAAAAATGCCAGTACACTGTCCCGGTTTTGGGAATCCCTAGTACCAATGCTTTCCTTCACAGTTCATTTTTTCACTCCTGAGACTCTGCTCATGGGTCTTTAGGCATATTTTCCCTTGGTTCCTGTTCCCTGTGGGTGTGTTTGTTTTACTGGTCACACTTGATGATCTCCTGCTCAGGGTCTTGGATCTGATCTTTTGGCTAACGGATTATCCCACCCCGTTTCACGGGCATGGTTTACAATGTCATGCATTAATTCTGCCCAGGTAGGGAGTTGGTTGTGGGGATCATTATCACCTATTCCCTCATTGTGTTCTGTGTTTCTTTTAATTTCATCCCATTTTGCAATTAAGTAGGGTTTAAGAACTGCTGGAGCTCCTCTAAGTAGTGGTTTTAGTATCGCATAATCAATCGTAGCAGATATTGGGATATCATTGAGTTGTTGTTTATGTATGGCCTGTATGCAGGCAGCTTTTGTGATGGCTGTAGAGAGTTCATTAAGAGATCTTACGGAGATTTTGAAAGGTTTGCCTTGCTCCATGGCATATATTCCCCCAGCCCAATAAGCTACCCTGCTGGTGATAGAATGGGTGGGATCCATTTGTCAGGTTGGGTCCTAAATTTAAGACAACTCGTTAAGCCCAAAAGCCATTTGCTTCATCTCCACTGGTATTATTCGGTCACCACCACTTAGGCAGACTCGCCACTCTGTTTCAGTTTCGCGGGGCTTTCTGCCGTATTTTTCTTGTAAATTTGCCAATTGTAACAGATCCCACAGAGTGATTCACACAGTATATTTCAGAGCACCACCCTGAGGTTCTACTGTTTTGATGATGGGTCTGGCTTCATATTCAGGGGGATTTGAGGGAAACAAAGAATCATCTTCCACTGGTTTGCTCTCATCAGGGTCACCCCATATTTTCCCATCCCATTCTTCAAGGGATACTCTTAATTTCCTAATCTGTACAATGTCGGGGGAGCCTGCATAAGCATCATCTTGACCTTTTCTTCCTGTAACTGTTTCTGCAGCTGCTCAATTTTCAGACAGTATTAATTCAGCTGCTTTTCTGCCTTCTATTTCTTCTTTTAAGTCCTGTTCCCTTTCATTGTTATTCTTCCTGTCTTGATAAGCAGCTTCTAAACAGGTACCCAGCAATTTTTCATATAATTCCTTTTGCTTTTCCATCATTTATATGCCTCCTGGCCACTTTTAGCTGTTCTTCCACAGCTTTCCAATCATGCCAATTATCATGAGCCCATTCTTCTGAGAAACTGGGACTCAGGTTTATTCCATGCCTCCATAAATAATTGGTGATACTACTTGCCATCCTGCTGCTGACTATGCCAATTTGGCGCACGTAAGTGGAATGCACCTCGCTCAAAAGAGAAAAGCAACAATTTGTTTACTGAGGTAAAATAATAAATTGAGAGAGTTTGATAAATTTGATGGAATTTAACAAAGTTTAACAGTGGTTTACCAAGGTTCAATAAATTTGATGGCAAGATTCACCTTATTAATTACTGCATGGAGAAGCATACAAAGGAAGATTGAGTTAGAATCAAGTTAGAATGATTGACACAGAGACTGGAGATGCAAAGGGTAAGGAAGACCCTCCTGTTGAGTCACAAGAGTGGACCCCCTTGCTTTCTAAATTCCTTATGAAGCCTAGGTGCAGCTAGGTCCAGTCTTAGTCTCAGACTTGGACAGTGGTTTATGTCAAATGGAATTATCTATACAAAGTTTATAATAATATTGAGTAGCTACATGGATTAGTAATATTTCATTAGTATTAATTCAGCATGCTATCAGCCACTTATCGATCTGTCACAAGTAAGGGATCTCTCTGCCTTGGGCAAGGGAGGATCTCTTAATATCAGGTAAGGGATCTCAAATCTTGAGAGGTGTCCATGCTCAAGGGGAGAGTCACCTGCTGTGCAGTCCAGCTGCAATTGAGGGAGAGCTCAAATTGGGCTCGTCCTGATGGTAATATTTATAGAGAGAAGTAGTTGACTGCTAGTCAATAGTATATACAAGATAGATGGGTTTGGTTTAGCTCTGATATCTTGTTCTGTACTTCGGTACTTCTTGCATTTTGGGGCTTTGAAACCACCTTTCAAAATGTTTTTCCAACGTGCCTTCACTCCCTTGTACGTGAGACAAGAGCTTTCCAGCTCACAGTTTCACCACAGGTCATGAGGCCTGTTGCTCCTTAGTCAACGTGAACCAAAGTATGGCTAGGGGACAAGTGTATCCATCACAACTGTATTAAAGTATTAGAACTTTAAACAACATCAAAGTATTAAAAAGTCTATTTTTACTTCATTTCTCTATTGCAAGACTTTTTTCATCCACTTCATACTCTTGCACATTTATATACCTGAATTTACAGTTTTTAATGTCTATTGGGCAAATGTAACTTGCCATTTCCTCTTATTTTATACAGACATTTTCTGAGTGTTTTCTGAACATTTCAAATAAATGCCTACATTTAAAAAAATCATTACCTATCTGTGATGCATCTGATGTTGCTCAGTGTACGCTTTTGCTAAGTACATCATTTTACTGAAGTTTTAATCAGAAACTAAAAATCTGTGCAATAACAAGACACAGGTGAAGGCACAATAATCCAGGAAAAAGTTCCCTATAGTTGTCCAGTGCTTTCAAAACAATTAAATTATACTAAGGTTTGGGTGTGGGGGTGTGTAAACATGTTGCAGTTATGCAGTAATTTTTAACCACAATGCACCAATAAGCATATCAATAAGAAGTTAGTGGTAGTGAACTAATTGTATTAGTGTCTCCAAAGATCCAGTGACTTAGCAGTCCAAAATGCTTAAAACACCATTATGCCAGTACCAACATCACACTTAGAAAAGAAGGGGTGTCTCTGAAGAATTATGAATGGCAAGCTGTGGGTATCAAAAACAAAAAGAAAATGAAAATTTAATGAGCATTTAAGAGATGTTCATTAAGCCTCTCCCCTGTCAAAATGGACATGTTGGGGAGTGCTTTTTCTCTCAGCTGAAAACATTTATGGTGAAATTCTCACTTGTGCATTTCAGTGACACAGTGATGCTCAACTGTGTGACATTAGCAGAGGGCTGGTGTTGAGCAGCGCTGGCTGCTTTGCAGTGCAGCAGCTGCACTGCGTGTGGTCCCTCCCTTCCAGAGGGCTCCACCATTTGAATCCTTAATATCTTTAGGGGGGCTCCTTTGTCATTTAACAAAAAGGCGCTGTGAATTACTGCTGTATGGTAGACCTGCTACCTGCTGTAAGCATTTGTGTGTTGGTTATGGACAACACTCCAAGAAAGGATTAAACTTTTACGTTCATTACCAAATTGTTTAAACAGCCAAAGGACCAGTGTGTTGTAGAAAGCTGACTGCTAAATAGTCTGGCCAGTCAGACACCATACAAAAGGAAGTTTTGGAAGAGTTTGTCAAGAAAAGATTTATGTACTGACCACTTTGCCCCTCTCACTCTTCGCTCTCTATCAATATTGACATTATCTTTCATTTGCACAGTTTGGGTGGAGAGCAAATTTCACATACAGCATTCAGTAAATCTTTAGCAATGTGTAGAGTGAAGAAACAGCGTATATCTCAGTTGTTTTAATTTTGTAGGCAATAGGGCTGTTTGCTGGCATAACTGTGGTGTGTGCATCCAGCAAATTAGAATAAATAAAAATGTCTCCCCCAGAGATGTCTGAAGGCTATCTGAAATTAAAACAGGTTTTTTGATTGTGGGAAAGAAAGAATATGATAGAAGTGATTTTGACAAAATGATAGGTGACTCCCCAGTGAAAAATTCATGGGAACTAATGCCAAGTCTTCCAAAAAAGACTGTTCATTGTGCTTCTATTATTTTGGACTCTGAAACTGCTGAGACAGGACTTAATTATCTATATACACATATACAGAGAATAATTTTTATTATATTTCAAAATTGATTTAATTTTCATTTAAATGTGTACTTGTAACATGCTTAGTGTAATCCTTCTTTGCAGCAAAATAAATATTTAAAAAATTTTATTTTCATTTTAAAAGTATTCTCTTTAACCTTCTTGTTTATTTATATTAGGGCCTATTTCTCACCTTAGACCCCAAATATTTAAGGACCACATGAAAAAAAGTCATGGAGCCTAAATTCCAGGCTGATTCTCAAGCTGTGAGACACATCCGGCTGGGAATATGAGATAACCAATATCAGAACTGTATAAATCTTTCAGGCAACACAGGTTACCTCAGAAGGTTTAAAACATAGTTTGGATTTGATATGCTTATTGAGACAGTCTCATTTTAGCATAGGACAGATATTAGAGTCTCTTTATACTGAAGAGATGGTGTTTTGTTTTAAAATTACAGGAACAGTTCTGCAATACTACGTGTTTTATTATAGGAACAGTTATAGTATGGACAGGTAACAAAAGCAAATATTTCACAGACTTTTGTAGGAAACTGCCAGATTTTTCACAAATGTATTTTTAATAAGAAATTCTCTTGATTCATGGACATTTTTGTTTTTATATCAGTTTATGTTGTTTTATATCACTTGTATTAACATATTAGAAGTGTATATAAACTGTCTTAGCTTCTGAGTTTCAGCCTCCTTAGCCATGACTGTCCAATTGCAATCCCTGAAAAAAAATACAGCCTTATGAAGGAAGGCTTCAGTTCTCTCCCAGTCAGTAATTCATGACTACTGGAAAGTGCAACGTTCAATCAAACACTTCCAGGCTAGAACATGACCGCATTATCTGTGCCAGATTAACATTTGGATTTTTACATCTACCATCAAAAGCCTGTGCCCAGCAAGCCATATATTTTAACACACATGCAGGAGTTAAATGCATTTTTTATTTTAAATTGGGCCAATTTGATTTTAGACCCACTGGCAGTTATTGTGGCTCAATGTAATATCCGACCACTCTCTCGCAAAAGTGCACAGACTTAATTAATGTCTTTACCTCTCTGCAAGTGACTGAAATACCCATGTGTGGGTAATGTAGGCCAAGTAACATCACACACAATGTTGAGATTAGATGAGAGTGGGTTTTTAACGTTAGAGTTGGCTTGGTAACTTCAGGCAATCAGTAATGCAGATAGGTTGAAACTAATGAAACTATTGTTAGTTGCTTCTGAAGTTAAAGTCATTTTGCCGGGAGATGAAAGTGACTGGTAAATCCTTCTGGTATAAAAAAAGAGATGCTATCCTTGTCAACCCATATTGCCTTCAGTAAAAGCATGTGCTTCAAATATGTATTAGGCATGTTCCTTATTATTAGCATGCTCTAAATCTCCTTGACCACTGATTAGTTTATGTTCTCTTGTCCAGATGTTTGTAAGACCATAATGAATGTCAAAGTATGATTTATGTAAGTGTATTGGATTGAAGAGGCTACTATTCATAGGCCTTTTGAATATATTCAATAAGAAGTGAGTCAGCATGTGTGAGCTGTTATTTATAATGTTCTTGAATGATCCATGAAATGCCTTCACTGGGCCTGGAGGAGAAGCACAGTCACTATCTTAAGAGTTGCACTTGTAGAAAAGAGCTTGACATCTGTTATCCATTAAGCTGGAAATGGAGAGGGCATCTGGGGCTGCATGCATGATAAGAGGTAAAGATGTCTGTTGGACAACACTTTTACCAAAAGGTACTGGAATATCTGCCTCAAAGGGACTGGAGTTTTGGGGATATAATTAGAGATATATTAATTGGCCATCCTTCTGAAACCAAATCCAAAACCAAAACATGACATTTTTAAGCCATCCAGGTGAAAAAGGAACCAAGTTATTAAGTTCCCTATTGTGAGAGACAGTAATCTTTTGACAGATTAAAGCAAACTGGGAAAAAAAAAAAATCAAACCAAAACAAAGCCAAAACCAGTTTTGTATTAATAGAGATCTGTTTAAAAACTTCTTGTGCATTTTTTCTTGCTTTCTACTTCCTTTTTAAAGGTTTAGTGACATCTACTCCATGAGTGTGACAAAAATCATCCTATGAGGCAAGAAAAAATTGTTATGAAAGATCATATGCAGTATACAGTTTTATATTTGTCAATTTTAATTGGAATTTTATTTTGGGGATTTCTAATTACCTAGAATAACTCTTAATCTTTACCAAGATAAACATGACTTGTTTGCTAAATTAAAAGACCTGCTGAATTGCCTTGTCAGAAAGATACTTTGAGTCTTACTCAAACGTATGCCTTTTCATTTACTGAAATACTATTGCAGTATTTTGATAATACTTGCTTAAGTGAATTCCCTGTACTCCTTGTATTTAAGTAGATTTGATTTTCACCTAATTTAAAAATTGAATAGCTTAAATAAAAGGATAGCCCATTTCTCTGGATTGCCGAATTCTATTTGAGTGACTAAATTAATCTGTCAGCAGTTTTCACTTGTTAAAAAAATCTATGAATTATAATTACATGAATAATTTTATCTTTGCAGTTTTCTGCAATTAAGATACTGTTTAAATATTTTGGATGTCATTCCAAAATGTCTTAAATTTTCTTTTTGGCTAATCAGAGTATAAAATTTTCTGTTTCAGTGCATTAAGTCTCTGTCAACAAGTCCACTAGGTTGCTTCTTGGGTAACAAAGTAGAAAGTCTTCCCCTATTCTAAACAGAGGAAAATCAGTGCTTGAGATGAGAACCAGTAATTAAGCCAAATTTGCTGTCTAGATAGAATAATTGATGTATTCAGTGAGGAAGAAGTGTAATCTCAAGGAAAATTGTTTCAGGCAGTAGCTACTGTCAAAGAACTTCTGTTTTTCTAATGATCCATTAATTACTGTTTTTTATTCTACCTTCAGACACCTGAGAAATATATTTATAGACCATTAAACCACTTCTGGCTTTTTTTTTTTTTTGGTACTGATGCAGGACAGCAGTTTCCAAAACTGTGATGGATTAATTTACATTCTCTTTACAGAACTTGTTATCTCACAGAAAATGTTTTGTTCAGTTATTGCTTGAAACACCTGTTATTTTGTCTTTATAAGTAATTTAAATTATCATCTGAGAGCTTAATTTAAAAAAAAATAGCTTTTCCAAAATGGTAGGCATATTTCTGTGTGAATTTGCAAGGAAACATGTGCCTGATCTTTTGACTGTGAAAGCAGAGTATCATGCTGTACCTGATATTCAATACCAAATACTTACCAACTTCTTTATATTATCCATGAAAATTCTTTATAGAAAAATGTCTGTATATTCATAGGTGAAGATTGTTAATGATAACTGATATCTTCTTGGTCAGACAAATCATTCTGGCTCTACGTGAAATACATGTCAATATAGAATCGTCCAAGAATATAGTCAGTACTGTGTCTGAGTACTGCTCAAAAAGGAAGTGAAAATGTTGCTTACGATACCTTCTGTGTTTGAAACTCATGAATGTAGAGGAAAGGATTGATGGGGGTTAATGTTATGTTTTTTCAAAATGGAGTTCTTGTATTTTACATTTGTCAGTGTACACAATAGTGAGCAGCATTTTTGGCTCTGATATTTGTGATACTCCTTTCCTGAACAGTGAAGATAAACATGTGACTGAAACATCTTCTGTCATACAAATGTATGTAATTTCAAGTCTGTGATCAAAAGCTTTCCATCAAAAATAAAAAATTATTCTTTAGTCTTTATTTCTTTCCCTGTTGCACACTCGCAGCCCTGGGCTTTCTGCAGATTGCATTCTAGGAGATTCCTTTGTCTCATTCCATGCCATTTTGGTGTCTGCTTTTTTATTTAACTTCTATTCTTGGAACAGCTGTCTCTTCACATGTACTAGATAACCCCCATATTCTTTGCTTCTTAAAATCTCTCCATAAAGCCTGCTTCTCTTAAATAGCCTTCCAGATTTTTTCCTCTATCTCACACAGCACACCTACTTCCACATTTTCTTAATATTTTCAGGTGACAGCATAAGTCCTACAAAGACTTGTACACAAGCTTGGTAGTATAAACTAGGTTGTGACAATTAAGGTCTAAATCTGTTAGAGCAATGGTTTATTTTGTTTTCCACAATGCTGCAGACATACAGGGATGTGAATTGTTAGTATTTTAGTCATTCTGATTGTATCGTGTACACATGCTAGGAAAGTCTATGAGTTAAAAAAGCTGTCTTTTCTTAGCCTTAGACTTCGTATTATTTGGATATAGGTACAGCAGCAGAACCCAGACTTTGTACTTCATCCGTGAAAAACCCTTCTATTGCCCACCAGCTCTCAACAATGAAACTAAAAAAAGAAAACTTACAGAAAGTAGGCTTGACACATTTCTGTCAAGAAGCTTAGAGTTCAGTCAGTATGTCCTTTAAAATGAGCAAGGACGTCCCTCTGTCACCAAGCACTGAAGTGGCTCACCACCTCTGGAACACTAGGAAAAAAAAAATCAAACCACTTTGTTCAACGTCTGGCACAGAAGGAGGCTGGTGTTCCAAACTGCACCATACCTGTGCGCTATTTTTGTCAAAACAGTGGTTTACGATATCATGGTCAATACTTCAGTCTGAAAAATCAGGAAATAAATACTGTAGGTATTACTACTACTGCTATTAGAGCAGTTTGAAACTTTGTCCTAAACTTGATTAAAAGGTCAGAGGTATTCAAATATATAAGGGTTAACTCTTACGGTGTGTATGTGGACAGGAGTGCTCAAAGTAGACCAGAGATTTAGAGGGGAAAACAGGCAAGCTGATCCATTAATATAAAACCAGACAAAAATGTAGTTATTTAAAACAACAACAAATGTTATTTTCTTCATGCAGGTAAACAATTTAATATTTCACAGAGGAAGCAGTGAGGTGTGTCCTTGATAAACAGATTCACAAATGGAGCTGCTACGTACTACTCACTATCACATTTTATTACAGAAGTTGTAGCATCAACACAGTACATGTTCAAAATGCTGAAAGTGTACCTTAACAGGAGGTGAAAAATCACTGTCAGTGGCTGAAAACTGTCTTCCTTGCACAACAAACTGCAGTGAGGAGGCAGTAAAGATACTTTCATAATATTAAAACATCGGAAGAGGACGTGTGCACATGTGCTTGTGTATCAAATAATGCAGCATCCTAGACTGTGCAGCTGGAGTGGGCATTCTTAAAACAAATGACTCAGTGCTAAGGACCTATAGAGCTCTTGGTGATAGGGATTTACTAAAGTGAAATTGTAGCTAATCAATTTTTCTGTGAACTTCTCTGTAAGATTTATGTTTGGAGCTCATAGTAGTAATTGGAGACCAAACCTGGGGCTTTTCACCTCAAATTTCTTTGAATTGATTTAGTCTGGCAGATCCAGATTTCAATCCAGTCATGTTTGCAGGGAGGGGGAGAAAGAACTGACAAAATGCTGAAGGGTTTTCAGTCCCCCATTAGTGCCATGGCATCCAAGAGGAACATTCTTGGTTATGTGATATAAGAGTGATTATGTAATTCTCTTTTTATAATCCAGATTAAAAAAACCCTGACCCAAGGCATCCCTTGTATTCCTATACCTGTATTATTGTAGAGGTCTGTTCCAAAATGATAAGAGACCTAATGTAACTGCCATAACTGATGAGAATAGTTTTAATAAGATCTTATTGACCCTCTAGACATTTTGGTCTGGAGTAGGAGATGTTGCATTAAAGACCATCATTTTGGGCTGAAATTTTGTAAACACAGTTTGTAAGATTTTATTATCTCATTATCTGGTCTACACTGATGAATGTGTTTTCATAGAAATTGGCATATTGCACATTCAAGATGATTTATGTTCCACATATGCAAAGTGATAAAATTGTTTCCAAAGCAGATTAAGTATATTGCACAGTAATTAATGTATTTGTAAGATATCTGCACAATAGGTTGGACTGTTGGCTTTCCAGTTAGATATTCCAGATGCAAAGCTGTCTACTTCATACATGAATTAATGGTTCATGCAACCCAGTACATAAAACATCAACCTACATTTGAATTTTGCTCTGTTCTCCATTTCCTAGTGGAGAAGCAGTTGGTATTAAAGGATCATCTGTGCATGAAGCTGAAGCTAGTTGCCCATTGGTCCCAGCAGAACCCTGTGTAAACAACATGAACAGAAACATGGACAAAAAAGTGCAAGTCTAACATTCAGGGTAAATTGAGTGAGAATTTTGCAAATTTGACAGGTGATTTAACAGCAGCTGCTCATACTGGTGATACAAGCCAGTGCAGTTTAAGACTTTGGTCATAAAGCAGCAGCCTGTGAATTACTGAGCTGTTAGGCTGGGGAAAAAGAAGAGAATCTGAAAGGAAAAAGCATAAAAGACCTTAAAGTTCAAAGGAAAAAAGCAGTATATATGGACAAGGTTAATGGAAATTTTTCAAAGACTGAGTAGATAAACTTTTGAGCTAAATATATATTTGCAGTTTATAAGAACATTGCTGGGATATTTTTTCATAATTTTCAAAATCATTTGATTTATTGTTGCTGATGCAAACATTACCTCTTGGAAGCTTGAAACAGAAAAAAAAAATATTTACCATTTGTTCCCCTCCATCATGCATGCAGATTGGTTTGTTATTGTATGGATGCTGGCATTATTTATTTTCTTTTTTTAGAAAAAACATCATTGAAGCATTTGTTTTGGAAAAAACACATATAAAGAACTACATGGACTTTGCTAACAGGTATGAGAAATTATATTTAAGAAAAGGTAGGTCACAATTTAGGCCTGAAGGTATTGTCATCCTCCCTTAAATTCAACTGGTTAGTTCCAGTAATTATAATCTGACATACAAAAATATGTGGAAAGATAAAAACACACTATTTTTGTGGAAGGGATCTGTTGCAATATCCCATTTTTGAGACTTTTTCATAGACTTTGCTGTTTCAGGAACAATTTCTCTTGTTCCATTTTTGGTGCTACATATAGAAAGATTTTGATTTGTGGTCTCAACCTGCATTTGAACAAGCGAGCAGAGTAACCAGGAATCTGGTACTGCAAATTCAGCCCATAGTGATTGGGGAGTGCAATCACTCCTAGTGATTGCTTTGGGGAGAACTTGATTATGTTATGTCTTAGACCAGTATTACCAGTGGCAAACTTAGCAGAATCCCAGCAGCAACCTATCATGCTAAATCAGCAAAAGTGAGATTATACAAAGTACTTGTCTGGTTTTAGTGATTACAGTTGATAAGAATTAAGGAATGTTTTAGGTCATGAAAGTCATTCAGAGGATAACTTAGCAGTCAGAGATATGATGTAGTCAGCTTGCAAGAGACTTTCACCTATGTGCAATGGAATGAGAAGCCTGTTTTTTATTTATAAGCTATGTCTTTGAGGGAAAAATGCTAAATGGGTGTGCTCTATAAAACCCAGCAGGATGAATTTCAAAGATTTTTTTAAAAACACTATTTATCCTAATATTTTGCTAAAACTTGCTTTTCCTGGGATGTCAATTTTTAAGTGGCATTTTTTCACTATCCCCATAGAGCAGAGATCTTTATCGGACTTATCTCATTTGGCACTGTGGCCGCTGCACATTTGGACTGATTAAAAGTATTAATAAGTTTAGATAAAAGAATTGATAATCAGCTATCCATCTGCAGTTTTCTTGGCATTAGGCAAAGATAGGTTAGATCTGCAATTCCCCTGCCCACATTGTCTATCCTTTTTAATTCTGCCCTATCTGCTGACATTTGAAACAGCTGTTACAGCCTGAAGTCACAAAAAGAAAGATGTTACCAAGCATGGAAGCTTTCCAGTGCAATCTTTTTTTTTTTTTTTTTTTTTTTTGTAGAATTAGCGAAAAACTTAAGTCTGCAGAGAGATACATTGATCAGTTGACTAAGTTGTGATTAACATGTTAGAAAAACCTGCTTGCTAGCTCTCAAATTCATACACTGAATGGCTTAAAGCTATGACTGTTTCTTCAGAGGGAAAAGATCCATTCACAAGCCTTGCTTATGTGCTTGCCATCAACCTAGAGATGAAAACTGTGGTGCAAACTATGTGATAAAAGAAATTGTAATGTTGAAATCAGCATACACAGTTTTTCCAAAGCTGCATAAACTCTCTAAGATTCTGCCTAAGACAATGTGTTAGAAGAAATCCCATTTGCAGTCACAATCTTAACTAATATGGGGCTGGAATGTTAGTTATTGTGGGCTATGTCTTTAGATCCCAAAGGAGCATTTTAATCCAGATCATCTTTTCTGATACCACTAAATTGTATTGTCAATGAAGTATAAGAGGTTACAGCCTGATGAAGATGATGATGATGATTACATATTGAAATGGACAGTAAGTGGATTTTAAGTGGTTGCTTGCTTGCTTATTATATGCAGCTTTTTATTGGCTTTTCCCATAAGAAGAAAAGCAGACAGACAAGACACAAAAGGGCACAAAAAATGTATAACAAATGTTATGGGGAAAACCAAACCCCAACCACTAGAATTTATTTCCCGTAAAAAAATTTGTAAATTCCAGTTAGAAAGAAGGAAAAGTAAATAGGAAGCCATGCTGGTTGCTTGCTCTCAAAGTTCTCTTTTGACTTTTCTACTCTTACTTTTTTCAAGGTTTCAAGGTGCCTTTGTAAGCGCTATGGATGGTTAGCAACTTAAACCAATATTTAAAATATAGTCCTAAAAGGTGAAGGGCTTAAGAAGCAGTTCTATCTTTGAGGTCTGCTTATATTAAAAAAACACCCAGTGCTTTGCTCTCATGGCTAATGGTGGCTCCACTCTACCACAATGAATTTTAAGCCTGGTCATGTAAAATTGGGAAGTCTATTATTCTTTGTACTGTATTTCTAAGAGTTCTTTCATCATCTCAAAGCTGCATCTCCTACTGCAAGCTGTAGCATTTGAAGTGTTGGCATATCATCTCTACTATACTTTACTAACAAGTGTAGACTAAGGATAGAAGGAGTGAAGGGTTTTGTTTTGATGTGCATTTTGTTTAGATTATTACACTGCTTACCTGCTGGAACTTCACCTTAATTTCTTATTAAAAATGTCTCAAACCTTTAAGAATAAGTTTATAAAAACATAGTTTTGG
The DNA here is from genome assembly GCF_047716275.1 of Strix uralensis. NCBI lineage: Eukaryota > Metazoa > Chordata > Aves > Strigiformes > Strigidae > Strix > Strix uralensis. The sequence continues at coordinate 30,382,490 of NC_133972.1, forward strand.
AGCACAGCTTGTGATCTCTTGAGTTGTGATGTTTATGACTGGCTCATGGGCTCTCAATTCCTGCAGAATTTTACTGATGATACAAAGCACGCTTTCCAAATTGAACAACTTCAGTCATGTCTACCCTGATCTTCAGCTATTTTTTGTTACCACAATTATTTTATGAGAAGTAGATATTCAAGTGTTTATCCAGTTTGATTTCCTGCCATGGAAATGAAAGATGGAAGTGCTTTCTGCTCTATGTATGTGTGAACAATGCACAGCTGTTACAAATCTTACTTTCACTATTACCTGGACATGCAAGAGATGAGGTATCTGTGTGCTATATAGTAAATATACTTGGGAAGAACAGTATAGTAGATTCTGGGAAAACTGATGGAAGGGTTATTTTGAAGCCAAATGCTTCAAAAACCCTTCAATTTTCCAAATTGCTAGTAACACATTTGTTTTAATGTTCTATATTATAAATATATTTGGGTTGCACTAGCATAATTATTTTCATGCTAATTTCACATTTTTTAATTTGTGAGGGAGGGGAGACAATGTGTAACCCTTTGAAGAAGAAGGAGGCAGCAAGGTCTTTGCTAATGGTTTCAAGGTAGTGGAAGCCTGGTTTTGTTGCTTCAGGCATTTTTCCCACCTTCTTGTTTTCCATTTCACCAAAATTTATGGTTGGGCTAGGTGATCTTCAAGGTCTTTTCCAACCTAGATGATTCTGTAATTCCGTGAAAATATTTTACAGTTGTAGAAGTGTATGCATTTTTCTCATGGTCATGGATCAAGACATCTGATGACCTATAGGTTCATTTGATCTACAGTTCAGAGGCTTTGAGAGAGAGGAACCAGTATTCTCTTTTCTGGTAAACTTACAGTCATTATCTCCCACTCACAAAAAAAATAAGATCATCTATATAGATATATCTCCTAAAACTGTAGCTAAAGTACCACTATAATCAGTTGGCTTACAAGGTCACAACTGATGGACAGGCTGGAGCGATGGGCTAAGGCCAACTGTATGAGTTTCAATAAGGCCAAATGCCGGGTGCTGCACTTCGGCCACAACAACCCCCAGCAGCGCTACAGGCTTGGGGAGGAGTGGCTGGAGAGCTGCCAGTCAGAGAGGGACCTGGGGGCGTTGATTGACAGCCGGCTGAACATGAGCCAGCAGTGTGCCCAGGTGGCCAAGAAGGCCAATGGTATCCTGGCTTGTCTCAGCAATAGCATGGCCAGCAGGGACAGGGAAGTGATCTTACCCCTGTACTCGGCACTGGTGAGGCCGCACCTTGATTACTGTGTTCAGTTTTGGGCCCCTCACTACAAGAAGGACATTGAATTACTCGAGCGTGTCCAAAGAAGGGCAACGAAGCTGGTGAAGGGTCTGGAGCACTGGTCTTATGAGGAGCATCTGAGGGAACTGGGGTTGTTTAGTCTGGAGAAGAGGAGGCTGAGGGGAGACCTCATCGCCCTCTACAACTACCTGAAAGGAGGTTGCAGAGAGCTGGGGATGAGTCTCTTTAATGAAGTAACAAGCAATAGGACAAGAGGGAATGACCTCAAGTTGTGCCAGGGAAGGTTTAGACGGGGTATTAGGAAGCATTGCTTTACAGAATGGGCTGCACAGGACAGTGGTGGAGTCCCCATCTCTGGAGGTGTTTAAGAGTCGCGTTGACTTAGCGCTGAGGGATATGGTGTAGTTGGGAACTGTCAGTGTTAGCTCAATGGTTGGACTGGGTGATCTTCAAGGTCTTTTCCAACCTTGATGATTCTGTGATTCTGTGATGCAGGTTTTCTGAAGGAAAGCTAAGCAAACTGTCTCCCTGCCTGCCAAATGGGTAATGTATAAGCATTGTATAAGGAAACTATTTGTGCAAGTGTGGGCCAAATTCTTTACATTATGAATGAATCATTTCTAGTTTTCATAAATGAAAACACTGAAATTATCTAAAAGGCAAAAGCCTGCATTTCATAATGTATTTCAATTTCAGGAACTGGAGTATTTGAAGTTTTGTATCAGAAAGAGTACTGCTGGTCATCTTTCACAACCTGAGTTGAGTTTTCTAAAGTGCTGTCTGATGCAAAGTTATCCTAAGTGATCCATTTGTAATTTTGTTTGTATAGAATGGTAGCAACCTTAGGATCCTGAGAACACATCTAATATAATATATCAGTGCTAAAGAGATGCTTAAATGTTCTTGTACTGGATGCTGCAGAACCTGAAAGGTGTTCAGAAGTTTCTTGTTGCAGCTGCTGTTATTCTACTAATACAGTCATACTGCAACATCTTTCCAAGATTTTTGAAAGCTAATACCAAGAATTAGGCTCTTAATTCCATATTTTTCATCCAAATAACTTTTTTTTTAAAGTGCAGCAGGTTTCCCCTGAAAAAATTGAAAAACTTAATCGTAATGTTTTTTAGTATTTGCTAGCTATTAAGGAGAAGTAAGAGGAGGTAAAATACACTCTGCATCATAAAAAAACCCAGCCCACCAGCAATCCCCCAGACCTTACACAGAATTATTAATTATTGTTTTTAATTGTATGCTCCATTTGCTACTATTTTTCCCTGTTCTCTGTGTGTTCTGCTCCTGAGTAGGTCTTTGCACTAGAATTGTTGGGATAAGATCTGATGGCATTATAGAATTGCTAGAAATATTACTTTTTATGAAGGAAAAATGGATTTTAAAGAAACACCACTGATGCTAAGCTGAGTACAGGTGTGGCTGTGGAATGGTGATCTAATTGTTGCAGATGTGTGATACTTCGAGCCTGCATGTTCATTAACAAATAATTATATGGCTGAAAGGCTCTGGAGGCAGGCAAATTGCATGTATTCACCTAGACACTGTAAACATGAATATGAAAAATACATTCAGTTATTAATAAAATAGCTGCAAATGAGGACAACTTTCAAATATCTGGGCTTGCATTGGTGCTTTTATGAACTCATTCATATATTTTTCTCTGTTATACTGTACATGAGAGAGAGATATGACAGAATGAAAACTAAGGAACCAGTAGTATAGTATGTTATGCTCCTAAAGAGAACTTTTTTTCTCTCTCTCTTTTCTAAGAGCTAATCTGGGTCTGAATGATGTCAGATCTAGTGATGTCTGAATAACTGTCATGTACAAGAAAGGAAAAAAATCTAACAGAGGGAGCTAGAGTATGATCTTGTAAGTGGTGTAGTATTTGCAGCCACATTTAGAAGGGAAGCTGAAACCACTTTTGTTGCTACTGTGTTATGTTGTTAGGGAAAGAACTGCATACAAAGGAAAATGTGGCACATGTAGAGAATGACAATTTGAGTTTACCAAAGAAATTAATAAAAAACTGTGATTATGCTCATTAATATCCCCCCCTACTGAAAAAGAAAATGCGAAAAGATCGACCATTAAAGAACTAGCACAACAGTTTGCAATTATTAGCAGCCTTGCTCCTGTTGCATAGGGCTGTTTTCTTCAAATGTCCCTCCATGACATTTCTTCTGAACAGAGTGTAGCTCTCACTTTGCCTATGACTAATTGCCTAAGAATCACAACACTTACAACATAGCTACCTTCACTCAACATGACAGAATTTTTGTCTTTGCAGGTATTGGACTAAACCATCCAACAAATTAACCGTGTTGCTATGAGTATTAATGTATGTCACTTTTAGTTTTCCAGATAACATAGGCCTTTAATATCGGCCTTACAAGAGAATGTGTAAGAAAAGGCCAAAGCATAGCAAGAATTAAATGCCTCATCTGAGATCCTGCAAATGTTCTCTAAAGCTAGTCTTGCACTGCTATTTTGATGTTAATTTTCATTAATATGCAGCTGCTCTCTTCTGTCACTGCAAACTAAGAACAGTCATTTCCTTATTAAGGTCTATTCTGCTAGCTTTGTGTCCTAAAATAAAACCCCATCATTGTTTTATGTGTAACTGGTTAAATCACATAATTGATTCTATAAGCTTTGAAACTAGGAGTGATATCTGTGAATAGTGCCATTATGAAATACATTTGTGATTTTCACTGTTCCCTTGTGTGCAGAAGACTTTATATAATTCACCAGAACAGCTTTGGGCTAGGAAAGCATCACTTCCTCCTTTTTGCTTCTGTGGAGAGCTTGCCTGATAAAATTATGGTATTGTCTAAATAAACATCTCAAACAGCAAAGCACTGATAACCTCTTGCTGGGTGTGTGTGGATGGTGCCAGGGAGCACCACTAGAAGAAATAAAAAGAGTTCTTTCAGACTCCTGACAAAGACAAAATTTGATGAGAGGGAAGTCATTAAAGTACTGAAGTAGACAGGTTTCTCTTGCTCTTTGCCTAATTCCAGGACGATCCATCCAACCTCACTGTGGTTTACTTAACATGTTTCTTCTGCCAGTTAATATAATTAGACTACTATTTCAGTTGGTAGCAGGCTGCCTGAAGGTAGAGGGAAGACTGGCACGTGATAGCCAATGGAGACTGCTAGTGTTGCACAAAATAATTGTTTTATTAAAAAAAGGAAGAAAAAACAAAACAAAACCTGTAAATCATGCCAAAAACTATGATGACAGCAAGTTATTTAGAAATTTTTGGATTTAGAAAGGTCTGGATTGTCTGTGCAACTCTTTGTAACATCATTCAATATCTTTAACTGTAGTGATGACACAGCGTGTTTCATAAGCCCTTTGTTTCAGTCCTAGCCCAGAAGTGAAATGTGTGATGGATTCTAGAGGGAAAGGAGTAGAGGAGATGCAGGCAATAGTAGGAACATTTATTTTAGATGATGGAACCTGCTGGAGATGTAAGATCTAGTTAAATAGATGGTCATAGGAACTGTAGCTGTGAGTAGTAAAAGATGCTTTCACAGACTCTGGAAATTGCAAGAGATTTCCTTTCCCTGGCACTTACTTGGGTGCTATGCTTGGGATGTGCCTGTCAGTTTATAAAACATGTTACCAACAGTATGTGATCAGCCAAAGGAAAAATTCCATGTTAAAAAAAGCATTGGACTGAAGAGGTCTACTAAAAATCTAAATGGGATATCAAAAAAGTCAAAACACTTATTTACTCTAGAGATTAAGCATAATAACACTACCATCTCCTGTTCTGTTGTCTCATCAATTCCTTGTGAAATTTGTTCCTCCAAAATTTGGGCATTTGGTATCTCAGCTACTTATGGAAGAGCAGGTGGTTGTAAGAAAGCCATTGCTGATCACTCTACAGAACACATCTGCTACAGGCTCTACTTACAGTGCACTCCAAGACAGATGTCTGAAAGAATATGTGTCTTCTCACTGCTCTCCCTGCCTTCACTCCACTGAAAAAAGTTACACTGTTACAGCAGATGCTTGTACAGCTTCTGACAATTCCTATATTAGACACAACACTAGTTTATTGCCAAAACCAGTTTTCCTAGCTCAATGCTCTCCAGTAAAGGAAGTAAGCTGCTGTAAAGGGAATAGCTTTAATTATTCCTGGATTCAAGACAGGAGAATGCCATGAGGTATTAGACTTACGAGGGCGGTCAGAAGTCAGAGTTCTCAAAAATTCTGAGTTCGATTCCAGTTATTTTAATTTACTTCAAGGTTCTAGGACTATAAATCTGTTTTGGAACTTAAAGTTTAGATGGAGGTTTTAAAGAGGACATTCAACTTGCTTAAAATGCAAAAAAAAATCAACTCCCTGCTTAAAATGGAGAGCGATCCTATGCAATCTGCAGTGCAGTTCACTCATTCTTTCCTTGTTCCATTTGATTAATGAAAGCGGTGTATTTTCTTTCCTTCTGCCAGTGATTAATACTTCTCTGCGCTTCTTTGTTTTTGGTGGCAGATTGCTGGGAGAGAGATTCCACCGTAAATTGTTTTTGATATCGAGTTTTAAATAAGCTTTGCCAGCCTACTCGTTTTGTGAAAAATACTTCTCCGTCTCCAGTAGTGTATTGCCTAGACTGTGTCTGCTCTGTGTCTCTGTTAAAGGGAAGGAGAGTTTAGGAGAGCTCCTTTCAAAGCTCACTTCCATCACTACAGCTGAAAGTGCAATGTGAAAGATAACAGCTTGGCTGCTACTTCCTTTGCCATGTCTGTGGGGTAGGCATGTGGGGGCAGCAGGAGTGGCAGGCAGAGACTGAATCATGGTTACTTACTGGCCTCCGTAACAGCAGTTTGTTCTTCTAAGTACATGGCTTGAATAAAAGCCGTAATGGGTGTTTGAGTGGGGAGGTAATATTTTGAAGCCATTGCTGTTAGTGACACAGACAAAAGTTGCTCCCTGCATCATCCTTGGGGAAGTACTGCCTCCAGTACTGACTAGGTATAATTCATATCACCTAGACCTTGGTGGTGAGGCAGGGCCTATTTTTAAATAGTGTTTTGGACTACTGTCTACACTTGTGATTCACACAGTGCCAAGGATGTTCCTGGACACAGGAATACCACCATCCGTTCATTTCCACTGCTGTAGCTGTCTGTGGATGACTTCTGGCCAAAGCTGAATCTCACAGGTATCCCTAGGCAGAGTGGAGTTCAATACGAGCCAAAGAGCAACAAACAGTTCATGTGCAGCTGACCTGGTTTGAAGGGTAAGGGAGTTTTAATAATAAGGATGGGGAATGCTGTGTAAGTATTGGCTTCCATGCTGCAGAAAGATACCTTCAAGGCAAATTCATTTTACTGTAGTACATCTTACAAAACCTTTTCTTTAGTGGGCTTTTAGCTTTTAAGGAATTGTTTTCAATTTCTTGTTTTTTACTGGTGGTAAACTCAACTGATGATCAATTTCTGCTCATGCATTAAGATTAACTACAAATATACTTGTGATTATGTTTGCTTTTACTTAAAAGTTTGGAGATGCATACTGAAGCATGTGCAGATATAAAACTGGTGGCAGTTTGCCAGTGAAGCCTTTGATGTTGCCAAGCATGGGAGGCCTATGTATAGAATAATACAGCTTTCCTTCTATATATGCGATCAAACCACCATGTGCATGTTTTATTCCTTATCTTAAAAGCAATGTTTTACATTGCAGCCTCCAAAATGAAAATGTAACTATTGAAATGAAATCTAACACCCTGCTTTATGTGTAACCTTCAAATCAGAGTTGAAATAGAAAATGTGTTATTTTAGCAGGGCTGCTGAGACTGTGATCTGCAAAAATCCTCTTTGCACTTGACTGTGAGCTCCACCCTTTAAACAAACTCTTTGCCCTGGTTTCAAATTGAATTTTTCACTACACAGGTCTCATTAATTAAACAGCAAGAGTAGCTTCAGCCAGCGACCTGTTCTTCCCCCTGCAGCTCCTTGCATGGGGAGCCTTTCACTCATAGCGGGTGAAAGCCGTTTTTCTTCTGCCTGGCTGAGGAGAAACCTATACAATAGAAAGGACAGTTCAGCGCCCAAACCCAGTTGTCACCAAGAACTGCTTAAAATAACTTGAAAAATAAATGGTTTCTCATCATCATCTCCTTTCCTTCCAGTCACATTTTTGTGAGCTACGTTTGCCCAAGAACCCAAAACTCAGATGCAGCGTGACATTTCCCTACCTTCCTCCTTCCCTTTCCACAGGCCTTTTACTCCCAGCTGTTGCTGTTGCTGCCAGCTCTGTTCAATTAACCTCAACAGGAATGCAGTCATCCCTCTGCGGTTAATCCTGTTCAGGATTAATGAACTGTGCTTTAAACCAAGGGAAATGCTAGTAAAAATGAGGTATAATTTCATTAGAAAATTGTGTACTGCTAATTAATGAAAAGGTCATTTTAGGACTTGGCAGAATTGAGTTTAACTGGAGAAAAAAATCCACAGAGCAAATATGTGAAGTTTGCTACTTTCTCTTCACTCTCGCTCTCTCTGTGGACACCTTTTTTCACCAAATGTCCCGTTTTCTGTCTCACTCTCAAGTCACCACCAAAGTATGTCACCGGGAAGCATGGAATAGAGGCAGCAGTAAAACGAAGCCACTTGTTGTGGAGCCACTTGTTTCTTCATCATTTGTTTCTGAGTGATGAACACTATATATAATGTGATTTATTTGAGTGTTAAAAAACAGGCACTGGTCAAAATACTGAGGTCATTGTTTCTCCAGTTACGAACCAGGAAAATTCCTGGTATTTGGCTTTCATGCTGGTCCTGGGAAAGTCTGTAGTCCTTCAGTTTCTCAGTAGTGCTTGTTCTGTACATTTGAGCAAAGGCTTGATCGATACCTTAGATATGTTCAGCCTTTCACTTTCTGGATATCAAAAGTAATCACGATGGACATGTAGACAAAGCAAAGTAACAAGGAATTTTGCAAGAGACTGACAAGACAGGGCAGTGACAGGGGAAGGGAGAGAAAACAGGTGAATAGCTGGTGTTTGAAAAACAAGATCAGAAAAGGCAGCTCATCAAAAATTTTCAAATTCTTTTCCTGTTTGGTCATACACAGCTTTGTTTATTACTTCAGAGCTCTTGGCTCTTTCCTTATGGCATATGAATTAGTATCCATCCTGTAAAAGATCAGGTAAATATGATTTCCAGTATTTCATGTTGCTTCACTGAAGGGGGTTTTATCATAAAGTAATTAATTACACAACTGTCATTCAGATATTTTGATCTTTTATACCAAAAAACCTGTGATGTACAGTACTTAACTATCTAAACTATGCTGTTGTAATTAGTTTTTTCTTACAAAAAATTACATGGGTCCTCCTAAGTTCTAAAAATATACTTCTGACTCTCCAAGAAAAAGATATCCATTCTGGGAAAGATATATCTATAAAAAAATAGATTGAATCCAGTTTTTGAATGTAAAACTAAGTCTAATGACTGGAATTTTCATATTATACCAGAAGAATTTTCTGTACAATATATTGTAATGGGCCAAATATCCACCAACCACAAAATATGCAAGTCTCTATTCTGCACATATAGAGCAGGAGAACTCGATACATTTGAGTCAACGTTCCTCAAAGTGTTTTGTTTAAGTGCGAGAGCCAGCCAGTGTGCTAGCACACATGCTTATGTTTTAGCATATGAGAACAGAAAGTCAGCCAAGCATGAGAAAAAGTCAGTCAGAGTTATTTTTGGGATGGTACTTTGTTTTTTATATACTCCACTGTTATATTTATAGATTCAAAAGAAATTATGTCTTATCTTCAAATGTAATTACCACAGAGGACACAGAACATGGGATTTTCAAAGCAGCCCAAGGAAACTGAGGACCCGGTTCGTAATAGACAGGAAAATAATATACCAAGACTCTTTTGAGCATGCCAGTATCAAGCACCCGTATATGATCATTCTGTTCTTTGATGCAGGTTTGCTATAAAGCGAGCCAGCTGACAATATTTTTTGCAATACTAAGAGGTCTTACAGTATAGTGAAATATTTCATATCAAGTTCTGTTTATCATGAGACAGAATGTGCTTTCTAGGTGGGGGGGTGGTGGGGGTGGTGGGGGAGTGTTGTTTGTTGTTTTGAGTGTTTTTTCCTGGACAACATTATGGGCCACATGCTCAATCCTTTTATGTCAAAGGCAAAGTTTGATTTAAATGAGACCAGAATGCTTGGGTATGTGCTAAATCAGATATTTTTAAATGCATGCCACTTGAGATTGCAGAAGAAAAAACATGCTCATAAATAGTTGTAATTTGTTTGAAGTCAGAGCACTTTTCTCTCTGTGGGTCTATTTATAGTTTCAGGATAAGAAATTCTTATGCTTAGTAGCAGGAACTGATGAGTGAGAGTTTTACATACTCAGAAGAAAAACCTGAGTTGTAATTTTCTGTCTCTTCAGCCTAAAGGAAATTCATGAGTCTTGAAGCTGGGATATAAAATTAATCCTGCTTACTTAGGAAGACCTTAATCACACACTTGCAGTTTTCCATGTGAACTATGGTATCTGTAGAACCCAAAAGAGTCAGTTATCACAGAATGTTTTTCATCTGGCTTTGTCTTCTTGTTAAAATAAATCTTTAATTTTGCCAGTGACAAAGATTAGATTTTAATGGGGTTTTTTTGGTATTTTTAATTTTTATTCTGTTGCTCTATTAAGACCAGGAACACAAATGGATTGTTGTGAATCCTGAATTGTTCGCTTTTTTTGCTGCTGGAGTCCAGTTCCATACAATATTAGCAATCAGCTTCTATGCCAAAGCCAAGCAGTGACAGTTGCAATAATGAATATTTGCTGCAGGCCACTGGTATGAAAATAGCACAGTGCTGCAAGCCTGCGTCACCAGAAACAAATCTTCCATTTGACTGTGACTGAGTTTCTAGCTCAATTTTAGATAGATCATTTATTATTGAAATAGTTCTTAAAGCACTGTCATAATATAAAGTTAAGAAATGCTGATTCAGTCTTCAAGGCATCAGTTCAAATGCCTTCCCACTCTTTTGGTGGGGTATTTTTATTAATCCCTTTATACCTTTAATGCTGTACCATGTATTTAGGGCACTGAACTGTGTACAGGCAGCAACACTGTAATATATTCAGAGGCACATGCTGGTTAGGTTAGAAGTTCTGGTGAGAAGAGGATTTGAATTCCCTCTTTGTAAGCTTACTTGACAGCTTTTAGAATGTTTTCTCCTTAATTTCCACAGATAATTCTAAAGTTTATATGAGGAGGAGCAGCTTTACATCTTTAAATGTGTTGAATTTGGGTGGTTTTCTTGTATATGTTTTGATGTCATTAATACATTTGCATTAGTGGAATATATAAAGTATTAATATAGGGCACCTTTTGAAAGTGCAGAGTATATGCACTGAACTTTGATATTTTTTTAGTTGGAAGAATATATTGATGGCATTTACCATCTTTAGTTTAGTTTTTATATACAATGCTGCTTTCACGCATGCATATTAAATACCCTCAAAAGGACTAATGTAATTGATTGTATTTTCTTTTCACTTTAAAATAATTACATAGTGAAATATTAGATCAACATATATATAGGAGGTCAGATACCTGAAGCAGAGTAAAATCTGCAGTTATTTAAGCTTTTATTTTTTATTCATTGCCTCAGGTTTTCCTATAGAAAATAAAGAAATTATGATCTCTATTTTGCTTAGGGCAAAATACTGACCCTTGCACTGCAAAGCTGGTAATGGTGATTGATGTACATACCTAATTTCCTGCAAGATTAGAATAAGCACCAACCTTGCCATCAATCCTGAGAGAATGTTAATGTCTTCTTTTTCCTTCCCTCTCCCTGGTGCCATCTGCCCTCTGCCTTCCTTTTCACCAGGAAAGTACATTGGCTAGACCTACTACTGTACAGTAAGTAGTACCAGGATGGAGAAAATGAAGGTTTAAAAGCAGAGTTATGTACTGCTGGGAGTGCGCTTTTGAGGAAAATAATTTCACTGCAGTAACTTTCAACTGAAGGAAAGCCAACATTGACATGAATTCTCTACAATAGGAAAGCAGTGACTAGTTAATGTATAATTTTGTGGACAGATCTACAAAGGCTTCATTTATTCATCAGTTGCCCAACAGAAAGCTTAATATTTCAAAATAGTATTTTTCTTTTGAGACATTATTTTTGGTCTGTAAAAAATAATAAATAAGAACAGATTTTTCAGCAAGGTAATACCATTCCTTCTGCACCAGTATTTGACATCCCCAATACATTCAGGACATAACCACCTCCAGACTCACTCTCAGGAAAAAGAAATACTTTAATTAGACCTTGAGTGGGACCTTATTTTTGCTATATGCTTAATGCCTGGCGATATGTAGAATATTCACATGACAAACTCTGCTTTCATGGTTTTATGAATAATAATTTTTAAAAACACTCTGGGAGAATATGGAGAAACGTTACAAAATATACAATGCATAGAAATTAACAGGACTTGAAGAGTCCTATTCCCACTGACTGAAAGGGAATCATATCTGGGTTGCTCCTGCAGATACTTGTTCAGCCAGTTCTAAGACCTCCAGGAGGCAGTATTTTTGGATCTCTGTATGTAGGCTATTCTCAGGCTTTACAAGCTTTAATATTAGAAAGAATTTCCTGATGTCTAATCTGAGTTTCTCTTGATGTAATCCAATAGGATCAGGGAGAAGAGTTTATTCTCTTATTTTTAGCTACCTTCTAGAGATATGAAAAATGTTGTCAGTGTTTAAGCTTCATCATCCATGTTTTCTAAACCTCTGATTTGTTTTGGCTTCCTCCCTCACAACCCCTGTCTTGTTTGTTTGTATTGCTGCTGGAGTAACAACAAAGCAAGTAATTGTTAATTTTTGCGTTGTAGTTCCCAGACTGGACACAGGGCCTCCAGTGCTGATTAGAGGAGGAAAAAATCCTTCATAAATCTTTTGCTTTGCTCTTTCAATGTGGTGGGGACCTATTCCATAACACGATGATGAGACATCTATGTTCATCTTGTTATCTTCTACTGAAAGCTTTTTCTGAAAAACAAGCAAACAAACAAACAAACCAACCCAGAATCAATCAAACAAATAAAGATCCCCAAAAAGCGGTACTGGAGCTGTTCTTCATCGTGTTTTAATAGATCAGATTAATCCTACTGAGTGTGGATTCCTGCAGTTGTCTTTACTGAAAGGCATCCAATTTTCTAGACTGTCTCTCCAACACGTTAAAATTATTTTGAATCATGTCTCTCTCTCAGTGTATTTGCACTTGCTCCCAGTTTGCTATCGTCTGCTATGTTGTTAGGCATGTTCTTCATTAATTAAGTTGTTGAACAGTATTAGTCTGAAACACACCTCTGCAGCATCAATTAGTTGTGTCCCCCCTGCATCACAGCACATACTAAGATCTGTAAGTGAAAATTGTTATTTTGCCTATTCTAATAGATGGCAACGAATAAAGCGTAGTACAGGAAGAGCACCACTAACACCAAGGGATGTATGAAAATAAAATGAGCTGTCTATGTTGGAAAGTACCCAATTCCAGGGATATCTCAGTGAAGTAACTAAGATTTCTTATGGGGGAAGCTGCTACTCACTAGGGTTAATATGACAAAATACAACACTGCAAAAGCAGAACAGCTGCTGTCCCTTCTCTCCTTCTCCTGTCCCTTACTTGCCATCTCCTTCACTGGCTCAGTGCTAGATATTACTGTCCTCTACCCTGCTAAGTACTTAACTACCAAATGATACTGCCATATCCAAATGTCATGTATATATTATTCAAACCACAATATCATAGCGTATTTTCTCTCTCTTGGATTTGAAAACTACAGAAAAAGCACAAGTTCTTAGATGCAAGCACTAGGTTTCCAAATAGATTTAGGTATATAACATGCTTACAGTTTTTTCAAACATAACGCTGATACACAGCACAGAAATCTTGTTAGTCTCTGTGTAGGTCTCAGATATAGGATGTTGTATATTTAGTTACTATTATTACTATGTATTGTTAGTGTGCAATAATGGATAATAACAATGCATCATAAATGTATACTGTGTATTAATAATTACCTTCATTCATTTAATATTAGTTTTGCTTAATATCAAGTGAAGTATCAATGTAATGTTTTACTTTATCAGATATCAAGAACATACAATTATTTTCATTTTAGTTTTATTAGTACAGAATGTTAAAACTTTGGCTTGGCTACTTAATCAGAATAAGTATTATGTTGTACTATGGGAGTTTATGCATCTGAAGTGCTGCATATAAACTTCAACAGCCTATTGTACTGGTAATTTACACAAGCTCTTTTAGTGGATTATCTTTCAGTTGTACAGTTGTACAGTTGTACAGTACAGTCCTAATGACCTAATGACCTGTCTTTTCAGTTTATGAAATTCTGTATTTATTGGGTGTTAGCAGAATGCGGGAGACAGAATACATGGCATTTCCATACATGGGAATACTGTATTTTGTAACCACACAAAATGCAAACAATAAGGTCAGATTTAGTTCATTACCATTAGTCAAACCATCATCAGCACTATCAGGCTTTCTGTACGGTTACAGCATTAGCATGCCAACAAGCAAATGCCAAAGATCACAACCTCTTTTTTTGTTTCCTTCCATCTCCTCTCTTTGCCCACAGACGTTACCACAGGGACACCAGCAATATCAACGACGACAACCGTGGAAATCCGGAAGAGCAGTGTTATGACAACTGAGATCACCTCTAAAGTGGAGAAAATCCCCACAACAGCCACTAGCAGCACCACATGCCCTTCTGTTGAAACTGAGGAAGAAAAAGCAAAAAGACTGCTGTACTGTTCACTATGCAAAGTCGCTGTCAACTCTGCCTCGCAGCTGGAGGCGCACAACAGTGGTGAGATGGAGCAGTGCTTGCTTTCTTCCTTTTTTTCCTTCTGTCTCAAGAGCTCTGCAATTATCTTTCCCTGAATAGATTAGATCTCTTGCAGCAGGGGACAAAGAGGTGGCAGAAAAGTGGCAATTACATGGAATTCATTAGGTATTTAAGAATAAAAATGACAGGCAAAAAGGCTTTCATAACGGGGGAAGAAAGGAATTTTATTGCATGCAAGTTGCCCATTTTCTTACATTTTATCTTTTGCAGCCTCCAAACCTTACAGAGCTAAATGACAGCTTATGCTTCATTACCTTTGGTGTTCAGAGTTTGCATAGTTTTGTTTGTGTCAGCTAGCAAACTGAGTATGAATGCCATTAGTTTTGTTTGAAATCTAACAAATTAAGGCTGAAAGAGGGAGCGTCAGTCAGTCAGAGTTCAATGATGAGAGTTAGAATTCTTAGCTCCATATTGTCTGTTAATAACTTGTTAAAATTATGCATATTTTCCCTTTGTTTTCGTCAACTGATAGCAACTGCTGCATGAGAGTTGAATGGGTAATTGCTTACCTCCATGTTTCTTAATTTTTAAACCTTTTCTTGTTATTAGAGCTAGTAGCATCAATAAGTTCCAGCAGTAGAGAGCCATCATTCACAGTCACTATTTTAAGCATCTTATTGATTGGCGGTGTGTTGAGTGGGGTTAAAATGTTCGGATTTAATGTGGTGGCAATGGCCACCTATAAACATCCTACAGAAAACCTCCTGATTTTGGATGTCATTACCTGCCAGCAGGATAAACAGAGTTGAGACAGACAGAGAACCTAAAGTTTGAAACATAAAGACAGTGACGTTATACCTGCAGCAAAATGATCAATGGTTTTATGATGTAATAAAAAAAAAATAACTCTGGCATGTCTATAGAATCCACTTAAATGAAAAAGGAAATGATAATTTGTTGGTATTCATGAGAAACAAAGCCTAATCAGTTTTGAATGCTGTGTTTGCTGTATGCCAGATCTTCAACTGGTGAAAATTTGACTTCATAAAGCTGTACCCATTTAACCTATTTAACTTCATATGAGGGTTAGACTCTAAATATTTTTCTGATAAAGATGAGAGCCAAAACATTATTCTGAATATTTAAACACAACCCTCCAGGTTTTTGCTGTCTCTGCTGATAAACTGTGTGTGCTCACACATGTGCATGCCTGTAAAAGTGTACATGTGGGTGCATATAGCGATTATCAGTGGAAAACTAGTTCCGTACACGGTAGTAGTCCATTATCATCACAGACTACCTGTGTGGAAGTCAACAGTGTGTCAAATCGTTTAGTGTGAATAAAAGTAAAGCAACAGGACACTATTGTTTTCTATCCAATCTTTATTTTAATAAAAAAATGCAAGCTCATTTTTCTCACGTGTATGTTTCTCACACACTTTGGTTTCTGTGCAGGCCATTAAGGATCCATAGGTTGCTGCCAGGAATTTCTGCCCCTTTTTGATTTGGAGACTAATTACTTAATTACAGATTTAAGTGTAAGCTACCTAATACATATTGTTGATCAATCCATTCAGGAGGACTACAAATCAAAGCCAACTACATCTTAATAGCTAAATTACTCTTCCTTTGCAACTACAGTTCAGGTCTTATTAGCAGCAGGAGTTAATCAGAAAAGTCACACCCATTTAACTTCACATCAGGATACCTGATTGTGCCACTACTTACTGGTGTGGCTGTTTTGTTCTAGTGTATTACCTACAGATATGTAATCTAATAATTAAATATCAGATGTGAAATACATTGGTATGAATCTGATATGGACAAACACGGGCATATTCCAAGGATAGCACATGGCACCAAGCTGAGGTTCATATGATTTTCTTCTAAAAAGAAAATAAAACAATTAATGCAACCAGATTGCCAAAGTTGTTTCTGTTTCCCATTTCTGATGTCTCCAGGGACTAAGCACAAAACTATGCTGGAAGCTCGGAATGGAAGTGGAACCATAAAAGCCTTTCCCCGGGCAGGCGTAAAAGGCAAAGGACCTGTGAATAAAGGAAACACAGGCCTTCAGAACAAAACATTTCACTGTGAAATATGTGATGTGCACGTAAACTCTGAGACACAACTGAAACAGGTACTCAGCTAGATTGCAGAGTGTGAATCCTTGGTTATTCTTTGTTTTCATGGTGATAAAGTACCAACACAATCAGCATATGTCAGTCTACAGTTTGCATCCAAATGGAGCTTATAGATTTTGCCCTTTGTACTTGGCTGTCATGCTGTATGTCTTGTTTTGGATATGATTTTCCCTTGCACAGAACATGTTTTCTCAAAAGCTCTTGATTATATATATTTCTTGAAGAGTTATAGAAGCTGTAAGCTGCAACACGTTACAACTGTCTTTAGATGACTATAATTGTCATTAGCTAATAAACCCTGACATTTTGTGTACTGCATATTTGCCTTGACAAAGATGTGGAGGTGAGTGCAGCAAGTACTTTCACAGAACACTGAATAACCTGCTTAGAAATGCGGGATGGAGAGGATTTGTAATATTTTTTTATCAGTGTTATTCTGTAACTGAGAAGCATGACCTCTAAATTGCAATTACACTAAGTTATGTTCAGTCATTCTTCAAATGAACAAAGCCTTTGTTCTGAAAAACACTTAGTTTAATTCCATATGCCTTTTGGAATTAAATACTTGTTAAGGAACTTTACAAGAATGAAGATAAATTCAGTAATGGACAATAGCAATACTTGTCTTCTGCTTTCAGGAAAAAAAAATGTCCAGTTCTTTGTCTTTTTTTTGAGATCTCTCTCTTGAGAATGAAAATCAAAGTAAAAATATAGTTCTGAAAAAGGTTCTTACATCTAATACTGCAATAAAGTCTGTGTAGAAGGATTCTTGTAAAATCTCATAGATTTTATGAAGAAGATAATGGATTTTTGGGGTTTTTTCACTGTCACTTAGTTTGATATGTGACTATCTTTCAGCTGAAATCTTTAAAGGATCTCCAGGCTTCTTAGGGATTTAAACAATTTTGTGCCTTTTTTTTTTTTTCTTTCCCCAAATAGGGGATGCTCTACTATCTAATATTCTTTCTAAACTTTCTATCAGCAGTAGATTGAATTTGATGGGTGCTTTATACAGATAGGGAGGAATTTTTCAAAGGCTTCTGTCTTTGACCTGAAACAGGTCCTGCTGAAGTTAACAAAGGTGAGAAAATCATTGACTACAGTGGAAGCAGAGTTGAGCTGAGCACTGCTAAAAATCACAGTCCCAATACATGATGCACAAAGGATGATTCAGATTGGAACAAACCCTATTGCTATTTGTTGTTAAATTAGTCAAAGTAATGCTGTTGTGAAGAGCAGTAGCCTTTAATATCGGAGCACCCTTGTGTAAAGTAGAGCCTGAAATGATCTATTAAGGAACTATCACTCTTCTTTTTTTTTTTTTTTTTTTTTCTTACCCAAATGTATTTTAACAGCACATAAGCAGTAGAAGGCACAAAGACAGAGCTGCTGGGAAGCCGCCTAAACCTAAATACAGCCCTTACAACAAACTCCAGAAGGGAACACATCCACTAGGGGTAAGCCAATCACCTTTTTTATTTTACTTTCATTTTAACCCGGCTGAGTGGGGTTTTTAGAAAAAGTGGGAAAATGTTTAAAATGAGAGGAATAGTGTAAGCAATGGGAGTATACAAGTGTCCGAATGAGCCCATGGAAGCCCACAAGGGACTTTTTATACACTCTGATAGGTTTTGACTACAACCTGTGAGTCCTTGTTTTTGTAGCTACTCTGAATAACCTCAGAAAAGAAGCTTGTTTCAAGGGTCATTAGAGAGCAAGAGCCTAAAGAAAATTCCAGATGTCAAACAGGATTTTTCCAGTTTTCACCAAGAACAATAGTGATGAAATGACTAAATAAAACTTCATAAACAATAAAACCTTTATTCTATTCTTATTTAGAAACTTATTCAGATAACAATTGAAACAATTAAAAAAATCCATCTCTCATTTCATTCCACTCAGTTTCAGGATAGTCTGGTTACATTTTCTACTGCCAGGCTAAACTGTCTGAAACACAGTTCTTACTAGCTTCAGAAGCTCAGAAAAAGGTTTACTTCTTAATAAAAGTACTTTTTAATACTTTTTAATAAAAAACCCTCTAGGATCTTGCCATTAGTTAAGAAACTGCTTATATTGTGGATGGGATAGTGAAACATCTGATATTTATCTCCATCAGTTAAACTGCATGATTGTTTTATGTACTGTGGTGTTTTGTAATGGTTTTGGCAGAGGGAGGATGTTGATTCATTGGCCTCATAGAGATTCGCCCCTTACGCCTTGACCATCTTCTCTAATGCAGGCAGAATATGGAGCTTTTTTCTGTGAAAACCCAGTTCTCTTTAAGTTGAGTAAAGCTCTTTTCCTGGCAACAGAAAGCATGTCCTTCTTGGGGCAGCCCTCATGAGTGCTATATTCATGCACGATTCAGTTGGGTAGGAGGAGCTTTCCTGGATGTTGTAGCATAATGCAGTGCACCGTTCTGGTAGATCCACTAGTAGGGAAATAGCCCCATAGGGTTTTTCAGTAATTCACCAGGAAGACCAAGGTCTCCAATACATATAAGCTATACTGAAAGGAATAGAAAATATGTAATGAGGTAAGTAGGATATGGAATCACTAAAGCCTTTCTGACAGGATTATTATTACTATAGGAAATTCATTGTTTCCCAGGGGATGAAAATAACTATTACATTACTTTTGCTGTTGTGCACAGTTCTCTATTTCCCAGTTTATGTAATGTTGATTTCTGAGAACTCTAGCCAAAGATTAAGGCCATTTGGTTGCAGCATAGACAAATAAAGGCAATGTGTCCTTTTCCTGCTCCCTCACTCCCAATTGCTAGCAGTATACAAGTCAAGCCAGAGGTGAGCAAAGAGGCGAAGGGGATTTAAGAAGGAGAGAATGAGTCATCAATAAATTAACAGATATGTGTACTATAATGGAGGCTGTGCTGAGAAAGGATGAGAGCAGTTCCCCATTTAATCTTTTTGTTTTTGAATAGAAAAAATACCGAAATTGCTGTCACTTGAAATGCAGAATAGCACAGCAACAAGCCAAAGATGTGCTAATTTTACTTTGAATGTGAATGTTTTTGATGAGCTCTAGACTTTTTCTTTACTCCTCACTAATTTTTCAAGTCATTTACTGTCCCTGAGTTTACTTCATTGGAAATGAAACAAATAATGGATAGCTTACTCTTAATGTTGACCTGTGTGTCAAATAGTACTTGCAGAGTGAAATGAAATGAAGGTGCAAGATACTGTATATGCTAAATATTACTAGTTTTGAAGCTATCTTGAAATCAGAACCATGTTGATAAATTAACTGAAAAGCTAACTTCATTAGAAGTTCCTGATTCCTCCAAGAATGACAAGACAGTCCTAGCCTTTTAATATAAACAGTCTCATAAGACTGTTGATCTTTGTGACAAAAAATATACAAGCATCACCATATTTTTTTTCTACAGAAGTTAAAAAAAGGACTTACTACATTTTCATGGCTTTTCTAGACCAAAAACTTTCCAAGTTTTCAATATCATTTGTACGGCTTTGTTTAGTCTAGTTTTGCATGCTTCAGAGAAAGAAGCTTTATGAATTCCCACAGTACCGTTTCAGAGTTTAAGAAACCTTGCACTGTTGGGTCTTACTTGATATTTCTTTAAGCCACAGATGTCCAGCATGTATAAAATACTACACTGGAGAGAAAGAGGTTATCAGTTGCTTCATAGTCCAAACTTTCCGCAATAAAATAGCTCTTATGAAAAACATCCTTCACTGGGAATTCTAGACCACAATCAGAGCCCTGGTTTTGGCTGGAGTTTTTTTGTACTTTGTACTCAGGATTTTTTTTTTTTTTTTAGAGACTTTTTTTCCTTGTTTGTTCTAAACAAGGCTGAAAAAAGCATTTACTAAAAAATGTAAGGAAAGAGGAAAACGTCAAATGCTCAGCAAGGGAAGAAGACAGCCTGGATCAGTGGGTGTAACACCGATCAAGGAAAAGATCAGATCATTGCTTTTCATAGGCACCATGAGGAATTTTGTGTCTAGCATCCGTTATGTCCTCCGTTAAGAGAATTACAGAATCTGGTCCCCTCTGAGTATCTCTCCCAGAGCTTTAAAGAACCTTAAGGCCAGCAGAGTTGCCAGTGGGTATTAGGATAAGTAAATATCCTGTATCCATCTGGTTGGTAAAGAACCAGCAGATTTTTTGGAATATGGTGGTAGTGTAACTATGACACTCGCTGGTGGTTCATGCCAGAGTACTCCTGTCCTTACCTTCTGACTATTCACTCACCAAGGTACTGTTGAATTGAAAATATCAGACTGATATACTGCAAGTTAATTATTTGAAAGCCCCTTTCAATTCAAGGATTAGAAATTGTGTTTCCCTGTGAGTGAGAAATGTCCATACACTGAGATGTACCACAGCATGGTACATATATTCATATTCTGTATATTCAGTACCACATATTCAGGTTTATGTTCTTTGCAAAGGTCCTCAGGTCATGCCAGGACACAGACCCACCAAAAGTCCATCAGAGCCAACGGGAACTTTTCTTTGTCAGTGGATGAGGTTTCTATTCTTATCTCAGAGTTATAAAACCAGAACAACAACGGTATTCAGGCTTCTGGCATCTCATTAGAAACTTGAAATCCCACTGAAATCTGCAGAAATCTATATAGACTACTCTGATGTTCATTTGTATGCATACCAAATGTAAATTCTCTTAAATAATAATGGACCTCTGTGAGTACTTTCAATCAGTCTGGGAAAAGCTTCAGGTTTTTTTTCATTTTGGAAACTCTAAATGAGGAGTTTTCTAAATTGTATTTGGTAGTGCACAAGACTCATGATTTAAACATTTTTAAAGCAGAAGCCTCAGTGACAGTAACAAAAATACCATGGTTTGGCACCATACTAAGTGATATAGATAAGATTTTTTTTCATGATGACAACATTATAAAATACCTGCCAGTTTTTCACAGTCCTTGTAAGAATGAACAGTGTCTTAGCGAAAAACATTTGAAGACACAGAAAAATGACATAGGGCAGCACCATAGAATTCATCATCTATTTTAACATGTGAAACATAGAAGATTGTCATAACTGGTGCAAGGTAAGGTTTGTTTATTTGCTCATTCTTAGAGTCAGGATCTAATAAAAAAATGCTAGCTGGAGATCTTAATTTTAAGTAGAACTTGCATCCTAATGATTAAAACAAAAAGTACCTTCTTAGTCAAACCAGGGAACAGGATATGCTTTCATTCTGCTCTGGTCTCTATCGTAAAGCTGTGTAGATGGAGGTCTTTTAATTGATGGCTAATTCTTCCTTATTTAATTCTTGCAGGGTACCTGCAGCTTTACTTTGGTGCAGATTGCCCAGCCCGTTTTTAGGTTTGCTTTGATTTCTGATCTCGTATTAAATTATAAGTCTCAATGATAAGGCTTTGTCCACAACCAAATCCTGCTCACCCTCGTCCAATGTGTGAGATCATTTCTCCTGTCACAAGCCTGCAGCTCATAGAGTCAGTAGCCACTATGAGGACTCTCTTGCTTGATTTTGCACTTACAATGTTAAGTCAAGCTCCCTGTCGTGTAGCTAATATGAACAAATGATGTGTCTCTGTTTGTTTGTTTTCTCTCTTCCCCACAGGTAAAATTAGTATTTTCAAAGGAACCTTCAAAGCCGATGGCTCCACGAATCTTACCAAATCCACTAGCAGCTGCAGCAGCAGCTGCTGCTGTGGCTGTGAATTCCCCCTTCAGTCTTCGCACAGCCCCAGCAGCCACCCTTTTCCAGACTTCAGCACTTCCTCCAGCACTCCTACGACCAGCTCCAGGGCCTATACGGACCACCCATACTCCCGTGCTGTTTGCTCCTTACTGAACTCCAAACAGGAATTAATTGTACTGCAATAATTTTTCAAATCAAATCAAAACAAAAAAAAATGAAAATCAAGAACATTGAACTATGCAGTGTTTATTTATAGTTTAAAGTATATATGAAGAGCCAGGACTTTTGATAGAGAACTGAACAAATTCTAAAAGGGGGAATGGGCAGTATTTTCTCCAGATGAGAACATTCCTCTTGAGTATTGATCGTTTTAGAACTGATCTCCAGCATTGACTTGTAGTGACATATAAAACTTATGAAGCCTTTTGACTGTGCTTTTTGGCACATATTTCCCTGCAATGTCTTTCCTGCTTTATGAAACAACTTACAAATTTGTCTAAAGGGCATTAACTGGTTCCAATGTACATAAAATACTTTATTCTGTAGATTAAAGAAGAAGGAAAAAAAAAAAAAAGAAACACTGTGAATAGTAGCACCCTTAGCAATCCTCCTGCCAACTCAGCAGTTACTGGGTATTTATCTGAACAAAAGTAGATACAATAGATGTCTTGTAAAACAGTAGTATTGTGTCTCTATCTATGCCACTAGGTTTCTAACTGAGTTGCAAAAGATAAAATGAACAAATTATGTCACTTTGGTAAGTAGTCAAAAATGATGACAATAATGTGGAGCTGTTCCTGGTGAGCAAAAATTATTTTCCTCACCCGTAGAAGAATGGGCATGAAGATAATCTATGGTTAGGGCAAAGTAAATGATAAAGAAGTTTTAGCAGGGGGAAAAAAATCCAGATGCTGTACACAGAGTACGTCAAACTTTTATTTAACGTGTGTACAGTGTGTGTATATTCAAAACATGTAATACATACAGGATAGATCAATGTCTAAGGTATGCCAGTGGACAGCAAAAAATACACTCTTGTCATGAAAAAGGTCTGACACTTTAGTGTTGAGCAGAGGGAAGACACAAATGGGTTACACATAGTCATAATTAGCAAATGAAAACAGGAGGAAATCCTGGCCTCATTTTAAGTCAGTATAAAGTTCCTCCTGACTTCAGTGTAGCCAGAATTTCATTCCAAGAATGGCACATATTCTTTTTATATCACACCAGTGGGAGTGTCTGTAGATACAGGTAACATCTTTTGCAATAGGCTTAGTCTTAGAAACAGATTTATTCTCTTGTTTTATTTCCTACTGATGTGATATAAAATGTCTTAATATACCTATAAAATGTAAACAGCAACACATGAGATACATATTACGAGATAACTGCACATTATGGGTTTGGAACAAATACAACCTTTAGGATCTGAAGGGACCCTTGAATTCTGTAGCTGACCTTTATGTATGGACAGCTTAAAGCCTTATATATTTACTGTGAGGCTTAAAGGGGTTGACTGTGTCCCTTTAAAGTAAGATTTATCAGGGGTATATATAGATATATTGTATATATGTTAGAGTAAGAAAAATAACTTATAAACAGAAAATCTACTATATAAAGTAATTATATAACCATTGAGTTTCACATGTGGGTCATTAAGTGGTAAGTAACAAACTGCAGAGAAAAACTAGACTTCTTGAATCTGATTCTTGCTGCCTGCTTTTTCCCATAGGGAGCTGAAAAGTATGTATTAATATTATGGAGTACGCTGCTGAGTCACATGCGACCACTCTGATGTGTAGCTAAGTGAAATGCCTACCATACATTTAGGAGGAATAAAATTTAAAAACATAATTTAAGTTTAGATGGAGAAATGATTTGAAAGATTTTATTAAAAGGTAGTAATGCAAAGTATTGACCATGTGGTTGCTGTACAATACTGCCTGTGGTTAATATGGACAATTGGGAGATAAAGAGGATGGGAATATACAGCACTTTTGACTTGCAGTTCATCATTGAGCCTTCCATATACATTGGTATTTGCCATTTTTTAAACCTCTCTGCATTTAGATTTTATAAAAAAATTATATAAAAAGAGAGAAAGAAGAGGTTCCATGGATGTCTGTGTCCAAAGAATTCCAAAGAGATGCATTTATTTATCTAGAAGTATTAAAATAAGTTCTATATTATGTATTTGTATTTCATCCAGTTTATTTGCAAACGTTTGTGCCTTGAAATGAAATGGGCTTTTGTTTATATTTAATTCACTCCTATGTAGCTGTGAAAAAGATCCGATAGTGATTTCAGGGCTGGTTACTAGCTGGATTGCTTTGGCCCAATTTTCAAAGCAAGAAGAGTATGATTAAGTTCCTGAAGCCAAGTTTAGGCACCTAAATAACTAGGGGCTGACATTTAAAAGGGCTTCCTACTCTACAGCTCCCAGTAAAGAGGCAGTAAACAGGCCAACCTTCAAAACCTGCACCTAACACTCAATTTAGAAAATGTTTCCTTTTATTTGGGTACATAAATATAGTGTAGTAAGGTTCAACTCCTCTTTGCAAAAATTTGGCCTTGGTCTTTTAAGCCTGCTTTCAACCTTTCATCTTTGTGCAGAAATTGTGGTACCATTGCCAGCTGTGTTCAGATTCCTTCTTGAATAGGGCACTGGTTTTCAAGCTGTGCTCCATGAACCACCATTTATCTCCAGAGCCTTTTGTAATAGCCTGTGTTAAGTAAGAGCTTGATAAATGAGCAGAGGAGGACTAGCGTTTTGGGAAGGAAGAAGGTCTGGGAAGGAAATCTTTTCCCCATGAAAAAGCACACAGATGGGAAAAGGGGAGACCCACAAATATCCTGTAGGCTCTTATGCACGGCTTTCTGGTGCATGGACACCTGCTGTACATCCTGCCATGTTGTTGTGATGCCATCAAAATCAACAGGCTGACCCTTGCCAAAATGTGTCCTGTGGCATGTATGGAGGCACAGTACTAAGGGCAGAGTTAATACAAGTTTTGCTAGAAGTAAAAAGAGTGTCATTCCAACTACTTACATCAGCTAATTTGCAATGACACCTTCAGTTTTCTTGGACCTCTTTTGTCACAGTGCTCTATGGAACAAGTTTTGTTCACACAAGTCTCTTTTAAATTTCAGCTGTAAACAACAAACTCAATTCTTTTTATGTCTCTTACTCACTACCTAATAAAGGATAAAGCCTAAATGTTAGAATGTATAGTGGATTTTCTGTGCCTTGCTGTTCCACCCCCTCTTAGTCAGTAACAAGTCAATGTACTCAGGATGTCCGCACAGCAGTTTTATATTATATATATGTCAAGGAAAATACTGGCACAGCAATCTGATTGGGCAAGGGGAGCTTCCAGTCAAGGGTATGTCCACAGCAGCTGACAAAGGAGCTGGCAAACAGAAGACACTTTACACCTACTTGCCAATATATCCAATATGGAGAGTCCTATAAAAGAAAAATGTGTCATCATATTTTATGTTACAGTAACAGTCCAGGGCCAAAAGGAAGCCTAAAGCACACTTCATTTCATCGAAGACACAGTGACTCACTGGAATAACAGTGTGAAATCAGCCTACAGGGAAATGGCTGGGTATGAACTTGGAAAAACAAATAGGTTCAGGGATGTTTTCTTAAATTCTATACAAAGTGTTAAAGAATTACTATTCTGTTCTGACCCGAAGAGATGGTAATTTTGTGGGAGGGATATATATTTATATTTTTACCTGTCTGCATTTTTCCAACTATCTCTGGCTTCAAACCTTTGTTCTGAAGGATCATCATTGCTCTAAACCATGAAATCAGTTACCTTCTTGAGAGCTGCTGTAAAAGCTGATGTGAGAGATTGGTAAGCAAATGGTATAAATATGATGATTTAAAATGAACTGGAAGAAAAAAAATGAACTGGCCATGTCAAGGAATATTGTATTTGAAAAGTATACATCTTTATTTTAAGATAAAGCTATATAAAATTAAGAATAGCTAATAAAGTTAATATAACTAGAAGAGTTACATCTGTCATTTTAGTACTGGAATGTTACAATTGGCTCTGTATTTTAAAAGTTGAAAAGACTTTTTAGGTGCTAAATCAGTGCAAGGATGCTATGGGTAAATTTAATGTCTCACACTCATTATCTTCCAGTTATACCAAGAATACTATAACTGAATAGACCTGCCCTTAGTCACTTCTATTCTAATCCCCCAAAATACAATAGAGTATTGGCTTGATATTCCCTGAAAGCTGAATCATGCTTCTTAGGAACCCCTAAGCTTCCACCTTCTGCTCCCAGTAAGCACATAGTTTTCAGACTTTCTTCAAAGCTTCTTGGATAATTTCTATCTTAATATCTCTCATTTTTGGTGAAAATAAATGTCATTTTATGAACATAGACCAACACTGAGGAGCAAGACCTGAAAAGGTTTCATGATTACAGCATTCTTGTGGCTAAAGATGAAACACAGATACCCAAATTGTTTGGCTGCACAAATGTCCTTGAAAACATGTGAAGTTGGAAGCCTAAACCACTTTATAATGAATCTCTGGTTTAATTAACGTTGGTGTCTGAATTTCCATTTTAAAAATTGACTTCAGCAGTTCAGGCTTCAGGGCTCTAGACACCTAAACCTCACAAGAAAATAACTGTGGGGTTCCTATTTACCTAGATGCATGTGAAAACATGAGCCAATGCTATGTAAAATACTACATACTTTTTTTACATCACATCTTCCCCTGTTCTCATTGTTTATCTGAAAGTGCCATTACTTCAGTGCCAGTGAATCATACAGAAGCTTCTGTGCTGGGATTCAGTGCGTGACTGCAAGAAATAGTAATACTGATAAATCCTGTCTTAAACTAGTTGAAATCTCAAACACACAGTTAAGGGTTTAGCCAAGGACAAGAGCTTTATGCCCCCTCACACCTACAGGTTTATTAAAATTCAGGACCATTTAGAAGTATATGTAACTATCTGGAGGATTATTATTACATAGCCTGATCCAAAATGTCAGGGGCTGAAAGAGTCTATGCTCTAGACTGAAATTAATAATACTATGAAAATGCTGTTAACCCTGGGACTTCTGAAAGCAGTTGCAAGGATCTTGGACTGCAGTAGAGACATTTTTTTGCCCTCGGTGCCTGAGGCCTTTTGCAGTCATGCTGTGTCGTTCAACTCTGATTCAGTATTGATATATTGATAAAGAAACTTGGCTGAGCCTGAAACATGATTAGTGGCTGCCTAGTTCCTGTTATCAGCTTCATGCTGGGATGATACTTGGGTGGTGAAGTAAAAAGAGTCAAAAGAGTCAATGTGAAGAAACTGATAAACTAATTTGATCCCTTTTCCTTGTGCAATGTTCTTATATGGAACTTGTGAGGCATTAACAAGTTGGGACATTCAAGAGTTCCTGGATAAAACATAGGGACCTTGAAGTTCATGAGATCTTAACTTTAAAAATAATTTTGATGAGAAGGATAATGAGAAAGAACCCAGAAGACTTTCTCTGGCTTAGGTACTTCAGTGACTTTGTAACGATGGTCTTCACACTAGTCACACTGTCAGCACACACATTTGTGCTGTTCACAACAGAAATTGAATATTTGACACCCATAATTAGAAACAAGTATAGTTATTAGTATTCATTGCATAGGTGTTGGACACTCCATTGCAGGATACAAGAATTCTCCTTGGAAATCCATGCATTCATGTCTGTTCATACCAACTAAGATACCACTGCAGCTCATCAACACCTGGGTGTCCAGAAAGGATGTCCTTATTTTTTGTTTGTTTTCATTACTATTTGATTTTTCTTCTATGTTTCTTTATTCGTATGAACGAATAGAATCTTTAAGTTTAAATTTGCACTTAAGAAGTTGGTATTCATCAAGCCCCTTGTTGGATCATTTGATCAGTCAATAAATTGAATAAAAACTTTAAAGCAGCAATGCCATAGTAATAGTAATATATCATGAATAGAGAACACATGTACACTATAGTGCTCTTTCTTACCTAATCTAGTCAGAGTTTTATGACACAGACAGCTCTTTAGTCTTTCAATTTCCTGAAATGTTTATCTTTTGGGATTCTTCAAAGGTTTAATTAAATGTAAATGTTATTTCTTATGTTCAGTAACAATAGAAGGCAATAGAAAAAAGGATAAAAAACATAAACCATGTTCTCACTACAAATGCCTGCAGCATTTGTTAACAACTTCAGCCCTTTTTCTGCTTACAGCTGGTGGCTGGCATTTGCCATGGGAACAGTTTTGATTGACACGTGTATCAGGTGAAAATTGTCTGCTCAAAACACAGTCTGCTGAGTGCAGACATTCTTTTGGGACACCACAAAGTGGGAGATGATAGCATATGGGCAAAGCTGTGCCTTTATAACAGCCTGTTATAACTCCCTCAAAACTGCCTGGTGGCTTGATGGGGAGAGGCAGCACCTGCACAGGTTTGTAATGTGGTCATTCTGCCATATTTATAACATAGAGGATGTCAATTTGAAAACAATTCTGATTTTAGGATTTTTTACAAGTGCTTCAGTCTGGGGGATGATGCCGCCCCCCCCCCCAAAGTATAGTCTTTCTTTCAGACATATTTTCAGTGTAGTCTTGTCCGTGACATTATTGCCAGTCAAACTGCTGCCTGAATCTGTTTAGTCCATCAGATTAAAACCGTGAAGGTAAGTTTTGGTACCCAGAAGGAGCACCTGAGAACAAAAAATAAAAATGTAATGAGTCTCAAGTTGGGTCGCATGTTTTTTTACTTTCTGCAGTTGCCTAAACCCTAGCAAAATGTAGGTGTCAATCAAAGAGAAAAGGCCTGTTCCTTTATTCTACTGTTTTTAGTTTTAGAAAGGAGATGGAAACAGCTGTAGCTCTTTATCCAATGGTTCACACACTAACCTCCATGTATCTGCAAGACAAATATCTGCACAGGTATTGCCACTCTGTATATACATAGCTCTTATTTCCCGCCCATCCCTCTCCTGAATCACGTTTTGTGACTGCCAGCAGGATGGGATACTGCAAGGAACATTAAAAAGGAAAAAAACCCCACCCACCTATGGGGTGTTTAATATGGTATATGGGTGTATAATGTGGTTATGTAATACAGTACCCCTTTTTTCCCTTCAGTGGTATAATCTAACCAAGCATGTGGCTGGAATTTTGCACTGAGCCCCTCATTACAGTATTGGCTGCTTTAAATGGTGACCACTGAAACCAGTCTTGTCAGCTGTGCTACAGTTAAGCCTTCTCCCTATCTGTGTGAGATTCTCTGTTCTCCTCTGGGGTGTTTCACATGGCAAGTGAATCCTTGGAAGAAAAGCTAGAGCTGTTTTCATCTCCTTTACAAAGCTATGAAAGGCAGTAGGAAAAAAAAAGAAACTGGCCTTTCATGTTTTATTGGTATCTACATTTCAGCTGTCAGGAACTTTGCAGCTGCAGTAAATACTTTAGAAGCTCTTCAGTTCTGCTCCATGAGATAGGATGCGATGGATGACTATTCCATGCAACAGACGTTTAATCCAGAACAGTGTGCAAATCATTTACTCTATGCCACCAACTCACTAAAAACCTTAAACTTCAGTAAAAAAGCCTCAAAACCTACCAGGGCCCACTGAAAGCACTGGAGATGAAGAGCACATGTTACATGAGTTGGTGTCAACTGACAGGAGGACATCCAGATGAGTTCAACAGCTGCATTACATTAGGGCAAGAGAGGGTAATGGTTCAGGCAATTTAATGTAGGGAAGTTCCTTCTGAACCCAAATCTGAGAATGAGTTTAACCCTGATGAGTACACTGCAACAATTGGAACTGGAGAAGTTTGTTGGTATCACTGAACAATATATTTCCAGCTATGGACGATCTCCAACATTGCAGTAAAAGACCTCAAATCTGAAACCAAGTTATTTATCAGGATAATGTAATATTCTTCCTAGGCTTTATAGATAACCAGCATAAGCTCTTCATTTAGTGATACAATGCACATTTAAATTAGTGTGTACCAGGAGTACTGTAGGCTTCAAAAAACTGGCCCTGATCCATTCACTCTTCAGAAGCACTGTAAATTTAGATGACATTTTTATAAGTCTAAGAGTAAAATTTCATGGTCTGGTAGTTTGTAATAGTAGTTTTGACTGATAAATAGTCAATATAATATCTTGAATTAAAAAGGGGTGGAGGGAGGTGACTGGGGCAATTATACCTTGTTATTTAAAAGCCCCAGTACATGCCTAAGGGCTTTTTAAAGGTCAGAGTTAACCACATGGAAAAGGCAGGGGGCTAGAAAACAACTGTGTCTTCTCAGAGGTAAGTTAGATGAGACAAAATTATCAATATTTTGGTAATTTCTTTATTAGGTAAGGGTAGATTGTTCCAGATTAGATTAAGTATTTGAGATGATGACCCATAAAAATTATTAAATTGGTACTATGAGGATTCAGACAACAGTTTTGAGAGAAACTAATTGAAGTGAAGGCTACATGGATTATAGTGTAAGGAGAATTATAAGGGTGGGGAGAGAAGGTAGAAGGCTGTTCCTAGGGAACAATTTTAGATTGTATCTGGTTTCACTGGTGATTTTACACACAGAAAAAAGCACACTCTTGAAATTCTTTGATAACATATATTAGGAGCTATCATCAATGTAGAGAGGAACATGATATTTTCCAGAATGAATAGAATGACCTTGAGAACTGATATAATAGAAAGGATCTGAAACTCAATAGGAAAGAAAGGGACAATCATGTATTTAGAATCTAATAACAAAGTAGCTCCAAGAACTCAGAAGCTGGAAATAACTGAAGAGCACAAGCCACAGGTATTACCATTGGTGACAATGAGTTACAAATTTGATACAGGTGTTTAAAAAAAAAAAAAAAGAAGCAACAACAATGTTCATTGAGGTATATTCTACATTATTCCACCACAGAATAAAAACTTTATATTTTGATAACTTCAGTGACTCAAGAACAATTAAGTCTTTTTAGAGAAGAGTTGAGGGAAAGTAGAGAACCTAGTAGATGAGAAACTAATATTTATATGCTTAGAATAAGGAGTAGAAGGCTGAGGGAAAGAGGCATCTTCCCTCACTACACATCCTGGGATGGAAACAGTGGTAGTCGTCAGGAAGACAGCTATTCAAGTTAAGAAAATGTTCAAACATAAGCACATGAATAAATGTCTATAAATTCACCAGTGAAAATTGGCTGGAAATTAGATATTCGTAAGTGTTAAAACACAGAAAAGGTGTCCAAAAGGTTCTGAGCAGGCAAAAAACTGCTCCTCAGGTGGGTTCTGTCCTGGTTACGAATGGGGTTCTGTGATGCATTTGCTGTGGCAGCAGCGAACAGGGCACAATGAGCCAGTCCGCAGGTCTCTGCTGTTTTCTCTCTGTATGCATATTTAGTGAGTCATTCCAAAAGATGTTAGTGACTTGACTTCATGACTTGATGAGTCAAGGAGAGAAATATAAGAAATACAGGGGTTAGCATTTCATCAGAAAGAGATTTCTGAGTCTTGCCCTGGGTCTATTTCACCTATCTATTCACGCAACAGTAATCAGTCAGAAAATTAAGTGTTCCAAATCTGTGTGTAGGTAGATATGTTTGGTGGTGGTTTTTTGGACACTGTATGTCAGCTGGAAAAGTCTGTCACATTCTTGCTGAAGTAGGATTCAGTATAGTTTTTCTAGACAATCTCATGTCAAAATATATCTATTATGATCAGTTGCTAAGCATAGTTCATGCTTTTAAGAATTCAGACAGATGACTGAAAATATTTTAACAGTACTGAAAGCAAAAAAGATGTCTCTAGTTCACTAAATTCATGAAAATATGCAGAGTTCAGCAACCACACAATACAGCTAAACCTCTTAAGTGTTTCTTGTCTTTTATCTTGGGCAAGGACTGACTTGGGACTTTACGGCTGAGTATCCCAAAGGGACACAGAGACCTGTGACTGAACTCTTGCAACAAAATAAGAGGCTGAAGTCAAAGTGCAAGGCCTCTTAGTTCTTCTCTCATTTCAGACTCCTCACTGAGGTTGCTGAATCCTGTGAATTGAGTTCTTCAGTGTACGAGTGCCTATATGTTTTATGACTGTGACAGCTGGTTAAGGAGCCATTCAGCTAAGCTGTGGAGTTCCTAAAGTTCAGCAATAAAATACAGGTCTTTTTGCAGTTACTGGACTGGTTATGTGATGTCTGAGTCTTAGCGCTTAGCATTCCGTTCAGGCTTTAGGTAATAATTAGGTAAATAAATTGCACTTGACATCTGCTTGTCTTTATTTTTTTAAAATTTTCTCCTTGCAGAAGTCGCTGATTTACCCCATTCAGGGGAGACTGGATATAAACTTCATGTTCTGGCACAATGCATCTACATTCCTACTCTCTATTCAATGCCATATTTTTCTATTAAGCAAAAGGGAAAAAAAGCCAACATACCAACTAAACAACCTGCCCCCCTCCCCCCCAAAGAAAACACCAATACCCAAAACCTATGAGTCAAAGCTCAGCGATATCTTCAGTATGTTATTAGTTGATTTGGAGTAGTCTTCCATACGAAGTGTGTTCCAAAACATTTTACAGAATTAAAAGCTTTGTGTGACTACAGCACAAAAACATAATCCAAAATGTTTTGGCTAAAAAGGAAGCCTTCTGTTTTCCTTACAACTGAGGCCAAAACAATTTTAATTTCTGGCTTCTTAATTAATGTTAAATACAGTTTAGACTGAGTTTCTCATCAAACAAATATTGCAACATTTGTAGATTTGCAGTTTAGTCCATTGTTTTATCTTTAATTTGAGCATCCTGAGTATGAGAGCAGTTAAATTCAAAGTCTTCATAGATTATGCCATCTGTTAATGGAAATCTGGATTTCAGAGCTATGGAGAGCATGGTTGATAATTTTGTCATTTTACTATATCTTGGCCATTTTTTATTTATCTTTGCTATATTGGTGCCTAAAGACTCTGATTATGATCATAAAATAAGAATTTAATTTTATGACAAAATAGAGGTCTTAAAAGTTGTTTTCATTATGCAATTTTTTCATGAGAGAAGAAAGAGAGTGGCAATCTGGGATATGAGATTTAAGTTCATCTGTTTGTTCTGATTCTGTCTGGAGACCTGAACTTGTGTCAAGACCTAGGTAAGGCTCCTAGGCACTAAAGCATTTCCCCCATCCCCTGCTTATCAGTTGAGTTGATTGATTCCTTTGTTACTATCCACAGTAGTGTAGATGCCTACATCTCAACACATATCTGTCATTAAACACAGATTTAGGGACCTGATACTGCTGCCCTCAATTAAAAGTCCACTGTAGAATGACATGACTTGTCTCCTGGAAGTTCTTACTTTCTCCACGGACTGCAAAGGAAGCATTGGATGATGGATGAGAGGTAGACATCTGTGCTGTATGTGTTCAAAATTGATGGAAAAATTAGGCAAATATTAGATGTTCAAAATAAATCCAATTCAAGCAAGTTGCACTTTAGTTCAGGATGTGGGACAACCAAGGTGAAGTCAAACATGTGGTAAAGCACACTCAAAACTGAGTCTCCCATGTGCAAGATGAGTGTTTAAAAAAAATTTAAGAAAGCCTTGTTAGCAGTTTTGGTTTCATTCTTAGAAGTGAAAAATTTTTTTCAAGTGAAAATCATCAAGAGCATTAATGTAACAGTTTTGAATTAGGGTTCTTTTGGTGGCGTTTTGGGTTGGGTTTTTTTTAAGCAAAAATTAACGTGTTGGAAGCTCTCCAGGAAACACTATGCTTTTCAGAGAGCAGCAGACTGGGCTTCTCCACAGGGCCAGGGGAGCTCTAAGCCAAGGGTGACAGCAAGGTGACTGGGCAGGGGCCTCACCAACAAGGGGTTGGTCCTGTGAGCTGAGCGGGTTCGATGACAGTGACCATGTAAAATGAGAGTCGGGGACTATCCAGACCAGTCTGTAGTGATGAGGCAGGTACCAGGCCAGGGTTAGCAAGACTGAGTCAGAGCAAGCAAGGTGCAATGCCAGGCACAGGTAGAGATAAAGTGTAGCTCAGGCATCCTCCAAGGAAAGAGCCTGAGTTTAAATGCAGCTCCCAAGCCATGGGGCAGAGGCCCCACACAAGGTGTCTCTCAATTCCTTCTCTCACCTTATCTGTTCTTCAGCAGTCTGATCCCAGGTTACGCAGCCATGCCATGCCACAGCTGGCCTTCAGCCCAGGCAACTGGACCCCTGGGAGGGGAATGAGGAGGCTGCAGAGCCTGTGGGTGTGCACAGAGCTCTGGCAATATTACCACATACTTTGTAAAGAGTAGAAGAGATGATTTTGACTCTAGAAATTTCTGTCAAAGAGCAGGAGAGGGAATGGAGAGAATGAGATTTACACATGACCAGAAAGAAGGATGGAGCAAAGGCAGTTGAGCCCTTCTACCCCTGACCAGCATTTCAGTGAAACGCCAGTATTCACAATATGGGGTCATCATGCTAAATCAAAGAAGCTGAATTCTGCAGCAAATGCAGAAGCTCATTGAGGACAGCAGGAATAAATTTTCTTAAGTGTAAAAAATATAAAGATTTCCTGAGAACAGTGGTATGCCTTGCTTACTTCCAACATGACTCAATCCACTCTAGGAAATGTAGTTCACCCTATTTGTTAGCTGCTTAAAAGGATTCCCAAGTTGAGAAACCACAATTGTTTAGCAGTGTATCAGAAGTCAGGTGTTTGTTTTCACTGCATAGAGCTGTTTGTTGGATGAAAATATGAAGTTTTGATTTTATACAGGGGGTTTCCTTCTATAAAGCCTGAGGTTGTTTGATTTGAAAGTTCAAAGCTAGCTTCTTAACTGGTCTAAATCAGCATAGCCTCATCGTTTTTCTAGGCCTATAGCAATTTTTTGTGGCTGAGATCTGGCACATAGTTTGGAACACAAGTGTTATTGTCAAACCATAATCAGGGAGATGACCCCTGTTAAAAATGGTTATATTCCACAGTAAATATCTGCTGTTTTACCAAAGAGACCACAGCTGTGAAAATTTTCCATGAGAACTGCTATTTCCATTTGTTCTCTTTTTAATGTTAGGCTACTATAGATTAAATACTTCAGTCATGCAAAATCCTCTTATTTCCTAAACAATTTAACTATTGGCAGTTGCATGATATTTTCACAGAAATTATAAATAGCTTACTACTATTTTATAGGAACAAAATGTACTAATTGTCTCAGGTTTTGCTTGGCTGAGGTGTGGTGGATCGAAGCTTCCCCATCCAGAGCCGCCTGGACATTAACAGCCTAAATATTTTCATGTGGCCAAAGTACAAACTTGTGTGTCCCAGGACTACTGAGCGAGAAACTATTCTGGTAGCATAAACATCCTCTCATAGCTATCAAAGAGCTGAAGTGCTATATCTGTGTGCTCTTACCTTCACCTTGCTCCAATCTCTATTATACTTCATGGTATGTTGTGGGTTAATATAGACAACAGGGTTTGGTGGAGAAATCAGTGTTGAAGAAACAGAGCAGAAATTGAAGAAAATTCTTGCAAAAATACTGGTTTTTTGGTTATTTGGTGTTTTTTTGCAGTCTAGTTAAGGCAGCTGGGAGATTGCTTTGTATGCTGACCATTCCTGGTGTTGGGCAATTATTCAAGAGAGGCATCTGCTATGAAAGTGCTATGTTTGGTTACAAGAGAATAAGATCTGGTCTTATTGTGATTGAACTGTCATGCATCATGAGTGACCACCAGTTACTGGCATTAAATAATACACTGAGTAGTATGCTCAGCCCAAAATAAATAGTAGTATTGCCAAAATACTATTTCCCATACAAATTACATGGGAAGAAAATGTTTACATTCATAATCACACATCTCCCTGTCCGCTGAAGAATTTATCCCAGTCTTCTGACTGTGCCTACAACTGTTCACCAGCTTCATAAGACAGATTTCCTAGTCTTGTGTCCCTGCCTTCCTCTATCCTCTCCCAGAATCACAGAGCTAAAGAACCTGTGCTGGTGAAGACACTGCTTGGGATAAATTTCTTTGCTTGTATTGTCCTTGGTCTGGGGAAATATTTCTCTGTAGGAATTAGGAGCCTGCCTGGAGAAAAGTGGCTAAAAATGCAGTCTCTCTGCAGAGAGATGTCATTTGGGATACACTTGTTGATTCCCAGGACACACACTAGGCTTTCAAATTTAGATATTATAACAGGCATTTTGTAGACATGTGACTTGTCAATTCCCTGCGCAAAACACCTTTCTTGTCATTCAGAAGAAAGGTCAGCAGCTGACCAGGCTGATGAACAAGAAGCCCCTAACACATATGTGAATTATTAGGAGGTCTCATGGGTGTTAGTTAACAGAGTGTATGGATACATTTCTTCCTGCTTTGACTTAAGTATTTTATACCATACTGAGCCTATATTAATTTAAATTGGCATTCTGAAATCTGGAAAAACATTAGACATAGATTAACATTAGGATTAGGCATCAACATTGTCAATACCTACGTTATATGGGGCATGATGCTTTACAGGAGGGAAATGCAGGCACTTGTATGATTCAAGCATTTCCTGAGCTAGAGAGAAGGAATTCTGTGGATCAAAATGTTCAATTAAGGGTTGCCAAAATTCTGCTCAAATCTCACATTAAAAATTTAGCTCCTTTTTTGGAACACACTCTTATGGCCTAGCTGCTAAAATCTCCAGAGGCTTTGACAGTGGTACACATTGTGCTTTTCGTGTACTATTAGAGAGCAGAGAGGGTGACCACAGTGTGAGAGATCACAGATCTTCTTCGCAAGGGTGTTCAAAAATGAGCCTAGAGGAACTGACACGTGTGGATGTGTAATTCATCTCTGCCACTGCAAGTGTGTGCAGGGGCAGAGGAAAGATCGGAGAACTCTTGCTTTTATCCCACTTGGTTCACAAATCACTTAACTGTTAGCAACATGCAGATTTAAAACCAAGATAAGCAAGAGAGCAAATAATTTAATACAGATGAAACAAACTCAAGGAAGTACATGTATAGTAGCTGGGGAAAGTTAGCCTTGCTATTTCCCCATTTATTTAAAAGAATGTGTTTCTGCCCAATACTGACCTCTCTTACCCACATCAGACATTGGTGGTGGTCTCCCTGGAATTAATATATTTCCTTAGTTTGCTTTCCTCATTATTTATTTTTCACTGTTCATTTTTTGTTCCCTGGTTTAGCTGTGTTGCCAGAAGTTTGCCTAGTTCCACATGTTTCTGCAAAATAGTGTTGGTCCATTGCTAACATTAGGTTAGCACTGCCTTACTTAGTGAAATACCATGGAAGAGAAAACTATTTGGATATTTGGTCAAGCATTTGGTCTGTAGACCCCTCATGTTTTTCTGCTTTCAAATGGTGGGGTGTGATTTTTCAAGTTCTAAGGGCACTTTTGATATAAATATGTAGAAAATATTTACCTAGAGAGATTAGAGCCTGCTATGGTCTTCATCATAGTTACAGGTACCTCAGTCTACTGCAGTTGTTTTCACAGCAGACTTAAAAGGCAGCACAACTGCAGTTATCTCATAATGATTTGGAAACTGAAACATAGCTCCAAACTGTGACTTCAAGCAGAACGTAATTATACTTTTTCCCCATCAACATAACCACTGCAATCTTAAAGCCCTCTTCAATTGCCAATTAACCCAAAGATGCCAAAAGTCTATCTATGCTGCAGTTGCCAATATTCAGTCATCAAATTATAGAATAATTTAGGTTGGACCACTGAAGGTCATCAAGCCCAAACTTAAAGCAAGGCTACCCTCAAAGTCAATTCAGGTTGTTCAGGGCTTTGTCCAGATGAGTTTTCAAAATCTCCAAAGTTGGAAAGTCCACAGCATCTCCAGGCAGTCTGGTTCAGATATTAACCATTGTGAGAATTTTTTTTTTATTATGTCTAATTAAAATCTCTTACTGCAAGAATATATTGCCTCTTCACCTTATATTATGCACCTCCCGGAATAGTCCTGCTCTACCTTGTCTCATAGTGGGTCAGCAGTTAGACCCCTCCTTGTTCTTTTCTCCAGGCAGACTCACATCCTTGTATGTCGTGTACTCTATACCCCTAACCAGATGGCCCAACACTGAACTCCTTATGGTGTGTCCATATTTCTCTCGTAGTGGGGTGCAGAAGATTGGTGCGGGAGTTAAACACATGCAAATTATCACACAGTGATTAAGCAATGCCCCCTTTAATATGGTGGACAAATCTTTTATAATGAAGGTGAGAATCACAAGATACAATCACCTGGTACAATTCTTTCTGATTTGACAGGTAGCTTTGCACATGCTCCTTAAGCTCTCCTCTGGTTGGATGAGGACTGCCACATCGACATTCTACAAACAACTTCTCTGCCAAGACCAACACCCTGAAGTTGTTTACCTTCCTGGGTTCTTCCTCATTCTTCCAGGGTCAGTCCCTCGTCACATCCTTGCTCATACACAGTATTGCTCACACGTCCATTTTCTTGCAGGGACTCCTGAATCCCCACAGTGGGGACCCAAACTGTATGCAGTATTCTAGGTATGGTCACACAAGTGCCAAATAAAGGAGAAAAATCACTTCCCTTGATCCACTGGCTATTCTCTTTTCAATTGGTTGTATCTGTGCTTGAACTGCTGATTCATGTTTAATTTGACATCCACTGGCACCCCATGTACTTCCACAAAGCTCCTTTCTAGTCAATTTGTCCCCAACCCATAATGGTGCAGGGGGGTATTAGATCTTCCTATATGCATGACTTTGCATTTGGTTTTGCTGAACTTCACAAGGTACCTCTCAACCCATTTCTCTCATCTCTCAAAATCCTTCTGTGGGACAGCCTTGCCCTCCAGTTTATCAGTCATTGCCCCTTCTTCCACCCATCAAGGTTCAGGAGATTGCTTTAAGTGCAGTTATCTACACCACTGATGAAGGTGATGATAAACTGTATTGGTCTCAGTATTGACCCCTAAGGAACACCACTCCTAACAAGCTGGTGGTTAGATTTTTGAAATAGTGACTTAGGGCATGGCTGTCCAGACAATTCCTCACCAACCTGGTAGTCTGCCTCCAAACTCTACTACTGGGTTTAGGATATCTGCAAGGCATGAAGACAGATCATACAAAGCAGTCATAAAGTACCTCAAGCTTTTCCATGTCTCTTGTCACTTTCCCATGTTGCTTGTCACTTTCAGCAGTGGATCATTTTCCCTGGTCTTTTTTTTTTTTTTTTCCCTGATATACTTACAGAAACATCTCATGTTGTCCTTCACATCTCTTTCCAGTTTCAGCTCCAACCTTGGCCTTCCTGATTTCGCCCTCTCATGCTCAGGCAATGACTTTGTAATCCAGGGAAATCCACCCTTACTTTCAGCTCCTTCACAGCTCTTTTTCCTTTTTATCCTTTTTTTTTTTTTTTTTTTTTTTTAATCCCTGCGGAACATAAGTTATTGTACATCATGCAGACAGCTGGTTGAAATCTGTTTTCAAACTCTGGAAATCACTGACCAGTATCTCCTCCCAAAATGAGATGACACTCCCTTTGTCCTCTTTATTCCTGATTTGGAGACTCTGGTGTTTGTTTGGTTCGGTTTGGTTTGGTTTTTTTACTATTACTCCTTGAAAAGAAACCATGTCAGAAATGTGTAGAGAAATTAATGAACTTGTTGCCAGACTTTGGTAATATATGTATGTCAGCATATAAAGATTTGGTCTTTGTCGACATAGTGTATACAACTAAAATGAATCGGAATAAGATTTCTCTAATTAGTAGCATCACTCTACGAAGAGCTGCCATCAATTAATTGTGGGATTTTATTAGTATATAAAATGATTGCTTTAAAATGTTTAGTCTGGAGTTAATTTCAGAGTGGGTGCTGGAAGGTGCTTCACATACTACTGCATGTCACAACCATGCTATGAAATAAAAATACGCAATGGTGAGCAGCATGAATCTGAGACTATAGTTAGTATGTCACTAATGTGGCCATTAAGTTTTCATGTTAAGATTTATTATGCTGTCATTACAGCACTTTTCTTTTTGATGTATCAAACCACTACTACAGTACATATTTGTTGACATCTCATCTGTTTTAGGAAGGCAAATGATTACAAGTTACCAAGGAAACTAATAAGCAGTATGCAAGGAATGGGCTGCACAATTCGTTTTGCTAGATAGCAAGTCACTGCTGTTTTAATTTCAATTAAATTACACCTACTTCTCACGTTGATAACATAAAAACAAACCATGTACCATTTCAAAAAGAATTTTCATAGCTATATTCATTTAGTAAATGGAAGTGAGCATTGTTTTGTAGCTTATACAGATGGAAGATATAGAAGGATGTAATTTGTTGAAGGTTTTGTGTACTTTATATATGTAGTGCTGTATCTGATGAGTTTGTAGAAAACTTTCTGTTCCACTAAGTCCACAAGACTACATAATCACAGACCTTAACATCTGAAGGAGTTTTTGAAACTGGAGTATTTAAAGTTGTTTTCTTACTTTGAATTGCCTGCACAGTTTGATACAAAAACTGTCATTCACAGCTGCTGTTGTGCTGTTCTGTGGAAAGAGAAGTTTGGGGTAAAGCAGATCAGTGGGGTTGACATTGAAATTGAAATTTAGGCTGGAGACTTGGATAAAACAGGTCACCCACCCTACCTCCTGAGCAGTTTACACTGATGAGCTGCATAATGCCATGAGTGAAAATGAAATAGTTTAATTTTTTTTTGAAAGCAAGAGGATATCCTTAGGGGATTGTACCTTTTGAAGCCATAATAGCTGTTGCTAGGAATTGTTGTGGATATTTACTGTGGAGGGAAAAATTAGGGACTGTCTGTAGCCCTAGAGAGCATTTGTTCAGAGGACTGACCTTTGGGCAAAAGACCATTAATTTTTAAAGTAATGTTGAACATTCTTTGTTACTCTTTTCTGTCCTGTTCTCCTGAGCCTGACATATTCTGGATGGTTAGGTTTATTGAGTTGTACTGCATCTCCCAACCTTTCCCATATTTGTAAGCTTTTACCCTTCATAAGTCCACCAAAATATCTGCAAGGCAGCTGGAGAATAAAGCAAATGTTGCCGCCGCCTACACACTGCTTAAATTGATTGTCAGTGGGCATGGTAGGCTGGGAGGGCATGCTTAGCTGAGTCCTGGGTGAGACAGGGAGCTGAGCAGGACGTGACTATAGCTGATGGAATGGAAGGTGGAAAAAAGGCCAGGGATTTGAAGAGATAATGTTGTGGGTCATTGCTACCATGATGATTTGTTAGATGGATTTTTTTCTCACTTGTATTTGCTCTCAGGATAGCAGGACTGCTTTCACTATAACACTTGCTCATTACAGCTTACGCAGAACATGTGTGCTATAACTAAGACCAGACCATCCCACATTGTGTATGCCATAAAAGACTATTCTTAATTCCTCATATCAGTAAGGCTGAAATGAAAGTAAACATGAGTGTGACTTGATACCGATAACCTTCAAAAACATCGTATTGGCTGGGTAGCGTATCTTAATGCATGAGATAGGAAGGTCAGACAAGATGGTCTGACTGTCCCTTTAGCTTTAAAATCCCTGAAACCATGGGAGATGTGAGGGGGTCTGCTGAAAGCCTTTTTAGCTTCTTTCTCTGTTTGGATAGCATTTCTCCAAAAGTATTTTTGGTAGTGAGGGTAGTTCTATAATTAAATCCAATAATTTCCTGTGGCAAAATTAGATCAACCAGCTGTATAAACTGCTGGTGGAAACAATGAGTTATCCACCTCTTATAAGAAGCTATTGAATTTTCAGTGTAATAATTGTTGATAGAAATACACCATGGTAATTCAGAATATTGTTTTCAGTTAATGGTGTGGGGTTCCCCCTTCTCCTGCCCATCTTTCTGGTGCTATGTTGATGTGAGCTCCTGGTGATCATACTGTGAGCAGAACAATAACAATTGCACAAGCAAGTGCATCCTGTAAGCCCCTGCCCAGGCAAGGACCCAAACTGTGAGCCAGAACATGGATGTAGGGAGCCATGAAGCCACTGTAGTTTTGGAAGCCAAAGCAGTAATTGAAAGTCAGTGTAACATTGAAATGTTACCTTTGGATCAAGAATGTTGGAAAAAATGCTTTGACAAAATTTGGTTTTATATAAAAATATGTAAATGCATACATAAACAGGTTCCAAAATATATATATATATATATGTTTATGGCAAATTTGCTACTATACTGCAAATCTCTTGTGCTGGTATGAATGAGGCAGTGTGCATGAATAGCAGGGGATACCTGGATAAGCAGTGGATGAAGTGGATAAGAATGGATAGGTGGAAAGAAAAAGGTAGGAATGTTATGTTGAAAACCAGAATAATCCAATTCTTTCTTGGTTTTCTCTACTCCAGTTCTACCTTACCATGCCATATGATGAAAGTAATGTTTTCATTGATCCTGTCTATAGTCCTTATTTCCGACAGGCTTGACTTGAATACCTGGGGCTGGTTTTGCAAAAGTCCTCAAAGCTTCATGAGTACTTTTTCTAACATATTTCCACCAAAAGACGTAAACCTGCTAAAAACTGTCTGCACAGAAAAATTAGAAAATCACTTTGTGAAGTGAGTATCAGATACAACCATGAAACCTGATTTTGTTTTGCTACATTTGCAAAGACTGAAAATTTAAATATATGATGAGATTATTTATCTATAAATCTGAAAGGTA
Organism: Strix uralensis; assembly: GCF_047716275.1. Lineage (NCBI taxonomy): Eukaryota > Metazoa > Chordata > Aves > Strigiformes > Strigidae > Strix > Strix uralensis. The sequence continues at coordinate 30,425,225 of NC_133972.1, forward strand.
GATTACAGCCACACTTATCAGTTTGGTGTGCTAGTTAATAAAGTATGCAAATGGACTAGTAATGTGAAAGTGCACGCTGCATGATTTACAAAGATGGAATAAGTGTTAAGTTCAGGAAAGTATTTCCTGCAGAGGAAAATGCATCACCATAAATGAGAAACTGTTGCAACAAATACAACTGTTAAGTGTTTAAGGAATTAGAAATGAAGTTGAAGTGAATGAGACTGTGAACAAAAAAAATCATTCTGTAGCATCTTGTAAGAAGTAACCAGGATTAAAATTATCACAGATAGTGTATTCAGAAAACAATTATGAAAAGACAAAATGGAAATACATTCTCTAAAAGTATTAATCAAAGACAGTAGTTACAGGATGATTTTATGCCAGTCAATCAAACTTCAGACAAAGGAAGAAAGTAGTGTTAAGTTTAGATTCAAATTAAGGAATTAAATTATATAGTAACTCAGACAACTATTTCTGGATTTTCATAAGTAGAAGCCAGTCCATAATTTTCCCCTGTGGAATAAAGATGAGAATTTCAAAGGATTTCTCCTGGCTAAATGCATTTTACATAAATGCATAATGCAAAAATATAAGCTGCAGGGAGAAACATTCCAGTTATATACAAAGTTAAAATTATGTGACATTTAAAGTATAGCTCAGAATATGCATATATAGAACACAGTGTGTTTATTTCTTGGACTCAGATCAACAAGAAATTGCTTTCATGGCAGCTGCTTCCACAGAAATGCCTTAAGGGTCAAGGGGGTTGGGTACAGGGAGGGATCTGCCCTGGTGGAGATGAACTGTTCTCTAGCTGTCAAAAACACAAGCCAGTCAATTAAAGAAAGGAGAGGAAAAAAAAAAAAAACCACCAAACCAAAACAAACAAAACAAACAAAAAACAAAAACAAAAAACCAGAAAACATACAGGGGCAACTAAATGAAAATTGAAATTGTGATCAGAGGCATGAAACTCTTCAGTATGCAAAAAGAAAGGGAATGATAATCATTAAGATCTTACATTAAGTGGCTGGATTGGGCAGTACTTGGAACAGAACTGGTGTGAGCTTTCACGAGTTTCTACTGTACTTTCAGAAAAGTGATAAGGGCGCACTGAGAAGAATAAATTAAATATTCATGTTTTCCTAATGAGAATCAAGGGTCCCTCTATTTTCTGTTTGATATTATTCTGTCCAGGCTACTTGAAATTAAATCACAGGTGGGAAAGCCACAGGGAATAACACAATGGTGATGATAAGGTGATATCAGAGACTGGCAGGAGCCTGTGGGAAATGGCAGGGAAGCAGACTAGCTACTAGCAGCAGACCATGTTTACTCATGATTGGATGTTTACTTATCCCAGACTGGAGCACAAGATCAAAAGAGATTCTAAAATTTGGAAATTTCTTGTCTAGGGGAAGGTCTGAGGGGATTTTAGCAATTGCTGGTGTGGTACTGGAAGATGACACAATTAGAGATGCTAAAGGACGAAGAAGAAGAAATGGCAGAAAGGCAGTGTGCTTCTCATTCATGAAGTAGGAGTAACTTCTCATAGAAAACATTAACATTCAGGAAAATAAGTATTACTTTAGACACTTAGGGCTAAATCTCTAAAAGGTGCAGCTACACTGAACTGGAAAATTCCCTGGTGGTCTTGCAGAGGCACCTTTGAGTCAAGTCTCACATGAAATACTCCAGGCTCCTGAAACAACACCCATCCTGTAGGCAGCTTTGCATCTGTCTGAGAGGTGGAAGAGGCAAGACCAAAAACCCTCTAAAGCCAAGGAGGTAAAGCCTTTATCCCCCTGCTCTAGGCACAGGGTTGTTGCATATACTTGCTATTATTTCTCTGAATGTGCAAGAGAAGAGACCTGTGAAAATGTTAAATCACAGTGCAAATGCTAAGGTTATTTATTTAGGTAAGGTAAGGAAGGATGGTCTGCTCTGTGATTCTGCATTAGACAAATGCACTGAGGCAGTTTCTATGCTGTAATTTGAAATAGATGTGGGATATTTGTTAGAGACAGAACCGCTTTCCTGTCATGCTGTTGAGCAGTCACTAACCTGCCTAGACACACAAACTGTCTCTGTGGCTTTAGCCCTTTGAATAATAAACCATGCCGGGCACCTTCTAGTTTTGGAACATGTAATAAGGAACCACAAAGGAGTCTTGAGATCCATTTTGCATTTGCTTTCAATGGAAGGAGCATACCATGAGCCTCCAAGCTTGGTTAATGAAAAATATTATGCGAAGTGGAGTTTTGCAGTCTAATCTGGGAATGGCAAAATCACACTGTATGCAGAGGTCAGGATTTGATCCCCCATCTCCCCAGCCCCTGTTAAGGCAGATTTAAAAGGCTTAGTAGTACAAATACATGTTGCCTTGCATGTGTACCAAATAAGGAAAAGAAGGCAGAAAAAATAATTTGTTGGATGGCACAGGAAGCAAAGAATAAATCCAAAAGCTACTTTCACAGGATCACAGAATCACAGAATTGTCTAGGTTGGAAAAGACCTTGAAGATCACCCAGTCCAACCATCAACCCAACATTAACAGTTCCCAACTACACCATATCCCTCAGCGCTAAGTCAACCCGACTCTTAAACACCTCCAGGGATGGGGACTCCACCACCTCCCTGGGCAGCCCATTCCAACGCCTAACAACCCCTTCTGTAAAGCAATGCTTCCTAATATCTAGTCTAAACCTTCCCTGGCACAACTTGAGGCCATTACCTCTTGTCCTATCGCTTGTTACTTGGCTAAAGAGACTCATCCCCAGTTCTCTGCAACCTCCTTTCAGGTAGTTGTAGAGGGCGATGAGGTCTCCCCTCAGCCTCCTCTTCTCCAGACTAAACAACCCCAGTTCCCTCAGCCTCTCCTCGTACGACATGTGCTCCAGACCCTTCAGCAGCTTCGTTGCCCTTCTTTGGACATGCTCGAGTAATTCAATGTCCTTCTTGTAGTGAGGGGCCCAAAACTGAACACAGTAATCAAGGTGCGGCCTCACCAGTGCCGAGTACAGGGGTAAGATCACTTCCCTGTCCCTGCTGGCCACTCTATTTCTGACACAAGCCAGGATACCATTGGCCTTCTTGGCCACCTGGGCACACTGCTGGCTCATGTTCAGCCGGCTGTCAATCAACACCCCCAGGTCCCTCTCTGACTGGCAGCTCTCCAGCCACTCCTCCCCAAGCCTGTAGCGCTGCTGGGGGTTGTTGTGGCCGAAGGGCAGCACCCGGCATTTGGCCTTATTGAAACTCCTACAGTTGGCCTTAGCCCTTCGCTCCAGCCTGTCCAGATCCCTCTGCAGAGCCTCCCTACCCTCGAGCAGATCAACGCTCCCACCCAACTTGGTGTCATCTGCAAACTTACTGAGGGTGCACTCGATCCCCTCATCTAGATCATCAATAAAGATGTTAAACAGGAGTGGCCCCAAAACCGAGCCCTGGGGGACACCACTCACGACCGGCAAAATATCAAGAATAGGCAATAGCTATAGTCTACAACGCTGACTTGGAAGAAAAGAGTAGACTGAAACTTGAAAAGCACTTTGGTAGACTCTATAAGGGTAGACCAAACCAGATTTTTAATAATCTTTCCTAATAGGCTACTACTTCTATCAAGCAAGAAATACTTGCACAATTAAAGACATGTATTGAAACAATGATTCTACAGAACATCAACTGCTGCTCTGTCGTACAAATGACTAGAACAAAATCTCTTAAGAAATATTATTCTGTCATAAAGTTACCCTTATTTTCTTAAAGCAGTGCTAGTTGTACATGCTGTCTTATAGAGTCAAGTGTTGCAGTCAAATTCATTGACATGTATCTGGGTGGCAAACTATTTTTAAATAATGAAAGACTAGAGATAAATCACTATCATTAGTGCTGAAGGCAAGGTCCAGCGTGGGACCATGCACTTGATTCACACTCAGTACAAAGTTAATAATCTCTCTTAAAGTTTTCTAAATTCAGCTTCATTAATCTAGACAAGGTCTAGATACAGCAGTGACAGAATGAATAATTTGAATTCAAATCCCTGAAACTGAAGGAAAAGGATCAGTGCACTAGCTGGCTCTCATTCACCCTTGCAGAAATATATTATTTTAAAAATATACTTTGGTTTGAATTTCAATGCTTATAAAAGGTTGAGATATACAGATTGAGACACTGACCTTTCCTTTTCCTCCTTAGGTGAAATAGAACATAAGCAATATCCATGCAATCATCCAGAGACATGAAAAAAAAGGTGAAGTGTACAAGTGTTTCAGTGATGTAAGGATAAAAGTCAGTCTTGCAATTCTCTGAGAGGAGAAGAGGTCATGTTTGAGACTTCAGTCAAACCACCCTGGGAGTTTTCTGAGAGACCCTGAATTACTCTTTTTGGCAAAGCAATTAAAATATGAAAAGCAGAGGAAGTCACCCAGTACATACTGAAATTTATAGAGAATGGAAGGCACTTTGACCCTGTCAATATGATTGAGAACCGAACAAAATCCTCCCAAAAAGGACCTGCAGCAGAAAGGACTGCAGAGTTCAAACCAGTATTTAATGAGGCGCTTCCAATACAGAGCAGCACAAGTCCAGCATTTGGACTTCCAAGTTGTGATTGCAGTGCTGGCAGCACGAGTAAAACCCCGGATCATCCCTCCAAGCTTGCTGCTCTACCCATGATACCGATGATGCCTTCCTCTGTCCCACTTAATCTTGCACCAAGGGAGCAAGGAAGGCCTCTGGCCTGTTAAGTATTTAAGTGACAGGTTTGCACCTCATTAACTTGCTGATCTGCCTTCCCTCTTCTGCCTAGTGTTCAAAGGGTAAACTATTAAAGAGCTCAATGGTAAGAAATCACAACCTAGGTATGTTTTACCAGATTATCACTATCTCTGTTTTCACTAGGATTATGTTTGATTATGACAGCATGCATCAAGTGTCATCTGCAAATGTTTCCTGAACCAAGCCCCTGGGGTACTAAGCAGAAGAGCAACCAGGTTCTGGATCCTAATTAAGCTTGTGAAGGGTGATCAACTGCAAAGTGCTTGGAGAGAGGCTGCACACAGCCAGAAATGGAGCTCTGGTTCTGGGACAGCCTCTAGAGCAGGTCAAGGTGCCTCTGCAGGAAAAGGACAGCTAAATGCCAATTGTTTAGGGATTACAGCACACATGTTGGACTGCACATGTATGAATTTTGCCCAAGTCCAGTTTCAGCACAGCTGAATTGCTGATGTAGATGATCTAATAGCTTTTTAATAGACCTTGGTCTATGTGCCGAATTATTACCTTCTTGGTCATAATTGTTTATGAGCAGTCAAGAGCTTCCAGTGCTTATTCACATGGCGCCTTTAAGACCTGAGAACATATGGAGTTACAATGAAGTTCATGAGAATTATGCATGCATATTGATGGGTGATTTTATCACCAAAAGTAAATGTGTATAAAATGTGTTCTCACTGGCCCCATAAATAACAGTATGCAGCATTTATTAGCAGACTAATAGAGAAGTTGTCTCCCTTATTTTTGACCAGCAGAAAAGCATTTGGCATATTAGATGCTGTTAATTATTTTGTTTGTTTTAAATATGTTATAATATATAAAGGTCCTGCAATTTTCCTTCTCTTTTCTCCTGCACTCTTTTGCATCTCTGCACTGAGGACAGCTGTCCAGAAACAGCACAGCAGACTGCTCTGCCAGAGGAGGGGAGTGGGGAGCCAAGAGCAATCATGCAGCCATCAGGGCAAGGACCTGATCCTGCAGGCCTGGGGGTGGCTGCCCGGCTCAACTGAGAGCCCACATTGTAGTGACAAGGCAGGTCTGAGGCTAGACTGGGAAGCTGGTCCATAGGTCAAGGTCCAGGTATAGACCACCTCGTTGCAGTGCAGCCGAGATGCTGCTGAACCATAGCTCAGGCAGGGACTGAGGGTGAGAGCCTTCGCTTACAAGTGACCCCCAAGAAAGTTGTAGGGGGGCATTCTTTGCTGGGGCTGCCTCTAGCTTTCCTTATTACAGCTTTCTTTAAGCCCTCCAGCTGTGCAGTTTGGACACTGGTCCCAAGCCCAGGCAGCTGAAGCCCTGGGTGTGGGGATGACTGGTGTCCTGCTCACCTCCCCACTGCAGCGAAAGAAGATGAGATGTTCCTGCCCATGCACTCTATTTTTATTCACACGAGGGAAGACCTCTGCCCACAGCTCTTTGTAAACTTGAGAAGCATAACCGGTTGGTTTTTCTTTTCCTTTTTTTTTTTTTTTTTTTTTTGGTAGGGTGACAAATATGCCTTTTCTGCCTCTATTGAGCACAATTAGTACTTCAGGAGGAAATACAATCTTAGCAGGTTTGATTGCATATGCAGGACAGATTACATGGCTGGAGAGTTATACTGCAAATAACAGGTAGGTTAGACCAGGAACAGCTGACTTCGGAGCTCTCAAAGGGCCTGCCAAGTGCTAAATGGCCAGACCCACCCAGTTATGCATGAGCGCTGGTTGCTATATGGACACATTTTGCCAATTCTTTTTTTCCCCTTTTGGTTTGGTAAGTGGTATAAATTCAGAGACGAATGAGGTACTGCCATTGGTCAACAGAACTGGAGCTATCTTTGTACTAATAGACTTCTTCGAGATGTAGAGATTTGTGGTCCTCTTGACAGTCAGCAAGAGAATGTGCAGATTTAGTTTTGAGACAGTCCTGACAAGGTTTTTTCTGACAAATTATTCTCTCATGAGACTTCTGACATGTAATTCAAACCATCCCTACAGCATGTATACTGCACCCTCATGTACTGTGTCCTGGTGAGCGGGTTTGGAAAAAGAGACAGCTGCTGGAAGAAGAGCAGGTGTCATTCCCACAGCAGGGATAAAAATGAATAAAAGAGAGGAGAAATCTGTATGACTGATGGGGTATAACAGCTTACGTACTTTCTTTAAAGAGGGAGGAGAGGAGAATTCTGCTTAAATCAGTCACATGGAAGTACTCAGCGCAAAAAGGGAAAAAGCTCTTTAAACTACAGCTTAGGTTGAAAGTCTTCAGTATATGAGCAACAAAGACTGTTTTTATGGGGTTTGAAAAGAATCCTGATTACTGAACAAAGAGTGTGACAATCACTTATTTGAGAGAGGGATTCTACAAGGGTCTAAATGTGGTCCTGAATACTGTTGCTTGTCGCGTCTGAGTGTTGCTATGTTGAACACTGGGGGAATTAGACTGAGCGTCTAACTGAGTGTTACAGAAGTCTATGTTGAAGAGGCTCTGGTTTGCATCAGTTAGGACCAGCCTGTGTTTTACTCAGAGCTTTAAGGCAGATAAAACCCAGACACTGAAGCAGACCTCTGTCAGATGCTCTGAGTGACTGAATAATGCAGGTGCTGGCCAAGGAGTGTGTAAATGTCTTTCTTTTCTGCAAATTACTTCCTCGATAATGTATATATCACAGTAATCCTTTCCTTGGGATTCTCCCCAAAACTAAAAATCTTAACAGCTGATCTACCTTAGAAAGTTATGGAAATAAAACAAGGGGAGGAGAAAGGTATTTACTTATCTCATATGTTCCAAGTAGTTCCTAGTGTGGCTTAAATAAGTTTTGTATAACAGGAAGGTCTTTCACATGTTGTGTATGCATTAAAATCCCTAGCATGGCTAGAACTCACTAAAGACACACAAGCGTGTTAATCCAAGGCATGTCATGGTGCCTTAGTTTAAAAAAAAAAAATCTGAACACATTGAATACTGGTAAACATACATCAGGAACCAAACTAGTCACTACTCAGATACTTGCCTTTAGCGTGTTTCTAGCTATGCACTGTACTTATTTGTAATCACTTGTTCTGCTGAGTCCTGCCCACTGACTTTGTTCTGGGCTTCACCTAGCAATTCCTGCATTCATACATTTAGCCTACAAGAAAATGGCTTCAAGAGTTGTGTAAAAAGTCCTAGCAAGGCTGTACATCCCCAGACTATGATCTCTGAGCATTTTTTAGCATATCAGTTGAAACTGCTGGCCTTTCTATATTCTAGTCTAAAGTATGGTTTGTGATCTGTTTACTTACTGGTTAACTTGGGAAGCTAAAAATCAGGCACTTTTTTGTTCGTTAAAAAAATTAAAAAGAAAAAAGATTGGCCCAAGATATAGCAAACCTGACCCTGTAGATGTTCCCTTAATGTTTGGTTGCTTTTATGTTTCCTGCTGTTTCTAAAGGAGAAATTAAGCATAGAAATATTAAAAATAATCAGCCATGGTGGGTTTTTTGCATAATACCAGATGTTGTGAAGTTATTTTTTTTCTTTTTTTTTTCTTTTTGAGTCATTTGGTATGCTTTTATTCTATCAGGACAATTGTAGAAAAGGTGAGGAGCCGAGCAGTGAGCACAGATTGGAGCCAGAAACTAAGGAGAACAGAATGCAAGGACTTGCCAAGTTTCCTGCTTCCCCACTGAGAAGAACTGCACTTTCGAAGTCTCAGGCATCCAGAGGGGAATTTTCTGGCTCTTCAGAGCAAGTATAATGATGAATGATACAATGCCTTTTTTCCCATTTCTCCTTCATCTAAACTGCAAATTAAATCAGACTGTGCCTTTCTCTGAAACTGTAAGATTGTATTAAAAAGACAGACAAAAACATAATAGAATTTAGAGGAAACCTACGCAAAACATATGTCAGTGATTGCAAAGCAGCAACCCAATCAAGAAACCAAAACTTCTCTAACTGCATCCTAGAGCTCTAAATACCTTTTACTGGAAAAAAAAAGGCTTTAAGAACCCTAAACTGTATGATATTGTGTCATACATTGCCTGGTTTACTTCTATCTCCAGATATGCACCTGAATCATTGTGAAATTCACTCTTTTCCAAAGCTTCATGCTTTTTTGCCAGGCATTTGTTATCTCCTGCCAGATAAATAGATTCCTTAAGTTGATAACATGGTGGAAGTTATCCTGCTCTTTTGCGTTTCACTGAACTCCATTAATAACAAATGTGGAGCACTGCTCATATTCATTCCGTTCAAGAGAAGAAGTCAAGAAAACCTAGCGAAAAATTGTGCATCTGATCAAATGTTTGAGAATCCCCAAAAATGGAATTATGAAGACTTGTAGTGAAACATGTCAGCTGAGTGAGGGATAATGGAAAATCATCCATCCCTTAGACCATGTCATGGGAAGGACCTTGGGGACCACTATAGAGCAAAACACACCTTATAGTCTAATCCATGGATTTTCTAATGGATTCTTATGGATTTTTTTTTATGGATATTGACTTTGGTGTGTGTATTGCATATATGCACTGAATAACAGAAGTCATGTTCATAGCAATGAATCTGTTATATATTTGAATTTATATAACAGGAAATGAGTCTGAGTTCTTGCTTTGACTTTTTCATGTTGAGCTGAGCTGATGAGAGCAGTGTCATTGAAAACTATGTTAGGAGACAGACCTGTTAGTTTTACCTATCGCATGTGGAATGTCAGTTCTGTGAAGTCTCAGCTGGGGCACTACAAGCATTGGTTATTTCCTCCCTAGCTGTAGATAACTGGAGCAATAGTGTTGCAAGAAGGAGCTTCAGCAGTCTACAGAGTGCTAACTAAAATGCAGCAAAATGATGAGTTTTTGATATCAAGAGTTTCTTTAGTCTACATGTTGCCATAAGAGTGGGAAGAGAGGAAAGACATGGTGTGGCAGTCTGAAAAGTAAGAAAGGAGCTGACTCTCCAGAATTAGGTGTATGTTGAAAAGGCAGAAAACAGTGATGCTGAAGGGAGCATGCGCTGAGGATGGAGTGCAGGAGAAATTATCTAACAAAAAGATGGACAAAAAGTTTGCATTCTCTGACACAACACGGTTTATGGAAGAAACAGAGAAAGTTACATTGCACTCTGCAGCAGAAACAGGTTACAAGGACATGTGACCTCTTGTGGTATGTGAGCTGTTTTCACGTGGGTTTTATTCTCACAGATGCACACCAGCTGAAGAATAAAAGAGGTAGTATCCCTGAAGCAACCTTTGTTAATGCCTTATCTTCACAAATCATTGCAAAACAAAGCTGGATGAATGGGAAAAGCCAGTAGATTATTTCAGTACAAACTGCCATTAAAGGTTTCTCAAGAGGGAATTCTATAATAAAGCAAACTTCTAGTGGTCACTGGAACTTGGAAACTGGAAATAGATTAGGAGGGAAACTTAGATAAACCCAAAAGTCATAAAGAATTTTTTGTAAAAATTACATTGGTTGTTGGTAGGTTTTATTAATTGCATTCAGTGATGATGTTGAAAAACAAAGTGATGGAAGCACTAACAGTGATGTCAGCAAATATTTAGACCCACCCACAGAGCACAAAAAAATAAAACCAGATTAGAAACAGTGTTGGCATAATGACTGGATGATGAAACAGATGTTCTCACAAGTAAAAGCAGCAGACTTTTCAATGTTTGGAAAGCTGAAACACAGGGAGAAGATCTACAATGTGTCCTGATCTTGTTATTAGACTGGGATAGTAGAAATAAGATCTTCAAATTTTCTGATAAGGTGGATCATTCATATTCAGTTAGATGATTGACTAGAGACACAACTAATGAATTTTCCTTACTTCTAATGTTGCTCTTTCAGGCAGTTTGAAAAATCTTTTTTTATAAATGTTTGCCGAATTTGTACTGTCTTTTGAGGATCTTTGTTCCTGTCAATAGTTTCGGTAAAGACTATGCAATGTGGGGCAAGGAATCCATGGAACCTGAAAATTTAGAAATTGGAAAATATTATTGTTACTGTTGTGGTTCTTTTTAAAAGACAACCTATCTTGTTGCTCAACGATAGTGAAAGGCTATTTGGAGCAGAATTAACGTAGTAAACCACAAAAGATACAGTGGTCTGCATAGACCACTGGCTTTCTTTAGGATTAAGATCTATTCACAGTAGATTTGAGGGACAGAGATTCCATTTAGATATGTGATCGATATGTTTGTATTAACCTATTAGGAATTAGAATGTTAGATGACATATTGGGATTTCTAACATTTTCATGGAAACATAGTAATACTGTATGTTGTAAATAGTGAACTTGTTACCAAAAGCTAACCATGATGATTAAAAATATCTATTAACAGTGAGTAGTAGCTACTGAGAAAAAAAAGATTTTCTTCTCCAAATGGGAAGGAGGCCTTGATAAATCTAAATTAAAAGTAAAACCAACTTTAAAAAATCCACGTGTTTTCCTGCATATGTCAGGCAAGCAAAGTTCCCCTTGAACATGTGAGAAATAACATAGGCTTGAGTCCAAAATGACCCTCATTCATACCTTCAGCCAATTTTAGACATGAAAAGAGATCGTTCACATGATCAGAACTCAGAATCTGCAAGGACAGAAAAAGCCATTATCACCTCAGATCAAGTTAGGTTTGAGCCTAACTTCTAGCTGAATACTCACCATATGCTTCATGGTGGTCCTCCCTCTCCGACCAGATATTGTAGAACAAGTTTCACATCATTTAAAGATAGATTTTACTGTCATTCCTTAATTCTAACCATCATCACTGATTCCAAAAATACCTATCTTTAGATGATATTCTGTCTCCAGATACCATCTTTAAGGCCTGGCATAAATAAATAGATATTTTTAAAAGCTAAGAGACTATATCAAGTTTAGCCCCAAGCCACAGAGACAGAAGTCTTCTGTAGAAAATTCTTTACAAACATCAAATAAAACAGTCACTGCTTTGTTCACAGTGAACTTACAGTCTAAAGATCAGCTAGAGGTAGCTGTAGCATATAGATGGTAAAAGGAACAAAAGCATCAGTTTTTGCTTGTTGTGATAGGCAGTGACTGAGGGTACTAATTGCTAGATTTAACAGTCATCAATATTTGTGTAAATGTAAGTGGGGGGACATTTTTAAACACTGAAAGGAGAAATTTTCAGAAGTACATACAGATAGTTCCTCCTGAAGATAAGCAGAACCCTGGGAGTAGCACAAAGGTGCTACTGGGGAAATTTGGTAAGCGGAAGTGTTGTGTCTATAAAGGAGCGGGAACAGAGCTTAATATTTCATGGTTAGTGGGACACAACAGACACGAGATTGGGTGGAACAGAAGAGAGCCATGAGGAGAAATGCAAAGGGAGAATGACATAATCCAATCACAATTTGTATACATCCAAAGTTATCTCTTGCCGTTCAGTCAAAACATACGTAGAGCATGCATTTAGACTTTGGATCTCCTGTATCCTACAGAATCAGTATAGTTTGTGAGATTCTTCCAATTAAAAATATCGTCTATGATCAGAGTACTCAACAAGAATTTCAAGGCCTATAAGAGCAGGAAACTGGTGTTTCAGGCATCATTTTGAACAAGTATGGGCAGAGTAAGTTTGAACAGAAGCAGATGTTTCAGCTATGAGATAAGATCTTAAATATGGAAAGAAAGACAAAAAACTGCAGTATCTTGGAGATGTTTGGCAGAAAGATATCCTTCTGGATGTGAAAACCTAGGAAAAAATCTGACTTGAAGGTGATGTCCATGCTATAGGCCTGAAAGACTGAGTAGGAAGGTGAAGTTGTTGTCAATAACCAGGAAAAAAGGGGAAAAAAAAAAAACCCAAGCAAACCAGGGCAAGAGAAAAATTGAGGGTAGAGTTGGTGAGGTAAAAAATATGTAAAGAAAATTTCATGAGAACTTGACAACTCATGAGAAGAGTCCATCTTTTTAGAACTTGTTCTAGAACAAGCCAGGTCTCCAGTACTTCCCAGTAAGCTCCAGGCAAGAAATCTTTATGCTTTCTGCCAATTTGCCTTCCTAATTTCGGCATGGCTGGCCAGTGAACAAAGTCAGCCTGCGAGGTTGAAGCCACTGTGTATAATGGATTTGTAAATATTTTATCTATGTGCTCCATTGTATTTTTTCCCCAGATATGTTTTAAGCATATTTTGTTAAACAAGAAGAAATGAATTATGAACAAGGAACATACTATTCCAGCTGTGTTGGAGGAGGTAAGAATAGGGAGGGAATTAGATAAATATAAATGTTTATAAAACATTCTTCAACAATATTAGCTGGCAGAATTTCTTTGAAATCTATGACAAACCTGAGAGGAGGATAACAAGACCAAAGATAAAGTTCAGCTTTAAATATTTCCTCTGATACTTTTTCAGTCTTTCTTTTTTTTCCCCCTTAATACCTTTTACTGCTTTTAATTGAGACCTCAAGAGAAGGAAGTATATTGTAATTTTTTGGTAATGAGTTTCAGTCCCTGGCCTTGTTTTCTCTTCTGGTGTCATAGTACCAAGATTTATTCACTAAGTTATTAAAAAGGAAAAAGATCCCCTAAAACTTCTGTGCCAGAAAGAAACACAAAAAGGAATAAAAAGGAATAAAAAATTTTGGAGGTAAAATGCATTGTGAGATAATCAGTGGTTTCCCTATGCCTAAGGCCTTTGTAACATTTCAAACAATGCCTATTAGAGGAACCAAGCCTCTTCAAAGAATCTGAAAGTGAACGTTTCCCACAAAGTAGGAATTCCCTAAAACATGTCCCCTAGTCCTGCTCTGCCAAAGAGCTGGTACGTGGGTGTCCACATGTGACTGGATCCCATTCCAGTTCATATTTAGGACACAGATGTGCACCCAGATGTGGGAATTTGTGTCCCATGGGAAGGTTATTCCAGCTGGAAAAACTCAGGGATTACAGTCCTGGCCTTCAGTAATGGAGGCACAGATTCAAGGCAAGTGCAGCCATCATGCTTGACGCCTTGACATAACTCAGGTTGGGGAAGGTCCCAGTATCTCTTTTTTTTTGACCAGAAATGTTACTGATGAATTAGGAAGTCTCTCCTAACATACATATTGCTGAACTGGATTTAGTTCCTGAGGCAAAGGGGCAGCTGGACTTGATGGAATGTCATTTGTGAGTAGGAATGAACATTTTATTAATTGAAAAATAATCCTTTATTTTGCTTAATACTTGTGGATTTGAAGACCTATTTATGCAGATTTTTTTTCTTCTTAATCTAGCTACAGTGATGACATGAAATTGTTTTAATTCTTAGTGCTCTATATTCAGCAGTGGTTTTCGGTCTCACATTGCCTTGAGTGTCCACAGGCTAGTTCTGAGTATGCTGTGAAAGGTAAATTAAGAACAACAGAACAATTCTCGGAATTATAGTAATTTTATATTCACTATGTAAATTCTGCCCCCTCCTACAATATTTTTAAGTGTCCACTAACAAAAAAAAAAAAGTTTGAAAATCATTTCTCTGGATAAATGCAATAGTAAATGTCAGTTCAGGTTTGTTGGCTTTTAATTTTTCTTGCTTTACAACTTTAGCATCCTGCAAGAAGAGAACAGTAACATTGCTGGATAGTGATGTATCATAATATTTCAAGGTTAAAACTTTCCGGTATATAAACCAGTAATATGTATGTTATTACAGGCATTACGACCCAATGTTGCAGTCTTAGGACAAAAGCTATAATAAGAATGAGAAAAAGGTTTATGCTGATCTTTCATTTACATAAAAATATTAGGAAAAAGTATGAATTTCTTGTGGGTGTAGTTTCCATAAAATATTCTTTTACCTTTCCTCTGACTTCTTCTTGAAAATCATTTTGAGCTTTCTACACATCAAAAAGTATGTCGATAACAGACTATTATGACTTTCCTGGTCAAATTAAAGTTTGTGTTAACACTCAGTATCCTAGTTAGGATTCAGTTCTGAAAATAAACTCACGGCATGTGCAACCAGTTACAGAGGTAAAGACTTTATCTGTTAAAATATATTTAGTGCAGGGACTGATTTCTTTTGTGTTCTGTATAGGCCTAAGTTCATGTCAGTGTTATATAAACACAATTTTAAAAGTCTTTGTTTGTGACTTTAAATATGTTTAATTCTTTAATACAGTCAAGTCAGGAGTTTATTCATTTGATGATGACGGGGAAATCTGTCTCTACCTTTTTAATTCTGATTTTTACTGAATTCATAACAGTCTCCTTTCCCCAGTGCCACTTACAAAGATGTGGTCTTGATCTGATTTGTATGGTGCTTTTTGTTCTCATATTCCAGAGCCATAAAATTAATTTTAATATTTAATTTAAAAAACTACTAAGTTAACTGATTAAGTAGGTGTGCTTGTACTAGTAACAGTACTGAATATATTATGCCATTGATCTGCTGTAATTATGTCTTCTTTTATCAGACCTAAGCAGCAAAGTTAAGTTACATACCTCAGATCTAGCTATGGCTGATGAAAATTACGTAGCTACAACAAGATTATTTTTTGTGTAGACACAATAAGAGCAAATTGTGGATACCTGATTTGCTATCTTGTGTTCACTGCTGTTGTCTACAAAGGAGAGATGAGTTTGAATCATTGGTTGGTTTTAAATAAATACATATAAACATTTATAATATCACACAAAGATATTTGTATAAATATTTAATAAAAATCTCTCTCTTGTAACTTCCTTTGTTTCCAGGTATTGACTCCATGACCATTATGACTTGCACTTTTGTAATTTTCAGGCAGCGGTATTTAAGCTCACATAGGGAAGAAAGTGTCAGAGCCAGGATCTGCAGAGCTATTTCCTGGCCCCTGGCAGCATGACCCAGCTCTGCTGGGTGCACTGGCAGCTATATTACTCCCCAAGTGTAAGGTTTGATGTTTGCTCTGCATGTCCTTAGCAGTTGCAGTCAGTCCTCTGGGAAGCTCAGAGCGTCTGGGGAGAACAGAATTTGCTTTTTTTTTGTCAGAACTTGGGTCTGGCAGTTTTTGATGGAGCTATTTGGTTGACAACATGGTTCATGGCTAATGTAGGTGTCACAAAATCTGCATGAAGTGTTGGGCAGGTGCTTCTTGAAGATGTGTTTGAAACAGTGAAAATCCAATTTCTGTAAATATTGTATGTATTGTATGTAAATATTGTATGTATGTACAAAATATGTGTATATTTCTGTATTATCAGAGCTGTAATGGCTGAAAGAATTTGAATTCCTACAGTTAGTTTAAGACTAGAAGACAAAATCTTTCTGGATTGGGTGCTCAGGAGCAGAGGAATTTGCTAATTAGATTTAATTGTGTCAGCCTGTGGTGCCTGATAAAATTCAAATCAAATACTTTGTTGGCATGATGAGCTATGTAAAGCAGTGCCAAACTGTAAAAAAAAAAAGAAACAGATCCTCAGATACCCTGCTTCTGGCTGGAGGTACTGCCTACCCAGTGTTAGTCTACCTTGTGACTGGGGATTTTATTCTCAGTCTCCATTTATCTCTATTGTTGCATCCTCATTTGACTCCAAGTTTCTTCACAGTGGACTGCTGTCACTGCTTTGTGTGACTATCTCAAAGAGGGCAACTGTTCCTACAAGGAACAATGTCCCTGGCTGTGTGGGGTTGGAATAGGATAAATGGAAGAACCTGGAGCCAGAGAGAGACTGCGACAGGAGAAATGTGCCTGAAGTAGGCAGGCAGGCATTTGAGCTGAAGAGAGGGCAGATACTGAGGACTGTTAGAAACAGAAGTGATTTTATTTTTTGACAGATAAAAAAAAAAAAAAAAAAAGGTTGATAGTTTACATTGCCTCAGGCAGAGAAAACAGTTTTCAATAGAGAGGAAACACAGGGGCTGGTGACAAGAAGGCAGTCTGGAGTGATGAAGTGAACTGTTGGTGAAACGGAAGGTATTCTGCATGATCGGTGCCTCTTACAAAACTACAGCATTGCAGTGCAACATTGCTGGAGATCAGCCTGCTGGGGAGAGGTGAGGTAATGCGAGGAGTCCAAGGGATGTCAAATTACCTGTCTGACAAAGTATATGAGCATGGTGTTCATGAATATTCTAGTGTACTACCAAAGCAGGTGCTAAACTGTGTCTGCTTGAGCAGTAAGATGAATCCTCTCTTTCCCTGACATGGTTTCCTACCTAGGAAATGATGCTGGCCTCTGTGCTGAGAATCAGACATATAAATTATCAGTGTCTCCTTCATATGAGCTCTGTCTGTTCCAAGTCCTGAGCCAGGATACTGGAGAGCTGGAATGTACCTCTGACTGTGTCATGAACATACAGCAAGGCTGTGGGCACTTCACTGGTCTGTGCTTCTTTCTCCTGTCCTCATTCTCTTCCGAAAATACCTGGGGGCACAGGTGATCCTCTCTTGTTTCTAGGGACTCTGACACAATGTGTACAAACAAGGGCTTTGAAGATCTACTATACTCAACACATGTTATTTTATTATTTTTTACCAGGATTCGTTTGAGAAATCATGGGATTTTGGATTAAGGCATATCTTTGACATGCCTTTCCCATCCTTCTAAGAATAGAAGGAAGCAGCTGGGCACACCCCTGTAAGAGTATACCTAGGGGATAGGAAAGATGCAGAGGAGACCTGGAGATGGATAGCTCTGACAATCTGAGTTTCTGTGACTTCACCAGATCCATTGTGTCATAGTGACTGACTGTGTACATGGCCTTGCCTACCAGGGACAGACAGCAAGACAAAACATTTAACTTCAAGCCTCTTCCAGCATGGTAATGCTGTTGTGTGTCTAAGCCACTTGCTGTTTTTCAATTATATAGCTTTGGTTCTTTCTCCTCCTTTAGAAGAAAACAAAATAAAATATCACAGAGTTTCTTGCTGGCCTGCATATTCTATAAATGAACCACCTTTTCCACTGCCCTGCTTGTTACTGGAATTACTCTCGGCAAAAATATTTAGTATTTATTTGTTGGCAAGCTGTGTATTAGGGAGACATGAGAAAGGGATCATCATTAAGATGAGAAAAAAGAGCAAATCTGAGGAAGCGAGGGGACTATGCTGTGAAGGAGAGAGTTAGAAATGAGACTGCTAATATCTGAAAGAAATCTGTGTTAGGAAAGAAGATAAGGTGGCAGAAATCTGACAGCAAGGAAACTGCAAGGAAGAGAGGCTGAGTCTGAAGAACTTTGTAGAGAAAGGAGACCAAGGCTGTAGAATGAAAAAACAAAAATATCCGTATGCTGTTGTAAGTATAAAACTGATTTTCACGTTGGTTTTCCGATAACGTAAAGTAAGAATGTGGAGAGCACAGTGCAGGTTATTAGTAGAATAAGGGACACCAGTTCCAAGGCATGATGCTCGTAGCAGACTGCCTATAATTTTTAGCAGCAGTTAAGGGACAGCTCTAGTCTCATGTACTAATAACAATTTAATCATGGCCTAAAACTATTTTAGGCTTCTTTGCAAAACCTGCACTCCATATTTCTGTAGCTAGATAGCTATTAACTCTTGAGCCGTCTGATGGAAAGCTGCCTCACTATTGTGAAAGGAAGTTAGACATGCTGCTGGCTTTCATGGAATTTATTATATGCCCACCTTTTTTTTATAAAATGTATGTAAACTTCCAAGTCATTTAAGTGCTTTGAAAAACGTATTCTTAATCTCAGTGCTGTGAAACTGCATGGGAAGATGCTTATGAGGTTACATTGGGTAAAGCCTTTGGCACTGTTCACTACAGCAGTAAAAATTCAATGAGGAAGTGTTGAAATTGTGTCAGAGGAAATTGTTCCGGCAGGGAACTCAGGACTATAAAAATAAATATATATTTCTGCCTTGTGAAATGTTAATAGACAATTTGAAAAAAATACCTTGGGCCTTGTAGACCAGATGTTGAAAAAAAAATTGCAAAATGTCATTTAAACTGTTTTCCTTGTGATACACTCAAGGGTGGGGCAGAAATCTCAGCATCCATTCAGTCTCACTAACCTTGAAATGACTGGAATAAATCTCTGTGTAGAGGGACAGTTCATTCATGAAGAGCCCTGTTTTTGTTTATTAGAAATATAAAGACAATGCAATATGGAAGGGAGACAGTAAGAAAGTCTCACACTTAGTACCACTCAGGAAAGCAGTGCTAAAGGGGGCTCGTGTAATTATTCTACAACTAAACACATTAGAAGAAGATCGTTATACATGATAAAGCAGAGGACACTGTAAAGTCTGGTGGCGAATTCACTCAAATTAAACCCATTTGACAGGCCTTGCAAAAATAAGTGTTCTTTACACAACAGAAAGTTGCTCCAGGAACCAGTTATCAGTGTTTCTCAAGCAGTGTCTCACAAGTGTACTGAAAGACACAGAAAAAGTGAAGCATAGCCTAATATAAATGTTTCCTTTTGCTTGGCTCATTTTGATGTTAATTGTGCAGACCTGTGTCTCTCTTTGGGTGAGATTTCTTCCTCTGTAGAGCAGAAATGCTTATGTTACAATTAAAACCCTATTTTCAGTGCTCAAGTGAGACTTCCATGGCGCATAGACCCTGTGTTGAAGTAATTTTCTTGTTATTACTTTTTCAATACTTTATGTCTGCAGTAGGTTGTACCATGTTCTCAGCAAGTATTTATGTGAGGAACATGGCTCAAGGCAGCATATAATTTTCAAAATAGGCAGACGGTAAAAGAAAGGATACAGAGATTTTCATGTGGATTTTATTACTGTTCACTCTTGCTATCTAGTTCTCTGTGACATGGCAGTTGCACAAAACATATTCTACTAATGAAAAACACGGTTTTAAAGTTTTTGTTTTTTTTTTATTTTTAAAGTCTGACCTTCTTCCAAGTCAGCACAAGGCCAGGATAGTGAGTTTTAATGCATTAGAAGGGTTAATCTGTAATTGCCTCTTCTGGATAATCTTTTGTGTTTCCTGCTGTTTTCTTTAAATACTTCCAGCTGCATAACTACTGTAATAGCTATCCTAATTTTCAGCCAATGGCGAAGACAACATGAAACTTCACTCCAGGCCAGTTTGATTCTTAGTTTTGCATTTGACTTCAGTGGAAGCTAAAGCACACATTTAATATTCTAGTAGAATACAAAGGTTTCTGATAACCACAGTGGTGTTAATTTATAATCCCAACTAAAATTTTCTGTCCTTTTCTGGTAAATCCCACAAATTAACATAACACTTCTTACAACTTATTTTGGGTTTTGCATGTATGACAAGAAAGAACAGAAAAGACAGCCTTTTGAAATGATACTGTAATTTGGTGTGCAAGATCATGTTACAGTTGCTGACTAGCTGAACACCACATATTTGGTTCAGGAAGTGCATCCATGTTGAAATGCAATTTATATTCTTAGTCATTATGGGAGAGGATGAAAAGGAAACCACCTAACTGTTTTTTAGTGAGGATGATATAATGGATACATCAGAATCAATTGCACTGAGAGTAATGGAGTGAGGCTGCCCACATCATTACTCTGCAGACATTCCTTTTGCCCACTCCTCCCACTGCTCACAGGATCTGATTTTGGTGGTTCATTCCTTGTGTCACTTCTTCAGAAAGATGATTTTGCAAAAATACCTTTTCCCTTCAGGCATGTCATTGTGAAGTTTCTTTTCAAGGAGTTGGAGGGTACCAGTGAAAATTAACAGACCCCCCCCCCCCCCCCAATCTAAACCATTATTAATTTTTTTAAATACTAGACAAAATGAGAGTGACAGCAGCTTTTAATGGCTTAGGAGCTGGGCACCCCAAACACTGTTCTTATCTTTAACAACGCTCTGATCATGCTCCTTTTTCTTTTCCTACCTTTTGTCCATGGTGTTTACTTGGACACTAAACCTCCTGTGCACTAAGTGTTTGTGCAGTGCATGGTGTGCACAGTGCAAAGAGGTCATCAGTCCACCTGGTACTTTGAAGTCTTAAAGTCAGAGGTGGCTATAGTGATGACTTAATGTCACCTGCCTGTATCTCATGATGCTACACCTAGCCTAATAACTACGAATTCCAGAAAAAAAAAAAAAAAAAATCCAGTCTGAGGTATAATGACTGCAGGGGGCAAAAAGAGAAGGGGAAGGGAATGAATAGCATCAGAGATGACTAAGTAATGGGCCTGGCTTCCCTCTGGGGGTTCAGTTAAGCACCTACATACAGTAACCTGACTCTCTCCAGAGCACTTTACATTGGCCTGTTTAGGCTGCAATGCTTTCCCCTGAGATGCTTTTCCAGGTAGAGTTAGGACTGTGGAAAGGTTCTGTCAGCATTGGCTGCTCTGGCACATGTTATGAGTTTTATGGTACAGGAAAGACTTTGTAACAGTGCCTGAACCCGGACAGTCCATAGTCTGATTGTAGACTATATTTGTACTGTTAAATGCCTTGGGAACTGCAGACCAATTTTTGTCCCTTATGATAAGTGGGGAGGGAAAATGTGTCTATTAGAAAACCCCGGAACAGGCACAAAGAAGTATTTGGAACAAATGAATGTCAAAGGACATCTCCAACTAGTGCAATGCAGCCAGAGTGGGTATTCCAAAGTGGCTGATTGAGCCCAAAATAGCTACACTGGCTGCATGGGAATTATCGAATTCAATTATTTTCAGTGTTTTTCCTTTGACTAAATTATTGATCTTAAAGTAATTACCTATTACTAAAGGTGACTGTAAATCCAAAGTTATGCATTTGGGAAAGGGACTTAAACATGGCCAGGGGGTCATGCCATATAATTAAGGCTTAATTAGAAACAGAAGAAGGATGTCACAGGTCTAAAGCTTTAAAAACACTGTTACTGTTAGAAGCCTTTAATAATATAAATAAAGAAAATGAAATTGTTTTAAATTTGAATAACCACTCAAATAAAAATAGTATTTTACCAAAGAAATTAAATTCCAGAGGGGCAGACAGTCAAATTGTTGTTTTGGTTACTTTCAGTGGTATGTGAATTCCAGGCTATGTATTTGAAATTGATAATTAATACAAATTGGTGAGAAAGGAAGAGTAGCTTCTGCTTGCATGTACAGCTCTGTCATAGGCCCTATGTAGTTTTTTTTCTTTTCTTTTATTGTCTCATGAAATACATGATGCAGTCCATGATGCCAGGAGCAGAACACCCAGGAAAAGCATAGTGTCCTTTAATAGGACACTATTAGAGACCCAAAAGGTCTTTAGCTAAAGAGTAAAGTGCACTACCAGAGCTCAGTGCAGAACTGTGCCCAGTTCTCGTCACAGAAAAAATAAAACTGAAATAAATAATTAGTTTTATTGGACTTTGTTTTATAAAACTATGTCTGCCCTAGTCAGTTAGTGGCATTTTACAGTAAGTAATAATAAAGTGACAGACTTTCTAGTTCAGTAGTTCTTCTCTAGTGGAAGTGGTGAGGGATGAATTTATTGCATACAGGGCATCAAGAAGCCATGCTGATGAATTCTCTGTATCCGTGCTGGCTGCATGGAGGAGGACGAAGAGGATAATAGTCCTAGAAATGTTAATGTTCCAGTTTTCTAAGTGCTCAATCCAAGGAGGTTGGGAGTCACCCAACCTGAATTTTGCCTTCCTCTTCTTTTACCATAGCAAGACAGCTCTTACCCACTAGAGCCATACACTTGGGATCAGATATTGGGTTCTGACTGCAATGTTATGGTTGTCATGACCCGGACTAGAAGCCCAGAGAATTGCAAGGGTTCTGTGATCCCCCTGAGTTAAATTAAGGTGAAACGACAACAAACGACCTGTTAAAATGTTTTACCTGCGGTAGAGAACAATTTAAACTTGGAAAAGGATAATAAGCAATGTGGTCTCTTATAAATCTATAAGAAAGAAAAGAAAGGAAAGAAAAATAAAAGAGGGAAAGAGAGTTAAAGAAATCCAGATCACCACCCCTGGATCCAGCGTTGTCTCAGGTCCAGTAATCGTGGGTGGTGGGTGCACACATAGCAAAGTTTCTGTCGCCTTTTTAAGTTCATCTTATTAGCTGATTAGCATACTAGACGAAGAAGGGCAGGTATTCCACAAATTCATTTCCATGAGAGATGAGGAAAAAGGTGGAGCATGGGTTCCAGTGAGTAGGTGGTCGTTGCCCAGCTTTGGTTTTTCCTCTGTTCCCAGAGATCATATCAGTCATCCCAGAAATTATCACATTTTATCAGTCATCCCAGAAATTATCATCTCTTATCAGTTCTTGTTACCACTTCAATGGTGAGGGGCCATTAGTCATTAGCAAGTCATTAGACAAGGCAAGCATGGTGTCTGGCTTGCACAGTAGGGTTTTGCTCAGTACATGTCTGCCCCTTTGAGGCTTATCTAAGGAGTCTGTCAATGCAACTGCAAGAAAGTGGGGGTGTGCATCCTTCAATACACTCCCGCTTCCTTGGGTGACATTCCTTAGACTAATCCAAAAGCCACAGCTTGTCCTTGAGGTTTTATGTGTCGATGAATGTTTGAGGCATTTCTTCCTTCAGTTCCTTACAGTGGTCCACCAGAGCTTCTTATGCAGCAGCGCAGAAGAGATTTTTTGGAAGAGCTGAACAGATGAGGCCCCTTTAAGAGGAACTCCCAGGGAAGCATTTCTGTCCTCAGGCTCGGGCTGGAGGTGTGCACTGGCAGCAGCTGAAAGAGACCCAATCCACAGTAAATTGAAATTACCATAAAACCATTGAAGCCATGTGTGACACTAGATACCCAAGGCTTTTTAGTTATATTAATTTATATCAATTCCCTGCAATAACTGACAAACTAATTTAAAGCTGAATAGGTATAATGATTAATAGGATTATTGCAGGCACTTTGAACTTAAAAGACTATAAAATGCTAATAATGATGTATAAGGGCTGTTAGGTGCTACATGAGTCTCAGAAAACATGTGGGTAAATAATATGGAAGGTCACTGTGGATAGTTCCAGCTGGAGGGGACCTCAAGTCATGTCACTGCCCCCAGGGTCTGGGGCAGAGGATCATTCTTGGAGGCAGATGTCTTTAGCCACCATTGTCATATCCATAAGATCCACAACGTTGGCTGTGTAAGATCTAAATTTATAAGGACTGACAGTACATTTGAACTGTGTATGGGAGGGCACAGATGCAGAGAGTTCCCAGGACTGTTTTCTTTCTAACACCCTGCCCTGAGAGGTTGGATTTCTGTTCACAGGCTTTGGGTGGGCTCAAAACAAGTACAATCTGTATTAATGAAGCCAGTAAAGCCTTTCTGTATTTTTGTTATCAGCAAGTTGTTTTGGAGCTTTCTGGCTCCTGTGCCATCAATTATCAAAGCAACTCAAACTGTTTAGTCTGCTTCTGGACCTTTCCTTGAACTATTCATCAGGGGGGCTTTGGAAGTAGAAGGGCAGTGATTCTCAACAGAGGAATGGAAAATAGAGCAATAAGGAAAGTAAAGCCAACTTCTTTGTTTGATTTCTTTTGTGAAATGAGACAAAGGAAAGAGAGAAAAAGATATTGAGCAATCTAGACTAAGAGAGTGAATAGTCTGACACACTGTGCATTTTCAATTCATTGCAGTGGAAAAGAGGCTCTTTGCTGCTACTGTTTTTCCAGTTTTATAAAATATCCCTATGCTGTTCGACGTCAGTTTGGAATGCTCTTGTGTTTACCCCTTTTGCCATGATGCACAGTATGAAACGGGCTAAGGAAATATAAGAAACTGCACTCTATGAACTGAGTTACTTCTGCCTCCTCTCTTGTTCCTGGCAGCTCTGTTTCTTATTTCCTTTCATCTTCATATTTCCAGAATCTCCTAAGTTTCTTCTCTCTCTGATAGCTCATATGGCAGATGGAGAAAGATGTAGCACAGAATGATATTCATTAGATAGATAAACTTCACAGTTACAAAAATGAGAGAAAGGGGAGTCCAGCAAAGAGATAAGTTTATGGAGACTAGTATTCCAGTCTCTGCTTTGATAGAGATTTCATGGATCACCTGCATTTAACTTACCTGCATCTGAGTTTTATGAAAATGGTGATGAAGACTATGTCTCTAATTTTCAGAGATCTTATGAGGCTAAGCAAGAGCATGTGGTGTTCAGTACTTTGAGAATCAGAGTTATGTAAGTACTTTGGATAGATGTATTAATCATGTATCTCTGATTGCATCTCTTGAACAATCTGTCTCACCAGGACTACCCTGATATGAAGCAGCTTTTAGCATCCATCACAGTAAATACAAACCCCAAGCACTACAGAGATGTTTTCTTTGAGATATTTTTGAGAAACAGAGGTTCTATGACCCAAGTTTATGGTCAAAATATAGTATTTTATTGTCCATAAAAATTGGATGGTCCCAACACAGGTCTTGATACTGCAATAATAAGTATTAGCATTCTACAACTCACAGATCCAAATGTGAGAAAATGACAATGCCTTATGTTCTAATCAGGCAGCTGAATAGAAAATTTATTATTGATCTCTCTGGACTGCTATCGACATAAGGTACTATTGATTGTCTCTATTTATTGTGGCATGCAGTCCATGGCAAAGGGTGTCTACACAATTAGATCCAAGCAAGGCAGATTTGAGAACAATTGACTATGTTTAATGCAGAAAGGTCAGCAAAACACGTATTCAGCCTTCAAAAAGCACCCTGTCTTACTTTAATCTAGCACATTGCCTGTTTAGCTCCCATCACTATTATTTTCCAAGACTTTGTGTTATCAGGTGGGTTTAGTGCTATACTCAGCTTAGTGAGTGCTTCACTATCAAACAGTTTTGTTTACCTTTTAAAAAAAATCTTGTAATTTCTTTTCATTTGCATCCTATGGTACACAAGCACAGATGCAGTGTACACTATGCACTGTAATTAACAGAGAAAAGTCTGAGGAAGGCTGAACACATTCTTATTACCTAAATCCATCCTGACTGCTTCTGGAGGGAAATGTGGGTAGTGCTATGCCCTTTGGGAAAAACTTTTCCTTGATTAGCCTTATTGGTCACTGAAGGTCATTTTTTATTCTAATGAAATACAGCTGCAGGTGCCTTTTATCTGTATATAAATAAGAAGCTCGTGAATGCTGAAAACTCCTGAGGGACTGGTTTATGTGTTCAGTGTTTCAATCTGATACCTAAAGCAATGGCAAATAATTATTTATGTCCTGTGTGCAGGAAGAGGACAGAATTTTGCACTCATTGAATATATCCAACATAAATTTCCATGCTGAAAATGTCTCTTTTTGAATCTATTTCCTTAATGCAGACTAGTTAAATTCATGAACCAAACTTTGCCTTTTTAAAAGCCTTGTTGTGTAATGTAAGTCCCAGTGGTATTTTTTCCAGAGGTTTCTCATGCAAATCAGGGGCACTCCATTTTGAACTGCTGACTAAATATTACAAAAGTGTGCTTTTGGAGGAATACACTTAAGTCTTCAGATTCAATTACTGGAAATAACCACTTCACCTGTAGCTACTTTTATGCCCTTTATCTCCAACAAAACTAAGTTGATTCATTTAAAACTTTAGTTGTTGTTTTATAATGTAGACTAGATTTTTTCCAGTTTCACAAAAAGAGTGTGAAATATTAATGGATACAGTGAATAACAACTGGATAATTGTCTCTGCTGTGTACGTATCTTCAGATTATTCAAATAAATGGGAAAATATTATTTCATTCTATATGGGTTAAGACTTATTTCTATAAACAAATACTGTTAATTTTATTCCCTGCACTTTATAGATTCATAAACTGGGACTATCTGCTGTAGTCAGCAAAGATATTACTTCATAAATTTTATTGCAGAAGTTAAAGAAAAATAAATTACAATTCATTGGAGGAAATGCAAATTCTTCCACAGAAAAAAATCATTTTATTCAGAATGAGAATGTCTCAAAACTGTAACTTTTCATAGGAAAACCTCCAATTCCACAAAAATGAGAAAACAGAAAGACTCTGCATTGTGGTAGAGAGAGGACACCAACCTGGATGTGGTAGACATTCTTAAAGTTCCCAAGATGAATCATGAAGGAATTAAACTATATTGTTCAAGTTGTTCACTTAAGCACCATGTCTGACAGGCTTTTACTATTCTGCTGACTATTCTTTGTGATTTAAGTGAAGAACTCTGAAAGAGATGGTTTTCTTCCTCTTGAAGGGCAATAGACACATGGTGAATCTGGAAGTGCTACAAAACAAAAATATGAGCAACTACTTTTATTTTACTTCAGTGACTTGAAGGAAATTGGAAAAATATTTAAAAATAGTGTTTCATTACTAAATGCAATTGATTCTATACCTTTCTTTGGGATAAAAGGGAAATTATGCAGGAGAAGGTTTAGTATGAGTACATAAAATCAGGTAATACTGAATTCTTTGCCTAGAAACACACTATAACTTTTCTTATCAGGTGCTAACAGAGTCCTTGGATGAGCAAGAGAAAGAGGATAGGGATCACTGTTTCAGTCTTCCAAATTAACCAGATCATCTGAATTGTTGTACTTTGTACTCCTTGCCAAACAGCCCTACTTTGCCCACTCGACCGGCCCTATACAAAGCAGCAGCTATTACATGTCTAATTTTAACTGTGCCTTGAGTTCTGTCTGTTTCAATGACAATCAAGCATAGTTCCACTTGTCCACAACTAGTTTCCTGAACTAAGGCCTAACGTTATGTCATAAGAAAGAGAGTGTGTGGGGGCAAACCCACAAAAAACAAAAGCATTCTCTTTGCCCTGTGTTTTCTGATTTAGTCTCTTTGAAGCTAACTAAAACCAATAAAGGTGTCACTTCAACAGCAACTGTATCTTTATGCGTAAGAAGGTAATTGAAAATGTCTTGGACAAGTTGAACTTCATCAGCTGAACACACTGCCTCCTTAAACATGGGTCTGCTTCAAGAAATGGCTGTTTAAATGGCACTTTCAAATAAACAACTCTTGTGTACTTTCAAGTCATAAGGGACAGCAATAAGTCAACTGCTGTTTATTTCAGTTAGTGTTGCAGAGACAATGCATTCAAGAAAAGTGAGAGCTGGTCCATTTTTCTTCCCGTGCATTGTGAAAAGAACTTTTTCACATTGCTGCAGATGGATGCAACATGACCCCTTCCCCTTCCAGGTGCCAAGACACAGATGAAGGCCTTAATTCAGGGTACAGAGTATTTCTTAGGTGCAGAAGGAGGAAGAGGAATTACCTTACAGCTTTGAAAGTATTTTAAGTGTTGTGCTAGGCGTAATCCTCTGTACTAAAAAATGTTGAAGGGTAACAATATATAGTAATCCTATAGAGGAACAGCACCTTTGCAGTATCAGTTAAAAATCCTGGTTTGGTGAAATACAAACACATGATATAAAGGGGTCTTGTAAAAAAACTCAAATGCATTATTGGAGAAACAATAACTTTTGAGAATCAACATATAAAACAGCTTTTTGCAATTGAGATGGGATTATTTTGCCATTTACTGGAATGTCATACACACAAATATGAAAGCAGGTGTAAAAATTTTCAGCTCCACTCCTTACTTATAAAGCAGGACATGAAACAATTGATTCATCTGCTTTTCATGACTGTTTGTGTGATGGCCAAGGGCATTTTTGCTAGTTTTCCATACAATTTATGAGTGCTTATATTACAGTGATGGCTGAATTTGACAGGCTTAGTTCTATTCAAAAGTTAGTTAGCTCCAATTCTGTAATTAAATAAAACTGAAAAGAAAATGAATTTTGTATTAATAGTTGAAACATTAAAGGCAAGAAGGCAAGAAGGCAGATACAACTGTCATTCAGACTAGAAAGACCTCAGCCTTTGAAATGCAAACTCTGGCAAGGAGCAGCAACAACAGCAGGATTAGGAACAGGATGTTTTAACCATCTTTTGTTCATTTGATCATATTGTATTCTCATTACAAGAAATTATGGGAAGTGCTGCTTCTTTGTGTGTAGGTCCCTACCTAATTTAAAAGGACATAAAGGAATTTTCTTCTATGTTGTTTTGAGAAATTCCAGTAATTTCCTCATGGAGAAACCAAATTAAGTCTGCCCATACAATGAATTCACGAAATGATGATTCCAAAAATATCTGGGAAAACACAAGAGTGGACAGACCACTCCACACTGGTTATTTCAGCATGCTCAGCGTCCAAATAATCACAGGGTATAGAAGCTACCCTGTGAAGGACTCAGACTGAAATGTAACCTAGAAGAATAGAGACCCTCTGTGCGCTGACATTTTCAAGGGTTCCAGCAGTTACCACCCATCCTAGCTGAATGCTTTGTGGAGTATTTTTAACTCTGCTAAATGCAGTGTTATGCTAAGCCACAACAGGGCTGAGTAAGAACTCCCATTTATCCTTTTTGCCCAGTCAAAAAATCCTGGAAGACACAGGACTGTACAGTGATCTACTAAGTATTAAAGTTAAGGTATGTAAAGAATCTAAACTATATTTAGACTGCAGATAACTTCAGGCAGGGTTGATGTTCTCCCTCTTTAACTACTTGGCTTGAAATCTGTGGGATCTTCATATTTGTTGCAAATTTTATTCTATGTTATTGAAGATATTCAAGAAAATTTTTGTTTGACGTTAAATACATGCCTAAATGTTACTGTCCTCAAGAGTTGAAATGGAGCTTCATGGTGCACAGGGAACACAAATGCAAAAGACATGCTGTATAACTGAAGTCCAAACTTAAAAAGAATATGTGAAAAAGAGAATGAAACTATAAACTAAAGAAAATAACTGAATAATTGTGGAACTGAGTTGCCAAGGTTCATATATGTGATTTAACCATGTTTTGTACAGCAACAGTGTGGAAAAGTGATCCCTAGGAAACCTTATTCTATTTCTAGAAAGGGCAGAGTGCAGCACTGAACATTTCAATATTCAAAACCTCTTAAATGTAGAAGGTGATTCTAACACTAATCTAAGAAAAACCTTCTGAGAAATATCCTTTTTTTTTTTTTTTTTTTTTTATATATAGTTCCTGGATTTTGGTTGGATATTAATAGTTTCATAGAAGAAGAAAAAACACTTATTTCATGCTTCTACTCCAAGGTAGCATCAGCTATACCACCTCTTTTCTTGATAGATGTTTGCTGAGCCCATTCTTAGTGACCTACAATAATGAAGTCACCACACTTCTCCCAGGCAATGTGTTTCAGGATTTGACTATCCCTTACCATTTAGAAAGTCTTTGATAATGACTAACCTGGACTTTGCTCGGTGCAATTTAAGTACATTACTTCTTTTTAATCCATGAAGAACAGATTATTACCAGCTCCTTGCAGGAGCTTTTAAAGCATTTGAAGTCTGCTCATTGAGTCTTCTCTTTTCTAAACTAAACAGTCTCAATTAAAGAGGCTGAAATGGATTAGTACTAAAATCAAACATCAAAAATAATAATCCACTGAAAACCTAAAAAGCTATTTATAAAGATACCTCATATCATAAGAAGAACTGATTACAGGCTATTTAAAATAAATTCTTTTGATGTTTTGCCTGGCATGAGAGCCTGTCAGGAATGTTCAGATTACATGTCTTTGTCATAAAGAAATTTTTATTCTTCAAACTCAAAACTTTTCTTCCAAAACATATCTAGTTTGGGTATCTTTGAAAAGGAGGTACAGCCTCAGTGAGAAACTATATGCCATCCAGTCCTGAAGAGTGAATGGTATATTATTAGCTCAGGTAGTGTTAAACTGAGGTCTAGTCCCTTGCTATGAATGATTTGGGACATGAACTTTAGCACCTTGTATTGCAGGTGAGCATCCTAACCTTTTGCTGGTGTTTTTCCTGGGCTGAGGAAAGGTGTCCTTTATTTTGATTTTTCACTTTGGCAGGCCTTTGTTTTGTCCTGGTCACCACATCTGAAATGTTAAATGTTTTCTGGATGAGAACATTCCCTTTCCATTTCAGATTGACAGCTCAACTATACACAGCACAAGAAAGAGCCTTTTATGGAGCCATCAAGTGAAATCAGAGAAGCAGCAAACAACATAAAACTGTTATGTGTTTCTGACATTTTGGATCTAACTGAGGAGGGACAGAGGTATTCAAGTGTTGTAACAGGGGAGTAAGAACTTGCCTAGCTTTTTAAAATCTTGCCAGATATGGCAGTACCGCTGAGAATTGCCCCCTTAAGCAGAGATCCAGGATGCAGCAGGGGTGGGCAGCTCCTTGGGGGCCAGGAGACATGAGGAAGTCCCAGACTGGCAGGGTAGAGGCTTTGCCAGTCACAGGCAGGTCCAAGACAAAGCCAGGAAGCCTGGTTTGTGGTCAGTTCTATATCAGTGAGATACATGGCCTGGCACATAGCAACATAGATCAGGTAAAGAACAGAGGGAAGGGCCTGAGCTTAAATGCAGGTTTCAAGTGAAGAGGGACCCTGAAAAGATGCAATCATACCACTGTACAGAAAAGCTGCAAAAATCTGAGGTTTTGCTTTATTACAGGTGTGAGGAGTGGGAAGCTGCACATAACAAGCCTTTCTCACTTTCTTTACCAAAGAACTGATCTGTTATTAGAGACATTTGATTTGCTGTAAGTGAGATTTCTAGGAAAACATACAACAAAATAGCAAAACCAAGGAAATAACCATAATATTGACTTGCTTGTTCCAGGACTAGATTCATGGCTCCATTCTCTGACAAGAAATTTCATTGAATACTCAGAATTTGCTGAAACTCTAAATTAAAACATGTCTGCCAGAATATCAACCACTCATAGCAATGGAATGAAGAGGCATTAAAGGAGATGCTGGTGGTGAGCTTTTTGTGCTGGCTAAACCTTTTCTCCCAGTGCTAACATGATGCTGCCCAAAATTGATCATCTATCCTTCTTTTCCTTGTTTTCTACTTAGTAGTCTTTTCCAGTCTCACTCTATTTTAAGACATATCTTTTTAAGTAACACTGCTTTTAAAGAATAGCAAGTGTTACATACACATCCTCCACAAGAGAAACTTGGCAGGTTTTTTGACAGAGGAGCCCCAAAACAAACATTTGTGTGTGAATGGCTCATGGATTTACAGTCCTCCTAACTTCTAATTTTGTTTTTAATTTTTGCTGTGTCCAGGAGGAGGTTCTTAGTTCTTAGATCTTGTGTCCTGTAACCTTGATCCACATGTAGGCAAAGGAGAATTGATGGCTTGTGCATGTCCTTGCACAGATATAGACTTTGTAGGAAATGTAGTGAATCCCTGACTGATTTGTCCCATGGGAAATCTCTGAATCCACTGTGTCTTTTGCTGGTCCTCATTTTATTTATTTATTTGTTGTCAACAAGATAGGAGGGAAGAATTCTGAAAGACAGAAATACCAACTTTGTCTTCAGGCTGAACAAGCTTCCAAGCCAAACTCAGAGAGGAGGGGGTGTAATTAGACAGGCAGTTTCTGTTTTGCCAAAGCTCTGGCAAGACGGGGGTCGCCCTATATCCCACATAGCATTTAAAAAGTTACTAAAATGAGCCATGGAACACATTGTTCTGAGTCCCTAAATATTTTAATTTTCATTTTGCAGCAAGAACAAGGACAGCATTGCACATTTGCTGAAAATATTTCAGACTTTGTCGAGAAGCCTGAGAGTCCATTAGCAGGAGGAAATATAGAAGGTCTAAGTGCTTGATTAGTCTACCTGGGGATTGGATTGGATACTGTGGCAGGTGTTTCTAATACTTTTTTTCAAAAATTACCAGGATTGAGATAACTGCTCGTTGAAAGAAGTAGCCAAAAAGTGTTTGGTACAGCCACAGCTGCTTGTTTTCTTCATCCTGTGCATTTTGCTTGTGGGGTGGTAACTTGTGCTGTATGCTAAATCCATGGGTAATAGTACTCATATTTGCATGCCAATCAAGGACAGCTGAGACATCATAATTCAAAAATTATTTGTATCAAACACCCTTTCACTTTTCGGTTAAAAGGTAGTTTATTAAGGAGTTTTGAAAAATAACACAGCAGTAATTCAGATTAGCTCACTGTCCACAGTATGAGAGAGTGAGGTGTTTGTGTACAAGGATTCCTGCTTCAATGCTTAAAGGTGAGTAGACACTTCACAGCCAGCCATATTCACAGACAATTTGTAAGAAGAAAAAATCTAAGGCTCTGTTGAAACCATCCTGCTTGAAAGGACAAGCTTTTTGAGTCATATTTTAGTGGTGACAATTATTTAGTTGCTTTGCCTATGACTGTTTTCTCTTCTTTCTTACATTATATAATGAAGCTCAGGTGCAAACCAAGCAGGTTTTTTTTCAAGTAAAAGCGAGCTACTACAGGAAGGGGAGCCATTTATCAATACTTTAGTCACTCTGCTCTGAGCCCTAATTAGAATTAATCTCTGTTCAGGATGACTTTATGATTTAGATTCCCCACACCTTTCACTTCAAGGTAGAAAAATCTGTTTTGCATTTTAAAAGATACAACATATCCCTCATTTTTCTACTTCATTTGTGGTGTCACTTATGGTGTGTGTATATACATATATAGAGATATACATATAAAAAATCTTGGCACTAAATCAATTGCTATCTGCATTGTAAACTAAAGCCTATGTAAAAATAGTACCACAACAAAACAATAATCTTATATCAAAGTCATAGGGAATATGAACAAGATAAAAGATATAAAGAAGATTCACCTGACATTTGCGATGACAGAAAAAGAGGGCCATGATTCTTTATGAGGTGCTATACAATGTAGACTGTCTGCTCAAAAATCTGCCTCTTTAGCAAAAGCAAAAAGTTTGTCATTCCAAATCACTATGATAAACCAGCTGGTCTGGTATTATACTATGCCTCCAGCAATGACCTGTGTTGGACCAGAAAAATAAATGCACAACCTTGACAATTCTGCAGCATGCTACACAGGAGTCCACAGGGATTTTTCCCTGCAAGAACCAGCTGATGCACTATTGTTGGTTGCTGCTGTTACTCTACTGCAGCTTGAGGTCTGCATCAAGACTGAGCACCATTTTACCAGTTGCCTTGTGCAAATCCTTATGAGAACTTAACCAATCTATTTTTTGTGTTGTTTTCACATATACTTTTTTTTTTCCCCCCCCTCCCCGAAAGCAGATTTTTTAGCATGTTGAAATACTTGTTTAGGGGGTTTTTTTGGACTCATAAAGGTGCAGACATCTGACTTGTAATCACTCAGAGTTTGAATAATTCTTTCTTCATCTAAATCATAAGAAAATTAACTATTGAATGCATGGGTACTTCATGCTTAAACTGTCTTTTTAACCTTTGTTATGTTGTTTTATGGGAAGGGGAGGAAAAAAAGATTGCAGTTGAAAACTGACTTAAAAGTCTGATGCAAAAGCAAAGTGAAACAAAATAATTCACTTTCAGTGTAATGGAATTTGGCTCTGCCATAATTTTAGGCAACTTTCTATATATGTTTCCATACATTTTTAAGAGCTGTGTGTTTGTCCTTGAATGCTGCATTAACTCAAAGTCATTGCAATAAGTTTGATGAGAAAAAGAATACAGCAGCTAAAATACTGTTTAGGACTCCTTTTTTACTGCATGTGCTTGCTGTTAGTTGTAAGTGGAAGACTTCAAAAATGTCACAAAGAGGGGTTTTGTGTTCTTCCTGTAAGGGCCCTTCTTCTTTCTAACTGGTGGAAAAAGTAAGTTGAGTGCTGGTGTACTCCATTGAAGACCTAGTCTGAGTGAAAAAAGGAAGTCTTGCAACAGCAAAGTTTTCTTTCTTCCTTTCTTTCCATTGGTTAAGCTAGTGTAAAGCTCAAACCTCTGTAGATTTTTCTGCATTTGAAGTGAGAGCTGTTGAGTGCAGTTCTGCACTTGACATTGGAACAGTATTAATAATACCCAGTGGAAGAGCAGACTGTAGCCATCAGCTGCTTTTTTTTTTCTTTCTCAGAACTTTTATCACAAACTACATGATTTGCCTTTCAAGAGGTGTTTTTTTTTCCTGTGAAACTCCATTTCTCTGAAGTGTACAAGACACTTTTTGTAAGTGCATTAATCAACTTTCCAAGTATATAACAGATGTATCACTTGGAAATGACCAGAGAGCAAGAGGAATAAAGGTTACACATTTCTTTTCAGACTCAATTTATTGTAAGGTCCCCACTGAGAATGCTGTGCCATGTTATACTTCTTTTTTTCCACAATATAAAATGCTAATATCATGAGTGAAAGCTTTGCAAATTATTTTTTTTGTTGTACAACTTCATCTATGGAAAAGAAGAGGCTTTAATGCTGATAGACTTATGTGCATTAGGATTAATTTTTTTGTTGGGTTTTACCCTCTATATTCTAACCCTTGTTAAATATAAGCAACAAGTAACAGGCCAAGAAAAATAAAAGGTCACATTTAAACAAAATCCTTCAGTGATTTATGGGTTTTGGCTCTGACTTGGAGTTGTCATCACAAGTACTTGTGTTAAAAAGAGGTGATATAAACTGCTGGGTCTGATCAAAGACTTTAAAGCTAATAAACGCATTTCTGGATAGGTTGCCGAACCTCTGGAAATGAACTTTCTTTAAATATTCCAGAGGGAAAAAATGGAAAGGAACAAGAAAATGATAGTGACTGATATGTTTGCAAAAATGTAGTAGAGATGAAGCACAAAGAGAAGAGGTCTTACTGTGTTTTTGTGTTTTGCCTTTCTAAAGATCTCTGAGAACACAGCTGTTCTCTACAGTTGTGACTTAATGATTCACCCCATAGGAGGTGCGTGTATCATTGTGTTATACAGACCTCCTATTAGAAATAGAACATTCTCTGAGAAAAAATGCAGAGAAACCTGGAATAAGTTCTCAAAGAGGTCAGGGCTTACTTTATGTGGATGTTTACATCATACACTGACAGAAACTTATAATTTCAACAAATGAAATTGATTGATCCCCCAAAATCATGAATGTTGGAAAGCTTTGGGAAATGAACAGAATATCAAAGCTGGGGCTTACAAAACCTGAATTAAGAGTGAAATAGGATTAGAATGTAACAGCATTTCTCAATTCTACTCTGAGTTCCTCCCCTCCCCCACTACATGGTCTCTAGTTTGTGCATTGTCCACTGTCCCAGAAAATGATTCTGTTTCAAAATCGTAAACAGATATCTCCATTTGCTCCTTCTCAAGCACGCCTAAACCTTTTTGGCATCCTCCATGCCTTCACTTTCTGTGGGGAGGATGTATAAAATTTGTTAAAAATTGTATTGCAACACTACTACATGTTTTGTGTAAATTGAGCTGAATAAACAGCATTCTTTTACAGTAGTTAGTGGAGGATTGATTCCTGCAGACCTCTCACTTGTTTTTAGAAGTCTTGGTTTTAAATTTTGTTTCATGGAAGAAAATGAACTTTTACTAGTAGCAATGGTTGTGCAGGAACCTGTGAAAAGTTGCTGAAAATGTCTGGCAGTGTTTGCAGAGAGTCTGAAATGATAAATCTGGGTGTGAACTACTGCAATAGTTCCAAGATACTAGTGATACTGTTTTAAATATTTACACTATTGTGACAAATTCGAAGCTGCATGTAAATATTTTATGAATGCAGTGGCTTAACAGGATTGCTGCAGTGCTTACTCCATGAATCTACAGAACATGTTTGTCAGGAAATTGGCTCTGTAAACAGTGTACGTTATAATCCTGATATTCATTTCTTAGAAACATTTCAGAATATTGCAGCTCCATCAGTCTATAAGTGAACTTGTGACATTCTTGCATGCTGACTCACTTGGTTTAAGCAGGATCAGGAAACAGAGCAGGGAACAGAAATCTTGGATTAAAATAAAAGGAGAAGCCTTCAGCGAAAAAGGCTAAAGGGCAAGTTTGGAGATGTAGACTGGAATCCACACTCCAGAGATAAGCTAGAGCTGTAACTTGGGATTTATTCAATGTAATGTAGACATTTATAGTGTCAGTGTCTGTAGCTAAGATAGTCGCCCTTGGCTGCATTTCTTTCCATATAATCAATGCAGTTATAGACAGTTTTGGAGTACAATACACATGATGAATCCTAGACTTCTGCTTTGATTTGAAACTGTGCCCTAGACTTCCTGTAATTATAAAAAGATCCTGGATAGATTATCTCAGATGTAAACAATGTGGACATTCACATCTCATTAACTGAATCTCACCTATATACAGTTACAGGTTTGTAAAATTATCTTTTGCTCTATCTTCTTCCTACTATTAAGATTAATCAGTATTTTGTTTCAAAGATACTTTTCAGATCCCTGAATCTACCATTACTCACAACTCCCAAAGGGAAGACCCTCAGATACTAATTATGGTCAGGCCTGCTGAGTGATTAAGGCTTGTAATCAGGCACTTGGAATAAGATTAAGCAAATTGAAATTTTCTTGCTGAGAGAGGTGAATACGTCAGAAGCAACACATCGTGATCCAGAGGAACAGATAAGAAAGACACCAAAGCAACAACTTGCTCTGCAGCTATGACAAGTATTTAACTGTTTCATTTCTCCTGCAGGTGCCTGTATTAATTCATAAAAAAAAAAATAATTTCGGTGGGAAGGAACTGCTGGGCATTATCTGGTCCAGCCCCCACTCAAAGCAGTGCCGGCTTGGAGCAGGTTACTCAGGCCCTTGTTCAGTTTCACTCTGAATATTTCCAGGGAAGGAGATACCACATCTTCTCTGGGCAACTGTTGCAATGTTTTGTCATCCTCATGGTGAAAAAAATGTTTTTACATCTAATCAGAATTTTTCTTTCTGCAGCTGCGTTGTTGCCTTTCATCACTGTGTGGGTCCAGATAGTCCGATTGCTTTCTCAAATTCTTCCACTAGAAGTTTACTTCTTAACCTTCTGTTCTTGAGGCTAAACACACTAGGTTCTCTCAGCTTCTCCTCATATGACATATGGTTCAGACCAAATCATATTGATAGCCTGCAATGGCCTTGCTACAGTATGTCAATGTCTTTATTGTGAAGAGTTGAAAACTAGACACAGCACCCCAGATGTGATCTGACTAGTGACATACAGTAAGGAAGAGTCACTTTCCAGGACCTGCTGGCAACAGTCTTGTTAATGCAGCCCAGGATGTGATTGCCTTTTGTTGCTGTGAGGGCACACTGCTAGCTCATGTTCAGCTTGGTGTCCATCAGGTCCCCCAAGGTCCCTTTCTACAGAGCTGCCTTCCAGCTGGTCAACAATGAGCCCATACTGCTTCCGGGAGGTTTTCCACCCCAGGTGCAGGACTTGGCATTTGTTTTTCTTGAACTTTTGTTGAACTATGTGAGGTTCCTGTCAGCCCATATCTCCAGCCTGTCAAGTCCCTTGGTGGCCCTGCACTCCAGGATACCAACCTCTTCACCTGATTTGGTATTGATCACAAACTTGCTGAGAGTGCACTCTGTCCTGTTGTGCAGGTCGCTAATAAAGACATTGAATATTATTGGCTCCAATATTGTTCCTTGAGGGATGCCACGAGTAACCAGCCACAAACTGGGCTTTGGTATAGCTGATCATAGCCTTTGTAGCCTAGCAGTCCAGTCACATTTCCATCTGCCTTACAGTCCACTTATCCAAACCATATCTTTCCAGTTTGGCTTGACAATGTTGAAAGACTTACTAAAATCAAGATATCTGTAGCAGGAGCCTACTAAGATGTCGCCTGCATGGGGTCTGTCCTCTGATCCTTGCCCAGAAGCTTGTGTCTGGTGCCTCACGAGTTCCCCAACAAATCTCCCTGTACTCAACCAACTTATTTGCCCAAAATGCATCTTGTCCTCCTTGCTTCTTTTTCTAAAGAGCTCCTATTTACTCATTACAACAGTCCTGCTGCAGAAGCTATGCTGCCACATCTGTCCGAATTAGCTCATAGATCTGCAGCTCTGCATGGCCTTCCCATTCTTCCTATTCTTTTCCCGTGCTGTATGCATTTGACTACATGTACTTGAGGAAGTCCCCAGTGAAGCTGTTTTCATGGGGGAAGTGTGAGGGTGTCCTGGTTTTGGCCGGGACAGAGTTAACTTTCCTTGGGCTGAGACAGAGCACAGCTAGAGGGCTGGGTCCGAATCCATCATTAGACCATTCCATATCATGTGACGGGGGTGGGGGGGGTGGGGGGGTGGGAAGGGAGTAAACAACTGGCCATGTGGTGATTGGCTACCAGCTGAGTTTAAAGCACAACAGTTTTCTGGCTCCCAACGTGGGGCCTGAGGTTTGAGATAATGACAGAACTGGTAATAATGTTGATTGCTTGGCTCCTTAAGATTTTATCACCTCATTTGCAATATGTATTTCCCATGCTGTTGCTCACAGTCTGTGAGAGCTGGATTAAGATTTTGTTTTTGCTGTGTTTTTGCTGTACTATGTGATGCTCATCTATGATGGGGTGCAGTCATCGGCCCTGGGGCTATTTACAATTGTGTTTGAGGAATTCGGGAATTTCAGATATCTTTGGAATGTTGACATTAACATGGTCATCTTACTGCTAGGAACTAGTGTGTTCCTGTATGTGGTTCAGGTTTTGTTCAGGGTTAAGCAACTACTAAAGAGTATCCCTTGGAAATCTACCCCAAGGTTGGAGAATTATGAGTGGCTGGGGTGTGGAGTAGTATGGGCAAGTACCTAGAACAGTGGGCACCTCCAGTGTGTTGGAACTTCACTCCTGCACAAGTGCAGAATCCTGAAGAACTAGTAAAATATTTGGAAAAAGTATGTTGTCACTCAGGTAATTTCAGAGAGGCACAGCTCACTGCAACATGCTGGGGCCTAGCCCATACCCACCAAGTGCTATTAAACACTGTTCAGCACCCTCAAGAGGAAGAGAAGGGCTCTGGATCTGGTAACCAAGTAACAGAAACTGCAGTCACTACAACCCTGACCACAGGCGCTGCAGCTGAACCAGAGAACCAACCCACGATGGTGTCAGTTGCTCCCATACATAAGAAGAAATACACAAGAAAATCCCCTTGCAGCGTACAGGGTGATGATGAACCAGGCCCATCATGCAAACAGAAGAAGGAGGCAGAGCCAGTAATAGTCACCCAATCCTTATCCCTGAGTGAGATGCGAGACATGCGAAAATATTTCAGCCACCATCCAGGTGAGCAACTCGTTACCTGGCTGCTCCAGTGCTGGAATAGCGAGGCCAGTGGCGTGGAACTAGAGGGTAGGGAGGCCAGGTAGCTGGGATCCCTGTCTAGGGAAGGGGGCATTGACAAAGTGATTGGAAAGAAGACACAAAATTTTGGTCTCTGGAGGCGACTCCTGTCAAGTGTGAGGGAGAGGTATCCCTTCAAGGAAGATTTTCTACATCATCCAAGTAAGTGGACCACTATGGAGAGAGGTATTCAATACTTGAGGGAGTTAGTCATGCGGGAGATGGTTTACTATGACCCAGATAATGCACGGCTACCCACAGATCCAGATGAGGTCCAGTGCACCCGGCCCATGTGGCAGAAGTTTGTACGGAGTACACCCTCATCATATGCCAGTGCATTAGCACTAATGGACTGGAGAGACGAAGAGGGACAAACAGTGGATGAACTGGCTCACTAACTATGGCAATATGAAGAAATTCTCTCTTCCTCCCTCATCATGGCTGTGGAGAAATTATCTCAAGAATTCCAGCAATTTAAAGAGGACAAGTCCTACTCCCCACCTGCATGGACTAGAATCTTGGCTATTAGGAGCAGTCGTTTCTCTGCTTGAGAGAACCAGTACACACCATGGGGGAAGCTGTGGCATCACCTGCGTGACTATGGAGAAGACATAAAGAAATGGGATGGAAAACCTACCTACCTCCTAGAAGAGTGGGTATGTGAGTTGGAAGGAAGAACAAGTACAAAACGCGGTTCTTTTAGGAGAAATGCTGCTCCGGTTTCCACTAATTAAGTGCCCAAACAGAGCAGAAAGGTCGACTTTGCTCACAATCCTATGAGAAGATCTTCTGATTTGTATTCACAAGAAGTGAATGATCAAGATGAGACTGAAACCTGTGCACACCACTTGTCGTTAGCAAGTATTATGATCAACATTAGAGGGGCCCTGCCTCCAGCCAGGCGGAGGACAGAGACAAGCCCATGTGGATTCGATGGCCTGGCGCATCTCACCCCCAGCAGTATAAGGCTTTAGTGGACACTGGTGCTCAATGCACCCTAATGCCATCAAATTTTAAAGGGGCAGAACCCATTTGTATTTCAGGAGTGTCAGGGGGGTCTCAACAGCTGACTGTGTTGGAGGCCGAGGTAAGCTTAAGTGGAAAAGAGTGGGAAAAACACCCCATTGTGACTGGCCCAGACACTCCATGTATTCTTGGTATATATTATCTCAGGAGAGGGTATTTTAAGGACCCAAAAGTGTATCGATGGGCTTTTGGTATAGCTGCCTTGGAAACAGAAGAAATTAAACAGCTGTCTGTGTTGCCTGGTCTCTCAGAGGATCCTTCTGTTGTGGGATTGCTGAGGGTCAAAGAACAATGGATGCCAATTACCACTACAACAGTGCACTGACAGCAATATTTCACCAGCCTATGTAATCCTTATCCATAAACTGATTTGTCAACTAGGGAGCCAAGGAATCATCAGCAAGATGCACTCCCCCTTTAACAGCCCCCTATGGCCAGTGCGAAAGTCTAATGGAGAGTGGAGATTAACAGTAGACTGGCCTGAATGAAGTCACACCATCACTGAGTGCTGCCATGCCAGACATGCTAGAGCTTCAATATGAACTAGTCTCAAAGGCAGCCAAGTGGTACGCCATGACTGATACTGCCAAAGCATTTTTCTCCATCCCTCTGGCAGCAGAATGTGGGCCACAGTTTGCTTTTGCCTGGAGGGGTGTCCGATACACCTGGAATCGACTGCCCCAGGGGTGGAAACACAGCCCCACCATTTACCATGGACTGATCCAGACTGCACTGGAACAGGGTAAAGCCCTAGAGCACTTACAGTACATTGATGACATCATTATATGGGGTAATACAGCGGAAGAAGTTTTTGAGAAAGGGGAGAAAATAATCCAAAT
The DNA here is from genome assembly GCF_047716275.1 of Strix uralensis. Classification (NCBI taxonomy): domain Eukaryota; kingdom Metazoa; phylum Chordata; class Aves; order Strigiformes; family Strigidae; genus Strix; species Strix uralensis. Next base: position 30,466,834 of record NC_133972.1, read on the forward strand.
CCTTCTGAGAGCTGGTTTTGCCATAAAGCGTGGTAAGGTCAAGGAACCTGCACAAGAGATTCAGTTTTTAGGAGTAAAATGGCAATACAGACATCATCAGATTCCAGTGGGGGTGATTAATAAAATAACAGCTATGTCCCCACCAACTAACAGAAAGGAAACACAAACTTTCTTAGGTGTTGTGGGTTTCTGGACACTGCACATTCCAAATTACAGTCAGATTGTAAGCCCTCTCTATCAAGTGACGCAGAAAAAGAATGATTTTATATGGGGCCTGAAGCAGTGACAAGCTTTTGAACAAATTAAGCAGGAAATAGTTCATGCAGTAGCTCTCGGCCAGTTCGGACAGGATAAGATGTTAAAAATGTGCTCTACACTGCAGCCGGGAAGAATGGCAGAGAGCACAGGAGAGACTCGGGGTTGACCCCTGGGGTTTTGGAGTCAGGGATACAGAGGATCTGGGGACTGCTATACCCCAACTGAAAAGGAGATATTGGCAGCATATGAAGGGGTCCGAGCTGCTTCAGAGGTGATTGGTACTGAAGCACAGCACCTCCTGGCACCCGGACAGCCAGTGCTGGACTTGATGTTCAAAGGGAGTGTCCCCTCTACACACCATGCAACTGATACCACGTGGAGTAAAGGGGTTGCATTAATCACACAACGGGCTCGAATAGGGAGGCCCAGCCATCCGGGAATAATGGAAGTGATTACAAATTGGCCAGAAGGCAAAGATTTTGGAATGGCACCAGAGGAAGAGGTAACGCGTGCTGAAGAGGCCCCACCATATAATTAACTGCCAGATAATGAGAAGCAATATGAGAAGCAATATACCCTGTTTACCGATGGGTCCTGTTGCATTGTGGGGAAACTTCGAAGGTGGAAAGCAGCTGTGTGGAACCCCACACGACGGGTTGCTGAAGCCGCTGAAGGAGAAGGTGAATCGAGTCAGTTCGCAGAGGTGAAAGCCATCCAGCTGGCCTTGGATATTGCTGAGCGAGAAAGGTGGCCAGTGATCTACCTCTATACTGACTCATGGATGGTGTAAATGCTCTGGGGGGTGGGGGGGGGGGGGGGGTGTGTGGTTACAGCAGTGGAAATGGAGCAACTGGCAGCGCAGAGGCAAACCCATCTGGGCTGCTGAATTATGGCAAGATACTGCTACTTGGGTAGAGAATCTTGTTGTGAAAGTATGCCACATAGATGCTCATGTACCCAAGAGCAGGGCCACTGAAGAACATCAGAACTGCTAAGATTTAAGGTGACTCAAGTAGATCTGGACTGGGAACATAAGGATGAACAATTTATGGCTCGCTGGGCCCATGACTGCTCAGGCCATCAGGGAAGAGATGCAACATATAGATGGGCTCATGCCCGAGGGGTGGACTTAACCATGGCTGCTATTGCACAGGTAATCCATGAATGTGAGACATGTGCTATGATCAAGCAAGCCAAACGGTTAAAACCCATTTTGTATGGAGGATGATGATTAAAATATGAGGAGGCCTGGCAGATTGATTATATCACACTCCCACAAACACAGCATGGCAAACAGTATGTGCTTACAATGGTGGAAGCAGCCACTTGTTGGTTGGAAACTTATGCCATGCCCCATGCCACTGCCCAGAAAATCATTTTAGGCCTTGAGAAGAAAGTCTTATGGCAGCATGGCACTCCAGAAAGGATTGAGTCAGATAATGGGACACATTTCCAAAACAGCCTCATAGACGCTTGGGCCAAAGAACATGGTATTGAGCAGATATATCACATTCCCTACCATGTACCAGCCTCTGGGAAAATTGAGTGATACAATGGGTTGCTAAAAACTACACTGAGAGCAATGGGTGGTGGAACTCTCAAACACTGGGACGTGAATTTAGCAAAAGCCACCTGGTTAGTCAACACCAGAGGATCTGCATAGCAAGCTGGCCCTGCTCAGTCAAACCTCCTACATACTGTAGATGGGAATAAAGACCCTGTAGTGCACATTAAAAATATGCTGGGGAAGACCGTCTGGGTTACTCCTGCATTGGGTAAAGGTAAACCCATATGTGGGATTACTTTTGCCCAAGGACCTGAGTGCACTTGGTGGGTAATGCAGAAGGACGGAGAAGTCCAATGCATGCCTCAAGGAGATTTGATTTTAGGTGAAAATAGCCAATGAATCGAACTGTCAAATAACCCTGTTATTGCAATTAGTGCCTCACAACATCTTCTTGCCACATCCAAAGCCTCCTGCTCCACTGACTGAGCCAATTACACCTCATTCCTCCAGCCTTAAAGACTGTCATGACATATGGAACCCAAAGTTATGGACTAAATGAACTTGGAAGGATGGCCCATAGACTGAGGGGATGATATCTGTGAGACCCGGGAAAAGGGGTGGTGATTCCTTAGAATGTATTTGGAACCTGCGCATAATGTAAATGGTACGGAAGAAGGGGTGGAGACTGTCCTGGTTTTGGACAGGATAGAGTTAACTTTCCTTGGGCTGAGAGGAAGCACAGCTAGAGGGCCGGGTCCGAATCCATCATTGGAGCATCCCATATCATGTGACGTCATGTTTAGTATATAGGCAGACTCCCCGTTTCGGTTTCTGGGTTGGCATGGAGGGATTTTCTGGTGCAGCCGGGATCGCTGCTGGGGACGGTCTCTGCACCGGTCGCTGCTCGGTGAGCAACTGCTGAATTTTACCTGTTTTGGACTTACTATCGTTACTGTTGGTTTTGTTACTATTACTAATTTTTTTTAATTCAACGTATGAATTTCTTCTTTTCTCCCTCCCCTATTTCATGGTGGGGGAGAGGGGAAGTAAATGACTGGCCATGTGGTGGTTGGCTACAGGCTGAGTTCAAATGACAACAGAGGGCTTCCTCCATGATGCTGTTCATCAGGCCTTTTCTCACTTCAGCCCATGCCTCACTTCTCATCAGGCTTTGGTTAACATCCTGCACTGAACACTGTTTGAGGACCTCGTTGCTAGATTACAAGCTTGTTAGCAGAGATGCTCTTGTGCCACTTTATCAGATAGATCCTCTGTCTCCATCTGGACTTACCTTAGTTAAAGAGACATAAATTATGAAGATCCACATTAGATTTTCTGAAGTAACAGGTGAAAAATTTCATGTGCAATGGGAAGGTCCAGCAATGAGAGGAACTAGAAACATATGAATAAGTGAACATTTGTTAACACATGGTTGGATCTTATTTTCCTGAAATGCTTAGTTGAGTTATTCAGAATTCAGAAGATATGTGCCTAAGATAAGGTCAGTTAGTACAAGGATTTAGTGGTCTCAGAAATCCTGAAGATATGCATTTTGTGTTATTCTGTTTTCCATCTTCTCCCACATTTCATGGTTCACTTTTCTCCAGATGTAGTAGACAAACTATATCTAAACCTAAGGGGATTTTAAAGCTTTCCAGTATGTCTACTTCTGATTTAAAATGAGATCACTACAAGAATGCAGTGTTTTGTGGCTAAGTGCTATGTGGAAATAGATCAACATACAAGCTTTTTCCCTGTTTTATCAAGCCTCCAACTATCTGGTAGGAAGATTACTTCTGTGGAAAGAAAATTTTTGTCTTCCATGTTGTCAGTCTAGAGCATAGCTGACCAGAATATTTATTTTTCATTCTGCTTGATGCTCTGAGTGTATCATATGAAACTACTAAATGTCATCACCAAATTAGGCAAAATGGGGAGATCTGTGCCTGGATCACCTTTCTTCTATGTGTGGATCCATTCCATTGGAACTGATATGTATCTGTGATAGGTTTCAGTTTCAGAGAAAACAACATTCTCCTGTGTGTTCATCCCCTCTATTAGACAGGGAGGGTAGACATCTCCTCCACAGGAACTGCTGTTTCTCCTCTCTCTGTTGGCTTTGGGGATGAATCATCAGCAAACACTGGGATTGGAATTTGGGCAAAATGACTGTAACATTTTATAAAATTATAAAACATTTTAAAAAAATACAGATATTTGGTATTACAGAGACTGGCTGTTCACTATACAACTTTATGCAACCAAGGGTTTGTATATGTATATCTCATGAGACAGTTGTTTTCCTGTTCACTTCTTAGAAACAGCATGATAAAAGTGCCAGACCAGTAATGAAAAGACTACCATGTGAAGAAGTAGACCAGTCCCACTCAGCTTTGCTTTTTACTCCAAGGCAAGGTAATATCTTTGTGTTTTGCTGCCACTGAGCAGCTGCCAAGTATTTCTGGCTATGTTCACATCATACAGGAAGTAAGTAGAATGAAGATGAAGAAGCAAGTAAATGACCTTCTCTGTTATAATCCACTGCTATATATCTAGTATACCCAGCATCTAAACCAGAAGAGATCAGAACTGTACTGAGTCCCGCCATGAGAGGCAGATACACTGATATGTCACTGGGACATATGCTACTGACTTGCTCTTAAAAAGGCAAAAAATAAAAAGTGCATATGGAAAGAAAGTCTCAGTGACCAAGTCCAAGTTAGAATTCACAAACTGTAAAAAAAAAAAGCGTTCTCTCACTTTACAAACATAGATATCTCTAACACTTTTTACAAAAATCACAACTCAGATTACATGGCTTAGTAGTGAATCACATTTAACTGAAAGATTGTTCCTAGAAGTTTACTTGTAATCACTCAAAATAAATGAGATAATAGGAGATGACATATATTTATCTCTCTCTCATAGAAAATCAGACCAACTCTTGTCACTCTAGCCTAATATCTGAAGAAAGTGCTCAAGCAACCCTAAATTCTAAAAATGTTTTGAGACTTGTTTTTCTGTATCAACCAGGAACTTTTTGTCCAACTATATTTTCTTCTTATTTTGTCCAAATATATTTTTCTTCTGCTCTTTTATTTTATCCAGAATAGACAGATTTAGATACACAAAAGCCAGAGGATATCAATGGAATTTGAAGAGAAATTTGATTGCTGAGATCAGAGTGAATATATCTTAAGGATGATCTCCAAAAATTTTTCTGAATGGGTTGCTAATGGCAATATTATCTGTTAGTATTTCTGTCCCTCTCATCATCTATTATGAATCTGTTGCAGATTGTGAAAAACTTAAGGTGGGGATCATGCACCTTGGACTATCTGTCCAGCATAATAGACCTGGAATTTGACTGTGTCCTTTGGATGCTACTTACAGGCCAAGAAATATTGTTGTCTACCTTCTTCATGGTTCTTTGAGTTTAGAAAATAATGACATCAGAGGAAACGAAAAAAACATTTTCAAATTTTCTCCAAGAAATTACACTTAATTGCAGAGTGGAGTTGATGTAGTCTGTTTTCTGATATGACTTATTCTAGGCTTTTTACTTTCATAAATTAAGAATGTAATGGCTAGAAGAATGGATTGGGGTTTTTGGGTGTTTTTTTTTCCCCTGTTGTTTTTCAAATGTCTGCCTAATTGAGCACAGCTGTGCAGTGGTACAAAACTAACCAGGAAATGAGCATTCTGATAATTTCATATTTCTAAAGCACCTCTTAAACATCTCGTGTGAAAATAGCAGCCGCAATACCTTTAGAGATCAACAACATTTAACCAGATTTATCATACTGAGCTGTCTCCTGCAGGCATTTAAAAAAATCTACTTTCAAGACAAATCAGTAAAGGTTCCTTCAACTGTAACTGTCTTGTAATATAAACAAAATGTGTGCAGAATAGAGACAAACTTTTCCAGGCTGCTCCAAGAATGAATTCTTGTCTTTTCACTATTCTACTGCCAATGAAGGCTTCATTTTTTTTTTATTTCATAACAATCATCTCTACATCAGTTTTCCATTTGGGACTGCGGCCAGTGGAAAAGTATATAGACTTATGAAATACTCTGAAGTAATTCATAATGTGTTGCTTTTTGTGAACATCCTGTTTGTGATTTCAGGCTTCATCTTTACATGTTAAAGGGCTGATTCCTCACTGAGCCATATCCTCAGAGGATATAAAAAAGTCTAAGTGCACTAATATAAGTCTGTTGAGTCACTCCTTTCTAAAAAAAGATTAATTTAGAAATTGCTTTTCTTTCTGATTCAGATTCAAAATTAGAAGGGAGGACATCAATTCCTGAATGTAGGGTCAAAAATCTCACACAAATAGCTTGTATGGGCTCAAACTTTGTATTCCTGTTTCTTGGCTGAACACTAGCCCTGAGCTGAACCCCAACCCTCTGGTACAGAAATGCCATTCTTGCCTTTGAATTTGATCTTGATGTGAGCAGTCTCCTCCAAACATCTTGATTCCCTCTATCTTAATTTTGTAGTTCAGTAGTGTTTCTCATATGCCACTAATGTTCCAGAGTACTGTCACAGAAAGTACGCACTGGAATACAAAGACAGCTCTTCATGCTTTCATCAGGGGACAAATATCTCCTTTGAAGGAGTTCTGGGTTTCCCTCCCTCCTCAAATATAGTCAGATACCACTTGTAAGGAGCTTTGGATGCAATCAGGCTTCCATAACCTGACTTCTGCTGAGATTTAAATCACAGTATGCCTTTCACTAATCTGTTATAATTGCATGCATTTTATTTGAGTGAAGTTGTACCGATAACAATTAGCTTTCTGGACTGGTTTTGAGAGTTATCGAGATAAATCAGGCCAAGTGTTCCTTTAGCTACCCACTGACACAAACATTGCTCTGGGTAGGTCACTAAATACGCTGCTACCTTTTTAATCTGTGTATTCCAAGGCAAAGACGGCTCTGGAATTTCAATGTGCTTTTTAGTGCACAACATCTAGGAAACAAGAACAATGTCGCTGGTGTGGAAAAGAATGTGCTTTCAGTACAACATGGTTTAGCTTACATCATTGTATGCCAATCTACAACTGTTTTTTAAATAGTCTTTGTGCTTTATTTGGTTTATTTCTGGTTTGGTTGTCCGAATGAGATATTTTTTTCTTTTATTTTGAATAAGGAAAGTATGATGCCATTATAGGAAGGCTTGATTTATGGAGCCTTTCAATTATACAAATTTAGTTGGCAAGGCTCTGCTAGCAACACTGTTTTTAAAGTAGTATCAAGTTTCTGGAGATGACTATGAATATCAGCTTCCTGGAATGGCCATGCAGGATACTCATTTATGTTTTTAACCAAAAGTAGAAAGGCTGGATTAGAAGCAACGTCTGAATGCAAAGTGAACTCTTAAAATTGTTTTCCCCATGTAAGACAGAGTTTTATCTCATGACATCATAACCCAGAAACTCTTAGAAGATTTGTAACAGTGATTTAAAAATATGTTTTATATTTCTATTAGCCTTTCTTTACTTTCTTTTTTAAAATAATTTTTCTTCAGTCTCATTTCTGACACCCAAACCAAACAAACTACAGTTCATAAATAAATAAATAGGACCATGTGAGAATTTTAAAAATAAAAAAATCTTTGCCAATGTTGATGCTTCTCAAGGAAAACAAGTTTTCTTGTATTTAATTAAACTTATTTTCCTATGACAAATTTTCACTTACATATAGTGGCAGCTAAGAATCAAAATATTATAATCTTCCATACTTTTACAACCTCAAAACAAAGATTTCTTTTTTTCAGTAAACAAAACCAGCATAAAATTCTTAATCAAGACATCTATATTTTACCCAATGACCCTTCAAATTCATTGAGACCATGAGGCTTTTCATGATGACTGTCCTTAGACTCATTTTAGATTGAATCGGGTAATAACTTTCACTCTTGCATGACCTTGTTAACAGCATTTATTGCCTGAGCAGCAACTGACAGAATCCTTCTCTGGACGTTTCAAGACTCGTAAGATGTTCCAACTTTAATTAACAAATTTAGTTAATATATGGTGGTTTGAATTTCTTATGTTTCCTCTAATCTTGTGCATGGGATATCTTAAAAACTTGTTGCTTGGACCTAAGAGAAGTCCCCTGCACAGGGGCCATGGGGCCAGGCAAACAATTATGGTTATGGAAGGTTCTCAGTATTTCTCAAGGCCAAATCCAAATTAATTATTATCTTTTAATACAGTTTGCTTTTCCGCTGTGAATACTTTATAATGCAGACAGTCCGTCATGTCCCATGATGATTATACAGTCTAGGGATTAGAAAACGTACTTGCTCAAGGTTTTGTTTTGGGGTGGGGTTTTTTTTGTTGTTTTTTTTTGTTGTCATGTACATGTTTTTATTAGTCTAGATATTATTAGCCTTTTTCTTTATACCTAAATCAGCATGTGCCATCTTCATTTTTTCTCAATTTTAAAGAACACTTTTCCCCTCAAAAATGTCCCTCCTTCATCTACTACACATTGATCTGAGTGTTACAATAAAGATTTCTCACACTTTAAACTTTGACATTGTTGTTCATTGTAGTGGCCACCAGCCGGAAACAAATGAGTGGGATAATAAAATGAAATTTTAAAGAATGGGTTTTTTTTTTGGAGAGTGCAATAAGGAGTTGTGGGATTAAAAGAGATTTCTTAGAGCAGGAAAATCAGATTAAGATACGATTTTTAATTATTAGAGGGTTTGTGCTTATGGCTGTGAAATAATTAAACAAGTCAAAGGAGGGGTAGCAACTGAATTAATACTGCTTAACATTAGTATAGAACTTCAAAGCTCTTAAAAAAATGAATTAATTGAGTTCAGTGTGTAACTCCCAAGAAATTATTTCCTCAGCATGTACAGTCTTTTCTTTCTGCTCTCAGACTATCCACAGACAACTTCTATTTCTCCTAATGCATTTATTGCTCATGTTCTTGTGATAATTTTTTGTACCAGTGGTATTAAAATACATCTATATATCAAATACCCTGTAGGAGAAATTGGTGGTGTTGATCATGGGGTGGTGTCTCTATTCTATATCTGATAGACACAAGCAGACTGAAGAAATCATTGCAACTTTGAATCCATGAGGAAGAAATATCGAATAAGCAGGGTTAATTTTTTTTTTTTTTTAAAGAGAAGGTTTTATTTCTGGTTTATGTGTTTTCCCCCTAATCCTCTTCTTCCCCTTATTGTGAATTTTCACAGACATGAATTCTGATTTATGTGCTTCTGGGTGACCAGGAGGTATGGGGGTTTTGGTCAATTCACACTAAGTTATTTGATGGCATTTTGAATAGATGCCAAATTAATGCATGGCAATATTAATTTACTGTCTGTTTTGGCAGTAGTCATGCTGCCTGGACTCCCAGGCAACCCTGTGTCCAGTCCCATGCTCTTTTTTTCCTGATTCAATCTGGAATACCAACGACATGACTTTGCAGACACAACTAGAATGCTTCTCTGATCTTCTTTTTTGAAGTCAGCTGCAACCTCAGCTAACGGCCTTATAAAATCTCTTCTTTAGCCTCTTGTAGGCCAGCCTACCATCGGGACTGAGAGAGCAGCATGCAGTCACTGCCTCTCCAGGGCAGCCATGGTGATACAAGCATGATGCACAAGCAGTGAAGCGCCTTCATTAGGACTCCTTGAGCTTGGAGGGAATTTGCAGGTTCAGCACAAATTCCATAAAGTTAGAAGTGGAACAGGAAGAAAGGGAAGTGAAAAAAACCTAGCTGCCTAGCTTGCAAATCTAAGTGATGAATGAGTCCTCACAATAATTCTTACACATCTGAGTGAGCGGTCTCTCTAGTGTAGCAAATGTGACAGGATCGCCAATGAACAGAGAAATTAATCATGGGGAAGACAATGTTTATGGAGGTCTGTACTAAGAAGCGAAGTCAATCATTATTTAGGTGATTGTTTTGGGCTCACTTGCCTTTAACTTTTGCTAGTTTCAGTTTGCCTTCCTAATATAAAGAAGAGTTGAAACGCCAGAATCGGAGTATTCCTGATTAAATGATTGGCCCAAGGTCATACAAAGGCTCAAAAGCAAATACATTACTGGAAACATCAGAGGTCCTGGTTCTGCCACACAGCTGAAACAATCTAATTTGTCAGTAAAGGCTAAGGCTGCTGAAATAATCCCGACACTGTTCTCCTTTAAACAGTCCTAGTGCTTGGAGGGGAGCAGAGTTAGCAGTTCATGATATAAAGGTTTTAAAAACACTAGTTATGGAAGTGACTGTGACAACCCTGAGATGCAACAAAACAGGCCTTAGCGTTGGCCACAGAGTTACATGAAGGAGCACAGGGAATTACCATGGTGTAAATTCCAGAATAATGGGATGTGGGGATAGTAGGGAAATGTGCAGAAAATATCAGGGTTGTATTTTTCTTAAGGATAGAAAAATCAGTCATTTAAGGCATTGCTGTGTAAAGTTCACACCTTTGATATGGTTTACAAATAAGGCTAAGGCTGAAAATTCACTGAATATCTTCCTATAAAACATACCTCTATTTTATTTTGAAGACTATGGGTAGTAAAAGTTAATCTCTTAAGAACACACTTGATTTCTTCCTTGATTTCTGACTATTTACAAATTCTACTTAATCCGGTCACAACAGTAGTAACATTTACAGTCCAAACTACTTAATTTTTATAGAATAGGAATTGTTAATAACAGTTTAAATTGTTAGGTACACAAGTGCATGCTCCCTGTGAGCATGTAATCCCTATCCCTTTTTCTGGTGTTATATCCACCCCACCGCTGTTCCCCTGGACCCCAAGGCTAATGGAGCCAGTACAGTCTTCCTTGACAAGGAGGAGGAGGAAGTGGGGACGACTTCTCCAGAGTTGTCAATGTCCTGAGTACTCTGGAAAGACTATGATATAGATAGCGAAGATTGCTTCCTCCCCACTCCCAGTCTGTTATTTTTTTGTACACTAACGCACACTACACTGTGCTCTTCTTTCTATTGGTCCTCTAATGGTGTTACAGGGAAATTTACTACCTGTGGTATGTTTTATATGAGTTAGACACTAGTTCTTTATTCTCACTGTTATGCTTGAAACCAGTTTAACACATTTTCCAAGGTTTCAGTATTTTGACAATTAATAATTGAGAACTGATTAATTATTTACAGTGCTGAGGCCTCTGAATTTGTCTTGTTCCCACACTTGCAAGGACTCTGCTATCATCCTATGCCTACACCCCTCTACAAAACATCATTATTCTAGGGTCACAGATACTCTTTTGTGCACTGAATAACTGCTGGTTATTACCACCAAATAGTTACAAAAATATATCAGAACTATTATAATAATAGATATTGCAGCACACAATCATAAAAAGTTAAACTAAAGTTAAAAAAGTAGGTAGGAGTTGCCTAGTAGCTAGAAAATTGCTGTTAGCTGCTAAACAAGCTAAAACAAAGATCCAGGCAGGCCAAGACAAATCAAGACTGACAAGTTCTACTTCTGAGGCTTTGCAGCAGTAATACAAAGCCTGTGGCCTGTCACTAGCAATGGTAATAAAGTTATTTAGATCATGAGTCTGCACCACCTAAACACATACATAAATACGCAGATATAAACACACCTGCATACATTTGCACCTCACATGCAGGGAATACATGAAGACATGAAGCATTATTACAGTCCCTTTTGCCGGTGGACTACAATCAATAAATAAAGCACAAGGATTTTCACAGGTCAGAATTTTCAGGTGGAGAAAATTATAGAAATTTGGTTTTGTTACATATCTTCAGATTGCAATGAAAAAAATGCCTTTGGATTTGTGGGTCATGGTCTCCTGTGTCTAGCAGGTATTGTGCTGGACTGCAAACCTTAAATCAGCTCCAAGTCTTAAGTTAAACTCAAACTATTTGAGATCTTTTATCAAAAGATCTTTTACCATTTTTACCACACACCAATGAAGTGGTTATTTTCTGGTACATCTAAAACCAAATCGTGAGTCTGATAGTAATGGGGCTGAACAGATATGCATTTATATTTTTTAAGAGGAAGAATTAAACTTCATCTTAAATTTTTAATGTCTGTGGATGACATTGTATATAGCAAAAAATGATCATAAAGTGGGCTTATCATAAAACAAATTTTACAGTATATGAAAAGGGAATATTTCTCTCTGAAAAAGAACACTTCCAATTAGTTAAGCCAGAGATGAATGGATCTATTAGATGGAAGAGGATGGAGAGGATCTGTAGTCTTCAACCAAGAGCAAGAACAAAAATAATCATCTGCCAAAACCATCCTCAAAAAAACAAGAGCTAATGTATTTTCTGGCCTGAAAAGACAGTTTATTGTGCATTATTGGGCTTTTTTCCACCCATCTTAATTTTTATCTGAAGAAATATAGATATAAATCTGATTTTCCTCAGCTTTGCTGGCGAAGTTTAAGGAATGACTGCTAAATGCTTGAACAGCTTAACTAAAGTTATAAATTTGGCTGATAAAAGCAATTGCACTGGTACAATATAGTTGGAGTAAGCCATGGGGATAATACCAGAGTATGTCTTCATTTAAGAAGTAGAAAGACATATAATCAGCATAGTAGATGGACTGAAAGCTTGCTGACAGTTTAAAAAATATACTTATTTGTAGGTGAGGAATCCCAGTGAAATGAGTGTTTCTTTTGGGGCATCTTAGATACCAGTCCTGGGCCTTGTTGATTTAATTTCAAAATCAGCAACCTTGAGGAAAATGTAACATAAGTATAAATGAAGTGTATAAATTTCACAGATATTGTGGAAGTGGTAAATAATGATAACCTGCTTTGGTATCTGAACCCAAGTATTACATGACAGTGAAATGCAAAGTCACACATAGAAATGAGAAACATAAGCTATAACTACAGGAGAGGATTATACACTTCAAAGCAGGAATGATACAAAAGATTTGAAGGGGAGGGTGATGGTAGTTCATCAGCTAACCAGAAAAGCCCAAAGATGAATTGTAGTCAGTGAGCTGATGCACTAGGGAATATCACATAAAGAGGAAATTATAAATCTAAATTATACCACCATCCCATGGTGTACAGTCCCCTAGTCTGACTTCTAGAGTGAAAAGGGGATGGTAAGTTAGAGAAAGATGAAGGAAAAAAGATGAAGGATTAAAGAGGAGGAAAAACATATCTTCGAAACAGACTCTTCAGGTGCTTCATTGACTTAACATATCAAAGGAAAGGCTAAGGGGTGACTTCCTCCAAACCTTTAAGTGCCTTGAAGTCTAGGAAGTGTAAATCCAGTAACAGAGACTTCTACCTGGCTGTCAGAGATGTGACAAGATTTAATGGCTGGTAGCTGAAACCAGAGAGGTGCAGCAAAAATAAAATACATGTTTCTAACAGTAAAGATAATGAATCCTCAAACTTGCCCACTGAGAAGGTGTTATTTTAACCAGGGGCTCAGACTAGGTGGTCAACATGCTCCATTTATTTTATGTCTTCAGAAGTAAAATAAATGTGAATTCACTTAACAAAAGTTTCCCTCTCAAAGTGTTTATAAATCACCAAAGGTAAATTGCTGCAAAGAAAGGATAAAAAAAGCAAATAATAATTCTTTTGAAACAATCTGAGCACCTTAAATAAACAGCTGACTATAATGTCTTTGTGGTGTGTCAGGTTCATTAGTCTCAATTCATCCTGTTCTTTCAGCCACCACTAGATCAGAGTCATAACAACTGCTGGAAGCATCCCTGAAATACTGTTTCTGTTTTTCTGTTACTGTTAGCACCAGTGACTTCAGAGACACTCTGTGATGTTGGCCCCTGACTGAAATGATGTTATTAGTTGAAAGATATGTCAATACATGTAGTGGTCACATCCAAAGGCAAAAGCGTAATTCCTAATTTAAAAAAAAAAAAAAAAAAAAAAAAAAGCAATAATAATAATATTTTTAAAAATCCTGACAAAGCCTGTTTTATTTTTCTGATGAATGTCCTATTTAAAGGAACCAGCTTAGCTGGTAGCTGTTTTTCAGCTGCTGAAAACTATCGCTGATCCAACAAAAACTATACATGAATCTATGTTTACTTTGGGAAACAATTTCTGTTGGAAACATAGAAACATTTGAAACATTTCATTTTCTTCTTGAAAGACAACTTCATTTCTAAAGTAAAGTACACAGACTACAAACCTTTTTTTCACAGGGTTTGAAAGGCTCCTTTTAAAAAAGGGATTCAAACATCTATAAATAAAACAACCTTATGTTTGTGTTCATAAAAACTCTGCACAAGCCCAGGTTAATTTGTTCCTGTGTTCCATTTCCATAATGAAGCTAAATGTACTTATTATTTCTTATGTTTGGCCATGGACATGAACCAAAGATTTTGTTTCCATTTTTATCATCAGTATCTCATGACAATCCACCTTGTAGTTAACAGAAGCTGCCTTATATTTTGTGATTTGTAATTAGTCCTACCCAGTGAGAGAAATAGGTGATGATTTGGCTCCATTTAATAATGCAGTTCTACCAAGGAACTGTATTTGGTGACAGTAAGAATAAACCACCTGAAAGCATAAAGCTGAGCGGGGATAAATGAATGTCAGGACAGGTTTCCCACATCTGCATTGAGGTCACTGAGCTCAGTGGAAAAGTTGGAGTTTCAGAGTGGGCATAGGACTGGCCTAGTAGAGGTATTCAAAACCAGACTGTTGCAATGGGAGGTTGAACATTATGAATAAAATAAAACCCTAACCCATGCTGAGAAGAAGTATGGGAAATTTACTAAAGACATAAATACTAGATGTGCTCTTTGACTAAATATGTAAGCATGAACTGAGGGGGTATCGGTTTTGTCTATCCATAACTCTTCAAAATTCTATCTAAGTATTTTACATTTTCAAATAGAAATAGATTAGAATAAATTTTGATCCCATTGTCTCTCCTAAAATAAATAACCTACTTCTCAAGTCTGAAGCATGTTAACAGCTCTGATCTGTGACTCTTTTCTTGAACAAATGGGAAAATCTCACGTTATGTCCCTGAATTCTTTTTTTCCAGCTGACAATGATTTGACTTAGAGGGTATGTCTGAACTCCAAAAGCTGACTTTGAGAAGGAGAAGATACTTTCTTCTTGTAGAATAAATTAGGTTTTATACTTCATCCATTTCCAAATTCCAGTGACAGACACATGTCAAAAGGTTCATAGTTTTGGCTGTAGAAGCATCCAAAATCCCTTCACAGAGAGGTCACAGGCCTATCCCTCACACTTGGACTTTGACTTTTTTTTTTTTTGATGATATGCCATCTCACTTTCAAATAAGGACATGGCATGACTACCAACATCTCCTACTACACATAGTGATTCACTGCTAATTTGGTGGTTGAAGCATTTTTCTTATTGCTTGTATTAAAGAATAAAGAATAGGTTTATGACTAAAAGCTACAAAGTTTATGAATCCTCTTGCCTGATGGCATCCTGTTTAGGTATGGTTTCTATTTTGGAGGGTGTGCATGCATGCATATATGTATAGGTACATATATATGGTTGTGGAGGATTTTTCTATTGTTTAAGAAATTATTGGTTTGCATATTGTTGCACATATTCTATAGTTTAAGCAATAAGAATTGTTCAGTATCTCATATAAATCTCTTGCACTATGTCTTGCCTACAATCTTGTAACAGCATGGTTAATATGTTCCTACACTTTTCAAAGCACTGAAATATACTCTTTCCATATTTAAGAAATAATAGAACTTTAACAGCTGGAATAATATGAAACTGACAAAAAACTCAGAATCTCATGATGAGCTGGAGAACTAGACATGAAGTCCTATACCTAGAATAAGGAAGGTCAATGTGAAGATCAAAGAAGGCTGGTCACATATGAAACATGAAGGATTGTGTTTTAAAAAACAATAAGTTCAGAAAATTGTTTTAAATGGTGAATAATCAATTTAACTTAACTCCATGATACATTGCTGAGGCTTAAAGAGAAATTATATGTTCGGGCCAGTAAAAAAAAGTAGCATAAGGACTCTTCTGTGAATCCACAGAAATTTTGGATCTATGATCACTTAAATACCATCAAGATCAAGTAAAGTAACAAGGTTGTTTTTATTTATTTATATATTGCAGTGACCTTTGCTGGAGTCATATTGATCTAGTGGAAACAAATATAATAAGAAATTGGAGATGATTCAGAAAACAACTAGACTGATACAAGTATTATGTAAACCATGAATTGTAGATTAAGCAATAAAAAGTTTGAACCTAGCCAGTGTGATTAAAATAAATTAGTTTAAAGTAAAGATATAAACAAAGGTTCTTATTCTTAGTCCTTTTTCTGAAGTCAGAGAGAACTGAGAAATAACTAAATAGTAGAGGCCCTTGCATTACTTCTAGTAATGAGTTGTAAAATTTTTCCAGTGCCAGACTCTTTCCTCTTCTTAATTCCTCTACATCATCAACTCAAGATACTTCCAAACAAAAATAGTAATTTTGAATGTGATCTAAACTGAACCTCAAAGCCACAGGATCTTCTAACTGAAATGTTTGTCCTTACCAGCTCATGAACTTAATGCACTTGCTATACTCCTCCTGACATGTTTCCCACCAAAGCAGTATACTGACTTGTTACAAAAGAAGACTTGGTTCAAACAATATACTCTCCTGCCATATTCTCCACTGAAATATCTAAAAATTAAAAGGGTAATGAAGAAGGGTAACACCCTTCAAAATACATATACTAGCACTTGTACTCTATTGCTTGGGTTCTGTTGGCTCTGATGTGATTCCTTTAATATCTGTAACTTAATGTTAATTTCAGACTACATTTCTAGAAGTTTTCAATAGGCATATGCCAGTCAAGACAAACTGGGGTGATGGTACTCCCTTAGCGAGCAGCTTTCTAAGTAAATTTATTCATAGTAAGAGATAATGTCTAGACCAAGGTCAGGAAATCTAAATCTCCACAGGAATAGCTGTGTGCAGACAGCTGAGGAAATAATTATATCTGAATTTAAAAAAAAAAAAAAAAAAGAAATGGACTGAGGTCAATGATTATTTCAATTCTTTAACCCTGGAGAGTTATTGCAGGCCTGGATAATGCTGGAAACTCATTAAAGGCCTAAAGGATTTCACTCCCATCTGAATTTCTGTTTGAAAATAACAGTGATATAGCAAATATGCCCTGGACTTTGCTATTCTGTACATACTAGATCCAAGAATGTTATAACCGTGTAGGCGGAAAGGTAAAAAGTGCCAATAACAGAGAAATGTGGGTGCCAACAAGCAGAGCTTAACTAGGAAGCTGAAGGAGATTGTGGACTTGAAACATATGGGTTCATTGGACATGGAGCATATAATGAATTCATTTTACGTATGCGCACACATACACACAGAGAACATTTACTACCTAAGGATTTCTGAATGCTTTACAAAAGCAGAGCTTTCCTCATCAGCTTGTGCAGACCCCAGGAGCTGTGGTTACCAGGCTTCCTAAGGAGAGCAGAAGAGCTTTGCAGGACTCCCCACACTTCCAAGAAAGAGCCTCCTTCTGCTGCCTCAGCTGTTGCAAACCAGCAAAAACCCAAAACCAAGTCTAGGAGGATTTGGTTTTGAAACTGTTTCAGAGCCCTAACTATAAAGAAACTGACATGCAGACAGTAAAAGTACAACTCTAATGTGTAAAGGAAGTAATCAGTACAAATGAAGAGCAGATAAAAAGAAATTACCATCATAAGGGAGCAGGCAGAAATGAAGAAATGAAAATTCCTGGAATGTCTCCAGCAGAGTTTGGTTCTCATGTTATTTTACTTATTAGAGACAATTAGGAGAGATTTGTCTGTTGCTATGAGTCCCTCAGATTAGATTAGAAGACCAAAAAATTTTAATGTGTTGGTCTTTTCCTGCCCTTGGGGAAAAACCCCCCATGGGAATACTAATGATGGGGAAAGTCTCTGAAAGGTTTCAAATTAGCTGTTTGATCTCCGTCTGCTCCCCTCTACTTTCCCCTTTTCTTTTCTCCAGTATGGTTGCATCTGTAACTGTACAATTTCATCTGGAAAACTGTCAGGAATTCTATGAGAAATCATGAATTTTCATGAGATGCCATTAACTACTTGATTCCTGGTAATATTCCTGCCTTTGCAACTGGAGGTGGAAGTAGGTAGTTTGTAAAGGAAGTAGAAATGAGGCCCTTTTAACAGCAACTAAATCATATTGACTGTCCTATCTGTTACATGAACACATCGCTGAGTGCTCTCAAGGCTGTAATCTGCGATGACAGAGATGGGATATAGACCATTTGCTTGAAGAACTGAAGTCCCCTTGACTTCTTTTGGCAATGTTTTTGGCAGTGTCTTAAATTAGCAACAGCAAATCAGTATCAAAGGTACAGGCAGCTGTCCTGCATTTGTTTGACATAGTAAAATTTCCTGCAGGGACCTTCACTGAAGAAACTAAGGGTTTGTGTACACCCAGGTATTAGCCTTTGCAGAAAATGTTGCCTAAAGGGCAAGTTACCATTTGTCAGTTATCATTTATCTCGGAAGTTGAAGCCAGGACTATGCAACTTGGGGAAAGGAGAGATTTATGGAAAAGGAAGGTCCAAGAATTGTCAGAATTAGATTAAAGGTCTTCCTAATGTAGCAAGAACACCTTGAAACTAATATGAGCTCAGATTAACAACCAGCAGTGTAACAGAGCCAGGTCTGGAGTTATGAGCTGTAGCTATTCAATGCCAGCAGAAACCAGGCAAGGGAATTCTGCATCAGCTGTTAATTGCGCATGCAGAGGTATTAGTGAGGAACAAATCTCTGCAGTAGCTTAGCCAGGACAAAAGGAAGGGATAGCAAGGACCTCTGCATCAGCAGAATTAGGATGTTGTTTTACAAAGTTACTAAATTTAAGCATGGAAAAAGAGAGAAAAGATAGCTCCAATGCATTAAAACCACCCAGAATCCTAACAATAATGAAGTTTTGTCTTTCCCCACTCGAAGGCATTTTACATTTCTTTTGCAATTTCTTAGAAGGTGTTTTCTTTTAATGTAAGACTAATCTGGAGAAGCTGTTTATTTTTTAACAGCAATATATTATCTTAATGCAGTCAAAATCTGATGGTTGCCAAGACTCCTGGCCTCATTGCAGTGACAGCTTCATCAGTAGAGTTTAATGTTTCAGATGTGATCTGGGCAACAGGGAGTTGTCCTTCTGACCCCATCCCATTGCTCAGTGCTGCCCAGCAGATCTCGTCCTGCCCTGGTCTAGGCTGGCTGTACTTCAGCCCTTGGCAGGTCTTCTCCACAGGTTCCAGAGACCAGTGAGGCATCAGGCTTGACTGAATCACACAACATGCAGGGGGAGACACCTTTCTGTGTGCGACCAGGATATTTTCAACAAAAACTAGATCATTCAGGCAAAATATGACCATTTTGTCCTTAGTTATGGATCATCCAGGTTCAGACTTGGTTAGTCATGTGTCAGCCTCTGAAAGTATAAATTCCATCCAACTAGCTTACAAAAACTTTGTGAAATACATAGACTGGCATCACCATGTCTGTTGTTAAACTCTGTGAGAGCAGGATTTCAGCAAAACAATCAGAAATAGCTTTACATTCTTTCTATTCATTCCAGAAGCTACAGGAATTATTTTTGCTCTTCTGAAAGCATGTAGTAGCTTTGTTCAGCTACCAATAACAAAATGCTGATTCTTCCTCTTCTGTTTTTTGTTGTTTTGTTGGTTTTTTTTATAGACATGGGAAAATAGCAGCACTGAAGAACTTGTTTAAAGCACATACTTGAGGAAGCTATACATTGTTTGTGATTTAACACATCTTCTGGTTTACTCAGAGTCTGCCTTGGTCTGGTTTTCCAGTGAGAAATTTGAGAGCTACCTGTTCAACTGTTGAGACTCATGCATCTCCTATGGCTTCCAATCTGAAATACTAGCAAAATGCTGATAAAGTGGCTTTGTTGTCATTTGATATCAACATACTCATAGCAGGAAGAGATAAAGTATAAGGTAGGAGAAAAACAGAATTGATATTTTCAGATGAAGGACTCAGTTCTGGTTCCTATCTTGTCTGTTATGTCCTTGTCAGTTGGCACAAAGCAACAGAGGAAATATCAGAAGATCTAGTTGCCAGGGATTTCCCCAATTACAACCTTCAGATGCATTAAGCAGCAATATGTCATACACATTTTCTCAGCCCTTCTCTAGTCCTGGGCTTTGGCAGCTGGGGTACAATAGCTTCAGTTGCTTCTTCTCTCAGGAGAACTCTTGACAGCTAGCGTCACCTTTACGTGTCATTTAAAATTGAACAAAGTTTTATCTGTGTGACAATATATACCTTGGTTGCCAACATGTAAGGAAAGTTAAAAGATGGTGACAATCTCACAGAATTAGGTCTCCAATTGCATATGGAGCTTTAATTCCCTCTGCTGTTACTGCACATTTCTGATTCTTTGTGAAGTTGCAAAAGACATGATGCCAATGCACTTTTCTCCTCTCTTTCAGAATCAGTTTTTAGCAACGGGAAAACTGTAGAGAAAAAACATATACTAAAAAATGTCATATATAAATAAAAATAGATGAAAATACTGTTTTAGTTTCTATGGACTTGACAGTGCATACTGAGCAGCTGTGCATACTTCCGTACATAATGGCCAACTGAATCTAATCTAATACAGCAAATAAGTCTAGTTGCAGAACAAATCCTGCTGTCCTAATAACATACAGAGATACTAATAGAGTTTCCACTTGTGAAATTGCTTTTTCAAAAAGCATATGGTTCAGTTTGGCTTTACAGCTTTTATTCCTTTAAGTGTCAGCAATTTGCTGAAAATATTATTATTAGTTATAATTTATTTATTACCTCCCTCAAAAATTCCTAACAATATTTTTGAACTCTGCCATTACATTTAGAAACACTACTGAGCCTAGCTATTGACAAAACTGTGTCATAATAAGTTGGATGTATGCTGCCTGTGGTTTTAACATAGCAGCAATGTCATTATTTTGTCTTATAACTTTAAGGGAAAATTGGCCTCTTCACTAATACACAAAGTTAGCCAGACAATACATTTTATGCAATAATATACACAGAAACTATATTAAAACAGTGTTCGATTTGCCATGTCAAATTGGCAAATGTTAGGAGTTGCCAGAATTAAGCTGTCC
The DNA here is from genome assembly GCF_047716275.1 of Strix uralensis. Classification (NCBI taxonomy): domain Eukaryota; kingdom Metazoa; phylum Chordata; class Aves; order Strigiformes; family Strigidae; genus Strix; species Strix uralensis. Next base: position 30,487,765 of record NC_133972.1, read on the forward strand.
AAACGAAGCAATGTTTTGGCAGGGAAGGTTCCTGCATCCTGGTCTAATCTGATGCTAACACACTGGAAAGAAAATGTTCGTTTCTTTTCTTGAAGCTTTCTGCTCTGCTTACTCTGTACCCTGGACACTTTTCACGATCACATAGCCAAAGACTGAATAATAATTTGAAATTTGGGAAAAGAATTTTGTTCATAGTAGAAGTTTTTACGCTGGCATTTCCAAATGTGTGTGCTACTTGCTAAGACTGACTCCTTTTTTTTTTTTTTTTAGGAAAAAGAGCTTCCTGTGTTAAAATCCTTAGACCCACAACAGATGTAATAACCACCTGAACTAAAGACTAGTTAATAGTAGTAGGGAATGACTATTTTCTATGAGCAGGTCTTTGTGCATGGCTACAGGGTCCTGAGCACTTCCGTTGAGCCTGCATGGTGACCGAAAGCTGGCTCGCTTTCCTCCAGAAACGCAACATCTGTGTGGGAATACTGCTCAGCTCTCTTTTGCTCAGCTATCCAGGCCAGTTTAGAAGCCCCCAGCACACACTGGTGCAATACATGCCTTGTGGACACCTCCTGATCTCTGGGAACCTGGGAGAGTGAGATAATGTAAATGTCCAGACAGTGGGGTGCACAACCACAACAGAGCCAGCTGCTGAATTTGGGGAAATCAGGCATTTTATGTTGAAATTTTAGCTTTGAGGGAAGGAATTTGAGAATTTCACGGGCAACAAATCACATGCATACATCTGCCAGAAAGTCTGACTATGGTGGTATAGGGTCATTAATGGAAATGGTAGGATGGTTAATAATGAAGCAGAAAAGTCACAAGTCTCTCATATCTGTGTTTTATATATCATCTGCATGTGGAACAAGGCAGTCTGATGTGTTTGCACTATAGTAAAAACTTGAAGCTGGGATTCCTGGTCCCTCCCAACGCCCAGATCTCCCAGCACTTTAAGGAGACTGCAGCAAAAGGGGAAACTAACCTTGTCAGCCAAGGAGAAGATTGAGGAGGCGGAAAGGAGCTAGTCCTTGCTGGAACAGCACCAAAACCCCCTTCCTCAATGCCTCACAAACTTAAAGCTCTTGTTATAAAAAGGTAAAGAGTTGTATTACATCTTTTGCAAATCAATCATAATTATAGTGTGTGAAGAAAACAGAGCTGCTATACGCCGAGTCTGATCTCAGTGTGACTCCAAGCTGGGAAAGAGCCTGCTGCAGCTGTTCCACTGCATTAGAGCCATCAGCCTCACCTCATTAGGAGAAGCATTCACCTTCCTCTGAGATCCCTGCTGCATAACCTTCTGCCCTGCCACTGAGGCAGACATGGTATGAGCAGTGTCACTTAACCCCTTGTGTTCCCAGCTGCACTCAAATGTAGGGAACAGAAAGCCACAGGAATAGCTAGAAGAACAGCTTCTTGGCAGTACTAGTGTCTGGGCACAAGAAAATTATAACTTTATGTATGAAAATATTCATGCCACTGTGTGCCTCACTGTCTGACAGAACAGCATCTGGTGGAGCACCATGTGGTACACCAGCAAACACTGAGCAGTGACTCCAGCAGAGACAATGTATTAAGAAAAGAAAGAGACAATGTAAAGAAAGAACAAATGTAATTATTTCATCATCTTAGAACAATCTAACATAGCCAAATGTTTTTCTCAGACTAAAATCTATTTTGTATTTTGTGAGGGAACAGGAGAGCATGCAGTGCCTCCTTATATTTAATTAGATACCTTTTTCATCAGTCATATTTGATTTTCTGTATTGTACAGAGTCTTTGCTATAAATTTTTCTTTCCAAAATGAATGTACAAACATAGTATGTGTCTAGTATTGACATAAGGTGTATGAATTGCTCTGAGCTTTAAAACATTCTACCTAAAAATCTTGGAGAATTGTGGTCAGAAACATGCAGATGCTTATTCATAGAGCTGAGTTCTGATGTACACCTCAGAACCATTAAAAAACACAAATTGTTTTGACAAATTTCTGCAGATTGTATGAAGTAAGGCTAGATTATAACAAAGGTGAAATCCTATTTTATGGAGTTCAATGGCTGCGGTATTTTTTTGTGGTTTTTCTGTGTTACTTTTTAAAAGCAATCTTTTATGAACTTTGCTAGACTAGTGTTTATAGACTGGTGGAACTGCCTTTACTCTCAATTACTTTATTATTTTTAGGACTTTTTGTGAAGAAGAGTAATATGATCAGGGCCTAACTCTCTTTTCATGTTATACAAGCTTTGCTAAGGAACAACCCCCCCAGACTCCAAAGTCACTCTGTTAAGGAAATAAGACTCTTCAAAAGGCTCTGAGCTTCCCTGGTGTTCAGTTCATTCGCTGCCTTTGAACATGAATATGTTCAAACTCAACAAACATATGTTTTGGTGTCCCCTCTTCACTAAAGGGCAAAGAAGGAAGGTTGTGGAAGAAATCAGATGATAGACTTCTCCAGGCTCTTTAATCTCTGAACATGTGCCACCCATGTTAGGTCTGAGAGCAATAAAGGTAGAGCCATGTCCTCTTTCTCCACAGGACATTACTGGAGCTTTGATCCCTTGCCCATAACTGGCTGGAACTGGGATCTGCACCTCACTAAAACTCTTTGTTGCTGTAAACACAGCAGGAAATCTCTTTTCTATTGTCAAGCCTTCCCCTCATAGGGAATGAGGGTGAACTGACAAAGGGACTACTGCAGGCTGCAAGAGTGGGTATGTTGCACTGTTACTGGGAGGCAAGGGGCCCAAGAGCACAGGACTGGGTTTTTCCGGGTTCATAATTCCTACAAGGCATTTTATAAACTGCATAGAAGGGTCAGGTAGTATTGTGTCTGTGTATGTCTTGTGGACCAGTGAAAAACAATGTGTACATCAGTCCATGATTTAGAAGTAAAAGCTAAAGGAAAAGCTGCAACTGTGAGAAAGAGAAGCAGTTTCAAGCAATTTTATCAGAGGGAAAATCCTATTACGTAAGTTTTGATTTAGTTCTTGTTATTTTGGGTCTTTTCCTAATGGTCATAAACTCTTCATACAAGGAATATACTTTCTTCTCACCTATCCCATGAGAATGGACAGTGGAGAGGTGATGGAGTGGCTGCTTGCTCAGATCCCAC